>NC_041040.1:4265259-4867759 GCF_900634625.1 Parambassis ranga | reverse complement strand
CCTCCAGAACCTCCTCTGACATCTGCAGCATGTAGGCCAGAGCTGAACAGTGGATCTCAGAGAGTCTCTTCTCTGATCTGGTCTCTGACTGCAGGAACTCTTGGATCTCCTGATGGACTGAGAGGTCCTTCATCTCCATCAGACAGTGGAAGATGTTGATGCTTCTGTCAGGAGAGATTTTATCAGTGTTCATCTCCTTCAGGTTGTTGATGACTGTCTGGATGGTTCCATGGCTGGTCTCTGTCTGACCCAGTAGGCCTCCTAAGAGTCTCTGGTTGGACTGCAGAGAGAGGCCATGAAGGAAGCGTACAAACAGGTCCAGGTGGCCATTTTTACTTTCGAGGGATTTTAACATGACACTCTCAAGGAAGTTGTCCAGTGAAAACTCAACATATTGAATAGTCATGCCATATTCCTTCATGTCACGATCATCAGCATCCTCAGAGTTAGTATTCTTCTCTTTCTCAGAATCCAGCAGATCCTTGTAGGCACCGCTGTCTTTATCTAGAGATGAGCTCCAGTAGTCTTCTCCCAGGAACCCTCTCAGCAGCTCGATGTTCTTGTTAGTGTAACAGTGGAACATGTAGACTGCAGCCAGAAACTCCTGAACACTCAGATGAACAAAGCAGTAGACTGTTTTCTGGAAGATCACACTCTCTCTTTTGAAGATCTGTGTACAAACTCCTGAGAACACAGAGGCCTCTGTGACATCCAGACCACACTGCTCCAGGTCTTCTTGGTAGAACATGATGTTTCCTTTCTGCAGATGTTCAAAGGCCAGCCTCCCCAGCTTCAGAAGAACTTCCCTGTCAGCCTCCGTCAGCTCCTGAGGACTGGTCTCATGTCCCTCATGGTACTTGTGCTTCTTCCTGATGGTCTGGACCAGCAGGAAGTGTGAGTACATGTCAGTCAGGGTCTTGGGCAGCTCTCCTCTCTGCTCTGTAGTCAACATGTGCTCCAGAACTGTAGCAGTGATCCAGCAGAAGACTGGGACTGCACACATGATGTGGAGGCTCCTGGAGGTCTGGATGTGGGAGAGGATTCTGCTGGACAGCTCTTCATCACTGAACCTCCTCCTGAAGTACTCCTCCTTCTGGGCGTCAGTGAAGCCTCGTACTTCTGTCAGCCTGTCCACACACGTAGGAGGGATCTGATTGGCTGCTGCAGGGCGGGAAGTTATCCAGACCAGAGCCGAGGGAAGCAGGTTCCCCTGGATGAGGTTTGTGAGCAGCACGTGGACCGATGACTTCTGTGTGACATCAGACAGCCGCTGACTGCTGCTGAAGTCCAGAGAAAGTCTGCTTTCATCCAGGCCGTCAAAGATGAACAAAGGTTTACAGACAGCGAGCTGCTCTGCTGTGACCTTCTGTAATGTTGGATGGAAGACATGGAGCAGCGTCAGAAGACTGTGCTGCTCATCTCTGATCAAGTTCAGCTCCCTGAAGGAAAGCAGAACCACCACACTGACATCTTGGTTCTCTGAGCCCTCGGCCCAGTCCAGACTGAACTTCTGCACTGAGAAGGTTTTTCCAACGCCAGCAACGCCGTTCGTCAGAACCACTCTGATGGCCGTCTGTTGGTCAGCTGAGGCTTTGAAGATGTCCTGGCACCTGATTGGAGTCTCATGGAGGGTCTCCATCTTGGAAGCAGTCTCCAGATGCCTGACCTCATGTTGGGTCTGGACCTCTTCGCTCTGTCCCTCTGTGATGTAGAGCTCAGTGTAGACCCTGCTGAGGAGGGTTCCACTTCCTGGTTCATCAGTTCCTTCAGTCACATGTTCACATCTCCTCCTCAGACTGACCTTATGTTCCTCTAAAACCTGCTGCAGACCAACATCTGCTGAAAGACAAGGACCACAATGAGACATCGTTCATGTCTGTACAACACAACACAACCACAAGTCCAGTTTCAGAAAAGAGTCCCTCAGCAGACACATGTCCAGTCTTACCTTGTCCTTGTCTTCGTCTTGATCTTGGCAGCTGCTCGTCCTCACAGACGTCGCTCCTCTTCCTCTCTCTGTGGAGACATGTCTTCATCAGTAAAATTATTTCTAGTTGTTATAAAAACATCAGAAAGTGTCGAGCAGCTCAGACGCTCTCAGAGAAACAGGAAGTCATGAACATGAATGAGCTGCTGTCTTTAACCACTGAGATCTTCCTGCAGGTTTCTGTGAACACACAGAGTCCACAGTGAGACTCTCTGCTGCAGCTGAGACCAGATCAGATTCTAAATGAGGTCTGAATACTTTGAGTTCATCAGGATCATCATGTGGACATGAATGAAGACAAACTGCACCAGTGACATCATCACCGTCCATCAGGACACCATAGAAACTCTCTTACTGTGGATCTGGTGGTCCAGGTTCAGCACTGAAGTCTGGAGGTCTGCCTTTGGACCAGTCACTCTTCATGGACTCACAGGTGGATCCTGGTCCTCTGGGTCTGCAAACACAAACTTTCCAAAGTCAGAGTAAAACCTAGGAAGATCAATCCAAACAGAATCAGATGAAACCTGTTGAAAGAAACCTTTGTGAAGAGCAGTTTGTTTTTATGAAGGAGAATAAAAACGGATTCAAATAATAATAAATCAGGTTTCATGTGAAGAAATGAGAGCTTTTATGTTGAAGCCTCAGCGCCCAGTAGGGCTGGCAAGTAACCGAAAATATATCCAAACCGACATTTAGACCCTCTAACCGATGTAATTTTACTTGTGATGATTAATTTGATGATTACTTCTGTGCTGTCCCGTTGCTGTAAAAATAAAATCAAAGTGTGTTGTAGAGCTTGTTACATATCCAGAGAACAGTTCCAGAGGTGGCAAGAACAAAAACAAACTTTTCATACAGAAGCAGCAGTTTAGGTCAACGTTAGAAGAGGAGATATTTGGGAAACAAGCAAAATCAAGAAATCCCAAATAGTAGCAACATCCTCCTCCTCCTCTGCTACACATGTTCACCTGAACTGCTGCTTCTGCTGTTCAGCAGCGTCATGTCAAAACCTGTGTGTGTGTGTGTGTACGCTGCAGTGGGAGGACTGAATGAGGAGTTCTGCACACACGTTTCTTGTGAATTATGAAAAGTCCGGGCCGAAACAAACTTTGTTCTTGTTCTTCTTGCCAGCTCAAGGCTGTTCCATACTCCACGAGAACAGAGAACTCGCTCCACGGGTGGTAAGAGTAAAAAAAAAAGTTCTTTTTGGCATGGAGGTACCATACTCCGCGAGACGTGTGAAGAAGAACTCTCATACGGCCTCCTACGCAGCGCACGTCACACACAAAAGGTTGACAATGCAGTTGTGTTGTAAATTGTGAGCACAGTTGTGGTTACCTGGCCTAACGAGCTGATAATGTTCAGGGCAGAGGGCGCACAGCTGACAACAGATAGAAGATCAGTGCAGCTGACTGTAGCAGACCTCTGGTCTGTGTGAGTTTAACTCTGTGAATGTGTGGATGACTGTCTGCAATAATACATCCCGTCTCCCGGTGTTTAATGTGCGCGAGCCGCTGTAACACCATGATCAATACTGGGATTAGTTTTTATTGCCACCTTGTGGACAGACTCTCTCCTCTGTGCGCCGTGTTTCTCCTTCCAGGAGCTGTTTGCCAGCTGCTCATCTAAACTGTCCATCGTCGCTGTGCTTCCTCCTTCTGTCTGTGTGTTCTGCACCTGAAGAAGCTCTTGGCTTCTCCACATTAATCACGCCCACAATAAATTCTGACCAATCACAGCATGGTTGACGCAAAGCCTTGAGAGAAAAAGTTCTGCCCGGGCCATGTGTCCGAGAGCGCTGCACAACGTCTGAGATAAAAAATGACGTCACTTTGTGGGCGTAACGTCTGCAGGGGAAAGGGAGTTCTCTGTTCTCGCGGAGTATGGATCCAGCTTCAGAACTACCACTAGATTTCTCTGTTCTATTGGAGTATAACATACTTAGATCACGTTACTGGGTCTCCTTTTTAGTCTGCGTTCACTCAAAGCGAAGCCATGAGCTTATTTAACACAAAAAAAGAAAAAATAATCGTTCCTTAATCGTTATTGAGGAAAAAGCTTCAATTAATTGCAGGGCTCTAGACTAACTTTTTGCACTGGTTGCACTGGTGCGCCTAACTTTTTTTCTTAGGTGCACCGGCACAAAATTTAGGTGCACCGCATCACACGTCCATATATTTTTGTACGCATCAGTACATTATGTACATACATATCATCTTAAAATGAATTTGGACCTTGCATAATGAACACAGTTAAATAAAAAGTATTTTAATTACTGATAAAGTACTGATAGTACTCATTCAAATTATGGACAAACTAGCCAACAAGTCTGCCTGTCAGTAATCCATAATTCTCTTCATTTTCCTGTTTGCTTTTTCTGGCTGTCACTCCTCACTTATCTATCTGCCAATGTGAATTAAAAAATGATTAAAATTACATACACCATTATTTATTTAATAGTTGTGATTGATATATATATTTTGTTTTCTTCAACATTTCTAATGTAGCTACAGCATCTCTTCTCTCATCTTCCTCACATCTCTTCCTCTGTTTCTCCTGTGTCTCCTCTCTTTCTAAAGCTGAGCTCCAGCTGACAGACTTTTGATTCTGTCTGTCACAGTTTCAGCTGTATGCAGACATCACACTGCAGACAATGGTCCACTGTAGCAGGATAATAACTGTTTAAATGGGCGTTCGTCATGTCACCATGTTCTATAACTCCTTAAAACCAGCAGAGTGACTCAGCCTTCATGGATGAACCACACAGGTCAGATAACACTGTCCGTCAGACCTGTTGTTCAGTCTGTTATAAAGCTACGAGCACGTCACGCCCCCTTCCCGAACAGGACCGGCTCGTTATCATCACTCATTCAACAGCAAATTAGCAAAACCTGCATAGTAGCAACAAATCCTGCTCTGCTGCATGTTCACCTGAACTGCGGATTCTGCTGTTCTGCAGCGAAACGTCTTTAATACCCGTCTGTCTGTCTGTCTGTGTGCGCGCAATGCGCGCTGCAGTGAGAGGGTATGAGTTTTGCACACACGTTTCAAAAAGTCCGGGCCGAAACTAACTTTGTTCTTGTTCCCGATACCTCGGGTAACAGATCTCTCTGTTCTCGTGGAGTATGGAACAAGCTTTACCGCACAGGATCAGCTCTAATATGTCCGCGTTCTTCTTCTGGATTTCCTGCGGTCTCGGCTGACCGCAGCAGACACGTTTTCAAAGATACACACACACACAAACACACAGGGGGTCCCGCCCTTCACGGTCTCTGATTGGTTCAGACCACGATATGAGCCTGATGTGTGTCTGTTGTTGGACCACAGGGAGACTTTTAACAGTCACGGAGAATATATCTCCCTCTAACAGCTGGTCGTACCAGTGCGACCTCTGATATTTTTTGGTTGCACCATTGAGAAATTAGGTCGCATGTGCGCCCAAAATGGTCGCACTCTAGAGCCCTGAATTGTGATATTGATTTTAAGTAATATCGCCCAGCCCTAACTGATCCACATGTGGAAGTCCAGAGACCTGGAGGACTGACCAGAATCCAAGCCAATAACATCAGGGACAGAAGGGATTCACATGAGACACATACAGGACTCAGCAGCAGGTCTCTTACTTTGGATTGAAGGGTCCAGGTTCAGCACTGAAGTTTGGAGGATAATCTTTGGACCAGTCACTCTTCATGGACTCACAGATGGATCCTGGTCCTCTGTGTCTGCAAACACAAATGTTTCTGTTCACATGGATCAATCAGTGAAGTCTCTCTGAACACATGAAGGACTGATCATCTGATGATCAGATGGTTCAATAACAGTCCTCTTCTTTAAGCTCTGACTGAACCTCTGTAACATCAGGGACAGAAGAGATTCACATGAGACACATACAGGACTCAGCAGCAGGGCTCTTACTTTGGACTGAAGGGTCCAGGTTCAGCACTGAAGTCTGGAGGTCTGCCTTTGGACCAGTCGCTCTTCATGGACTCACAGATGGATCCTGGGGGTCCTGCTCTGCCCTCCTCATCCTCCACACCCATCTTCACTCAGTCTGAGATCTGGACCTGAACCAGGATCACTCAGAGACTGTAACAGTCAGCTTCTCTGCACTGAGCTGGTTTCTAACCTGTGAACAAACAGAGGAGCTGGGTTCAGCTGATCCAGGTTTCAGAGCTCACATTTAAAGAGGGATCAGAGGACTGAACATGTTCTCATGCAGATGTTCAGGAAGGTCTCTGAGGACTCTGGGACACTTTCAGAGAACAGTGAATCCTCTGTGGGGACTCTGATAGGACTCAGACCTGCTCAGACTGCAGAGCTGAGTCAGCAGCTGGAACTAATAACCCTGTTCACACTGGGGGGAAAAATCTGGCTAAAGCGGGATTCGGGCCTATCCAGATGTTTTTTTTCTGAGAGTGAACACCTCGAATCCGGCTGTATCCAGTTTGATTTCAATCCGGCTAGATCCACCTTTGGTGGGTGGATCTAGCCGGATTGGCTCAAATGTGGCTCAGGTGTGAACGCAAATGTGGCTAGCGAATCCGGCTAGCGACATGCTACTTCCGGTTCACGGGGCGCGACACGGGACAAAAAACAGCGTGATGCATGCGCACACGCGGTCCTACCACCACCCACCCGCACACTTAACACCGCAGTTTGTTCATTATCACTGTCCATATAATTTTGTACACATCAGTAGGCTACATTTTTATATGAACAGGCTTCATAATCACATCCTAAAATGAATTTGGACCTTGTATAATGAACAGTTATATAAAAATATTTTAATACTGATAGTACTCATTCATATTATGGACAAACTAGCCAACAAGTCTGCCTGTCAGAAATCCATGATGAAGATTCAAAGTTACAGCACTCTTCAGTTCCCTGTTTGCTTTCTCTCTGTATTTTCTGGCTGTTGCTCCTCACTATCTATCTGCCAATGGGAATTAAAATTAAAAAATTATCATATACATCTTTATTTATTTAACAGTTGTGATTGAGATATATATTTGTTTTCTTCAACATGTTTCTAATGCAGCTACAGTATCTCTTCTCTCATCTTCCTCACCTCTTCCTCTCTGTCTCCTCTCTCTCTAAAGCTGAGCTCCAGCTGACAGACTCTTCATTCTGTCTGTTACAGTTTTAGCTGTATGCAGATATCATCCTGGCAGACAATGGTCCACTATAGCAGGATAATAACAATACTTTTTACATGGGCGTTCATCATGTAACCATGTTCTATACCTCCTTAATCCAGCTGACTGCTGTCAGAGTGACTCAGCCTTCATGGATGAACCACACAGGTCAGATAACACTGTCCTCAGACCTGCTGTTCAGTCTGTTATAAAGCTACGAGCACGTCACGCCCCCTCCCTGAACATGACCGGCTCGTTATCATCTGTCATTCAGGTCAACAGCAAATTAGCAAAACCCGCATAGTAGCAACAAATCCTGCTCCTCCGCTGTATGTTCACCTGAACTGCGGTTTCTGCAGCGAAACGTCTTTAAACCCTGTCTGTCTGTCTGTCTGTGTGCTGCAGTGAGAGGGCCGTATGAGTTCTGCACACACATTTCAAAAAGTCCGGGACGAGACAAACTTTGTTCGAGTTCTCGTCACCTCGGGAACACGAACAGATCTCTCTGTTCTCGTGGAGTATGGAACCAGCTTTATCACACAGCATCAGCTCTGCGCAGCATATGTCAGCATTCTTCTTCTTCCTCTCGATTTTCGGCAGACTCGGTCTGACTGCAAATGTACACACACACACGGGGGTCCCGCCCTTCACAGTCTCTGACTGGTTTAGACCACTGGTTTATGAGCCTGATGTGTGTCTGTTGTTGGACCACAGGGAGACTTTTAACAGTCGCGGAGAACGTATCTCCCTCTAACAGCTGGTCGTACCGGTGCGACCTCTGATATTTTTTGGTTGCACCTTTGAGAAATTAGGTCGCATGTGCGCCCTAAATGGTCGCACTCTAGAGCCCCCTGGAATGACTTTCTCCAGTGTGAACGGGGCCTAAAAGCCCTCTGCTCACGTGTCAGCAGGGGCGGAGCTAGGAGGGGCAGCAGGGGCCATTTCTAGAATGTGATTGGACACCTCAGGTGCCACCCGGCCGACTCTCAGCAGGAAGGTTCTCCTTATGAGTCGGGTCCTGTTCAAGGTCTCTTCCTGTTAAAGGGAGTTTTTCCTGACCCTGTTGGTCTTCAGGGGGTTCAGGCTCTGGGTCTGAGAACATTCCAGTACAGACTGCAGTGACACAGCTCTTTGGTAATAACTAAAAACATCCTCCAAAATGCAAATATTACCCCCACACTCACAATGCTGTGAAAAGGGTTTTAACCATTGGTGGACTGGGACTGGTGATTGGTCTCTTCTAGGTCGTATTTTACTGTCTAAAGCTGAAGGTCTCTGAAGACTCATGAACCCTTGTCCTCCAAGCTTCACACCCCCAGAAGTTATAAGGTGATCCGCTCCATTAACTTTAATCTCATCCTGAAAATAAAACACTACATTCACAGATCACAAGTAGTAAAAGAGAGAACAGAGGGTTAAAAGCTCCAGACTTCAAATCCACTGTTGCTGCTTCCAGGGTCAGAGGGTTAAAGAATGTTTATCTATATGGTGCCATATTCCTCACAGGTTCTTGTAAAGGTCGGCGTTATAAAGGCTCAGGTTTGTGGTCTGTCATTCATCCATGTGTAAGTGCCACTGTGCTGATTAAGGGCAGTGAGAGGTCAGCTGGTCCGTGCAGTGCCTTATTTGCACCATAGATGGCGCCATTCTTCCACCTACATCTGTGACGCCCCTCACTTAGACTTCCTGTACAGACAGACTGGAGGCAGAGCCTGTGTTCTGTCAGGTCTGGTGCAGATCACTGAGACTCTCCTGGTCTAGTCGATCACCTTAAATCTGCTTCATTTAGCTCTGCATGAATAAGTCTGACATGTTTATTAATAACAGGCTGAACATCACTCAGCTGTTACTTCAGGCTGCTGGAAACACTCCAAATATCAGAGGGAACTGAACCTCTGCTCCTCTGTAAAGCTGCTTGTTTGAAGGGTTCATTTATATTCACCCTTGTAAAGTGAACGCCACTGTTCCTGTGCTGGCTGCTTTTACATGACTTTACTGCATGTGTTGAATCACTGAGAAGCTTCTGTGTCAATAAGAAGTGTCCTTTTCACATGAATTACCACAGAGAACAGTGTGAGTGCAGAGCATTACACAAGCTCTATGAATTAACTGATCAAACAGAGAGGGGGCGCTGTTCTAACCTGAACCACCACACATTTGTTCTACAGACCCTTCATGGACATCCAAGAAACTAGCTGCACAGAAACCGTTAGACAGGCTGGCTTCAACCAATCAGAGACACAAGTAGCAGCTAGCATGTAGCGGCTAGCATGTAGAGGACTGTTGTGTCTCTGTGAGGACAATATGAGCATAAAGTCACTTTGACTGAAACAAACTGATCAAAGCAGAAAAGTCTCCATGAAGCAACAGACACAGAACTGACAGCACTTCCTGACTGGACTGTGATTGGTCAGAACTGACAGCATGAACATCAGCTGATGATGCTAAAGCAGCTACAGCTTAAATCCGACAACAATGTGTGGAAACAGTGTGATGAGCTGCAGCTGGTGGAGACCAAACACGGAGCTAAAAGAACTAAAGACTGGACTCCAAATGAGGATCAAGCGGCTCCACCGCTGACAGTCAACCATGTGACAGCGCTGTTATCAAAGCAGGAAAGTCTTTATGAACCAACGGTCACTGCTAAAACACAAACAGAAGTGACAGCCAGCCCCCAATGGACACTTAAGGAACTGCAGGTTTTCCATATTTGCTTCTTCAAACAGGGAATTAAATGGATTAGAAACATGAACCTTTAGTAAATTTGTTGTTGTTTGTTTTTTGTTTCTTTTGTTTTTGCATCAATAAACAGTAAAATCTTCACACACACACACATATACACACTTTACATTTTTCTGGGCTCTGTATAGCAGTTAGAACAAGCCCCGGCTCGCCTGATGGAATGTGACACACAAACACACCGTCTGTGTCTAAACTAACTCCTGGATGAGTGGACACATCTGTGTGTGTCTGTGTGTGTGTCTGTGTGTGTGTTTCCTTTAAACAGCTGCCAGGCAACCCTTCAGAATGTACAGACGGACACAGAGGGAATGTAACCTGTGCTGGTTTCAGTAAATACACTTACACACTGTATTTGGTAACACACACGTTTTTAACAAACAACACTCCAATAATTAAATAATCGCACAATCTTGTACAAACAGGTAACTGTCTGAAGGATAAATAGTGTGTATATTAATGCAAACACAGGTAAAACAGTTTCTGAGTTTATCCAAATGAGAAGTCTGCCTCTTTATAGAGCTTAAATGTATAACATCTCCTTGTGGAACATGGAATACCTGCTGCAGCAGTGAGGCAGATGAGAAACCTTCCAACTTCCATAACTCATAACAAAAGCAATCTAAAGAACAATTTTAAAGTTTATAACCCCAAACAGACTGAAGTGGGGCGACATCAGTGAACTGAACTTCTAACGTTTGGATTCCACTTTGTAGTTTTAATTTGTCACTTCCTCTGGACCCCGCTGTGACTTTATCTGACATGAGAATTTCATTTTGGCAAATCTTCAGCATCTCAATTAGCCAGAAGCTCTCATCTGTCCCAGCAGCACTCTGTGATTCAGACTGATAAGACGGCCAGATTCTACATCAAATCCTCAGATGAGCTCAGCGCTGTGCTAATACTCCAGAGTAAATGTATTCAGTAGATGTGGTGTGGGTGTGTGTGTGTGTGCGTGCACGCTTGGTGCTGTGTGTGTGTGTGTGTGTTGTTCAGGACTCAGCCAGACAGCTCATGACCTTCAGCATCAGCTCTGCCTTCCTGTGTTTGGCACCGACGTTCACTCCTCGTTCTTTCAGCCACAGCAGCAGAGTGGCAGAGTTCAGCTTGGACAGCTGCAGAGGAGACACACAGAAACAGGGAAACATGAGGAAGTGATGAGAAGGTGGGAGAACACACGGGAACTGAAGAAGAACACAGTCAGCACAATGCTGGAAACACTGGAGCAAAGGCACAGAGGAGGAATGTCCTATACGTTCATTATGCAGTGTCTGCAGGAGGTTCTCTTCCAGGACTTGGTCCAACAGTTAAATTTAAATGGACACAGCTATCACCAACTGTAACCAAACCTGTGAGGTCAGCATAATGAGGCGCAGTTCCTAAAGATGCTATTGTTGTTAGCTGCGAGTGGCATGTGTTTGAATTCAGACGACTCACACACTTCACACACCTCCATCACCAGCCCACAGAACAACAGCAGCATGGAAACAACAGTCAACATTTGCATGAGTGTGAGAGGAAACCTGCAGACTAAACACCAATATTCCCTGAAGAAACATGAATTTATGAGAACACTCACACCCCCTCCCGTCAGGTGATGGCCTCCTCTTTGTCAGGTTACAGAGAACAATGCATGTGGTGAAGCTGTAACTGACGCAGCGTTCCTGAAAAGCTGCAGGTTGGAGCTGTAAAACTGATGAATGCTGTTATTAATGTGCACAGCTCCCTGTGGGCTCCCACCTCCTCCTGACCATTCATCACTTTAACGGTCCTCTGAGAGGATGTTTGTAAGGAAACCGAGCCCGACAGAACTCTGTGTACGCCATTCATCACGCTAACACACTTTAATACATCATGTTAGCGCTGCGGTCCTGCTGCAGGATGTTTATGGCTGAGCTGGAGTTAAACATGAGGCAGGAGCAGAAACACTGGAAATATATATCACACTATAAAAACAGTAAAACAAGGCCGAGGAGACACCTGCAGTGCACACAGACACACACACCAGATTTACATCATGCAGATCCTTGTGGTTATGTTTATCAGGGTAAAAGTGTTTCTCATTTATTATGCTGGTAATTTCCAGGTGATTTCCAACTGTGACTCATTTGGAGAATCAGTTCGGTCACATGTCCTCTGTGATTGTGTTAACCTGTCTGCACAGGCTGCCATCGACTCTGCTTTCTTCTTTGGTGTGTTCACAGCTGCAGCTTTGAGGGGAATTCTGAGTGTCAACCTGGCCTTTAAACGTTTCCCAGCTGTTATGGTAATTAGCCCCAAAAAACATCAGACTTATTGTTCTAATTTCAAGGTGCTTAACAGGACTCAGAACCTAAACCTGAACCCTGACAACAGATAAAGTGAGATAAGTATGAGGAAGTAAAGTTGTTGTCTCCTGACCTGGTTGCTTCTGGCCATTTTCTCCACATCCACCTCTCGTGTTGCAGCTCTGGATTTCTCTCGCTTCAACTGAAAAAGAACTCTCTGAAAAAACACAAAAACACAACACAGGTCAGTTATGAGATACCGGACTGCCCCACCCTCACACATCCCTGCCCTGCTCTCTGTGAGCTAGCAAATCACAACCATTTATAGTTACAGGTGGAATCAAATGTGCTCATCTTCACCTTTTTGCTGCTCTGGTTCTCCTTGCTGGAGATGTCAGAGGATGTAGGAGGACGTGCAGCTGATGTCTGATCTGTGGTTTCATCGCTGCATTTAGAGTCAGAACTCTCAGAGGCGCCCTTCATAATGGATCTACAGCTGGACCACAGCTTGAGCTCAGGCTTTGCTTCAAAGATGAGCCTGGGGTTTGGCTTTGATGCAGGGCTGAGGCTGGAGATGTGACTGACGTTGGGGAGTGCTAAGGGTGGAGAAGCGGTGCTGCTCTTAGGTTTGGGCTGACGTCCAAAGTGGGGGGCGGTTGGTGGAGGAACTAGGAGCGATGCAGGCGGCAAAGAAGAAAAAGGAGAAACACAGAGGGGAGGCTTCTCCCCACAGGCTGGCAGGGTAACCCTCCCCTTCTCCCTGCCTCCATTCAGCTTCTGGTCGCGCAGCACGGCCATGTTCACATGTGATGGATGCTTCTTCCTGAAGATGGGAATCAGCTTAGGTGGAGGCTTCTGCAGGGTTTGAGTTGGCTGAGAAAGAGGAGGGAGGACTGAGCAGGAAATGGAGGAGGTGAAGGAGGAAGGTGGCTGAAAAACTGGAAGCAAAGAGGATTTGATGGATGAAGCTGCATGGAAGACTGAGGAAGAGGAGAAGGGGGTAGAGGAGAATGGCAGGTAGGGTGGGACAGATGAGGAGGAGGCTGAAGATGCAACTGGCTGGAACACTGGCACTGAAAAGACGTTAGAGGGGGAGGAGGAGCGTAGAGCTGACCCGCAAACAGAGGAACTGGAAGCAGAAAATGAAGGACAGGAGGAGGAATACAAGGACGGCCTGGCAGCATCTTCCCTGAATCCACCGCCGTTATCCAGATGCCATGGAGCTCCATCCTGCTGGGAGTGAGGGGTCCAGGCTGGTGGCTGTGAGCTGAAAGAGGGCTTCACAGGCTGGGAGGGTGGAGGTACAGGCAGCTGTGTGAGAACTGACCTGATGGAGAAGGAGGCGGCCAGGTTGATCTGCTCACCATCCAAGGCCTAAGAAGAGAGGGAGACATTAGGTCCTAATGAAACAAAAGAAGAACCCACCGATCGGGTCTTTCATGCTCCTTCCTTATTCTGTGTTGAGCCGCTGCCAGAGAAATGTTTTCAGGCCAAACCTAATAAACGAGAGTGGCAATGATCAAGCCCTGTGGCGTTTACCTTCTGGTGGTACACAGTGGGTGAACAGACCAAATCAAGTCTTTACCTCAGCAGTAACTACATCAACACAAACACGACTTGTATTGAAATATTATCAGAGACTCAGTCAGTGTTTCAGAGCGTCCCCAACAGAGACCGTTCCCTGGACGATGAACATGAGCTGAAATATTTTAGCTTCACTGTGTGAGCGATGGTCGACTGTCTCCACCTGCTGCTCCCTGTGACAACTGAACCAGCTTTCTGCAGCCTCAGGCCTCAGTGTGAGAAATGAGTTTAATTGCAGCTGCTCCATTAGTGTGTTAGAGCAGAGATGTTTCATGATGTATCATTATAAACTTCAGAGTGTGCTGCTTAAGAAATGGAGCGTGGATTACCGCTGATTCAAAGTATCATAGACACCAGCTGTGAGGAGAGGAGCTGTCACAGGGATTTACTGGGAGATGAAATGAGAGAAATGTATGATGGTTATCTGCAGAAAGTGTTTCAGCCCCTGAACAAACACCTACGGGACGTTATCTTTATCTCTGTAAGCTTTCTCTGCTTATGATGGGATGGTGAGGCAGAGCTTTTCTTGTATTAAAGGTGACCGCTGGACAAAATAATCCACAAGAGAGAACCTTCTGTCCTCTGTGGTCATCAAACTGTCTGTGAGGAAGTCACAGGCTGGGAAATACTTCTATAATCACTGTCCCTCTGTCCTTCACACACACACACACACAAACACACACACACACACATTGCGTGTGTACCTGTACAGATGCAGCAGTGTTCAGGCTCACACTGTGGTAACAGGGTTTGCTGGTCAAGCGTGCAGGGAAGCCACACACACTGTGCAGCCTTCCCCTGATGTCAGACAGGAAGTAGCCCAGCACCCCCTGCAGGTCGACTCGAGGACAGCGCTGCACCGGCTGCAGGCGAATACAACTCAGAGGATAGCTGCTCGGAACGGAGGTCAAAGAACCTAACAGCATGATGTACTCACACCTACAAAGGTGTGTTAGCAGCAGGGAGCAGGTGTCGTCTTCGTCATCACACCGAGTTCAGCTTTAGGATACGTAAAGAGTTTTTCTCCAACAGGTCTGAAGTACACACTGCAGTACACCACCTCTTCCTCTGCCAGCTCCGGGAGTCTGTAACCATACTGGAACACACAGACACACAGACACACACAGACACACACACAGATGGGTTGAAGAGCTGCAGTAAGGTTCAAAACTGCTGCGAGTGTGTGTCTGTGTACCAGGTGGTTCCAGTGGCTCTGCAGGTCTCTGTATGTTCTAAATGGTCCCTCACTTGGCAGCTGACGGCTGATGGTGATGATCTGCCCTTTCTTCATGCTACACACACACACACAAAGTAAACCTAAAGCTTCAGCCGCTGCTTACACCAACATATCAGGTGTGAGTCTACAGAGCTGCAGCTCCACCTGCTGGTCAGTCATCATAACACAGCCTCCCTCTCGTGTATTAATCGCTCTTTTTTGTTTTTAAAGCATCACTGACATTTATCTATCCAGAATTAAACACAGTTCACACTTAAAATTCAGCATTATCTCTATATTAGCCCTGAACCTTAAAACTTGTCAGCTGGTGTGTTGTGTGCTTTTTTTTAAAACTCACCAGACTAGTCACACTTTGAACTTTACAATGGTCCTTGAATGCATCATATGTGATGTACACTTTGGTCAGAAATGTAACTTTTACTTTTTAAAAATCTTATTCTGTCAAGACATTCATCCGAGTTATACACTTTGAAACTGAGCCCCCTGGAGTCATCCTGAAGGCGTAGAACTAATGATGGGACTAAAGGGGGGGGGGGTGAAGCTACTCCTGAATATAATTATATTCTAATCATCATATTTCCTCTAAAATAAAGTGTTGTCACTAAAAGAAACATAAAGGTGGTGCGGTGGTTCACTCTGTCGCCGGGGGCCTTTCTATGTCGAGGGCTTGCTGGGTTCAATTGGTCGTGGGTGTGAATAGCTGCGACGGGCTGGTGATCTGCATGTACAGGAAAAAAACTCGTCACTCCTCAGTACTACCAGGAAAATGATTGACTCAGATGTGACAAACAGCCACTTCACAGAAATCTGATGAGTCTGCAGGCTCTACAGCTGACGTGCAGACTGGAGTGAAGCAAGAGGTGAAGATCTACAGCCCGTGGAACTCCTGTTGCGCCTGTTGTTGAAGTGTGATGTGTGTGTTGTTTCCATAGAGCCACAAGACTTCATGCTGCAGTGACCAATGAGCACACACTGACTGAACATGAGGCAGGAGGGGGAGACACACACACTGAGGTGAGAGGTTTTAAGAAGAGGAGCCTCTGACAGTGTCACTCTCAGCCATCCAGGCCATAGTCATTCAGAGGGCTCCGACCCTCTGAAGGCCTGTTTGTTGTGTGTTTGTGTCCAGCAGGTGGCGCTGTCCTACCTGGGAAGGACGTGACACCAGATGGCCCCGCCGGGGTGGATGACAAAGTCAGGTTCACTGCAAAACCTGTGCAGCACCAATCGAGGGAGGTCAAAGTCCTCCAGCTGAGACACACACAGACACACACACATTATCTTTCTACTGTGACATGCTTGGTTTCCATAAAACATGTTCAGCGTTCAAAAATTGATGCGTGCTTCTGCTCTCTCACTGTGGTCAGGGGCAGGCGCACAGTGCTGGCTTCAATGCTGAGGCACAGCCGGCCCTCTCTGGTGTTCAACTCCATGCCTAACACACACACACACAGTTTTACTTCTGTCTTTTACTTCTCTCTCTCCAAATGTGTCATCAGGTGCACTGTGTGCGCTGCATAAACTCAGACAGGGGAGGAACTCACTGACAGCATTCAGCCTTCCACTCTCAGTCAGGAAATCCCTTCCTAGGAACACATATCATTTACTGAGTCAGACTCAGGCAGCGGTGAAGGCTCAATCAAGTGTTGCAACACACATCAGTCACTCTGATCGCTACACACAACCTTGACTGTGATAACAAATGTTGTGCATCAGAGCAGCGATTACAGGTTGGACTTTGCTATGAAGATGACAGCAGCAGTCAGTCCAGCACTGAAGGTGTAGTCTGAGTTAAAGTCAGACACACATCTGTCGAGGTTTGTGTGTGCATACACAAACATCTGTGTCTGTAAAGATGTGTGCATGTCTTTACCAGAGATGAGGAAGAGTCCAGCTTTGTTCCAGATGGGACTCAGTCTGGTGATCAGAGAGTAGGACAGACAACACTGGAGGTCACCTGGAAACACACACCGAGCAGGGCCCAGCTACACACACACAAACACACAGACACACAAACACACAAGACACACCAGCTTTCATTGACTTCAAGTGCCCTGGGATCTGTAATAATGTGACTTATGAAGGACTACAGAGAGGACACAGACTGTCAGGCTAGTGGCCCACCTGCAGGGTGCGCCGCAGTCCAAACATCTGCAGGACTCCTGTCTGAAAAAAAGCAATCTGCAGGAAGAGATCAGATTAAACCATCACCTGCTAAATACTGTGAGCTTTATCAGCCAGAACAAAGTCTGAAAGAACAAATGATAAAAGAGCTTTATTATTAGGCCCCATCCACACTGGAGAAGGTCGCTCCAGCTAGAGTGGGATTGAATCCAGCTCGCCTTTAAGATGGATATGTTCAGACCTATTTTCAACTCTGGCTATCACACACATGCTCAATCCGGCTTCTTTGTTGTCCCCCAAACCGTTAGGTGGAACATAGTATAATAGAGTCTGTTTATGCCGCGGTAGGACGTTTGCGCATGTGTTTTTTCCCTGTGACCCTCGTTCTTTTGTTTTTTTTCATTCAAAACACAGTTTATTCCTTTGTAGCCCTATGGAAAATAAACTCGGGGTAAAGCTGTCGTAGTTTGATATATCCAGATTCATGATGTTCAGACTCAGAAAAAAACGGGGTGAACGGGGTCTAACGCTGCATTTCCCTCTCTGATATTTAAAAGACAACAAACACACAGAGCTGTTTCTGACATTGACCTCATCCATCTGTGTGTTCATCTGTCTGTGTGTGTTTGTGCAGAAGTCCCTGAAAGTGCAACCTTCAGAGGTCTGTGTGTTTTAGGGTTCGTGTGAAAATGAATGCAGTGGGTTAAAAAGGGTGTGTGTGTGTGTGTGTAGTCACACAAGCAATGTCTGGAATCCAGACCAAATATTTTGGCTGCGTGTCTCTGCTCGGTAAGTGTTGGCACGCAAACATGAATGTTTGTGTGTGTCTGTGTGTGTGTGGTGTGTGTCTTACAGCTATGACAACAGTGATATCACTGAAGGAGTCCAGAGCAGGACAGGCCAGAACATCGGAGTACAGCAGCACCAGCTCTCTGTGAGAGACACACACACACGGTCAGGGGCACAGTGATGCTGTCCTTCACACTGTGAAATGATGAACAAGTTCCTTTAGTCCTCTCTCTGAGGTGGACAGCTGCGCAGCCATCGCCCCTCTTATCAAACACATAATGCTGTAAATAACTTATACCGACACACATCACATCCAGAGACAGTTTAAACTGTGTGAAGAAGAATCCAAGCACCAGAACAACTTCATGTAGCGTATCGTTGAGTGTTAACCCCTCACTCACCTGCACGTCTTGATCTGTTTGCTCCTCACGTCCTCATCCTGCCCCCGCACAGTCAGGGTCACAGAGACCAGATTCTTCAGGTCAGGAAGGCCGAGAAAAAATATTGATGGTGGGATGCTTCCACTCATCCTACACACACACACACACACACACACACACACACACACAGGAGCAAGTCATCAGCAAGTTTTGATGGCATTCTAAAGGACATTGAGGGCTAAAAAGAACCTTAAACTACCTCCATCATGAAGCTAATTTCCAATTCCAAACTACAAAACTCATTATTTGATATTATGACAGGTGTCTAAATGTAAATACTGTCAATTAACTTCTTTACAAAAAAATTCATGATGCATCAAACATATTTACTGATTAAACATTTCTTATGTTTTAAGATTACTGTACTGAAATTTAAAAAAGGAAAATTGGTTCAAATAAAATAAAATATACATAAATAAATATAATAAAATATTAAATAAAATACAATTTTTCTTACCTTAATGACTAAAAGCTTTTCAGACAACAGAACAAAGTAACTTCTGGATTAAAGGAAAGTTCTCACAGCTTCAGCCTCAAAATGTCCTGTTAGCCTAAACAAGCTAGGAGAAGCTAACAGCGGCTAACGTTAGCTAATCTGTTTGGTTTGTGTCAGTGACGTAGCTCACATTAACCCTTAAACCAGGCCGCGGCGGGGGGTCACCTTCTGGACGGAGTCTTAGTTTGAAGACAATTATCTCAGAAAAGAGACATTTTCACCAAATAAACCGAAACTGGACAAACTCACATTTAGCCAAAGATGGGTGAACGGAGGTGAAGAGCTCTGACTCCTCCTGGTTGTTTGAGACTCGTGCAGGGAAAAACTCTGGTTTGTTTTAAATAAAACACAAATAAAATAAGTATCCGGTGAGTTAGAGTCATTTAAAGGACTTTTCTAACACTGTGTTTTAATCCTAGTCTGTTTGAACAGGTGAAGTTTATTAATTCGCCGTCTCAGTGGGAGTGACGGCTCCTCAGGCCTGATTAATAGACAATCTTTGATTTGTTGTGGACACGTTTTCCCGCCGCAGAGCCACGGAAGTGAAATAAAACACTTTCTGCGGTGTTGTGTGATAAGTTTCACATCAGCAGCTCACACATCCGGCAGGAACACACTCATTCCGTGCGATGCGTGAGATAACCCGCTCTGTTGCGTGACAACAAGCCAGTTTCCTTGAGAGTCGCTGAACTTTAGCCTCGTTTCCTCGCCCACAACCAGCTAATGAGTGACAGGGGAGCGGGCCAATCAGAGACTCCCATAGGTCGTAGGGTGGAAGTGAATGACCAATGGCATGGCTAGGTGAGCGGTGTGGGCGGGGTTAGTGTGGGCTGTTCCTCATCATCAAGTGACCGCTAACAAAGGCGTTCACACCGGAAGTCACTGTTTCAAAATTAAATCATGACGCGACAAATTCAGATCTAAAAACGCCGGGTTGTTGTTATTTACACCCACATACGTATATATAATAATTATTCATTTTAGTATTAACTCACAGTTGTCTAGAACGTACGTTCTGTAATTATTATTTAATTAAATCTGCTTTTACTTTAGTTAATATCTTTTTATTCAACTTTGGGTTTGGTTGATTTGCAGACTAATGAAGCACCATTAAATAAAAACACATTCCCTTCCGAGTTTTACAATAGTTGATTTGTCTTATTTTTATTAACCTCAAATACAGCAGAGCTTTATTTTGAAGGCGGTGCCGGAAGTGCAGTGGAGCTCGGCTGTCGCTGACCGCGCTGGAAGTTGTGCTCTGTGGGGAAATGTTGCCGTTTGTTCGGAGTCACGGTTCTTACTCATTTCCCGGGATTATATAACCGCCCACAGGCCGTGTCCCGCTCCTGTCCGCCGCCTGCGGCTCGTCACGTCCACACGGTCCGAGATGGGTGAGACGGAGGAGAGGAGCCCCGCAGGAGTGAAATACTACAGACTGGCAGAGGTCGAGGAGCAGAACTCCTTCAAGTCCACCTGGATCATCATCCACAACAAAGTCTACGATGTCACCAAGTTCCTGGAGGAGGTGAGGGGGCGCTGGGTGCTGGGAGGAAGCAGGAAGTGAAGCAGAGCCCCGGCTGAGTCTGGAGCTCTGTTCGCCCTGTGCTTGGTGTAAAACACTCAGAACCTCAGGGGGACCAGGCAGGCTCCGAGAGGGACCTCAGAGAGAGAGAGGGGGCCATCAGATTCCAACAACAACACCATGACCTCTGTGTTAAAGAAGCCACAGGTGGAAGCAGCTGGTTGTCAGCAAGTCAATTACTTAACATTAGGACAAATATAAAGACAGATTTATGTTAAATTCTACTGTTGGTTGATTTAAATGGAGCTCATTGAAGCAGACTGGTGTCCCCCTGAACTCTCTGACAGTTTCCATGACGACGGGGCCGGACTTGTCCTCAGCTCACTCAGTAGTACTCAGACTGAGGACAGTTTGGACCTTTGACTGTCAGAGCAGCGGGCTGACCATCAGGTCCAACGAACAGGAGCTCCTCATAGTTCTGTCAGAGACGCAAAGACACGGAGACATGTCTGAGAGAGAGGTCAGAGGAGGGCAGGTTAGAATGGTTCACTGCAGGTCAAGAGTGTGTGTGTGTGTGACAGGGCCAGTAGATCATTGACAGGACTCTGATGGAGGTGAAATGGGGACATTTTTATTTGTCTAATGTTACTCTGAGACATATGTGTGTGTGTGTGTGTCTGTCAGCACCCAGGAGGGGAGGAGGTGCTGAGGGAGCAGGCAGGAGGCGACGCCACCGAGAGCTTTGAGGACGTGGGACATTCCACCGACGCCAGAGAGATGGCGAGCAGCATGGTGATAGGAGAGCTGCACCCGGTCAGTGTGTGTGTCTGTGTGTGTGTGTGAGGTAATGCAGTGTAACATGACTGCCTGTCTGTGTGTATCTGCAGGACGACAGAGAGAAGATCGCCAAACCTGTGGTGAGTGTTTGGGCTGAGTTCAGGTGCATTATGGGAGATGTAGTCTGGTACAGCTAACAGAGTCTGCTGTTTGTTTGACAGGAAACACTGGTGACCACACTGAAGGAAGAGACCAGGTACACACACAGAGTTACACACAGATACACACACATACACATACAGGTACACACACAGAGTTACACACAGATACACACACACACACGGATACACACACACACATACAGGTACACACACAGATACACACACACACAGATAACAGCTCTCTCTCTCTCTCTCTCTCTCTCTCTCTGGCAGCTGGTGGTCAAACTGGTTGATTCCCGCTCTGGCAGCGACCATCGTCACACTGATGTATCGCATCTACACCACAGAGAGCGAGTGACATCATCACACAGCTGTGGCGTCATCACTACAGTCAATGATTGACAGCAGATCTGCTTCTTATGGAGCAGACTGTGGACCAGCAGTGCTTCTGTGGCTCAACCCTACATTACCCATAATTCATTTCATCCTGAGAACCAATCACGTGGCATTATGTTAATGAAGTCATTTTTTACAGAGCGTTTATGATCTGCAGATGTATAATTACTTTTTATATCTTGTAACTGAATGTAAATGAGTTTATAAATATGCAGCTAATGTGACTGAGCTCGTCCTTCATTACATGTTCACCTGTGTGTGTGTGTGTGTATCTGTGTGTGTGTGTATGTGTGTGGTTCTACATGGATCTTCAGTGTGTTTGTCAGCAGGCTGCAACCTGAACTGAGCTTCACAGAGATGTGAGTGATGTCAGAGGTCTCACTCTGCTGCTGCTTCATTCAGTAAAGATCCTTCAGTCCTCACGTTGTTCGGCTCATTCTGGTCTTTATGCTACAAAGGGAGCTCCACCTGATCATGTGACCAGGACAGCATCACAGACATCACAGCACTGATACACAAACTGTCCTGAAGGTCGACATTAAAAACAAACAAACACAACAGATCGTCCTCCAGATCCAAACAACATCAATGACAGCATCAAGGAGTCTGACAGGAAGAGCTTTTATTCTGAAATCTCACTGAGGGGGTTTCCTCTCAGAAATGATGTCAGAGGAAGAACTCTCAGCTCTGCAGCGCCACCCTGTGGACGTACAGACAAAGGACATCAATGACACATACACCTGTATAACTGATCATTGATTCTATTTATTGATGAACCTGAGTGACTGTGTGCTGTGATAAAGGGACAAACTCACACTGAAGCAGACGCACAACAGTTACAGAGAGAAATGCTGCCATCTAGTGGTGACATGTCTGAACTACATCTGTCTTTATCTGTCCCACAAAGACAAAGCATGAAGACGTGTGTCTGTCCAACAAGCCTTCATGTGACTTTACACACTTAGACTGGAGGCTCACTGCTACACAACACAAACAACACAACGACCCGAGTCATACTGAACTGAGACATTTGACAGACCAAAGTGGAAGGGGATCCACCAACTGAAATGATTACTGAGTTATTGAGGTGTGAATAGGTAAATGTATGTGACAGGGTTAATGTATTATTGTTAAATGTTAAAGGGTACCTACATGCAGTGAGGTCGATAAGTTCTCCTACTTAGAAATCATGGAGGAGTCTAGAACTTTCAGCACAGGTGCATTTCCACTGTAAGAGACAGAAAAATAAAAACCGGAAATCACTTCGTATTTTTTTTAACAATTTATTTGTAAATTTTGTATTTTTTTTTTAAATTTGTAAAAATTACTGTGTCTAATAAGTCTTTGATCACTTGCTGATCAGCCAGATTTCTGACCCTCAAAGACCTGTTATTGTGCGTTTAAATAGTCCAGCTACACTCTGCTCATCATTCTAAATCAGTAGCACCTGTTTGAGCTCGTTAGCCGTCATAAAGACACCTGTGCACCCCACAATCAGCCAAAGTCGTAGCAACATGGGCAAAACCAAAGAGCCGTCAAAAGACACCAGGGACAAAATTGTAGACCTTCACAAAGCTGGAAAGAGCTACGGGGCGATTGCCAAGCAGCTTGGTGAAAAAAGAACAAGTGTTGGAGCCATCATCAGAAAATGGAAGAAGCTAAACATGACGGTCAAAGTCCCTCGGACTGGGGCCCCCTGGAAGATCTCTCCTCATGGGGTCTCGATGATGCTAAGAATGGTGAAGAATCCAAGAAGCCAAGAACTACGAGGGAGGAGCTGGTCAGTGCCGTGAAGAGTATACTGTACTTACCTTGTTGCCTAAGTAAGAGTTAAAGGTGAAAAGATCCCACAGAACTAACCTGAACACTTAACTCTTTTCTTTAGGGAGCAGGTAACTCCAAGAAAAACGGAACAAACAGAGATAACTAGCTGAGAATTAAAGTAACTGTTTCTACCATTAGCTCTACAGAATATTAAAGACCGGTCTGAGATAAACAGACAAAACCAGAACAAACCAGCATTTAAATAAGAAGGACCAAACCAACAGGACATTTGATACTGTTTGTTTATTTCACACTGTAATACTGTACTGTAGATATTCATTGATATTTTATTGATACATTTATTGATTTTTTTTATTACTCTATTAACCTGCTTAATATTTGTTGTTAAGTAAACTGCCGGCTTATCTACAGCTAATCACTTCTTTCCAGTGACACAAGTGTTACATGAGCACAAAGTCAACAACTAAATCATGTGTCACATTAAACATCAGCCACATTCATCAACACCTTACTCAGAGTGCAGCTCAACACAACACATCCTCTACACTGTGACACACAACACACCTTGATGGCCCCTTGGACTGAGGCTTTACTCCGGGTCTGGTTCTTTTTTACCCTTTATGCCATCAGTTCTATCAAAATAAAGGTCCGGCTCAACAGGAAATATCAAAATAAAAGCTTTAAATGTCTGTAATCATGTACATATTACTTTGGGGTCATTTACAGTTTCTGTCAGAAATGTTGATAAATTGTTGTTCTTGTGCAACTTTCGCAAACACTACCCTTTTGTGTTGTTCAGGAAAAAAACATCCCCTAACTTTAACGGTTTTAAAAATATATCAGATAAATATTTTTTTGAAATTTTGTTGCATAGACCTTTTAATTAACTTCAGTTCTAATCAACAGTAGTGAAAAAAATCATTTTCCCCCAGGATTTTAACCCTTTAATCACCAATTTTATAAGGGGTGGTAATTTGTGATTTTACCTCCTACCAACAGGGTAAACCACCAACAACCAAGAATGCATGATTATGTAGTGCCATGGCTGTGCAGTCAAAAAATGTGGTTATAATGGAAGTCTATGGGACAAACGAACACATTAGGGAGAAAAAAAGAAAATCCAGTGCTGTGCAAAATCTAATAATGCAATAAAGTCAATGTTGTTACTGATGTTTGACATGACCAAGACTGTAATAAAGGTTAAAATATCCAGTCCACATTCACCTTTTCTATTAAAAATGAGCCATTTTGTGTGTTTTTTTTTCCAATTTTCAGCACCACCCCTTATGAAATTAGTGATTAAAGGGTTAAAATCTTGGGGTAAAATGATTTTTTTTCACTACTTTTGATCAGAACTGAAGTTAATTAAAAGGTCTATGCAACAAAATTTCAAAAAAATATTTATCTGATATATTTTTAAAACCGTTAAAGGACATTTTTGTCCCGAACAACATGAAAGGGGGTAAAATTTGCCCAGAGTGTACTGTTGACCTATGAAAAATGTTAAAATCATATTAACAAAATGTATGTAAAATTAAGCTTGTTGAGCAAAAATGATTCAATTTGCTGACATATTGACAAAGTTATGGCCAAAAAAACAGAAAAATGACTCTCAGAGGACAAAAATGTCCCGAACAGTGCATAAGGGTTAAATCTTTATGTCTCTTATTTTGATAATATTGATTACACCACTCAGCGAACCTAGAACTGGTCCAGCAGCTAACAAGTGTTACATGAGCACAAAGTCAACAACTAAACCATGTGTTACATTAAACATCAGCCACATTCATCAACACCTTACTCAGAGTGCAGCTCAACACAACACATCCTCTACACTGTGACACACAACACACCTTGATGGCCCCTTGGACTGAGGCTTTACTCCTGGTCTGGTTCTTTTTAACCCTTTATGCCATCAGTTCTATCAAAATAAAGGTCCGGCTCAACAGGAAATATCAAAATAAAAGCTTTAAATGCCTGTAATCATGTACATATTACTTTGGGGTCATTTACAGTTTCTGTCAGAAATGTTGATAAATTGTTCATTTTCAGGATTTTTTGCAGGATCAGAGCAGAAGACACCTGAAGACCTCCTTCAAGTTCTGAACGTCTCTTCAACGTGGACGGACTCTGCAGCTGCTCTTCAGGGAGGAACATCCACCTTTAAATGAGGAACATCCACCTTTAAATGAAGCAGTTCAGTAAAGACGAGCTGTCAGACTGACGGAGCAGAGAGAGCTCCACCTTTACTGAGACACAGTCTGACTGCTGCCAGAGACCATCTGAGGAGGAGGAAGAGGAGGAGGATGATGATGATGATGATGATGATGATGATGATCTCCCTGTGTGGATCATCAGGACACACTCCGTCCTCTTCATTTCCTCCACCTGCAGAGAGAATGAGTGTGGAGGTGAGTGAGTGTGGACAGAGACTCCCTCCATCAGCAGCATCATCCAGTATAAAGAGCAGCAGGACCTCAGTCCTGTTCAGAGCAGCAGGACTTCAGTCCTGTTCAGAGCAGCAGGACTTCAGTCCTGTTCAGAGCAGCAGGACTTCAGTCCTGTTCAGAGCAGCAGGACTTCAGTCCTGTTCAGAGCAGCAGTGCAGCAGCTGCTTCCTTCCAGCTCTCATGTTAACGTGTTGGAGTGAACACACTGAGCTCCGAGCTCACAGAGCTGCAGACTTTTAGCATCAAGTCTGTGTCCTCTGCAGGTTCCACTCACAGTGGAGACAGACTGCTGAGTCATCAACACAGACTTTACTGAGGACGTCCTGCTGTCCCATTTAAAGACAGAGTCTCTGTGTGCTGATGGACGTCTCGTCTGTCTCTGACAGAGAGACATGGAGGTCACCATTCTCACAGCATCACTGAGGGAAGCAGCCAATCAGAAGGCAGCAGCTTCACAGGAAACACTGGATCTGTGATACTGACTGTGTTTAGGACAAAACAGCTGAAAGCAGCACAGACTGACTCCACCCCTCTACTGACCTCACAATCTGCAGCATGCAGTCTGAACTCTCCTCAAGACCCAGCAGCTGCTTCAACCCTGAATCATGTGGGTCGTTGTAGGTCAGGCCCAGCTCTATCAGATGGAAGGGAAGATGGGAGGGGTTGGACTTCAGAGCTGAGGCCAGAGCAGCACAGTCGATCTCTGATACAATGCAGCCCCCCAATCTGAATAAAGAATAACAGATGAAATGATTGATAATCAATCAGATGAGTTTCAATGATCAGATGAACATTATTGTGTCCAAACAGCCTTTAAGGTTAACTGACTTTAAACAGAGGACATTTTCTACATATTAACAAACACTTGTTTTTATGACAGCAGAGTACATTTAAAACAGGAGCACCAAAAACATGAACAAAAGTACATTTACAGCTTTATGAATAGAAGCTCTGTGAGGATTTAAATTAGACATATAACAGTATCAGACAGAGAACTGACCCCAGAGTCTGCAGTCTGCAATCTGGACTCTGCAGAAAACCACACAGCTGCTCCACTCCTGAATCCTGCAGATGGTTGTGGGTCAGGTCCAGATGTTTCAGATGGGAGGGGTTGGACTTCAGAGCTGAGGCCAGAGAAGCACAGCTGATATCTGACAGACTGCAGCTCCCCAATCTGAATAAAGAATAACAGATGAAATGATTGATAATCAATCAGATGAGTTTCAATGATCAGATGAACATTATTGTGTCCAAACAGCCTTTAAGGTTAACTGACTTTAACAGCTTTCATTATTTTAAACAATAAAAACTGTGTATGCTGTTTTGTAATATGTTACATCTTACACAGCAAACAAAATAACATCTTAGCATTCAGATGAACAGATCAGAACATGTTATCTGAATTTACAGCATAAATTTAAAACTTTCAGAAACTGTGTGGTTGTGATAACAGAGCAACAAGTTATTGACTCTACTGTGCAGGTGAGATCTGATCATATGTGGCAGGTCTGGTTTAGGAGCAGCAGACATCAGTAAAATGTCAGGTAGACCAGGTGGGAGTCATTTAGTGCTGATCTCAAAGGGTCTGTAATTTAATGTTTACACAGGTTTGCAGTGCATGGCAACGAGACGTAAAAACGTGATGACGTGCCTTACGACAGATGCGTACTGAATGACGGAGTCTTTTTGGGAGAAGTGCCGCGTCTCTGCACAGCTGACAGTTTAACAACAGAGAACGTTAACAAGCAAAGACGGACTGCTCTGCTGCTCCAGTAAAACATCACAGTTTATCACAGACAGTCTGCTCACACGACACAAACTAATTCATGGTTTACAAATGTTCGCATTTCTGGAGAGTTGCTTTTATCCAGCCGCCGGTAAAAAGGCCCGAGGTCAGGATGCAGCCTCCCCGTGCAGCAGGGAGCAATGAGCATCCCCCTCCCTCTCCATCATGTTGCTTTAACTTCTCTAATCACTCCCTGCTGCCCGGCGCGGGTAGCAGGGAGCGATGGAACAGGGAGAGGGACGCTCCGCTCCACTCCCCTGCGCTCCTGGAGCCCCCAGTACTCCGGCACGTTCCCCAGAGAGGGACGCTCATTGCTGCACGGGGAGGCTGCTCTCTGGCCGGGCAGCACGCTCCCATGCACCCCGTCCATGAATTCTAATAGGGCTACTATACTACAACTAATAATAACAATATTTCGTGCGCACGTTATACATAATTCGTGGCCACAATTTATTTCTTTTTGACCATGTCACAGAGGGGCTCCTAGTTTTGGAGAACTTCACTTGTACAGACGCTCTCTGATAGCAGGTTGTATGCAGAAGCATGTTTAGTCTCGTAGTGAATTGTGTCGAAGTGCTGAACCGGTGTTTTGCACCTTCGGAGCCCTCTGCGTAGCTGGAACCAACAACCAAGCCCTGCAGCACCGCGTGACGCACCACGATGCAGACAGAGAGAGACAATGTTCTGCTCAGAGAATCATGCAAACATTACACAATGAGTTAAAAACAAAAACAAGAAATGCCTGTTGATTTTGTATGATTTACTCTGTTTGGCTGGCGGGCCAAAAATAACACATATTAAGATAGAAGCCGCGGGCCATAGAAAATCCGACCGCGGGGACGTAGTTTGGACACCCCTGCCTTAATACCTTAATATGGCCCAACCCAACTGGACAGGAAGTAAAGTTCAGCTCTCTTTCCTCTCATGTGTGCAGCCTTTGGAGGCCTCAGCTCCAGGGCACAGAAACTATCTCTGACATGTAAACCAGAGGAAGTGAGTGAGCACAATAACAAAAGACATTCACTGACTGGAAGGAGCAGAAACGACTGGTTACATGATCCTTGAAGAACAACACATAATCTGAACTGTATGTACACTAACATGTACGACACACTCATTCATATGCAGCATAAGAAGATTCATATTACTGTATTACAATATGGACCAAAGCTTTATGGATGGAAGCTCTGTGAGTTTTACAACAGTATCAGACAGAGAACTGACCTCAGAGTCTGCAGTCTGCAATCTGGACTCTGCAGAAAACCACACAGCTGCTCCACTCCTGAATACTGCAGGTTGATGTTTCCACTCAGGTCCAGATGTGTCAGATGGGAGGGGTTGGACTTCAGAGCTGAGGCCAGAGAAGCACAGCTGATCTCTGACAGACCGCATCTCCCCAATCTGAATAAAGAATAACAGATGAAATGATTGATAATCAATCAGATGAGTTTCAATGATCAGATGAACATTATTGTGTCCAAACAGCCTTTAAGGTTAACTGACTTTAACAGCTATCAGAGGACATTTTCTACAGTTTCTGTAACAAACAGACTGAATTTAGGAATTTAGGATGATTCTATTTATACGTCCACACAAACCCCTGTTGAACTTAGTAATATTTTACAAGTCGAACTGAGACGAATTGAAAATTGGATGAGGGACATAAAATGGTGATTAATGCAGGGAAAAGTAAATGTATGGTGTTGGGATCCAGGTCTCTGGTAAAGATCCACCTGTGTTGGGTCTGACTGGGGGGTGCTGTAATAGAACAGGTCACTGAGGTAAAGCTACTCGGTGTGACTGGTGACAGTTTGTTGAATTGGAATAGTCATATAAATCAAACATTATTGAGTCTGGAGGTGTCAAGCACTGTAGAAAATGTATTCCAAATCCAGTGATGAGAACACCAGTATGTTATAAGAACACTGTTTTGAAGTCTACAGACCCCAGGAAGAAGAGCTACTGCTTTGGCAGCAGTTAATGGGGATCTTACTAAACTAGACTGGATTTAGGTCAAGAACAGAAACCAGTCTTAGCTCTGGCTAACAGGGGACTCTGTGTCTGAGTGCATGAAGCAGGATCATGTTGGACAGTAGGGTCGGGCGGTTTCAGCTAAATCTTCCTGAGTGCTTGCCTGGTCCCGTCTCCACTGTGCCTGCATAGAGAGGGGGGGTGTCTGCACAGAGCCCCATCAAAACAGCTGCTGTAGCCTACAATTCACTGCAGGTAAAGTGCATTATAAACTGCCTGGAACAGGTAGCCATCTTTGTCAGTTAATATCTGTGTTCACTGTCTTCCTCATAGCTCTTTCTCTCTCTCTCTCTCTCTCACGTCATGTTCATGAACTTTATCAAATGTCTCCAAAAGTAAAATACATTATACTACTGAAGAAAAACTGAAGATTCAACCACACAAGGCATCAAATAAAATATGTTTAATATTTGATCCTATTTTTTATATAAGTGGATTGCACTTTTTTATTAATGGTATTAAAAATGATACTGTCGCTACCTGTGTGCCCCGCCGGTATACCTTAATACCTTAATACCACCCAACCCTACTGGACAGGGAGTAAAGCTCAGCTCTCTTTCCTGTCATGTGTGCAGCCTTTGGAGGCCTCAGCTCCAGTGCACAGAAACTATCTCTGACATGTAAACCAGAGGAAGTGAGTGAGCACAATAACAAAAGACATTCACTGACTGGAAGGAGCAGAAACGACTGGTTACATGATCCTTGAAGAACAACACATAATCTGAACTGTATGTACACTAACATGTACGACACACTCATTCATATGCAGCATAAGAAGATTCATATTACTGTATTACAATATGGACCAAAGCTTTATGGATGGAAGCTCTGTGAGTTTTACAACAGTATCAGACAGAGAACTGACCTCAGAGTCTGCAGTCTGCAATCTGGACTCTGCAGAAAATCACACAGCTGCTCCACTCCTGAATCCTGCAGGTTGAAGTTCCAGCTCAGGTCCAGATGTGTCAGATGGGAGGGGTTGGACTTCAGAGCTGAGGCCAGAGAAGCACAGCTGATCTCTGACAGCCTGCATCTCCCCAATCTGAATAAAGAATAAGAGATGAAATGATTGATAATCAATCAGATGAGTTTCAATGATCAGATGAACATTATTGTGTCCAAACAGCCTTTAAGGTTAACTGACTTTAACAGCTATCAGAGGACATTTTTTACAGTTTCTGTAACAAACAGACTGAATTTAGGAATTTAGGATGATTCTATTTATACGTCCACACAAACCCCTGTTGAACTTAGTAATATTTTACAAGTCGAACTGAGACGAATTGAAAATTGGATGAGGGACATAAAATGGTGATTAATGCAGGGAAAAGTAAATGTATGGTGTTGGGATCCAGGTCTCTGGTAAAGATCCACCTGTGTTGGGTCTGACTGGGGGGTGCTGTAATAGAACAGGTCACTGAGGTAAAGCTACTCGGTGTGACTGGTGACAGTTTGTTGAATTGGAATAGTCATATAAATCAAACATTATTGAGTCTGGAGGTGTCAAGCACTGTAGAAAATGTATTCCACATCCAGTGATGAGAACACCAGTATGTTATAAGAACACTGTTTTGAAGTCTACAGACCCCAGGAAGAAGAGCTACTGCTTTGGCAGCAGTTAATGGGGATCTTACTAAACTAGACTGGATTTAGGTCAAGAACAGAAACCAGTCTTAGCTCTGGCTAACAGGGGACTCTGTGTCTGAGTGCATGAAGCAGGATCATGTTGGACAGTAGGGTCGGGCGGTTTCAGCTAAATCTTCCTGAGTGCTTGCCTGGTCCCGTCTCCACTGTGCCTGCATAGAGAGGGGGGGTGTCTGCACAGAGCCCCATCAAAACAGCTGCTGTAGCCTACAATTCACTGCAGGTAAAGTGCATTATAAACTGCCTGGAACAGGTAGCCATCTTTGTCAGGTAATATCTGTGTTCACTGTCTTCCTCATAGCTCTCTCTCTCTCTCTCACGTCATGTTCATGAACTTTATCAAATGTCTCCAAAAGTAAAATACATTATACTACTGAAGAAAAACTGTAGATTCAACCACACAAGGCATCAAATAAAATATGTTTAATATTTGATCCTATTTTTTATATAAGTGGATTGCACTTTTTTATTAATGGTATTAAAAATGATACCGTCGCTACCTGTGTGCCCCGCCGGTATACCTTAATACCTTAATACCGCCCAACCCTACTGGACAGGAAGTAAAGTTCAGCTCTCTTTCCTGTCATGTGTGCAGCCTTTGGAGGCCTCAGCTCCAGGGCACAGAAACTATCTCTGACATGTAAACCAGAGGAAGTGAGTGAGCACAATAACAAAAGACATTCACTGACTGGAAGGAGCAGAAATGACTGGTTACATGATCCTTGAAGAACAACACATAATCTGAACTGTATGTACACTAACATGTACGACACACTCATTCATATGCAGCATAAGAAGATTCATATTACTGTATTACAATATGGACCAAAGCTTCATGGATGGAAGCTCTGTGAGGTTTACAACAGTATCAGACAGAGAACTGACCTCAGAGTCTGCAGTCTGCAATCTGGACTCTGCAGAAAACCACACAGCTGCTTCACTCCTGAATCCTGCAGGTTGGTTCCACTCAGCTCCAGCTCTGTCAGATGGGAGGGGTTGGACTTCAGAGCTGAGGCCAGAGCAGCACAGTCGATCTCTGATACAATGCAGCCCCCCAATCTGAATAAAGAATAACAGATGAAATGATTGATAATCAATCAGATGAGTTTCAATGATCAGATGAACATTATTGTGTCCAAACAGCCTTTAAGGTTAACTGACTTTAAACAGAGGACATTTTCTACATATTAACAAACACTTGTTTTTATGACAGCAGAGTACATTTAAAACAGGAGCACCAAAAACATGAACAAAAGTACATTTACAGCTTTATGAACAGAAGCTCTGTGAGGATTTAAATTAGACATATAACAGTATCAGACAGAGAACTGACCTCAGAGTCTGCAGTCTGCAATCTGGACTCTGCAGAAAACCACACAGCTGCTTCACTCCTGAATACCACAGATGGTTGTAGGTCAGGTCCAGATGTTTCAGATGGGAGGGGTTGGACTTCAGAGCTGAGGCCAGAGAAGCACAGCTGATCTCTGACAGACCGCAGTTCATCAATCTGAATAAAGAATAACAGATGAAATGATTGATAATCAATCAGATGAGTTTCAATGATCAGATGAACATTATTGTGTCCAAAGAGCCTTTAAGGTTAACTGACTTTAACAGCTTTCATTATTTTAAACAATAAAAACTGTGTATGCTGTTTTGTAATATGTTACATCTTACACAGCAAACAAAATAACATCTTAGCATTCAGATGAACAGATCAGAACATGTTATCTGAATTTACAGCATAAATTTAAAACATTCAGAAACTGTGTGGTTGTGATAACAGAGCAACAAGTTATTGACTCTACTGTGAAGGTGAGATCTGATCATATGTGGCAGGTCTGGTTTAGGAGCAGCAGACATCAGTAAAATGTCAGGTAGACCAGGTGGGAGTCATTTAGTGCTGATCTCAAAGGGTCTGTAATTTAATGTTTACACAGGTTTGCAGTGCATGGCAACGAGACGTAAAAACGTGATGACGTGCCTTACGACAGATGTGTACTGAATGACGGAGTCAGTTTGAGAGAAGTGCCGCGTCTCTGCACAGCTGACAGTCTAACAACAGAGAACGTTAACAAGCAAAGACGGACTGCTCTGCTGCTCCAGTAAAACATCACAGTTTATCACAGACAGTCTGCTCACACGACACAAACTAATTCATGGTTTACAAATGTTCGCATTTCTGGAGAGTTGCTTTTATCCAGCCGCCGGTAAAAAGGCCCGAGGTCAGGATGCAGCCTCCCCGTGCAGCAGGGAGCAATGAGCATCCCCCTCCCTCTCCATCATGTTGCTTTAACTTCTCTAATCGCTCCCTGCTGCCCGGCGCGGGTAGCAGGGAGCGATGGAACAGGGAGAGGGACGCTCCGCTCCACTCCCCTGCGCTCCTGGAGCCCCCAGTACTCCGGCACGTTCCCCAGAGAGGGACGCTCATTGCTGCACGGGGAGGTTGCTCTCTGGCCGGGCAGCACGCTCCCATGCACCCCGTCCATGAATTCTAATAGGGCTACTATACAACAACTAATAATAACAATATTTCGTGCGCACGTTATACATAATTCGTGGCCACAATTTATTTCTTTTTGACCATGTCACAGAGGGGCTCCTAGTTTTGGAGAACTTCACTTGTACAGACGCTCTCTGATAGCAGGTTGTATGCAGAAGCATGTTTAGTCTCGTAGTGAATTGTGTCGAAGTGCTGAACCGGTGTTTTGCACCTTCGGAGCCCTCTGCGTAGCTGGAACCAACAACCAAGCCCTGCAGCCCCGTGTGACGCACCATGATGCAGACAGAGAGAGACAATGTTCTGCTCAGAGAATCATGCAAACATTACACAATGAGTTAAAAACAAAAACAAGAATTGCCTGTTGATTTTGTATGATTTACTCTGTTTGGCTGGCGGGCCAAAAATAACACATATTAAGATAGAAGCCGCGGGCCATAGAAAATCCGACCGCGGGGACGTAGTTTGGACACCCCTGCCTTAATACCTTAATATGGCCCAACCCAACTGGACAGGAAGTAAAGTTCAGCTCTCTTTCCTGTCATGTGTGCAGCCTTTGGAGGCCTCAGCTCCAGGGCACAGAAACTATCTCTGACATGTAAACCAGAGGAAGTGAGTGAGCACAATAACAAAAGACATTCACTGACTGGAAGGAGCAGAAACGACTGGTTACATGATCCTTGAAGAACAACACATAATCTGAACTGTATGTACACTAACATGTACGACACACTCATTCATATGCAGCATGAGAAGATTCATATTACTGTATTACAATATGGACCAAAGCTTTATGGATGGAAGCTCTGTGAGTTTTACAACAGTATCAGACAGAGAACTGACCTCAGAGTCTGCAGTCTGCAATCTGGACTCTGCAGAAAACCACACAGCTGCTCCACTCCTGAATCCTGCAGGTTGATGTTTCCACTCAGGTCCAGCTCTGTCAGATGGGAGGGGTTGGACTTCAGAGCTGAGGCCAGAGAAGCATAGCTGATCTCTGACAGCCTGCAGTGCCCCAATCTGAATAAAGAATAACAGATGAAATGATTGATAATCAATCAGATGAGTTTCAATGATCAGATGAACATTATTGTGTCCAAACAGCCTTTAAGGTTAACTGACTTTAACAGCTATCAGAGGACATTTTTTACAGTTTCTGTAACAAACAGACTGAATTTAGGAATTTAGGATGATTCTATTTATACGTCCACACAAACCTGTTGAACTTAGTAATATTTTACAAGTCGAACTGAGACGAATTGAAAATTGGATGAGGGACATAAAGTGGTGATTAATGCAGGGAAAAGTAAATGTATGGTGTTGGGATCCAGGTCTCTGTTAAAGATCCACCTGTGTTGGGTCTGACTGGGGGGTGCTGTAATAGAACAGGTCACTGAGGTAAAGCTACTCGGTGTGACTGTTGACAGTTTGTTGAATTGGAATAGTCATATAAATCAAACATTATTGAGTCTGGAGGTGTCAAGCACTGTAGAAAATGTATTCCAAATCCAGTGATGAGAACACCAGTAGAATCATTAGCTTGATCACATTTAGATTATTGTTCAATCATTTGGTCAAGTACAACTGAAATGAACTGAAGCAAAGTGCAAGTTGCTCAAATAAAGCAGCTGGTGTAGTTTTAAGCTGCCCTTTCAGGACTAGTGTTAGAGAACTGAATACCAGCTAGTTTGGCTAAGTGGAAACGGTAGGATTCATTATTCTGTTATTAACTTTATTAGAAAAACTGTTATTACAAAAATGCCAAAAATACTTTACAGCAGACTGTTATTGTTCAGTGCTGAGCATCAATATTCCACTGGTCAGTCAGAGAGTCGCTCTTTGTCACCTCCATGTGGAACTACCCTCATGCAAAGGACAGTGCAGTACAGAGCAATGGTGGCTGGAATTCTCTGTTCACAGCGTTTGGTTTTTGGAATGAATGCACTGACTTTATGTATTGACACTAGAATAACTGTTATTATTTATATTTGCTGCTTCTTTGTCAAGAATGGTTGAAGGGGAAAAACTATGGAACTTATGAACCCTATAGTAGCACAACTGTAACTGTGATAAGGAATAATGTAGAGCTGCTGTTTCACTGTTTTAGTTTTTAGTACGCTGCTGTACTGTCATGTAGGAATGTGTGCACTCCATTTTGTCTGTATAACGTATTGTTTTATGTTAAGAATACTTTTTGAAGTCTACAGACCCCAGGAAGAAGAGCTACTGCTTTGGCAGCAGTTAATGGGGATCTTACTAAACTAGACTGGATTTAGGTCAAGAACAGAAACCAGTCTTAGCTCTGGCTAACAGGGGACTCTGTGTCTGAGTGCATGAAGCAGGATCATGTTGGACAGTAGGGTCGGGCGGTTTCAGCTAAATCTTCCTGAGTGCTTGCCTGGTCCCGTCTCCACTGTGCCTGCATAGAGAGGGGGGTGTCTGCACAGAGCCCCATCAAAACAGCTGCTGTAGCCTACAATTCACTGCAGGTAAAGTGCATTATAAACTCTCTCTCTCTCTCGTATTAAAAATGATACCATCACTACCTGTGTGCCCCGCTGGTATACCTTAATGCAGGGGTGTCCAAACTTTTTTCGGGGAGGGCCAGATTCAATAATGTGAAACTCTCCGAGGGCCAGCAGTCCCCGATGTCATTATTTTAAACAATAAAAACTGTGTATGCTGTTTTGTAATATGTTACATCTTACACAGCAAACAAAATAACATCTTAGCATTCAGATGAACAGATCAGAAAATGTTATCTGAATTTACAGCATAAATTTAAAACATTCAGAAACTGTGTGGTTGTGATAACAGAGCAACAGGCAAGTTATTGACTCTACTGTGAAGGTGAGATCTGATCATATGTGCAGGTCTGGTTTAGGAGCAGCAGACATCAGTAAAATGTCAGGTAGACCAGGTGGGAGTCATTTAGTGCTGATCTCAAAGGGTCTGTAATTTAATGTTTACACAGGTTTGCAGTGCATGGCAACGAGACGTAAAAACGTGATGACGTGCCTTACGACAGATGCGTACTGAATGACGGAGTCTTTTTGAGAGAAGTGCCGCGTCTCTGCACAGCTGACAGTCTAACAACAGAGAACGTTAACAAGCAAAGACGGACTGCTCTGCTGCTCCAGTAAAACATCACAGTTTATCACAGACAGTCTGCTCACACGGCACAAACTAATTCATGGTTTACAAATGTTCGCATTTCTGGAGAGTTGCTTTTATCCAGCCGCCGGTAAAAAGGCCCGAGGTCAGGATGCAGCCTCCCCGTGCAGCAGGGAGCAATGAGCGTCCCCCTCCCTCTCCATCATGTTGCTTTAACTTCTGTAAGCCCCCCAGTACTCCGGCACGTTCCCCAGAGAGGGACGCTCAATGCTGCACGGGGAGGTTGCTCTCTGGCCGGGCAGCACGCTCCCATGCACCCCGTCCATGAAGTCTAATAGGGCTACTATACTACAACTAATAATAACAATATTTCGTGCGCACGTTATACATAATTCGTGGCCACAATTTATTTCTTTTTGACCATGTCACAGAGGGGCTCCTAGTTTTGGAGAACTTCACTTGTACAGACGCTCTCTGATAGCAGGTTGTATGCAGAAGCACGTTTAGTCTCGTGGTGAATTGTGTTGAAGTGCTGAACCGGTGTTTTGCACCTTCGGAGCCCTCTGCGTAGCTGGAACCAACAACCAAGCCCTGCAGCACCGCGTGACGCACCACGATGCAGACAGAGAGAGACAATGTTCTTCTCAGAGAATCATGCAAACATTACACAATGAGTTAAAAACAAAAACAAGAATTGCCTGTTGATTTTGTATGATTTACTCTGTTTGGCTGGCGGGCCAAAAATAACACATTTTAAGATAGAAGCCGCGGGCCATAGAAAATCCGACCGCGGGGACGTAGTTTGGACACCCCTGCCTTAATACCTTAATACGGCCCAACCCAACTGGACAGGGAGTAAAGCTCAGCTCTCTTTCCTGTCATGTGTGCAGCCTTTGGAGGCCTCAGCTCCAGGGCACAGAAACTATCTCTGACATGTAAACCAGAGGAAGTGAGTGAGCACAATAACAAAAGACATTCACTGACTGGAAGGAGCAGAAACGACTGGTTACATGATCCTTGAAGAACAACACATAATCTGAACTGTATGTACACTAACATGTACGACACACTCATTCATATGCAGCATAAGAAGATTCATATTACTGTATTACAATATGGACCAAAGCTTCATGGATGGAAGCTCTGTGAGTTTTACAACAGTATCAGACAGAGAACTGACCTCAGAGTCTGCAGTCTGCAATCTGGACTCTGCAGAAAACCACACAGCTGCTCCACTACTGAATCCTGCAGGTTGAAGTTCCAGCTCAGGTCCAGATGTGTCAGATGGGAGGGGTTGGACTTCAGAGCTGAGACCAGAGAAGCACAGCTGATCTCTGACAGCCTGCAGCCCCCCAATCTGAATAAAGAATAACAGATGAAATGATTGATAATCAATCAGATGTGATCAGTTTCAATGATCAGGTCTACATGTGTGTGTCCTCATCAACATGTCAGCAACATTCACACCTGTTCATGTCAACACAGATCAATAACCTGCTGCTGACCTCAGTCATTACAGGATCAATATCAGATCACACATGTTGGAGCACAAACTGTTCATCATTTCATTCCAACCAATCAGAGAGCTTCTTACATGGACAGTTATCTTTGTCTGACTGTTTTCAGCAGAAATTGTCACAGACAGAATAAATGGAGGCTAGAAGAAGAAGCTGAATGACAGAAACCTCAACAGCTGAGGAAGAGGAGGCAGAAATGGAGACGATGAAGACATTTACACCATTTTAAACATCAAAATAAATTCTATTATTAATAATTAATTATTCTGTCAATCCTCTTATTTGTTCCACTGTGTAAACTTCCATCATTCATAATTCACTGATTCAATGATGTCCTCCATGTTCTTATGATGTTTGTGAAAACCTCTTTCATTGATTGATAGATTAATCCTTCGTGTTTGAACCCAAACTGGAAGCTGCTTCCACAGCTAAAGGCTCGTCCTCCATTCTACTGGGATGAATCCTAGGAACTACAAGTAAAGCTGCACTCTGAGATCTGGAACATACGGTTCTATCAGGTCCTGCAGAGATCATGGAGCTAGTCCATGAAGAGCCTTGTAGGTGAGGAGAAGGATCTTGAAGTGTGTTCTTGAGTCCACTGGGAGCCAGTGAAGAGAAGCTAGAACAGCAGAGATATGATCCCTTTGGCTGCTTCCTGTCAGAACTCTAGCTGCTGCTTCTGGATCAGCTGCAGCTGTTCATGCAGTGATGTGGACATCCTGACAATAGTGAGATGCAGTAGTCCAGTCTAGAAGTAACAAAAGCCTGGAGGAGGTTTTCAGCATCACTCTGAGAGAGGATGCTCCTGATCTTAGTGATATTACAGAGGTGGAAGAAGGCGGTCTGAGAGACCTGTTTCATATGAGGGATAAACCACATGTCCTGATCAAAGAGAACTCTGAGGTTCCTCACAGTCAGACTGGAGGCCAAAGTGATGCCGTCCAGAGAGAGAATGTTATCAGATAATCTAGATCTGAGATGTTTGGGCCAAAAACAATGAGCTCAGTTTGGTCTGAGTCTAACAGTGAAACGTTGGAGGTCATCCAGTCCTGTCATAGACAAACATGTTCATGTCTGTTTCTATAGAACATTTGATTGTACCTAAAGATTATTGAACATCTACAAGTGGTCCATCCACAGAAGCAGACTGAGGGGTTTGTTCTGTATCTGGTAACATTGGAGTCAGATTCTCAGCAGATTTCTTCACAGACAGAAAGAATGATCACTGACACCAACGACTCTTTAATGAACCTGTGAACACCAGACTGGAGCTGATCTGTCATCAGACCACCGAGGACTGAGGAGACACCTGCTGACATGAAGGACCATGATGCTCCTTCATTTAAACTGTCTGTGCTCCCTGTTCTGCCTGTCAGTCCTGACAGGTGCTCTGTGCAGTCTGAGACAAACGGGACCTCCATTCTTCATAAACCTGATCATAAATAATAACAGAGAACTGACCTCAGAGTCTGCAGTCTGCAGTGAGGACTCTGCAGTCCAGAACACAGCTGCTTCACTCCTGAATCCCCCAGATTGTTACTGCTCAGATCCAGTTCTGTCAGATGGGAGGGGTTGGACTTCAGAGCTGAGGCCACGACTTCCCAGTGAGTCTCTGAGAGTCTACAGTTAGAAAGTCTGTGATGACAGAAACATCAGAAAACATGTTATTATGAAAGAAGACACTTTATATGGACTTCATCTGAAGACAGCTGGACACGTCCTGTTGGACATGTTGCTTTGCACATCAGTGGCTCAGCTCATCTGATCTGACTGTGTTTGCCATGAAACAATAATCCTCATCAGACTGTTAATCTGTGCTGTAATCTGCAGATGAAGGCAGAGAACATGGAGTTCCATTCAGGCCTCCATGGTGTCCACAGTCTGTCAGTGAGATCTGACCCACGTCTGAGTGTCCTTACTGAGCGGCTGCTGCAGCTACAGTTACACACTGATGTCAACAATGATCAGATTTGTATAGAAACACACAAACAGAAGAACATCTGTCAAATGGAACAATGATTAGAAACAACAAGAAAACTTCTTCATTCATTTAACAGCTTTAAACAGAAGCTGAAGAACATCTGAGACAAAAACACAGCTGACATGTTGCAATGAACATCTGGACCTCTGAAGAACCACACAGTGTGGATCTGTGAAGACCTGATCCACTAATCTACACTGATTCACAGTCATCATCACATCTGGACTCACCGAGCCTTCCTGCAGTTCCTCACAGTTGGAATCAGTCTCAGTCGTCCCTCCTCTGTTGTGTTGTACTTCTCCAGGTCCAGCTCCTCCAGAACCTCCTCTGACATCTGCAGCATGTAGGCCAGAGCTGAACAGTGGATCTCAGAGAGTTCCTTCTTTGATCTGGTCTCTGACTGCAGGAACTCTTGGATCTCCTGATGGACTGAGAGGTCCTTCATCTCCATCAGACAGTGGAAGATGTTGATGCTTCTGTCAGGAGACATTTCATCAGTGTTCATCTCCTTCAGGTTGGTGATGACTGTCTGGATGATTTCTGGGCTGGTCTCTGTCTGACCCAGCAGGCCTCCTAAGAGTCTCTGGTTGGAGTGCAGAGAGAGGCCATGAAGGAAGCGAACAAACAGGTCCAGGTGGCCATTTTTACTTTGGAGGGATTTCTCCATGGCTGTCTTCAGGAAGTCGCCCAGACACAACTTTTCTCCCAGGAACCCTCTCAGCAGCTCAGTGTTCCTGTTGGTGTAACAGTGGAACATGTAGACTGCAGCCAGAAACTCCTGAACACTCAGATGAACAAAGCAGTAGACTGTTTTCTGGAAGATCACACGCTCTCTTTTGAAGATCTGTGTACAAACTCCTGAGAACACCGAGGCCTCTGTGACATCCAGACCACACTGCTCCAGGTCTTCTTGGTAGAACATGATGTTTCCTTTCTCCAGATGTTCAAAGGCCAGCCTCCCCAGCTTCAGAAGAACTTCCCTGTCAGCCTCCATCAGCTCCTGAGGACTGGTCTCATGTCCCTCATGGTACTTGTGCTTCTTCCTGATGGTCTGGACCTTCAGAAAGTGTGAGTACATGTCAGTCAGGGTCTTGGGCAGCTCTCCTCTCTGCTCTGTAGTCAACATGTGCTCCAGAACTGTAGCAGTGATCCAGCAGAAGACTGGGACTGCACACATGATGTGGAGGCTCCTGGAGGTCTGGATGTGGGAGAGGATTCTGCTGGACAGCTCTTCATCACTGAACCTCCTCCTGAAGTACTCCTCCTTCTGGGCGTCAGTGAAGCCTCGTACTTCTGTCAACCTGTCCACACACACAGGAGGGATCTGATTGGCTGCTGCAGGGCGGGAAGTTATCCAGACCAGAGCCGAGGGAAGCAGGTTCCCCTGGATGAGGTTTGTGAGCAGCACATGGACCGATGACTTCTGTGTGACATCAGACAGCCGCTGACTGCTGCTGAAGTCCAGAGAAAGTCTGCTTTCATCCAGGCCGTCAAAGATGAACAAAGGTTTACAGACAGCGAGCTGCTCTGCTGTGACCTTCTGTAATGTTGGATGGAAGACATGGAGCAGCGTCAGAAGACTGTGCTGCTCATCTCTGATCAAGTTCAGCTCCCTGAAGGAAAGCAGAACCACCACACTGACATCTTGGTTCTCTGAGCCCTCAGCCCAGTCCAGACTGAACTTCTGCACTGAGAAGGTTTTTCCAACGCCAGCTACGCCGTTCGTCAGAACCACTCTGATGGGTGTCTGTTGGTCAGCTGAGGCTTTGAAGATGTCCTGGCACCTGATTGGAGTCTCATGGAGGGTCTTCATCTTGGAAGCTGTCTCCAGCTGCCTGACCTCATGTTGGGTCTGGACCTCTTCGCTCTGTCCCTCTGTGATGTAGAGCTCAGTGTAGACCCTGTTGAGGAGGGTTCCACTTCCTGTTTCATCAGTTCCTTCAGTCACATGTTCACATCTCCTCCTCAGACTGACCTTATGTTCCTCTAAAACCTGCTGCAGACCAACATCTGCTGAAAGACAAGGACCACAATGAGACATCTTTCATGTCTGTACAACACAACACAACCACAAGTCCAGTTTCAGAAAAGGGTCCCTCAGCAGACACATGTCCAGTCTTACCTTGTCCACGTCTGTTTCGCTCAACAGGTCCTACACTGAGCTGCTCATCCTCACAGATGTCGCTCCTCTTCCTCTCTCTGTGGAGATATGTCTTCATCAGTAAATTATTTCTGGTTGTTATAAAAACATCAGAAAGTGTCGAGCAGCTCAGACGCTCTCAGAGAAACAGGAAGTCATGAACATGAATGAGCTGCTGTCTTTAACCACTGAGATCTTCCTGCAGGTTTCTGGAATGTCCACTCTTCAGAGACTCACAGACAAACTTTCCAAAGTCAGAGTAAAACCTAAGAAGATCAAACCAAACAGAATCAGATGAAACCTGTTTAGAAAGAAACCTTTGTGAAGAGCAGTTTGTTTTTATGAAGGAGAATAAAAACGGATTCAAATAATAATAAATCAGGTTTCATGTGAAGAAATGAGAGATTTTATGTTGAAGCCTTAAAAGGAGTTTGTGTTGTCTCTGGGAGTTTAACTGGTTCAGAGTGGCAAGCTGTGGCTGAGTTCCTGTTAAAGAACCAAGGATGCAGATGTCCTGTTCATGGCTGATTTATTGACTGTGGTCTGTAATAACAACAAAGTAGAACTCATAATACATATATTCAGCACTCAAATATGTCCCATGAATCATAAAACGCAAACAAATCCCCTCACACGAGGCTCACGGATTGTGCGTCTTAGCTAGTTAGCTCACCAACATAACAACATTAATTAGGTCAAGTCAGTTTTATCTTGTTTTACATAAGGTGCCAGATCATAGCAGAATCATTGAAGGTTACCTTTCCTACAGAACAGACAACACCTTGTTCTATTACTAAACAAACTGAATAGCTTCATGTTGTTTGTTTTATGTGCATGGAGGCATGTCATTTCTGTACATGCTTTACTGTCTTTACTGCTTTCTGCCTTCATGCAGGTTTACACCTCATGCTGCTGTCTGTGCACAGAGGCCCGATGTACTCACATACACACACAGACAGGTGTACTCACACACACACACAGACAGGTGTACTCACATACACACAGACAGGTGTACTCACATATACACACAGACAGGTGTGCGTACACACACACACAGACAGGTGTGCGTACACACACACACAGACAGGTGTGCGTACACACACACACAGACAGGTGTGCGTACACACACACACACAGGTGTACTCACACACACACACAGACAGGTGTGCGTACAGACACACACAGACACACACAGACACTCACAGACAGGTGTGTGTACAGACAGGTGAGCACAGTCCTATCAGCAGTTAGAGAGCGTGTGTTTTGTTCACCATTACTTGTGACATGCTAGTTGGATACACTGAACTCCACTGACTGCGCTAGGCTAAGCTAACGTTGCTGGTGTCAGCATTATTCTTATTTGTGCCATTTAAATATGCTGTTTACATCCCGCTCTGTAAGCCATGGCGGGACGACTGGATGCTGGGTGCTGTGGGTCTCCTCTCTGCTCTGACTGCAGCTGCTGTGAGGCGGGGAGGAGCTCACAGCTGCACCTCCTGAACGTCCCATGCCGAACTAATGCTTAACTAAACAATACATGATATTAGCTACAAACTCCGGCTGGTTAGAACATCATTCATCTCACCTTCTGGCATCTACACACAGCAATAAACCAGGGAGATACTCAGTGAGAAAGAAACTACAATCTCCCTCTGGAGAAACATCACAGCACAGAGTTTCTTCAGCAGGTGTGATGCCTTCAACAGCGTCAGGACCACTATGATGCATTCAAGAACGTTGGACATATGAAACTTCCAATGAAACTCAGCTCAACAAACAGTCACAGTGTGGCTTTCTAACAAGCCTCAGCTCCCAGCCCTCACTGATCCACATGTGGAGGCAGCAGCAGGACTCTTACCTTGGACTGAAGGGTCCAGGTTCAGCACTGAAGTTTGGAGGGTCATCTTTGGACCAGTCGCTCCTCAAAGACTCACAGGTGGATCCTGGTCCTCTGTGTCTGCAAACACAAATGTTTCTGTTCACATGGATCAATCAGTGAAGTCTCTCTGAACACATGAAGGACTGATCATCTGATGATCAGATGGTTCAATAACAGTCCTCTTCTTTAAGTTCTGACTGAACCTCTGTAACATCAGGGACAGAAGAGATTCACATGAGACACATACAGGACTCAGCAGCAGGATCTTACTTTGGACTGAAGGGTCCAGGTTCAGCACTGAAGTTTGGAGGGTCATCTTTGGACCAGTCGCTCTTCATGGACTCACAGGTGGATCCTGGTCCTCTGTATCTGCAAACACAAACAAAGTCAGAGTAAAACCTAAGAAGATCAATCCAAACAGAATCAGATGAAACCTGTTTAGAAAGAAACCTTTGTGAAGAGCAGTTTGTTTTTATGAAGGAGAATAAAAACGGATTCAAATAATAATAAATCAGGTTTCATGTGAAGAAATGAGAGCTTTTATGTTGAAGCCTTAAAAGGAGTTTGTGTTGTCTCTGGGAGTTTAACTGGTTCAGAGTGGCAAGCTGTGGCTGAGTTCCTGTTAAAGAACCAAGGATGCAGATGTCCTGTTCATGGCTGATTTATTGACTGTGGTCTGTAATAACAACAAAGTAGAACTCATAATACATATATTCAGCACTCAAATATGTCCCATGAATCATAAAACGCAAACAAATCCCCTCACACGCGGCTCACAGATTGTGCGTCTTAGCTAGTTAGCTCACCAACATAACAACATTAATTAGGTCAAGTCAGTTTTATCTTATTTTACATAAGGTGCCAGATCATAGCAGAATCATTGAAGGTTACCTTTCCTACAGAACAGACAACACCTTGTTCTATTACTAAACAAACTGAATAGCTGCATGTTGTTTGTTTTATGTGCATGGAGGCATGTCATTTCTGTACATGCTTTACTGTCTTTACTGCTTTCTGCCTTCATGCAGGTTTACACCTCATGCTGCTGTCTGTGCACAGAGGCCCGGTGTACTCACATACACACACAGACAGGTGTACTCACATACACACACACACACACACACACACAGACAGGTGTGTGTACAGACAGGTGAGCACAGTCCTATCAGCAGTTAGAGAGCGTGTGTTTTGTTCACCATTACTTGTGACATGCTAGTTGGATACACTGAACTCCACTGACTGCGCTAGGCTAAGCTAACGTTACTGGTGTCAGCATTATTCTTATTTGTGCCATTTAAATATGCTGTTTACATCCCGCTCTGTAAGCCATGGCGGGACGACTGGATGCTGGGTGCTGTGGGTCTCCTCTCTGCTCTGACTGCAGCTGCTGTGAGGCGGGGAGGAGCTCACAGCTGCACCTCCTGAACGCCCCATGCCGAACTAATGCTTAACTAAACAATACATGATATTAGCTACAAACTCCGGCTGGTTAGAACATCATTCATCTCACCTTCTGGCATCTACACACAGCAATAACCAGGGAGATACTCAGTGAGAAAGAAACTACAATCTCCCTCTGGAGAAACATCACAGCACAGAGTTTCTTCAGCAGGTGTGATGCCTTCAACAGCGTCAGGACCACTATGATGCATTCAAGAACATTGGACATATGAAACTTCACAGTGTGGCTTTCTAACAAGCCTCAGCTCCCAGCCCTCACTGATCCACATGTGGAGGCAGCAGCAGGGCTCTTACCTTGGACTGAAGGGTCCAGGTTCAGCACTGAAGTTTGGAGGGTCATCTTTGGACCAGTCACTCTTCAGAGACTCACAGATGGATCCTGGTGGTCCTGCTCTGCCCTCCTCTTCCTCCACACCACCATCCATCTTCAGTCAGTCTCAGGCCTGAACCAGGATCACTCAGAGACTGTAACAGTCAGCTTCTCTGCACTGAGCTGGTTTCTAACCTGTGAAAGACAAACAGAGGAGCTGGTTTAAGCTGATCCAGGTTTCAGAGCTCACATTTAAAGAGAGATCAGAGGACTGGACATGTTCTCATGCAGATGTTCAGGAGGAAGGTTCTCCTTATGAGTCGGGTCCTGTTCAAGGTCTCTTCCTGTTAAAGGGAGTTTTTCCTGACCCTGTTGGTCTTCAGGGGGTTCAGGCTCTGGGTCTGAGAACATTCCAGTACAGACTGCAGTGACACAGCTCGGTTTGGTAATAACTAAAAACATCCTCCAAAATGTAAATTACCCCCACACTCAATGCTGTGAAAAGGTTTTTAACCATTGGTGGACTGGGACTGGTGATTCGTCTCTTCTAGGTCGTATTTTACTGTCTAAAGCTGAAGGTCTCTGAAGACTCATGAATCCTTGTCCTCCAAGCTTCACACCCCCAGAAGTTATAAGGTGATCTGCTCCATTAACTTTAATCTCATCCTGAAAAATAAAACACTACATTCACAGATCACAAGTAGGAAAACAGAGAACAGAGGGTTAAAAGCTTCAGACTTCAAATCCACTGTTGCTGCTTCCAGGGTCAGATGGTTAAAGAATGTTTATCTATATGGTGCCATATTCCTCACAGGTTCTTGTAAAGGTCGGCGTTATAAAGGCTCAGGTTTGTGGTCTGTCATTCATCCATGTGTAAGTGCCACTGTGCTGATTAAGGGCAGTGAGAGGTCAGCTGGTCCATGCAGTGCCTTATTTGCACCATAGATGGCGCCATTCTTTCACCTACATCTGTGACGCACCTCACTTAGACTTCCTGTACAGACAGACTGGAGGCAGAGCCTGTGTTCTGTCAGGTCTGGTGCAGATCACTGAGACTCTCCTGGTCTAGTCGATCACCTTAAATCTGCTTCATTTAGCTCTGCATGAATAAGTCTGACATGTTTATTAATAACAGGCTGAACATCACTCAGCTGTTACTTCAGGCTGCTGGAAACACTCCAAATATCAGAGGGAACTGAACCTCTGCTCCTCTGTAAAGCTGCTTGTTTAAAGGGTTCATTTATATTCACCCTTGTGAAGTGAACGCCACTGTTCCTGTGCTGGCTGCTTTTACATGACTTTACTGCATGTGTTGAATCACTGAGAAGCTTCTCTGTGTCAATAAGAAGGTTTTTCTGACAGTTTATTTGTTGCTCAGGAAGTTTGTCACTTCACCTACACTACAATCAGAAATTGTCTCAAAGCGCTTCACAGAGACCCAGAGCCTGAACCCCCTTAAGAGCCACAGGGTCAGGAAAAACTCCCTTTAACAGGAAGAAACCTTGAACAAGACCCGGCTCATAAGGAAGAACCTTCCTGCTGACAGTTTCCTACTTGGTAAATGTGGGGGGTTAATTACAGGCGAAGACGGGCACGTAGCATGTGAGTTCATCATTTGAGCTAAATCTAGCCTGCTTGCCGAGAGAGAGAGAGAGAGAGAGAGAGAGAGAGAGAGAGAGAGAGGCGTGTCTCCGCAGAGCTCCATCAAAACAGCGCGGCAGGCATTATAAACTGCCTGACACACGTCAAGCGATCTTTTTCTGTTAATATAGTTTTTTAGCAGCACACTGCGGTATTAAACTCGTATAAACCCGTCCCGATGTGTTTGTTTTTGTAATTTTATCATGTTTAGAGCCTTGTGCAGTATTTATGTTAGAAGTCACGCATGGTGATAAAACACCTGTCCGGTAAACTGAAAACCTGCCGCTCACGTTTTCCGCTGCCAAGTTTTTCTGATTAAAATTATAATATTACAATTAAAGTGATAAATGTGGGCTCAGATGGCACCAAACTGTTGGCTTGTTCCTACACCGTTCAGAAACTAAACACCAGCTCAGCTCTGGCTCGTCCTCTGAAGAGCAGCAGTGTTCTATAAGGAACCAGGTCACAGGTGACTACAGCTCTCTCTCTCTCTCTCTCTCTCTCTCTCTCTCTCTCACGTCATGTTCATAAACTTTATCAAACGTTTCCAAAAGTAAAATATATTATACTACTGATATTATACTATTCAGTAAAACTGAAGATTCAACCACACAAGGCATCAAATAAAATATGTTATGACGAGCATCATGGATGGACGTTATAAAAACACAGCGCAGCATCAGACTCTCAGTCATTCACACTATACACAAACACGCAGTGACACGCTATCAGGACGGAGTGAGACCTCCCTCCTTCTCTCCCTGTCTGTTCCGTTTGGAGACCCAGAGGTGAGCTGTCCCCCGCCCCCTCCCCTCCTCTCACAGCTTCTCAGCATCAGGGGCGCCTGCAGCCTGCAGGGGGCGCTAATTTGCCAATTCTCCACACAGTGATCTAATATAGAAAACCACTGCGCAGATAATATTTTTTCCAACTGCTCGTGCCGCCCCCTGTGTGATGCCGCCCCGGGACACCGCCTGGTCTGCCCGTGCCCAAAACCGCCACTGCTGATCACTGACACACTGCTCACACTCCTCCTCCTTCCTCCACCCGCTGCCCAGGCTCTTAGCGGGTTTAAAAGGGTTAATGTGAACAGACACTTTTCAATCTATGCTGTGAACGATGTTATTTTAGAAAACGAAGCAAACGTCGTGTTTCTAAACACCTGCTGTGTGTAAACGGCCTGAACCCGTCTGAAGGGTCCTGAGGCTTCGAGGCCTGGACTCACACAGGAGGCCTGGACTGCGCACTTACTGACACACACAGACACACACACAGACACACAGCCAACACGAGCAGTCTGCTGTCCACGCTCACGCTGACAAAAAACAACAACAATAACAAGAGAGAGAGAGAGAGAGAGAGGCTGCAAACCAAGTTTCGTTTCTTCGTTTCGTTTCGTTTTCTTCGTTTCTTCTTCTTTCTTCTTCTTCTTCTGTTTCGTTTCTTCCTCCATGTTGGAATGAGTGTGTAGAAGAAGGAGCCCCGTCCACTTTACAGCAACACAGGCTGAATGTGGAGAGAGAGAGGAAGACGGGGGGAGAGAGAGAGAGGAAGAGAGGGAGAGAGAGGAGAGAGACGGGGGGGAGAGAGAGGGCGAGAAGCAGAGAGAGAGGGAGGAGAGGGGGGGCAGAGTTCTCTGAGCTGTGACAGACGGAGTCAGTAGCAGCGAGGCTGAGTGCAGCGTAACTATGACGTCAGTTTGTGTTCAGATCTTTATTATTGTTCCGTCCCCGCGGTTCATGTCCTCACCTGTCTGCACGGACTGAAGGCCGCAGCTCCTGTGAGGGAGGTGGAGCAGCGGATGCTAATGACGACTTAGCATCGGAGCGGCACAGACGCGGCGACGTGATGACGTAACCCAAGCAAAACGCACAACTTCCGGGACTTAAAAGACAACGGAGATTAAATAAATAATAAAAAGATTCATAAATCATTGGTTATTGATCCACGATCAGGTGAAACGGGAAGAGAACAAATAAAGAAACATTTCACTGATATTACTGCTGTTGTTATTTTACTACATTAAATATGATCAAAGAATGTGTTCATGTGTGTTTTAACCGTTTTTTCCTTTTTGTTGCTTCAGACTCTGCAGCTCCATCAGCTGGTTGCTCCTGCTCCACCTTGATGCTCCACTCTGATTCAATCAGGAGGAGTTTCTGGAACAAAGTTCTTTTTTCATGTTTCTCTGTTCATTGAAGTGCTGTCCACAGTTTAAAAGGCATCCAGCAGGGGGCGCTGTTCCTCAGTCTACAAAGTCACAGCAGACCGTGGACACGCTGCAGAGTTGGTGAGACATGACTGCTCTGTCTCTCTGTGTCCTCTCAGTTTGGTTTGGACACTCACACAGGAAGGTGGTCTGCCCCCTGCTGGTCAGAGCCTGCAGTGCTGACATGCACATGAACTGTTGCAGAAGCATGAACAGGATATTTGGTAGTCTATTTTATAATGTATATATCTTTTTCTTAACTTACCCCTTGCTGTGTGTATGCCGTTGCAAAAATGCAATTTCCCCATTGTGGGACTAATAAAGGTTTCTTAATCTTAATCTTAAAGGATGACATGATGTCAAAGGAAGTAAAACAGCTCTCAGCTCTGCAGCACCACCCTGTGGAGCCTGTGTGCTGTAATTTTTTCCAGGTTTTATTCCATTTACCAGTTTCTGTGTTGTTGTAGCTGCGTCCTCAGCTCTGCTGAGGGAGAGCAGAGCAGCGTCTTCTGTCATAGACCTGCTGCTGTTGTCATTGTTCAGTTTACTGCTGCTCTCTTTATGTCTTGCTGTAATCACTGTACATTGTGTAATTGTGATATTCTCTCCACAGCTCTCTGGTCTTATGACCAGACGCTGCACCAGACCAGTCTTCACCTGCCTGAGGACAGCACGTGATAATAATGATCACTGATTTTGTTCTATGTATATATGTAATGTATTTTATTTAAATCCAAATACAGTAAACTGTTGCCAACACATCTGGTTTTCATTATTTGTGCAGCTTTTTAAAATAACAAATGTAAGACATTGAATGTTTAATGCAACAGACCACACACAGTTACAGTTTTCAGTGAACAGATATTTATTCTCATGTAGAACTAAAGCACCAAACATGTTAGACCCTGAAAAAGTAACAGGCGCGTGTGGGACGCCTCCCTGCTACACAGGCCTGTGTGTGTCAGCATGAGGATGCCTTGTCCACAGCATCATCATCAAACAGCAGCTGGCTGCACCTGCTGCAGGAGGACCATGGTGAGGAGGTCAGAGGTCAGACTAGGTTCAGACGGAGCTCCAGCAGCTGATGGATCTGCTCCAGGCTCAGGATTTGAATTCTGACCTGTCGATCAGTAAATGATAAACATTTATATATTGTCAATAAACAGAGTTTTACCGTCCTTGAACAGGTCTTACATATGATTGGTGTTCAGACTGAAGTAGAGCAGGTGTCTGGTGATGTGAGGTAGCTGAATATCTGCAGGGAGCAGACTGCTCTGTAAACACCAGAGGAAATGCACTGAAGACTCATAATAAATATTCAGTGCTAACTGGCTGTGCTAATGCTAACTGGCTGTGTAGCATCACTGCCCTTGTTGGTTTTAGCAAATCTAACCTGCAGTAATTGCCATGTTTGATGATGTTATGTATTTATTCTCGCTGTAACTCAGCACTGACGCTTATTACTTCTCTGGTGCACAGAGCAGGAAGAGAGTGACAGCCAGCCGATCCTTACAGGGTCCACCAGGGGGCCTGCATGATGTGTTTAGCGTCTCATCGCTTCCACAAATTATTAATATTCTCCCTTTTGATGTGACACTGTCTACAACTTTGCCTGGTGTCAGTGTTTTGCAGCCGGTCACGTCAATACGATAGATAGCGGGTGTTGAGTTTAACTGACCACACGTCCGATGTTCCCTGAAGGCACCATGGCCGAGCTAAGGCCTCAGCATCATTGTCATGCTGTCACTCAGCAGTCCACACCCATGTCCCAAAACCTCAAAGGTGAAAAAAGGAGAGGCGAAAGTGAAAAAAGATTTGAACCTGAAGAAACAAGATGTGAAACTGTAAAAAATTAAGATCTGAATATATATACCCACAAAGACAAAGCATGAAGACGTGTGTCTGTCCAACAAGCCTTCATGTGACTTTACACACTTAGACTGGAGGCTCACTGCTACACAACACAAACAACCAGCCCACAACAACAACAACAACACAACAGAGGAGGTGTGGAAGGAGCATCCAGCTGGAAGAGGAGGACAGCCTGGAGACAGTTTGTCCACATTCAGACCATGATGGGAGCAGCTGATGTGAGTCTCTGCTCCGTCTGCAGCCCCACAGTCAGAGCACAACAGTGGACACTAAGAGACACACAACAACACAAACATGCTGCAGCGCTGCAACGTGTGTGGACGTGAACACAGCTGATGGTTCTACAGTTCAGACTCTGTCAGTGTTTCTGCAGCATCCGGTCCAAAGACGTCAGCCAGAACTGATGGTTTACAGACTTTTAATGATTCCTCACAGGACATGAACCAAAGTCAGAGCTGAGCACAAAGTCAACAACTAAACCATGTGTCACATTAAACATCAGCCACATTCATCAACACCAAGGAAGGATAACCTGTGAGGACTGAGACACTGCAAACGGATCCCTGTGAGGGTCTGAGCAGAACCAGCTGACCTGAGTTCTATGACCCGAGTCATACTGAACTGAGACATTTGACAGACCAAAGTGGAAGGGGATCCGCCAACTGAAATGATTACTGAGTTATTGAGGTGTGAATAGGTAAATGTATGTGACAGGGTTAATGTATTATTGTTAAATGTTAAAGGGTACCTACATGCAGTGAGGTCGATAAGTTCTCCTACTTAGAAATCATGGAGGAGTCTAGAACTTTCAGCACAGGTGCATTTCCACTGTGAGAGACAGAAAAATAAAAACCGGAAATCACTTCGTATGATTTTTTAACAATTTATTTGTAAATTACTGTGTCTAATAAGTCTTTGATCACTTGCTGATCAGCCAGATTTCTGACCCTCAAAGACCTGTTATTGTGCGTTTAAATAGTCCAGCTACACTCTGCTCATCATTCTAAATCAGTAGCACCTGTTTGAGCTCGTTAGCCGTCATAAAGACACCTGTGCCCCCCACAATCAGCCAAAGTCGTAGCAACATGGGCAAAACCAAAGAGCCGTCAAAAGACACCAGGGACAAAATTGTAGACCTTCACAAAGCTGGAAAGAGCTACGGGGCGATTGCCAAGCAGCGTGGTGAAAAAAGTGTTGGAGTCATCATCAGAAAATGGAAGAAGCTAAACATGACGGTCAAAGTCCCTCGGACTGGGGCCCCCTGGAAGATTTCTCCTCATGGGGTCTCGATGATGCTAAGAATGGTGAAGAATCAGCCAAGAACTACGAGGGAGGAGCTGGTCAATGCCGTGAAGAGAGCTGGGACCACGTTTCAAAGGCTGCTATCAGTGATACTCTGAGACGTCATGGTTGAAATCATGCATCACTGAAGGTTCCCCTGCTTAAACCAGCACATGTCCAGGCCCATCTGTTCCCTCAGTCAGAGCATTGAGGGTGGGTCGAGGCTGGGCCTTCCAACATGACAATGACCCAAAGCACACAGCCAGGACAACCAAGGAGAGGCTCTGTAAGAAGCATATCGAGGTTCTGGAGCGGCCTAGCCAGTCTCCAGACCTAAACCCAACAGAAAATCTTTGGAGGGAGCTCACACTCTGTGCTGCTCAGCGACAGCCCAGAAACCTGACAGATCTATTGAAGATCTGTGTGGAGGACTGGACCAGAATCCCTCCTGTGTGCAAACCTGGTGAAGAACTACAGGAACCACTGGACCTCTGTAACTGTTAACAAAGGCTTCTGTACCAAATATTCAAAGGTTTTGACTCAAGTGATCAAATTATATTGACCTCACTGTACTTACCTTGCTGCCTAAGTAAGAGTTAAAGGTGAAAAGATCCCACAGAACTAACCTGAACACTTAACTCTTTTCTTTAGGGAGCAGGTAACTCCAAGAAAAACGGAACAAACAGAGATAACTAGCTGAGAATTAAAGTAACTGTTTCTACCATTAGCTCTACAGAATATTAAAGACCGGTCTGAGATAAACAGACAAAACCAGAACAAACCAGCATTTAAATAAGAAGGACCAAACCAACAGGACATTTGATACTGTTTGTTTATTTTACACTGTAATACTGTACTGTAGATATTCATTGATATTTATTGATACATTTATTGATTTTTTTTTATTACTCTATTAACCTGCTTAATATTTGTTGTTAAGTAAACTGCTGGCTTATCTACAGCTAATCACGTCTTTCCAGTGACACAAGTGTTACATGAGCACAAAGTCAACAACTAAACCATGTGTCACATTAAACATCAGCCACATTCATCAACACCTTACTCAGAGTGCAGCTCAACACAACACATCCTCTACACTGTGACACACAACACACCTTGATGGTCCCTTGGACTGAGGCTTTACTCCTGTCTGGTTCTTTTTAACCCTTTATGCCATCAGTTCTATCAAAATAAAGGTCCGGCTCAGCAGGAAATATCAAAATAAAAGCTTTAAATGCCTGTTATCATGTACATATTACTTTGGGGTCATTTACAGTTTCTGTCAGAAATGTCGATAAATTGTTCATTTTCAGGATTTATTGAACTGATCACAGATGTTAGCTTCATGATCAATCAATAGATAGATAGAACCAGCAGCTGATCAGATGAGTCCAAACCCAAAGAGAACCTGAGAGAACCACCATGACAGACTGACAGAGTTCAAGATGGAAGCAGGATCAGAGCAGAAGACACCTGAAGACCTCCTTCAAGTTCTGAACGTCTCTTCAACGTGGACGGACTCTGCAGCTGCTCTTCAGGGAGAAACATCCACCTTTAAGCGAAGCAGTTCAGTGAAGATGAGCTGTCAGACTGATGGAGCAGAGAGAGCTCCACCTTTACTGAGACACAGTCTGACTGCTGCCAGAGACCATCTGAGGAGGAGGAAGAGGAGGAGGATGATGATGATGATGATGAGGATGGTGATGATGATGATGATCTCCCTGTGTGGATTATCAGGACACACTCCGTCCTCTTCATAACCTGTAGAGAGAATGAGTGTGGAGGTGAGTGAGTGTTGACACAGTCTCCCTCCATCAGCAGCATCATCCAGTATAAAGAGCAGCAGGACTTCAGTCCTGTTCAGTCCTGTTCAGAGCAGCAGGACTTCAGTCCTGTTCAGAGCAGCAGGACTTCAGTCCTGTTCAGAGCAGCAGTGCAGCAGCTGCTTCCTTCCAGCTCTCATGTTAACGTGTTGGAGTGAACACACTGAGCTCCGAGCTCACAGAGCTGCAGACTTTTAGCATCAAGTCTGTGTCCTCTGCAGGTTTCACTCACAGTGAGACAGACTGCTGAGTCATCAACACAGACTTTACTGAGGACGTCCTGCTGTCTCATCTGTCTCTGACAGAGAGACATGGAGGTCACCATTCTCACAGCATCACTGAGGGAAGCGGCCAATCAGAAGGCAGCAGCTTCACAGGAAACACTGGATCTGTGATACTGACTGTGTTTATTACAAAACAGCTGAAAGCAGCACAGACTGACTCCACCCCTCTACTGACCTCACAGTCTGCAGCCTGCAGTCTGGACTCTGCACAAGATCCAGCAGCTGCTTCACTCCTGAATCCTGCAGATTGTTTCTTCTCAGCTCCAGCTCTGTCAGATGGGAGGGGTTGGACTTCAGAGCTGAGGCCAGAGAAGCACAGCTGATCTCTGACAGCCTGCAGCTCTCCAATCTGAATAAAGAATAACAGATGAAATGATTGATAATCAATCAGATGTGATCAGTTTCAATGATCAGGTCTACATGTGAGCAGGAAACAGGAGCACCAAAAACATGAACAAAAGAACATTTACAGCTTTATGAACAGAAGCTCTGTGAGGATTTAAATTAGACATATAACAGTATCAGACAGAGAACTGACCTCAGAGTCTGCAGTCTGCAATCTGGACTCTGCAGAAAACCACACAGCTGCTCCACTCCTGAATCCTGCAGGTTGAAGTTCTCACTCAGGTCCAGCTCTGTCAGATGGGAGGGGTTGGACTTCAGAGCTGAGGCCAGAGAAGCACAGCTGATCTCTGACAGACTGCAGCTCTCCAATCTGAATAAAGAATAACAGATGAAATGATTGATAATCAATCAGATGAGTTTCAATGATCAGATGAACATTATTGTGTCCAAACAGCCTTTAAGGTTAACTGACTTTAACAGCTATCAAAGGACATTTTTTACAGTTTCTGTAACAAACAGACTGAATTTAGGAATTTAGGATGATTCTATTTATACGTCCACACAAACCCCTGTTGAACTTAGTAATATTTTACAAGTCGAACTGAGACGAATTGAAAATTGGATGAGGGACATAAAATGGTGATTAATGCAGGGAAAAGTAAATGTATGGTGTTGGGATCCAGGTCTCTGGTAAAGATCCACCTGTGTTGGGTCTGACTGGGGGGTGCTGTAATAGAACAGGTCACTGAGGTAAAGCTACTCGGTGTGACTGGTGACAGTTTGTTGAATTGGAATAGTCATATAAATCAAACATTATTGAGTCTGGAGGTGTCAAGCACTGTAGAAAATGTATTCCAAATCCAGTGATGAGAACACCAGTAGAATCATTAGTTTGATCACATTTAGATTATTGTTCAATCATTTGGTCAAGTACAACTGAAATGAACTGAAGCAAAGTGCAAGTTGCTCAAATAAAGCAGCTGGTGTAGTTTTAAGCTGCCCTTTCAGGACTAGTGTTAGAGAACTGAATACCAGCTAGTTTGGCTAAGTGGAAACGGTAGGATTCATTATTCTGTTATTAACTTTATTAGAAAAACTGTTATTACAAAAATGACAAAAATACTTTACAGCAGACTGTTATTGTTCAGTGCTGAGCATCAATATTCCACTGGTCAGTCAGAGAGTCGCTCTTTGTCACCTCCGTGTGGAACTACCCTCATGCAAAGGACAGTGCAGTACAGAGCAATGGTGGCTGGAATTCTCTGTTCACAGCTTTTGGTTTTTGGAATGAATGCACTGACTTTATGTATTGACACTAGAATAACTGTTATTATTTATATTTGCTGCTTCTTTGTCAAGAATGGTTGAAGGGAAAAACTATGGAACTTATGAACCCTATAGTAGCACAACTGTAACTGTGATAAGGAATAATGTAGAGCTGCTGTTTCACTGTTTTAGTTTTTAGTACGTTGCTGTACTGTCATGTAGGAATGTGTGCACTCCATTTTGTCTGTGTAACGTATTGTTTTATGTTAAGAATACTTTTTGAAGTCTACAGACCCCAGGAAGAAGAGCTACTGCTTTGGCAGCAGTTAATGGGGATCTTACTAAACTAGACTGGATTTAGGTCAAGAACAGAAACCAGTCTTAGCTCTGGCTAACAGGGGACTCTGTGTCTGAGTGCATGAAGCAGGATCATGTTGGACAGTAGGGTCGGGCGGTTTCAGCTAAATCTTCCTGAGTGCTTGCCTGGTCCCGTCTCCACTGTGCCTGCATAGAGAGGGGGGGTGTCTGCACAGAGCCCCATCAAAACAGCTGCTGTAGCCTACAATTCACTGCAGGTAAAGTGCATTATAAACTGCCTGGAACAGGTAGCCATCTTTGTCAGTTAATATCTGTGTTCACTGTCTTCCTCATAGCTCTTTCTCTCTCTCTCTCTCTCTCTCTCTCTCACGTCATGTTCATGAACTTTATCAAATGTCTCCAAAAGTAAAATACATTATACTACTGAAGAAAAACTGTAGATTCAACCACACAAGGCATCAAATAAAATATGTTTAATATTTGATCCTATTTTTTATATAAGTGGATTGCACTTTTTTATTAATGGTATTAAAAATGTTACCGTGGCTACCTGTGTGCCCCGCCGGTATACCTTAATACGGCCCAACCCAACTGGACAGGAAGTAAAGTTCAGCTCTCTTTCCTGTCATGTGTGCAGCCTTTGGAGGCCTCAGCTCCAGGGCACAGAAACTATCTCTGACATGTAAACCAGAGGAAGTGAGTGAGCACAATAACAAAAGACATTCACTGACTGGAAGGAGCAGAAACGACTGGTTACATGATCCTTGAAGAACAACACATAATCTGAACTGTATGTACACTAACATGTACGACACACTCATTCATATGCAGCATGAGAAGATTCATATTACTGTATTACAATATGGACCAAAGCTTTATGGATGGAAGCTCTGTGAGTTTTACAACAGTATCAGACAGAGAACTGACCCCAGAGTCTGCAGTCTGCAATCTGGACTCTGCAGAAAACCACACAGCTGCTTCACTCCTGAATCCTGCAGATTGTTTCCTCTCAGCTCCAGCTCTGTCAGATGGGAGGGGTTGGACTTCAGAGCTGAGGCCAGAGCAGCACAGTCGATCTTTGACAGACTGCAGCCCCCCAATCTGAATAAAGAATAACAGATGAAATGATTGATAATCAATCAGATGAGTTTCAATGATCAGATGAACATTATTGTGTCCAAACAGCCTTTAAGGTTAACTGACTTTAAACAGAGGACATTTTCTACATATTAACAAACACTTGTTTTTATGACAGCAGAGTACATTTAAAACAGGAGCACCAAAAACATGAACAAAAGAACATTTACAGCTTTATGAACAGAAGCTCTGTGAGGATTTAAATTAGACATATAACAGTATCAGACAGAGAACTGACTTCAGAGTCTGCAGTCTGCAATCTGGACTCTGCAGAAAACCACACAGCTGCTTCACTCCTGAATACCACAGATGGTTGTAGCTCAGGTCCAGATGTTTCAGATGGGAGGGGTTGGACTTCAGAGCTGAGGCCAGAGAAGCACAGCTGATCTCTGACAGACTGCAGCCCCTCAATCTGAATAAAGAATAACAGATGAAATGATTGATAATCAATCAGATGAGTTTCAATGATCAGATGAACATTATTGTGTCCAAACAGCCTTTAAGGTTAACTGACTTTAACAGCTTTCATTATTTTAAACAATAAAAACTGTGTATGCTGTTTTGTAATATGTTACATCTTACACAGCAAACAAAATAACATCTTAGCATTCAGATGAACAGATCAGAAAATGTTATCTGAATTTACAGCATAAATTTAAAACATTCAGAAACTGTGTGGTTGTGATAACAGAGCAACAAGTTATTGACTCTACTGTGAAGGTGAGATCTGATCATATGTGGCAGGTCTGGTTTAGGAGCAGACATCAGTAAAATGTCAGGTAGACCAGGTGGGAGTCATTTAGTGCTGATCTCAAAGGGTCTGTAATTTAATGTTTACACAGGTTTGCAGTGCATGGCAACGAGACGTAAAAACGTGATGACGTGCCTTACGACAGATGCGTACTGGATGACGGAGTCTTTTTGAGAGAAGTGCCGCGTCTCTGTACAGCTGACAGTCTAACAACAGAGAACGTTAACAAGCAAAGGGACTGCTCTGCTGCTCCAGTAAAAAGTCACAGTTTATCACAGACAGTCTGCTCACACGACACAAACTAATTCATGGTTTACAAATGTTCGCATTTCTGGAGAGTTGCTTTTATCCAGCCGCCGGTAAAAAGGCCCGAGGTCAGGATGCAGCCTCCCCGTGCAGCAGGGAGCAATGAGCGTCCCCCTCCCTCTCCATCATGTTGCTTTAACTTCTCTAAGCCCCCCAGTACTCCGGCACGTTCCCCAGAGAGGGACGCTCATTGCTGCACGGGGAGGTTGCTCTCTGGCCGGGCAGCACGCTCCCATGCACCCCGTCCATGAATTCTAATAGGGCTACTATACTACAACTAATAATAACAATATTTCGTGCGCACGTTATACATAATTCGTGGCCACAATTTATTTCTTTTTGACCATGTCACAGAGGGGCTCCTAGTTTTGGAGAACTTCACTTGTACAGACGCTCTCTGATAGCAGGTTGTATGCAGAAGCATGTTTAGTCTCGTAGTGAATTGTGTCGAAGTGCTGAACCGGTGTTTTGCACCTTCGGAGCCCTCTGCGTAGCTGGAACCAACAACCAAGCCCTGCAGCCCCGCGTGACGCACCATGATGCAGACAGAGAGAGACAATGTTCTGCTCAGAGAATCATGCAAACATTACACAATGAGTTAAAAACAAAAACAAGAATTGCCTGTTGATTTTGTATGATTTACTCTGTTTGGCTGGCGGGCCAAAAATAACACATATTAAGATAGAAGCCGCGGGCCATAGAAAATCCGACCGCGGGGACGTAGTTTGGACACCCCTGCCTTAATACCTTAATACGGCCCAACCCAACTGGACAGGAAGTAAAGTTCAGCTCTCTTTCCTGTCATGTGTGCAGCCTTTGGAGGCCTCAGCTCCAGGGCACAGAAACTATCTCTGACATGTAAACCAGAGGAAGTGAGTGAGCACAATAACAAAAGACATTCACTGACTGGAAGGAGCAGAAACGACTGGTTACATGATCCTTGAAGAACAACACATAATCTGAACTGTATGTACACTAACATGTACGACACACTCATTCATATGCAGCATAAGAAGATTCATATTACTGTATTACAATATGGACCAAAGCTTCATGGATGGAAGCTCTGTGAGTTTTACAACAGTATCAGACAGAGAACTGACCTCAGAGTCTGCAGTCTGCAATCTGGAGTCTGCAGAAAACCACACAGCTGCTCCACTCCTGAATCCTGCAGGTTGTTGTTTCCACTCAGGTCCAGCTCTGTCAGATGGGAGGGGTTGGACTTCAGAGCTGAGGCCAGAGAAGCACAGCTGATCTCTGACAGATTGCAGTGCCCCAATCTGAATAAAGAATAACAGATGAAATGATTGATAATCAATCAGATGAGTTTCAATGATCAGATGAACATTATTGTGTCCAAACAGCCTTTAAGGTTAACTGACTTTAACAGCTATCAGAGGACATTTTTTACAGTTTCTGTAACAAACAGACTGAATTTAGGAATTTAGGATGATTCTATTTATACGTCCACACAAACCCCTGTTGAACTTAGTAATATTTTACAAGTCGAACTGAGACGAATTTAAAATTGGATGAGGGACATAAAATGGTGATTAATGCAGGGAAAAGTAAATGTATGGTGTTGGGATCCAGGTCTCTGGTAAAGATCCACCTGTGTTGGGTCTGACTGGGGGGTGCTGTAATAGAACAGGTCACTGAGGTAAAGCTACTCGGTGTGACTGGTGACAGTTTGTTGAATTGGAATAGTCATATAAATCAAACATTATTGAGTCTGGAGGTGTCAAGCACTGTAGAAAATGTATTCCAAATCCAGTGATGAGAACACCAGTAGAATCATTAGCTTGATCACATTTAGATTATTGTTCAATCATTTGGTCAAGTACAACTGAAATGAACTGAAGCAAAGTGCAAGTTGCTCAAATAAAGCAGCTGGTGTAGTTTTAAGCTGCCCTTTCAGGACTAGTGTTAGAGAACTGAATACCAGCTAGTTTGGCTAAGTGGAAACGGTAGGATTCATTATTCTGTTATTAACTTTATTAGAAAAACTGTTATTACAAAAATGCCAAAAATACTTTACAGCAGACTGTTATTGTTCAGTGCTGAGCATCAATATTCCACTGGTCAGTCAGAGAGTCGCTCTTTGTCACCTCCGTGTGGAACTACCCTCATGCAAAGGACAGTGCAGTACAGAGCAATGGTGGCTGGAATTCTCTGTTCACAGCGTTTGGTTTTTGGAATGAATGCACTGACTTTATGTATTGACACTAGAATAACTGTTATTATTTATATTTGCTGCTTCTTTGTCAAGAATGGTTGAAGGGAAAAACTATGGAACTTATGAACCCTATAGTAGCATAACTGTAACTGTGATAAGGAATAATGTAGAGCTGCTGTTTCACTGTTTTAGTTTTTAGTACGTTGCTGTACTGTCATGTAGGAATGTGTGCACTCCATTTTGTCTGTATAACGTATTGTTTTATGTTAAGAATACTTTTTGAAGTCTACAGACCCCAGGAAGAAGAGCTACTGCTTTGGCAGCAGTTAATGGGGATCTTACTAAACTAGACTGGATTTAGGTCAAGAACAGAAACCAGTCTTAGCTCTGGCTAACAGGGGACTCTGTGTCTGAGTGCATGAAGCAGGATCATGTTGGACAGTAGGGTCGGGCGGTTTCAGCTAAATCTTCCTGAGTGCTTGCCTGGTCCCGTCTCCACTGTGCCTGCATAGAGAGGGGGGTGTCTGCACAGAGCCCCATCAAAACAGCTGCTGTAGCCTACAATTCACTGCAGGTAAAGTGCATTATAAACTCTCTCTCTCTCTCGTATTAAAAATGATACCATCACTACCTGTGTGCCCCGCTGGTATACCTTAATGCAGGGGTGGCCAAACTTTTTTCGGGGAGGGCCAGATTCGATAATGCGAAACTCTCCGAGGGCCAACAGTCCCCGATGTCATTATTTTAAACAATAAAAAATGTGTATGCTGTTTTGTAATATGTTACATCTTACACAGCAAACAAAATAACATCTTAGCATTCAGATGAACAGATCAGAACATGTTATCTGAATTTACAGCATAAATTTAAAACATTCAGAAACTGTGTGGTTGTGATAACAGAGCAACAAGTTATTGACTCTACTGTGAAGGTGAGATCTGATCATATGTGGCAGGTCTGGGTTAGGAGCAGCAGACATCAGTAAAATGTCAGGTAGACCAGGTGGGAGTCATTTAGTGCTGATCTCAAAGGGTCTGTAATTTAATGTTTACACAGGTTTGCAGTGCATGTCAACGAGACGTAAAAACGTGATGACGTGCCTTACGACAGATGCGTACTGAATGACGGAGTCTTTTTGAGAGAAGTGCCGCGTCTCTGTACAGCTGACAGTCTAACAACAGAGAACGTTAACAAGCAAAGACGGACTGCTCTGCTGCTCCAGTAAAACATCACAGTTTATCACAGACAGTCTGCTCACACGGCACAAACTAATTCATGGTTTACAAATGTTCGCATTTCGGGAGAGTTGCTTTTATCCAGCCGCCGGTAAAAAGGCCCGAGGTCAGGATGCAGCCTCCCCGTGCAGCAGGGAGCAATGAGCGTCCCCCTCCCTCTCCATCATGTTGCTTTAACTTCTCTAATCGCTCCCTGCTACCCGCGCCGGGCACAGGGAGAGGGACGCTCCACTCCACTCCCCTGCGCTCCTGGAGTCCCCAGTACTCCGGCACGTTCACCAGAGAGGGACGCTCAATGCTGCACGGGGAGGTTGCTCTCTGGCCGGGCAGCACGCTCCCATGCACCCCGTCCATGAAGTCTAATAGGGCTACTATACAACAACTAATAATAAAAATATTTCGTGCGCACGTTATACATAATTCGTGGCCACAATTTATTTCTTTTTGACCATGTCACAGAGGGGCTCCTAGTTTTGGAGAACTTCACTTGTACAGACGCTCTCTGATAGCAGGTTGTATGCAGAAGCATGTTTAGTCTCGTGGTGAATTGTGTTGAAGTGCTGAACCGGTGTTTTGCACCTTCGGAGCCCTCTGCGTAGCTGGAACCAACAACCAAGCCCTGCAGCACCGCGTGACGCACCAGAGCTGAGACCAGAGAAGCACAGCTGATCTCTGACAGCCTGCAGCCCTCCAATCTGAATAAAGAATAACAGATGAAATGATTGATAATCAATCAGATGTGATCAGTTTCAATGATCAGGTCTACATGTGTGTGTCCTCATCAACATGTCAGCAACATTCACACCTGTTCATGTCAACACAGATCAATAACCTGCTGCTGGCCTCAGTCATTACAGGATCAATATCAGATCACACATGTTGGAGCACAAACTGTTCATCATTTCATTCCAACCAATCAGAGAGCTTCTTACATGGACAGTTATCTTTGTCTGACTGTTTTCAGCAGAAATTGTCACAGACAGAATAAATGGAGGCTAGAAGAAGAAGCTGAATGACAGAAACCTCAACAGCTGAGGAAGAGGAGGCAGAAATGGAGACGATGAAGACATTTACACCATTTTAAACATCAAAATAAATTCTATTATTAATAATTAATTATTCTGTCAATCCTCTTATTTGTTCCACTGTGTAAACTTCCATCATTCATAATTCACTGATTCAATGATGTCCTCCATGTTCTTATGATGTTTGTGAAAACCTCTTTCATTGATTGATAGATTAATCCTTCGTGTTTGAACCCAAACTGGAAGCTGCTTCCACAGCTAAAGGCTCGTCCTCCATTCTACTGGGATGAATCCTAGGAACTACAAGTAAAGCTGCACTCTGAGATCTGACTGTTCTGTTAGGAACATACGGTTCTATCAGGTCCTGCAGAGATCATGGAGCTAGTCCATGAAGAGCCTTGTAGGTGAGGAGAAGGATCTTGAAGTGTATTCTTGAGCCCACTGGGAGCCAGTGAAGAGAAGCTAGAACAGCAGAGATATGATCCTTTGGCTGCTTCCTGTCAGAACTCTAGCTGCTGCTTCTGGATCAGCAGCAGCTGTTCATGCAGTAATGTGGACATCCTGACAATAGTGAGCTGCAGTAGTCCAGTCTAGAAGTAACAAAAGCCTGGAGGAGGTTTTCAGCATCACTCTGAGAGAGGATGCTCCTGATCTTAGTGATATTACAGAGGTGGAAGAAGGCGGTCTGAGAGACCTGTTTCATATGAGGGATAGACCACATGTCCTGATCAAAGAGAACTCCGAGGTTCCTCACAGTCGGACTGGAGGACAAAGTGATGCCGTCCAGACAGAGAATGTTATCAGATAATCTAGATCTGAGATGTTTGGGCCAAAAACAATGAGCTCAGTTTGGTCTGAGTCTAACAGTGAAACGTTGGAGGTCATCCAGTCCTGTCATAGACAAACATGTTCATGTCTGTTTCTATAGAACATTTGATTGTACCTAAAGATTATTGAACATCTACAAGTGGTCCATCCACAGAAGCAGACTGAGGGGTTTGTTCTGTATCTGGTAACATTGGAGTCAGATTCTCAGCAGATTTCTTCACAGACAGAAAGAATGATCACTGACACCAACGACTCTTTAATGAACCTGTGAACACCAGACTGGAGCTGATCTGTCATCAGACCACCGAGGACTGAGGAGACACCTGCTGATATGAAGGACCATGATGCTCCTTCATTTAAACTGTCTGTGCTCCCTGTTCTGTCTGTCAGTCCTGACAGGTGCTCTGTGCAGTCTGAGACAAACGGGACCTCCATTCTTCATAAACCTGATCATAAATAATAACAGAGAACTGACCTCAGAGTCTGCAGTCTGCAGTGAGGACTCTGCAGTCCAGAACACAGCTGCTCCACTCCTGAATCCTCTAGATGGTTCCAGCTCAGGTCCAGTTCTGTCAGATGGGAGGGGTTGGACTTCAGAGCTGAGGCCACGACTTCCCAGTGAGTCTCTGAGAGTCTACAGCCAGAAAGTCTGTGATGACAGAAACATCAGAAAACATGTTATTATGAAAGAAGACACTTTATATGGACTTCATCTGAAGACAGCTGGACACGTCCTGTTGGACATGTTGCTTTGCACATCAGTGGCTCAGCTCATCTGATCTGACTGTGTTTGCCATGAAACAATAATCCTCATCAGACTGTTAATCTGTGCTGTAATCTGCAGATGAAGGCAGAGAACATGGAGTTCCATTCAGGCCTCCATGGTGTCCACAGTCTGTCAGTGAGATCTGACCCACGTCTGAGTGTCCTTACTGAGCGGCTGCTGCAGCTACAGTTACACACTGATGTCAACAATGATCAGATTTGTATAGAAACACACACAAACAGAAGAACATCTGTCAAATGGAACAATGATTAGAAACAACAAGAAAACTTCTTCATTCATTTAACAGCTTTAAACAGAAGCTGAAGAACATCTGAGACAAAAACACAGCTGACATGTTGCAATGAACATCTGGACCTCTGAAGAACCACACAGTGTGGATCTGTGAAGACCTGAACCACTAATCTACACTGATTCACAGTCATCATCACATCTGGACTCACCGAGCCTTCCTGCAGTTCCTCACAGTTGGAATCAGTCTCAGTCGTCCCTGGTCTGTTGTGTTGTACTTCTCCAGGTCCAGCTCCTCCAGAACCTCCTCTGACATCTGCAGCATGTAGGCCAGAGCGGAACAGTGGATCTCAGAGAGTTCCTTCTTTGATCTGGTCTCTGACTGCAGGAACTCTTGGATCTCCTGATGGACTGAGAGGTCCTTCATCTCCATCAGACAGTGGAAGATGTTGATGCTTCTGTCAGGAGAGATGTTTGTATTCCTTATCATCTTCAGGTTGTTGATGACTGTCTGGATGATTTCTGGGCTGGTCTCTGTCTGACCCAGCAGGCCTCCTAAGAGTCTCTGGTTGGACTGCAGAGAGAGGCCATGAAGGAAGCGAACAAACAGGTCCAGGTGGCCATTTTTACTTTGGAGGGATTTCTCCATGGCTGTCTTCAGGAAGTCGCCCAGACACAACTTTTCTCCCAGGAACCGTCTCAGCAGCTCGATGTTCTTGTTAGTGTAACAGTGGAACATGTAGACCGCAGCCAGAAACTCCTGAACGCTCAGATGAACAAAGCAGTAGACTGTTTTCTGGAAGATCACACGCTCTCTTTTGAAGATCTGTGTACAAACTCCTGAGAACACCGAGGCCTCTGTGACATCCAGACCACACTGCTCCAGGTCTTCTTGGTAGAACATGATGTTTCCTTTCTCCAGATGTTCAAAGGCCAGCCTCCCCAGCTTCAGAAGAACTTCCCTGTCAGCCTCCATCAGCTCCTGAGGACTGGTCTCATGTCCCTCATGGTACTTGTGCTTCTTCCTGATGGTCTGGACCTTCAGAAAGTGTGAGTACATGTCAGTCAGGGTCTTGGGCAGCTCTCCTCTCTGCTCTGTAGTCAACATGTGCTCCAGAACTGTAGCAGTGATCCAGCAGAAGACTGGGACTGCACACATGATGTGGAGGCTCCTGGAGGTCTGGATGTGGGAGAGGATTCTGCTGGACAGCTCTTCATCACTGAACCTCCTCCTGAAGTACTCCTCCTTCTGGGCGTCAGTGAAGCCTCGTACTTCTGTCAACCTGTCCACACACACAGGAGGGATCTGATTGGCTGCTGCAGGGCGGGAAGTTATCCAGACCAGAGCCGAGGGAAGCAGGTTCCCCTGGATGAGGTTTGTGAGCAGCACATGGACCGATGACTTCTGTGTGACATCAGACAGCCGCTGACTGCTGCTGAAGTCCAGAGAAAGTCTGCTTTCATCCAGGCCGTCAAAGATGAACAAAGGTTTACAGACAGCGAGCTGCTCTGCTGTGACCTTCTGTAATGTTGGATGGAAGACATGGAGCAGCGTCAGAAGACTGTGCTGCTCATCTCTGATCAAGTTCAGCTCCCTGAAGGAAAGCAGAACCACCACACTGACATCTTGGTTCTCTGAGCCCTCGGCCCAGTCCAGACTGAACTTCTGCACTGAGAAGGTTTTTCCAACGCCAGCGACGCCGTTCGTCAGAACCACTCTGATGGCTGTCTGTTGGTCAGCTGAGGCTTTGAAGATGTCCTGGCACCTGATTGGAGTCTCATGGAGGGTCTTCATCTTGGAAGCTGTCTCCAGCTGCCTGACCTCATGTTGGGTCTGGACCTCTTCGCTCTGTCCCTCTGTGATGTAGAGCTCAGTGTAGACCCTGTTGAGGAGTGTTCCACTTCCTGTTTCATCAGTTCCTTCAGTCACATGTTCACATCTCCTCCTCAGACTGACCTTATGTTCCTCTAAAACCTGCTGCAGACCAACATCTGCTGAAAGACAAAGACCACAATGAGACATCTTTCATGTCTGTACAACACAACACAACCACAAGTCCAGTTTCAGAAAAGAGTCCCTCAGCAGACACATGTCCAGTCTTACCTTGTCCACGTCTGTTTCGCTCAACAGGTCCTACACTGAGCTGCTCATCCTCACAGATGTCGCTCCTCTTCCTCTCTCTGTGGAGATATGTCTTCATCAGTAAATTATTTCTGGTTGTTATAAAAACATCAGAAAGTGTCGAGCAGCTCAGACGCTCTCAGAGAAACAGGAAGTCATGAACATGAATGAGCTGCTGTCTTTAACCACTGAGATCTTCCTGCAGGTTTCTGGAATGTCCACTCTTCAGAGACTCACAGACAAACTTTCCAAAGTCAGAGTAAAACCTAAGAAGATCAATCCAAACAGAATCAGATGAAACCTGTTTAGAAAGAAACCTTTGTGAAGAGCAGTTTGTTTTTATGAAGGAGAATAAAAACGGATTCAAATAATAATAAATCAGGTTTCATGTGAAGAAATGAGAGCTTTTATGTTGAAGCCTTAAAAGGAGTTTGTGTTGTCTCTGGGAGTTTAACTGGTTCAGAGTGGCAAGCTGTGGCTGAGCTCCTGTTAAAGAACCAAGGATGCAGATGTCCTGTTCATGGCTGATTTATTGACTGTGGTCTGTAATAACAACAAAGTAGAACTCATAATACATATATTCAGCACTCAAATATGTCCCATGAATCATAAATCGCAAACAAATCCCCTCACACGAGGCTCACGGATTGTGCGTCTTAGCTAGTTAGCTCACCAACATAACAACATTAATTAGGTCAAGTCAGTTTTATCTTGTTTTACATAAGTTGCCAGATCATAGCAGAATCATTGAAGGTTACCTTTCCTACAGAACAGACAACACCTTGTTCTATTACTAAACAAACTGAATAGCTGCATGTTGTTTGTTTTATGTGCATGGAGGCATGTCATTTCTGTACATGCTTTACTGTCTTTACTGCTTTCTGCCTTCATGCAGGTTTACACCTCATGCTGCTGTCTGTGCACAGAGGCCCGGTGTACTCACATACACACACAGACAGGTGTACTCACACACACACACAGACAGGTGTACTCACACACACACACAGACAGGTGTACTCACACACACACACACACAGACAGGTGTGTGTACATACAGGTGAGCACAGTCCTATCAGCAGTTAGAGAGTGTGTGTTTTGTTCACCATTACTTGTGACATGCTAGTTGGATACACTGAACTCCACTGACTGCGCTAGGCTAAGCTAACGTTACTGGTGTCAGCATTATTCTTATTTGTGCCATTTAAATATGCTGTTTACATCCCGCTCTGTAAGCCATGGCGGGACGACTGGATGCTGTGGGTCTCCTCTCTGCTCTGACTGCAGCTGCTGTGAGGTGGGGAGGAGCTCACAGCTGCACCTCCTGAACGTCCCATGCCGAACTAATGCTTAACTAAACAATACATGATATTAGCTACAAACTCCGGCTGGTTAGAACATCATTCATCTCACCTTCTGGCATCTACACACAGCAATAAACCAGGGAGATACTCAGTGAGAAAGAAACTACAATCTCCCTCTGGAGAAACATCACAGCACAGAGTTTCTTCAGCAGGTGTGATGCCTTCAACAGCGTCAGGACCACTATGATGCATTCAAGAACGTTGCACATGAAACTTCCAATGAAACTCAGCTCAACAAACAGTCACAGTGTGGCTTTCTAACAAGCCTCAGCTCCCAGCCCTAACTGATCCACATGTGGAGGCAGCAGCAGGGCTCTTACCTTGGACTGAAGGGTCCAGGTTCAGGACTGAAGTCTGGAGGATAATCTTTGGAATGGTCACTCCTCATAGACTCACAGGTGGATCCTGGTCCTCTGTGTCTGCAAACACAAATGTTTCTGTTCACATGGATCAATCAGTGAAGTCTCTCTGAACACATGAAGGACTGATCATCTGATGATCAGATGGTTCAATAACAGTCCTCTTCTTTAAGCTCTGACTGAACCTCTGTAACATCAGGGACAGAAGAGATTCACATGAGACACATACAGGACTCAGCAGCAGGGTCTTACAATGGATTGAAGGGTCCAGGTTCAGCACTGAAGTTTGGAGGTTTGTCTTTGGACCAGTCGCTCTTCATGGACTCACAGGTGGATCTTGGTGGTCCTGCTCTGCCCTCCTCTTCCTCCACACCACCATCCATCTTCAGTCAGTCTCACACCCCCAGAAGTTATAAGGTGATCCGCTCCATTAACTTTAATCTCATCCTGAAAAATAAAACACTACATTCACAGATCACAAGTAGTAAAAGAGAGAACAGAGGGTTAAAAGCTTCAGACTTTAAATCCACTGTTGCTGCTTCCAGGGTCAGAGGGTTAAAGAATGTTTATCTATATGTTGCCATATTCCTCACAGGTTCTTGTAAAGGTCTGCGTTATAAAGGCTCAGGTTTGTGGTCTGTCATTCATCCATGTGTAAGTGCCACTGTGCTGATTAAGGGCAGTGAGAGGTCAGCTGGTCCATGGCCTTATTTGCACCATAGATGGCGCCATTCTTCCACCTACATCTGTGACGCCCCTCACTTAGACTTCCTGTACAGACAGACTGGAGGCAGAGCCTGTGTTCTGTCAGGTCTGGTGCAGATCACTGAGACTCTCCTGGTCTAGTCGATCACCTTAAATCTGCTTCATTTAGCTCTGCATGAATAAGTCTGACATGTTTATTAATAACAGGCTGAACATCACTCAGCTGTTACTTCAGGCTGCTGGAAATACTCCAAATATCAGAGGGAGCTGAACCTCTGCTCCTCTGTAAACCTGTTTGTTTAAAGGGTTCATTTATATTCACCCTTGTGAAGTGAACGCCACTGTTCCTGTGCTGGCTGCTTTTACATGACTTTACTGCATGTGTTGAATCACTGAGAAGCTTCTCTGTGTCAATAAGAAGGTTTTTCTGACAGTTTATTTGTTGCTCAGGAAGTTTGTCACTTCACCTTCACTACATGGAAACATGAGTCACATCCATGTGCAGCCAGGCTGAACCTTTGTTCAATCAAACAGATGAAAACAGGTCTGTGTCAGTGCAGTGACTACATTACCCATGAGTGTTTGCTGCAGGGCGGTGTTTAAACACAGAGGAAGTCGATCAATAACCTGTTGATCAGTTCTCCTCCTCAGCACAAACCATCAGAGTCAAAGGCTCTGCTCCTGCAGCTGTCTGCAGACCTATCGACCAATCAGAACACAGAGCGTCTGAACATCTGCCTCAGTGTCAGCGCAGTGACGTCACTGTGAGCGTCTCCCCGCCACAGTCTGTGAACTTTTCTCCTGCTGATTATGAAGCTGTTTCCACACACAGGGACAGACGGACACTGATCACTGACACACTGCTCACACTCCTCCTCCTTCCTCCACCCGCTGCCCAGGCTCTTAGCGGGTTTAAAAGGGTTAATGTGAACAGACACTTTTCAATCTATGCTGTGAACGATGTTATTTTAGAAAACGAAGCAAACGTCGTGTTTCTAAACACCTGCTGTGTGTAAACGGCCTGAACCCGTCTGAAGGGTCCTGAGGCTTCGAGGCCTGGACTCACACAGGAGGCCTGGACTGCGCACTTACTGACACACACAGACACACACAACGAGACACACAGCCAACACGAGCAGTCTGCTGTCCACGCTCACGCTGACAAACAACAACAACAACAACAACAACAACAGCTCTAAGAAACATGAAGTTTAAACTCACCCAGCCTCCGCCTTCAGCTCTCTGTCCGCTGCTCTTCACTCAAAATGGAGACTGAACAAAGTCACTTTCAGTTTCGTTTCTTCCTCCATGTTGTGTAGTTCCAGGAAGAAGGAGCTCCGCCCACTGTACAGCGCTCACAGGCTGAGTTTGGACCACAGGTTCGGAGCAGCAGCGCCCTCATGACCAGAGTTACAAGGATCGATATATGGACAGTGTATCGGCAGAGTCACGTGACCGCTGATCGCTGCTACTCTTTGATGTGACAGTGTGTGTACAGAGAGAGAGAGGGGGAGAGAGAGGGAGGGAGGGAGAGAGAGAGGGAGAGGGAGGGAGAGGGGGAGGGAGAGAGAGGGGGAGGGAGAGAGAGAGAGAGAGAGAGAGAGAGAGGGAGAGGGAGGGAGAGAGGGGGGGAGAGAGGGAGAGAGAGGGAGGGAGAGGGGGAGGGAGAGAGAGAGAGAGGGGGGGGGGAGAGGGAGAGAGAGAGAGAGAGAGGGAGAGAGGGAGGGAGGGGGAGAGAGAGAGAGGGAGGGGGGGGGGAGGGAGAGAGAGAGAGAGAGGGGGGGGGGGGGAGAGGGAGAGAGAGAGAGAGGGAGAGAGGGAGGGAGGGGGAGGAGTGAGGGAGAGAGAGGGAGAGGAGAGAGGGAGAGGGGGAGAGAGAGGGAGGGGGGGGGGGAGGGGGACATGTTCGTGATGATTGATCATGTTCGGCAGGTTGAACACAGGTTGATGGTTCAACAGCAGCAACAGGAGACATGTTCATATTTATTCATCTTCCCTTTGGAGAGCTGTGAGCTTGTGTTGATGTTGTGTGTTTATTGTGACTGCAGGAAGCCACACACCAGGTGCAGCATCATCAATAAAGAGGCGATCGATCACAGCAGCGTTCTGATCGATCTCCCTGGTGACCTCAGTGTTCTGGAGCCTCAGTGGATAAAGCTCTCCCAGCCATCAACACAGCCAGTGTGGGGAAGAACGCTTCAAAAAGTAATCTGTAATGGACTCCGTTACATTACTCAGTCTGAGTACTCTGAATACTTGGATTACTCACACATTGAACTACATTTGAAGTGACTGCATGCAGTGATCAGCCCTGCTGACTGCAGGGGGCGCCATGAAGCATGAAACATGTCCAGACTGCTCCGGCTGACTGCGTCACATCAGTGTTCTGTCAGAGGAGCAGGACGTGATGACGTCAGAGGGACGTTTAAACCACGCAGCCATTAAGCATCTTCATCCTCATCTTCAACCGCATCCTCATCCTGATCTTCATCCTGATCTTCATCCTCACTTCATCCTCATCCTGATCTTCATCCTCATCTTCATCTTCATCTTGATCTTCATCCTCATCCTCTGACCCCATCAGTCTGCTCTGTCCTCTCTGTCTCTCTCTCTCCTCTCTGTCCACTGACATGAACCAAAAACTTTAGCTGTGATCAAAGATGCTGTATTGACGGTAAGAGCTCTCACTCCAACGACTATTCACCGTCACACACATGAACACAAGCTCACACTGAGCCGAGCGGTCAGAGTCAGACATCTGCTGTGAACAAGATCTTTGTTGTAGAAGAAGTGATGTTTATGTTTCCTCCAGCAGAGAACAGACACGTTAGAGTACTTCAACAGTGGAACTGTAATCTGATTACCACCTCTTTAGACTGTAACTGTAGTGGGATAGTTACTCAGATTTTGTATTCTGATTACATAACTGTGGTACATGTAGTCTGTTACTCCCCATCACTGCTCATGACACATGGGGGCAGCACGACCATCTGCTCCACTAAGAGCTTTCTATGGTCGATCATCTCACTGTGGGGAACTGGTGATGTGAACTGAAGGCTGAACCAACATGGCTGAAGCTGAAGAGGATGAAGGTGATGACAGGTTCTGAATTTGAGAAAATTTTTTTTGCATTTTTAAATAATTTATTATAAATTTATTTATTATAAATAATCCATAAAAGCTATATATTACCAGTATTTCACTGGATTATCGTTACAGAAGGCCTCTATCATCACAGTGAGTTTCATGAAAAAATACTGCAGGGTTATGGAGGAATGGAAGGTTGAATTGGCATTAAATTCAGAATTTTTGAAAAATGTTGCATTTTTTAAAAAATGTATTATGAATAATCCATCAATCTGCAGCAGATATTTCACTGGATTATTGTTACAGAATTGTTTCAATTTTTTCTGTCTTCGTCAGTTTGAAGATGTGACTGAGCAAACCACAGGCGAAAGACGCTTCATGTCTTACAAAGGTTTATTGGAAACACATGAAGAATTAGACACAGTTTAACACTGCACATGCATAATGTGGTCCAGTCTGTTCATCCAGTGGCAGCAGCCTCTGTTCCACCTGGTTCTAAATCTGACTGTATTACAAAAGGTTTCCCCAAAGAACAGACCAGTGCTAATCATTAACATAACAAATCTCAACTGTTCATGTTTCAAACATCTGCTCAAATCAAGGCTGAATAAGCACTGACACATTAACCATAAAGTTATACATTCACAAAATATAACAAAATGATCTATATAATCATTGACAATTGAAATATGTATAGTAGGTAAAAAAACCAGCATTAGCTTTTTTGGGAAAATTCCCCCACAACCCCCTTCTACGGGCGATCACGGTGTTCCACTTGCAGTGAACAGAAAACAATGATTAAAGGAATAACTGAACAGATGCACTTTATCAGCATGAGAGTAAAGAGAAGGAAAATGGGGAAACCGACGGTGGTGACACAAGCCCTTCAGCTTACACGTCACATCACTGGATCCCCGAGGCTCCTTCAAAAAGTTCTCTTCCTCTTGGGTTCTCAGGAGCAGCGTTCAGCGTACACACCAGGAGATTCTCCGCTAACAGTCATGGTTTTTACATGCGGGTCAGATCCCTGGTCCTGAGCCAGTTAGGAGAAGCAGAATGTCTTCAGATCCAGATCCTCCTTCCCAGAACATGAAGTCATCATGGTCCTGAGGAGTGAAAGGCAACAGCAAGAATGATGAGGGATTGAAATGCATCAGGCAGCACAGACATAAATCATACAAACTACCTGTCTTATGGTCAGCCAGCAGTCCCAGTGTCCACATCTGGTCTGATCCCTGGTCCTCAGCCACAGCATGCAGTCATTATGAGAAGGGAGGCCGTCAGGCCCGAACATCTGAGCAGCTGTCCTGGAGGTCATCGTGGACCTGAGGACAGAAAAAACAGCAGCCAGCAAAGATCCCACAATAATCACATAAACAGCCACAAGGACTCCTTCAAGGGCCTGTATCAAAGAAAGCTGTTAACACATCTGAAGAAGTCGATAAAAGGTCTTTGTTAGAGTTCATACAGGAGGTAACACCTGCTTCCTCACTGGCTACAGCTTCTGTGGAGGAAACTTGTGTTAATCACATACATCAGATCAGGTTTAATTTCTGGACTGGCCTCCTTCTAGTCCTGATGATGAACAGCTGATACCAACACTTGTTTCAGTCCACAGATCAGGTCCCTCTGAAAAAGGCAGCATGATGACCAGCTGCAGGCGACTCATGAGCAGCTCAGGCTGTTCAGGATTCTGTGAACTGTACTTTGACATAATAACACACAGTCTGAGGCTGTTGGGGTCAAAGGTTAATTCATTTTTACTTGTTTTTCAGTGTTCCATTTACTCTCCCAGACTCTGAAGGTGATACAAGGCTTTGAACCACATTCCATCAGCACCCTGTTTTCCAGACCCACCTTTTATTTTCAATAACCACTCGTTTGTATTTTCAGCAAATTCATTTTGCTTTGACCCATACTTCCTGACCAAACCCAAAACAGATTCAGAGACCTGATTTCATCACATTCAATGAACCCATGCAGTAAACCTTGCGCTTTAAACCACATTTTCAGACACCAGTTAGCGTATTAAGGAACTCGCCATTAATCAGTTTCCCTTTGAACCATATGTCATGCTTCCTTTGCTCCTCTTGTAGCAACAACCCAATACAGAACCATGAAAGACCTGATTTCATGACACACTTCAATGAACCCATCACACCTGGTTTGTACCTTTGTTTACCATCTTGCATTACATTTCCTCACCACCCTTTTGATTTCATCAGTTTTTGTTTTAAACCACCAGCACCATCAGCACCCTGTTTTTCAGACCAATAACCACTCGTTTGTATTTTCAGCAAATTCATTTTGCTTTGACCCATACTTCCTGACCAAACCCAAAAAACATTCACGCAAAGACCTGATTTCATCACATTCAATGAACCCATCACCGTGTTTGTACCTTTGAACATTTCCCATCATGCTTTAGTTTCTTACCCTTTGTGTTTTCATCACTTTGAACCATGTTTCACGAACACTTTTCATTTTCAATAACCTCAGTTCTGTCAAGAAATTCAACATTAATCATTTTTGTGATTTCATGATTTCATTGCACAATTCAACAAACCCATCCAGACCTTAGAACCTCTGAACATCAGACATGTAGACGTTTTCTTGAATTACCTGGTTATTTCATTTTCAACAAGCACCTTTGCAAAGTTTCATGTTTATCCATTTGTGTGTCAGTTACTCACCGTCAGATGGCCAGCAGCAGGCACTCACACTGGTTATAGCAGCTTCGTACAGACCCTCTTCCATGACAGTCACAGGCTGCAATGAATCCTTTCAAACAGTAATCAATGCAATTAAATTAATTCATATATAGTGAGTATGAAGAAAGGTGATGACAAGGGTTGAGGGAACTGCTCAGTGGATGGTGGTTTGAATTATGCCATGTGTGCATACAAACCTTGATGGCCATCTGTAGCTGGCAGCTCTACTCATCCCTACACAGGATGAAGATCACTGACATCAATGACAAGAAGCTGCTCCTTCCTCATGCTTCCCCTGGGTCTTGGCAACTCCAACATCTGGTTCTTCTGTGTCTCTACCAAAAAGCTCACATTCTGACATTTTTCCTGTCTTTACTCAACTCACAGGCCAAAGTGGCTCCATATGTACATTAACATTACACAGTACAACATATTGTTAACTTTAGAGTCTTCTGTAAATCTGCTTTAATATAAGATTTGTTTAACTGTACATCTGCAATAACACCAACATGAAACTGCATTTGATGATGTAATGGGAAAGGCGACAAGAGTTACAAATGACGACTCATCCTGCCGGGTCCAAACGTCCCCCACACACCGTGGAGCTCCGGCGCCTCATCACCCCCCCTCACCTGTGGTAGAGAGAAAAGCCTGTTAAGATGTGAAGCTGGTGGAAACCAAAGCTTCTTCCTGCTAGTTCAACATACGTCAGTGCTTCTTACTTTGTGCAGCAGAGACGCTGCCAGCTCCACTTTGGAAAGACACCAACGTGACAACTGTAACTGCATCTGATGGTTTAATGGGAAAGGGGACAATAAGAGTTACAAATGAAGAGGCACATGAACACAGACAACACCTAAACATCAAGCTTTGTGTGTGTCTCTGTTACTCACCACCTGTTGACCAGCAGCCGTCACTCACTGGTCATAGCGTCCACTCACCCTCCCATGGTGGTCAACAGCCTGCAATGAATCCTCACACACTACAGGGATCAATGCATGTTATAAAGCTATAATGTGTGCATACAAACCTTGATGGTCATCTGAAGCTACTCACCCCTCCACAGGATCACAGCCACTGTCCGACAGTAAGAAGCTGCTCCTACTTCCTAGTGCTATCATCAGCCATTTTGTTTATGTTCAAATTTAGTTTAGACTAAAAGACCTTTAAGGATATCAAATCATAATCTATCAAGTCAGCAGTCCTTTTACAGGTCTGTGACACTGGGGAGCTAAAGTTTTCATTTTAAGGTCCCAGAATGATCAAAACAGGGTAAGAAAGTTAATTTAAACATTTAAAACAAGGAGTGACGATAAGACAGACATACACAGAGACAACAGAGACATACATGAACATGCAATGACAGCAAAGCAGTGAGGACATCGTATAACATGTTGCAGAATTAAAAACATTCCTGGTTTAGATACAGTTACTTCAACATGTTTTCTACAGTCACTCTTACATTAAAACCTCCTGATCACACTCATGCATTCTACAAACAGGTGCAGCAACATTTCATACATGTTACATTTAAATGTACAGACATTTGCTGATGTTACAGATCATTGAACTCTTACAACAGATCTAACAGTTTGTCCTGTTCAAGTCATTCTGTCGATGAGCTGAAGGATGGAGGCTTCAGGCTGCTTCTGGATCCAGCTGATCTGTGCCAGCCTTCTTGTAGGAGCCTTCTTCATGCCTTCACTGCCACTCAAAATGGTTGAGAAATGTTCAAAATGAAATATCGCATCAAATTGATTCCATCGATCCATCTTCCAACCGCTGATCCGGGGCCGGGTCAGGGGGGCAGCGGTCTAAGCAGGGACACCCAGACTTCCCCCCTCGGCGTTCCCAGGCCAGCGGAGCGACAGTCTCCATCAAATTCGTGAAGTCAAATTCGTCGTGTGAAATTCAAATTTGTCAAAGTTGAAAATTCTTTCACATTGGTCAGGTGCACAGTCACTGGGCTAATGACACGTTGGGCAGAGTAACAGACATGTGGCCGACACGGCAGCCCTGTAAAAAGCAGCACAATGAAAACGGTCTTACCTTCTGTAGACTTCCCTAGGAGGAACACATGAAAACCAGCACTGAAAGCTGTGTGTGGCAATGGATGAGTTAATGTGGATGTGTGTGCAAAAAAGGGGGGGGGGTCTTGTGGAGCTATCAATGACAACCAGTTTGGGTAGTTTAGTTCTCATGTGCCAGAAATTCAAACTACACAACATGGTGCTTTCAAAGATAACTTTACAAGGTGTGAGTGTGTGAGAGCAGCAAAGCAAGAAAAGACAGTGGGAAACAGGCTCAGAGGCCACGACAGGTTGAGGAGGACAGAGACCAGAGGCCCACTTCACTGAGAAGGTTCAGGAAACTGCATTTACAGGTGGACTCTGGCAAGACCAGAGAAGCGGGGTGAGGAGACTCAGCAGTTATTCAACTACCACTCAGGTAGGTCCATCACTTCAGGCTCAACATACTCAGGTTCCACTACACCTGCTCTGTGAAATGGGCCCATAACACATCAACATAGCAACACATCAAAGGCCGACATCTGATTAAAGGCCTTTAAGACCTAAAAGATCTTAAAGACCTTTTGCAGATTGAAATGAACATTTCTTTGCACAAGACAAACCCTACCATAACGGGAGAGGGTGAGGAAGAGAGAGGACAGAGCGAGTGGCACACGGGCCAAAGAGCACAGATAAGACAAGGTACTTACAGTTTGAAGATCAACGCACACCTACACTGAACCTATTCCACGCAACCGCTGGTGACCACGCTGGACTTGATGAAGGCAGGGCTCCTCTTCAGGTCACAGAAATGAACTTTAACTTGGTCGACGTAAAGGATTAACTATTTAATATTTAAACTACTACCAACCTAACTGAAACATTAATGGACACATCATGGATGACTTCATTCACATTTTAAAACATCAACACTGTAAATTAGAGAGAGTCAGAGGAAAGTTGTTGGAAATGAAAGGTTTGGCTCAGCGGCCAGGAAAAACCCAAGAGTCAAATAGAAAACATTACCATCTTACCGTTTGTTGATGTGTTTGCTTGTAGATCAGACTAAAAAAACAACATAAAAACAAGCTTTAATACCTACACCTATTAAACACTCATCAACCAGATGATTAAATGAACCTTCAACCTTTCAATGCAGAGCAATACTTAACGTGTGTGAAAGGCCATTATAAGGTCAAGAACATTTCATATATGACTTGTTGGATTTAGATCAACCTTTTTAAAACTAAGCAAATCTCCTAAATATTAATCACATCATTGGAGTGGTTCATAAAATGTTCTTTCTTCTAACCAGAGCAGCTGCAGGAGTCTCATCTGACATTAGCATTAAGCTAACCTGCTGCTAAAGGGGGCTGTTTCATAAACACACGTTAGCCTCTGTAACATAATCCCAAGTCTGACTTGTCTCTATAACTTATGACCTAATTCAACCTGTTATGAAAATAAAATACATATTTCTGAGGCTTTCCTCCTAACATCCTCCATCAGCAGTAATCCATGAACAGAAACATTGATTAGCATTAGCTGCTAACAAAGGTTGCATTTAGGGCTTCACTGACCGTTATGTGAGAGCCTCTGCTTCCCTCTGGAGTTTGGACCGACTCATCCTGCCGGGTCCAAACGTCCCACACACACCGTGGAGCTCCGGCGTCTCATCACCCCCCCTCACCTGTGGTGGAGAGAAAAGCCTGTTAAGATGTGAAGCTGGTGGAAACCAAAGCTTCTTCCTGCTAGTTCAACATACGTCAGTGCTTCTTACTTTGTGCAGCAGAGACGCTGCCAGCTCCACTTTGGAAGACACCACTGTGACAACTGTCGCACAACTGAAGCTCCGGCACCATCAGAGCACAGCTCCTGTGAAAGAGCAGCACAGTTTAACTCCACAACATTCAAAGCTTTGTACATTTTAGATCCTCAATCATTAGTGACACGATGGATAATGCATGAGGAGAACCAAGCAGTGAAGCTCCCTTTAAAACACCTTCAAAGTCAGAACATGACCATGTCAGAGACTTCTATAGGAAAACACACACAGTGCTTTGAAGGAGCCAGTTTGGTCCAATATGAACCCATCAGTGGTTTTACATCATCACAATAAAGGTTTCACAAAAAAAAACTGTTGTGCATTTGTTTACCCCTGCAGCACAATCCATGATTGGACCTGGTCTAGATGAGGGAGTGCATCAACAGGACATGACGCCAAATAAGAATATAGTATTATAAATATGTATGTATTATATATAACCACAAAACTTCATTAACCACAGTGTAGATGCTCAGCTGTTTTAATGTTCAATCTAATTTAATTAAAAGAATTTACATTATAACAGTACAAGAGTCAGAAACATGGCACCATGTGGCACACTAGCCTAACAAGCTAACACACCTGACAACAATTAAGCAATTCCGACTAGCATTAGCTGCTAACGTTGCTCGCAATCAAAGTATTAACTGACCTGAGAGAGCTTCTCTTTAAAGTTTGGACCGGGTCATGAGGCTCACAGAAACCTCAGCTGGTTAATTTATGTTAGCTTTAAGTTTAAAAACTTAATTAACACAACGTTATGGTACAAAAGTCAGAACCAGGCCACCATGCACAGCACTGGTTCAAACTGGCCTAACAAGCTAACACACCTGACAACAATTAAGCAGCGTCGATTAGCGTTAGCGGCTAACGTAGCTCGCAATCAAGCCATCACTGACCTTAAAGCAGAGTTTCAGCTTCTGTTTGGAGTTTGGACCGAATCATTCCCTGAGTCCAAACGTCCCACGAACCCTGTGGAGCTCCCGCGGTTCATGTCCCCACCTGTCTGCACGGACTGAAGGCCGCAGCTCCTGTGAGGTAGGTGGAGCAGCGGATGCTAATGACGAATTAGCATCGGAGCGGCACAGACGCGGCGACGTGATGACGTCATCCAAGCAACACGCACAACTTCTGGGACTTAAAAGACAACGGAGATCAAATAAATAATAAAAAGATTCATAAATCATTGGTTATTGATCCACGATCAGGTGAAACGGGAAAAGAACAAATAAAGAAACATTTCACTGATATTACTGCTGTTGTTATTTTACTACATTAAATATGATCAAAGAATGTGTTCATGTGTGTTTTAACCGTTTTCTCCTTTTTGTTGCTTCATTCAGAACAAACCCTTGAACACTGCTGCACTGACTGTTTATACACTTCTTGTTTTGAGGTGTTCTAAGTTCATGTTTCACCTTTTTGGTTCTCTCTGCATTTTGTAACAGGCTGAATACATTTAGAGCATGGATTAACTAAAATAGCAAACATATAATATTAGATAAACGCTGGTTTAAAAGTAACATAAATATGATGTTTGTATATAAACACATGATCAGGTCAGGCTGATGTAGCAGCAGCGCCCCCTGCTGTTGGAATAAAAAGCTTCATTCAGGGCTTTGCATGTTCTCCGACCAGCTTTATTGCTGCGTTTCCTTTACTTGTGATAGTGTCCCCAAAAAGGAGGAGCAGCCTCCACCCTGGTCCCACACCACGCCTGGTTTGTTCCTGAGCAGGTCCTCAGCCTCCTCAGGCTCTGCACCTGGTAGAGCGCCTTCAGCTGGATGTCACTCAGACTGGTTCCGGCCTGCAGGGAAGAAAACTCAAACAAAACAACACCGCTCAACTTCTCCACCACATAAATAGAGTAAACTGACAGAGGAAGAATGGCAGCCTGGTCTGAGGGGATGGATCTCAGTAAGAGAGAAGGGATCAGGGTTTTTGTTCATCATCCTCAAAGAGTTAAACTCACTCACCTGCGGTCTGTGTAGAAGTATGAGAGATAATTTACTGTTTCTCTCCCCCTTCTTCTCCTTCATCCCTCCTTCACTCCTCTTCCTCCTTGCTCCACACACAGTGCTGACTCAGCAGTGTGATGTCCTCTCTGTCACAGTGATGGTGGCAGATGAAGCGATGAAGAGTAAAAAGCTGAAGAACACATTGCTTCAAAGATACTGTGTTTGTTTCTAGCAGAGGATGGTTCTGATCCATCGACCTCTGGGTTATGGGCCCAGCAGGCTCTACTGAGAAACACCCCAGATGGGACTCGAACCCACAATCCCTGGCTTAGGAGGCCAACACTGGGGCTGGACATGGACATGAGGGTGTTAATGCTGAGTCCTTGTGCAGCTTCAGACAGTGTGTCTCAGTAAGTATCACTCACACCATCCAACATGTTCTCATACTTTTGGGGTGAGGGGGGGTTGAGGTTTGGTCCAGACAGTCCCACTGATCTGACCTACAGCTGCACCATCACCACACGCAGGAACAGCAGGAGAGCTCTGATTAAATCTGGTCTGTTAGAGACAACTGTTAGAAACTCAGAGTCTGGACAGACATTATTAACCCTTTAACCTCTGTGTGTTTCTGTGTTTCAGCCTCCATCAGTGGTTCAGACTCTGAAACAACAATCAGCTGCTCTGCTTCAGACATTTCTCTGTACGACCTCATCTGGAGATTCAACCACAGTCAGACCATCCTGACCAAGACCAGGACTGAGACCAAGCACACGGTCTCAGAGGAGTGGAGGCAGCATGTGAAGAGTGTGTCAGAGTCAGGCAGCCTCACCCTGCAGCACTTATCCTCCAATCAGGAGGGACTATACACCTGTGAGCTCACTGATGAAGAGGAGACCATCACCACAAACACCTTTGTGAGGACAGAGAGGAATACAGGTAGAACAAATGACATGACATCAAATGCACCATGAGGCGTTCAGGGACACACTAACAGACTGACTGGGGTTATTATGGTTGCAGCCATCTGTGTTTCAGCGGTCATCTGCCTGGTGTTGAGATGGAGGCTCAAAAAGGAAACAGCTGTTTTCAACAGATATTTGTTCCACACACAGAACTGCAGGTCATGACGTCACATGACTTCCTGTCCACAGAGAGTCCGGCTGTGACTGTTATTAAATGCAGGTGTGTCAGTTTGTGATGTGAGTCTTCAGACTCTGCAGCTCCATCAGCTGGTTGCTCCTGCTCCACCTTGATGCTCCACTCTGATTCAATCAGGAGGAGTTTCTGGAACAAAGTTCTTTTTTCATGTTTCCCTGTTCAGTTTAAAAGGCGTCCAGCAGTGGGCGCTGTTCCTCAGTCTACAAAGGCACAGCAGACCGTGGACACGCTGCAGAGTTGGTGAGATAGGACTGCTCTGTCTCTCTGTGTCCTCTCAGTTTGGTTTGGAGACTCACACAGGAAGGTTGTCTGCCCCCTGCTGGTCAGAGCCTGCAGTGCTGACCTTCACATGAACTGTTGCAGAAGCATGAACAGGACGACGTGATGTCAGAGGAAGTAAAACAACTCTCAGCTCTGCAGCGCCGCCCTGTGGAACCTGTGTGCTGTGATTTTTTTCCAGGTTTTATTCATTGACAGTAAAAACTATGGACAGAGCTTCCGTGACGTCACCCGTTTGTCTCTGAAGAGCCGTTTTGAGGCTCGTGGGAGGTTCCGAGACATGATGACCGCCGCCATGTTGGCAGCGTCACGTCCGCCAAAACTCCAAATATGGACAAAGAGGGGGAGCACGAGCGGGGTTTAGGGGGGCGGGCGATTGTGGAAGCAGGAAACAGCGTCTTCTGTCATTGACCTGCTGCTGTTGTCATTGTTCAGTTTTACTGCTGCTCTCTTTATGTCTTGCTGTAATTACTGTACATTGTGTAATTGTGATATTCTCTCCACAGCTCTGTGATCTTATGACCAAAATTTATATATTGTCAATAAACAGAGCTTTACCGTCCTTGAACAGGTCTTACATATGATTGGTGTTCAGACTGAAGTAGAGCAGGTGTCTGGTGATGTGAGGTAGCTGAATATCTGCAGGGAGCAGACTGCTCTGTAAACACCAGAGGAAATGCACTGAAGACTCATAATAAATATTCAGTGCTAACTGGCTGTGCTAATGCTAACTGGCTGTGTAGCATCGCTGCCCTTGTTGGTTTTAGCAAATCTAACCTGCAGTAATTGCCATGTTTGATGATGTTATGTATTTATTCTCGCTGTAACTCAGCACTGACGCTTATTACTCCTCTGGTGCACAGAGCAGGAAGAGAGTGACAGCCAGCCGATCCTTACAGGGTCCACCAGGAGGCCTGCATGATGTGTTTAGCGTCTCATCGCTTCCACAAATTATTAATATTCTCCCTTTTGATGCGACACTGTCTACAACTTTGCCTGGTGACAGTGTTTTGCAGCCGGTCACGTCAATACGATAGATAGCGGGTGTTGAGTTTAACTGACCACACGTCCGATGTTCCCTGAAGGCACCATGGCCGAGCTAAGGCCTCAGCATCATTGTCATGCTGTCACTCAGCAGTCCACACCCATGTCCCAAAACCTCAAAGGTGAAAAAAGGAGAGGCGAAAGTGGAAAAAAGATTTGAACCTGAAGAAACAAGATGTGAAACTGTAAAAAATTAAGATCTGAATATATATACCCACAAAGACAAAGCATGAAGACGTGTGTCTGTCCAACAAGCCTTCATGTGACTTTACACACTTAGACTGGAGGCTCACTGCTACACAACACAAATAACCAGCCCACAACAACAACAACACAACAGAGGAGGTGTGGAAGGAGCATCCAGCTGGAAGAGGAGGACAGCCTGGAGACAGTTTGTCCACATTCAGACCATGATGGGAGCAGCTGATGTGAGTCTCTGCTCCGTCTGCAGCCCCACAGTCAGAGCACAACAGTGGACACAAAAAGACACACAACAACACAAACATGCTGCAGCGCTGCAACGTGTGTGGACGTGAACACAGCTGATGATTCTACAGTTCAGACTCTGTCAGTGTTTCTGCAGCATCCGGTCCAAAGACGTCAGCCAGAACTGATGGTTTACAGACTTTTAATGATTCCTCACAGGACATGAACCAAAGTCAGAGCTGAGCACAAAGTCAACAACTAAACCATGTGTCACATTAAACATCAGCCACATTCATCAACACCAAGGAAGGATAACCTGTGAGGACTGAAACACTGCAAACGGATCCCTGTGAGGGTCTGAGCAGAACCAGCTGACCTGAGTTCTATGACCCGAGTCATACTGAACTGAGACATTTGACAGACCAAAGTGGAAGGGGATCCACCAACTGAAATGATTACCGAGTTACTGAGGTGTGAATAGGTAAATGTATGTGACATGGTTAATGTATTATTGTTAAATGTTAAAGGGTACCTACATGCAGTGAGGTCGATAAGTTCTCCTACTTAGAAATCATGGAGGAGTCTAGAACTTTCAGCACAGGTGCATTTCCACTGTGAGAGACAGAAAAATAAAAACCGGAAATCACTTCGTATGATTTTTTAACAATTTATTTGTAAATTACTGTGTCTAATAAGTCTTTGATCACTTGCTGATCAGCCAGATTTCTGACCCTCAAAGACCTGTTATTGTGCGTTTAAATAGTCCAGCTACACTCTGCTCATCATTCTAAATCAGTAGCACCAGTTTGAGCTCGTTAGCCGTCATAAAGACACCTGTGCACCCCACAATCAGCCAAAGTCGTAGCAACATGGGCAAAACCAAAGAGCCGTCAAAAGACACCAGGGACAAAATTGTAGACCTTCACAAAGCTGGAAAGAGCTACGGGGCGATTGCCAAGCAGCGTGGTGAAAAAAGAACAAGTGTTGGAGCCATCATCAGAAAATGGAAGAAGCTAAACATGACGGTCAAAGTCCCTCGGACTGGGGCCCCTGGAAGATCTCTCCTCGTGGGGTCTCGATGATGCTAAGAATGGTGAAGAATCCAAGAAGCCAAGAACTACGAGGGAGGAGCTGGTCAATGCCGTGAAGAGTATACTGTACTTACCTTGTTGCCTAAGTAAGAGTTAAAGGTGAAAAGATCCCACAGAACTAACCTGAACACTTAACTCTTTTCTTTAGGGAGCAGGTAACTCCAAGAAAAACGGAACAAACAGAGATAACTAGCTGAGAATTAAAGTAACTGTTTCTACCATTAGCTCTACAGAATATTAAAGACCGGTCTGAGATAAACAGAAAAAACCAGAACAAGCAGCATTTAAATAAGAAGGACCAAACCAACAGGACATTTGATACTGTTTGTTTATTTTACACTGTAATACTGTACTGTAGATATTCATTGATATTTTATTGATACATTTATTGATTTTTTTATTACTCTATTAACCTGCTTAATATTTGTTGTTAAGTAAACTGCCGGCTTATCTACAGCTAATCACTTCTTTCCAGTGACACAAGTGTTACATGAGCACAAAGTCAACAACTAAACCATGTGTCACATTAAACATCAGCCACATTCATCAACACCTTACTCAGAGTGCAGCTCAACACAACACATCCTCTACACTGTGACACACAACACACCTTGATGGCCCCTTGGACTGAGGCTTTACTCCGGGTCTGGTTCTTTTTAACCCTTTATGCCATCAGTTCTATCAAAATAAAGGTCCGGCTCAGCAGGAAATATCAAAATAAAAGCTTTAAATGCCTGTAATCATGTACATATTACTTTGGGGTCATTTACAGTTTCTGTCAGAAATGTTGATAAATTGTTGTTCTTGTGCAACTTTCGCAAACACTACCCTTTTGTGTTGTTCGGGAAAAAAACATCCCCTAACTTTAACGGTTTTAAAAATATATCAGATAAATATTTTTTTGAAATTTTGTTGCATAGACCTTTTAATTAACTTCAGTTCTAATCAACAGTAGTGAAAAAAATCATTTTCCCCCAGGATTTTAACCCTTTAATCACCAATTTTATAAGGGGTGGTAATTTGTGATTTTACCTCCTACCAACAGGGTAAACCACCAACAACCAAGAATGCATGATTATGTAGTGCCATGGCTGTGCAGTCAAAAAATGTGGTTATAATGGAAGTCTATGGGACAAACGAACACATTAGGGAGAAAAAAAGAAAATCCAGTGCTGTGCAAAAACTAATAATGCAATAAAGTCAATGTTGTTACTGATGTTTGACATGACCAAGACTGTAATAAAGGTTAAAAAAATCCAGTCCACATTCACCTTTTCTATTAAAAATGAGCCATTTTGTGTGTTTTTTTTCCAATTTTCAGCACCACCCCTTATAAAATTAGTGATTAAAGGGTTAAAATCTTGGGGTAAAATGATTTTTTTTCACTACTTTTGATCAGAACTGAAGTTAATTAAAAGGTTATGCAAAAAAATTTCAAACTGTTTTTTATCTGATATATTTTTAAAACCGTTGACATATTGACAAAGTTATGGCCAAAATAAACAGAAAAATGACTCTCAGGGGACAAAAATGTCCCGAACAGTGCATAAGGGTTAAATCTTTATGTCTCTTATTTTGATAATATTGATTACACCACTCAGCGAACCTAGAACTGGTCCAGCAGCTAACAAGTGTTACATGAGCACAAAGTCAACAACTAAATCATGTGTCACATTAAACATCAGCCACATTCATCAACACCTTACTCAGAGTGCAGCTCAACACAACACATCCTCTACACTGTGGCACACAACACACCTTGATGGCCCCTTGGACTGAGGCTTTACTCCTGGTCTGGTTCTTTTTAACCCTTTATGCCATCAGTTCTATCAAAATAAAGGTCCGGCTCAACAGGAAATATCAAAATAAAAGCTTTAAATGCCTGTAATCATGTACATATTACTTTGGGGTCATTTACAGTTTCTGTCAGAAATGTTGATAAATTGTTCATTTTCAGGATTTTTTGCAGGATCAGAGCAGAAGACACCTGAAGACCTCCTTCAAGTTCTGAACGTCTCTTCAACGTGGACGGACTCTGCAGCTGCTCTTCAGGGAGAAACATCCACCTTTAAGTGAAGCAGTTCAGTGAAGACGAGCTGTCAGACTGACGGAGCAGAGAGAGCTCCACCTTTACTGAGACACAGTCTGACTGCTGCCAGAGACCATCTGAGGAGGAGGAAGAGGAGGAGGATGATGATGATGATGATGATGATGATCTCCCTGTGCGGATCCTCAGGACACACTCCGTCCTCTTCATGTCCACCTCCACCTGCAGAGAGAATGAGTGTGGAGGTGAGTGAGTGTTGACAGAGACTCCCTCCATCAGCAGCATCATCCAGTATAAAGAGCAGCAGGACTTCAGTCCTGTTCAGAGCAGCAGGACTTCAGTCCTGTTCAGAGCAGCAGGACTTCAGTCCTGTTCAGAGCAGCAGTGCAGCAGCTGCTTCCTTCCAGCTCTCATGTTAACGTGTTGGAGTGAACACACTGAGCTCCGAGCTCACAGAGCTGCAGACTTTTAGCATCAAGTCTGTGTCCTCTGCAGGTTTCACTCACAGTGGAGACAGACTGCTGAGTCATCAACACAGACTTTACTGAGGACGTCCTGCTGTCCCATTTAAAGACAGAGTCTCATCTGTCTCTGACAGAGAGACATGGAGGTCACCATTCTCACAGCATCACTGAGGAAAGCAGCCAATCAGAAGGCAGCAGCTTCACAGGAAACACTGGATCTGTGATACTGACTGTGTTTAGGACAAAACAGCTGAAAGCAGCACAGACTGACTCCACCCCTCTACTGACCTCACAGTCTGCAGGCTGCAGTCTGGACTCTGCTCAAGATCCAGCAGCTGCTCCACTCCTGAATCCTGCAGCTTGTTCCAGCTCAGGTCCAGCTCTGTCAGATGGGAGGGGTTGGACTTCAGAGCTGAGGCCAGAGAAGCACAGCTGATCTTTGACAGACTGCACTTCATCAATCTGAATAAAGAATAACAGATGAAATGATTGATAATCAATCAGATGAGTTTCAATGATCAGATGAACATTATTGTGTCCAAACAGTCTTTAAGGTTAACTGACTTTAAAAACAGAGGACATTTTCTACATATTAACAAACACTTGTTTTTATGACAGCAGAGTACATTTAAAACAGGAGCACCAAAAACATGAACAAAAGTACATTTACAGCTTTATGAATAGAAGCTCTGTGAGGATTTAAATTAGACATATAACAGTATCAGACAGAGAACTGACCTCAGAGTCTGCAGGCTGCAATCTGGACTCTGCAGAAAACCACACAGCTGCTCCACTCCTGAATCCTGCAGGATGTTGCTGCTCAGCTCCAGATGTGTCAGATGGGAGGTGTTGGACTTCAGAGCTGAGGCCAGAGAAGCACAGCTGATCTCTGACAGACTGCAGCTGATCAATCTGAATAAAGAATAACAGATGAAATGATTGATAATCAATCAGATGAGTTTAAATGATCAGATGAACATTATTGTGTCCAAGCAGCCTTTAAGGTTAACTGACTTTAAACAGAGGACATTTTCTACATATTAACAAACACTTGTTTTTATGACAACAGAGTACATTTAAAACGGGAGCACCAAAAACATGAACAAAAGAACATTTACAGCTTTATGAACAGAAGTTCTGTGAGAATTTAAATTAGACATATAACAGTATCAGACAGAGAACTGACCTCAGAGTCTGCAGTCTGCAATCTGGACTCTGCAGAAAACCACACAGCTGCTCCACTCCTGAATCCTGCAGCTTGTTTCCATTCAGGTCCAGATGTGTCAGATGGGAGGGGTTGGACTTCAGAGCTGAGGCCAGAGAAGCACAGCTGGTGTCTGACAGACTGCAGCTGATCAACCTGAATAAAGAATAACAGATGAAATGATTGATAATAAATCAGATGTGATCAGTTTCAATGATCAGATCTACATGTGTGTGTCCTCATCAACATGTCAGCAACATTCACACCTGTTTATGTCAACACAGATCAATAACCTGCTGCTGACCTCAGTCAGTCTGTCATTACAGGATCAATATCAGATCACACATGTTGGAGCACAAACTGTTCATCATTCCATTCCAACCAATCAGAGAGCTTCTTACATGGACAGTTATCTTTGTCTGACTGTTTTCAGCGGAAAGTGTCACAGACAGAATAAATGGAGGCTAGAAGAAGAAACTGAATGACAGAAACCTCAACAGCTGAGGAAGAGGAGGCTGAAATGGAGACGATGAAGACATTTACACCATTTTAAACATCAGAATAAATTCTATAATCTCAGATTATTCTGTCAATCCTCTTATTTGTTCCACTTTGTAAACTTCCATCATTCATAATTCATTGATTTCAATGATGTCCTCCATGTTCTTATGATGTTTGTGCAAACCTCTTTCATTGATTGATAGATTAATCCTTCATGTTTGAACCCAAACTGAAGCTGCTTCCACAGCTGAGCTGCCTGACAGCTAAAGGCTCGTCCTCCATTCTACTGTGATGAATCCTAGAAACTACAAGTAAAGCTTCACTCTGAGATCTGACTGTTCTGTTAGGAACATACGGTTCTATCAGGTCCTGCAGAGATCATGGAGCTAGTCCATGTAGAGCCTTGTAGGTGAGGAGAAGGATCTTGAAGTGTATTATTGACCCACTGGGAGCCAGTGAAGAGAAGCTAGAACAGCAGAGATATGATCCCTTTGGCTGCTTCCTGTCAGAACTCTAGCTGCTGCTTCTGGATCAGCTGCAGCTGTTCATGCAGTGATGTGGACATCCTGACAATAGTGAGCTGCAGTAGTCCAGTCTAGAAGTAACAAAAGCATGGAGTAGTTTCAGCATCACTCTGAGAGAGGATGCTCCTGATCTTAGTGATATTACAGAGGTGGAAGAAGGTGGTCTGAGAGACCTGTTTCATATGAGGGATAGACCACATGTCCTGATCAAAGAGAACTCCGAGGTTCCTCACAGTCGGACTGGAGGCCAAAGTGATCCCGTCCAGAGAGAGAATGTTATCAGATAATCTAGATCTGAGATGTTTGGGCCAAAAACAATGAGCTCAGTTTGGTCTGAGTCTAACAGTGAAAAGTTGGAGGTCATCCAGTCCTTTCATAGACAAGCATGTTCATGTCTGTTTCTATAGAATCTTTGATTGTACTTATAGATTACTGAACATCTACAAGTGGTCCATCCACAGAAGCAGACTGAGGGCTTTGTTCTGTATCTGCTAACATTGGTGTCAGATTCTCAGCAGATTTCTTCACAGACAGAAAGAATGATCACTGACACCAACGACTCTTTAATGAACCTGTGAACACCAGACTGGAGCTGATCTGTCATCAGACCACCGAGGACTGAGGAGACACCTGCTGATATGAAGGACCATGATGCTCCTTCATTTACACTGTCTGTGCTCCCTGTTCTGTCTGTCAGTCCTGACAGGTGCTCTGTGCAGTCTGAGACAAACGGGACCTCCATTCTTCATAAACCTGATCATAAATAATAACAGAGAACTGACCTCAGAGTCTGCAGTCTGCAGTGAGGACTCTGCAGTCCAGAACACAGCTGCTCCACTCCTGAATCCCCCAGATTGTTACTGCTCAGATCCAGTTCTGTCAGATGGGAGGGGTTGGACTTCAGAGCTGAGGCCACGACTTCACAGTGAGTCTCTGAGAGTCCACAGTCATAAAGTCTGTGATGACAGAAACATCAGAAAACATGTTATTATGAAAGAGGACACTTTATATGGACTTCATCTGAAGACAGCTGGACACGTCCTGTTGGACATGTTGCTCTGCACATCAGTGGTTCAGCTCATCTGATCTGACTGTGTTTGACATGAAACAATAATCCTCATCAGACTGTTAATCTGTGCTGTAATCTGCAGATGAAGGCAGAGAACACGGAGTTCCATTCAGGCCTCCATGCTGTCCACAGTCTGTCAGTGAGATCTGACCCATGTCTGAGTCCACAGAGTCACCATGAGGACGTCTTCATCAGAGACACATTCTGAGTGTTTTTACTGAGCAGCGGCTGCAGCTGCAGTTACACACTGATGTCAACAATGATCAGATTTGTATAGAAACACACAAACAGAAGAACATCTGTCAAATGGAACAATGATTAGAAACAACAAGAAAACGTCTTCATTCATTTAACAGCTTTAAACAGAAACAGCTGAAAAATCCACGTTTTCACAGCTGAAGAACATCTGAGACAAAAACACAGCTGACATGTTCCAATGAACACGTGGACCTCTGAAGAACCACACAGTGTGGATCTGTGAAGACCTGAACCACTAATCTACACTGATTCACAATCATCCTCACATCCGGACTCACCGAGCCTTCCTGCAGTTCCTCACAGCTGGAATCAGTCTCAGTCGTCCCTGGTCTGTTGTGTTGTACTTCTTCAGGTCCAGCTCCTCCAGAACCTCCTCTGACATCTGCAGCATGTAGGCCAGAGCTGAACAGTGGATCTCAGAAAGTTTCTTCTTTGATCTGGTCTCTGACTGCAGGAACTCTTGGATCTCCTGATGGACTGAGAGGTCCTTCATCTCCATCACACAGTGGAAGATGTTGATGCTTCTATCAGGAGAGATTTCATCAGTGTTCATCTTCTTCAGGTTGTTGATGACTGTCTGGATGGTCACTGGGCTGGTCTCTGTCTGACCCAGCAGGCCTCCTAAGAGTCTCTGGTTGGACTGCAGAGAGAGTCCATGAAGGAAGCGAACAAACAGGTCCAGGTGGCCATTTTTACTTTGGAGGGATTTCACCATGACTCTCTTCAGTAAGTCATTCAGAGATAGGTTTCTGTGGTTTCTTCCCAGAAACCCTCTCAGCAGCTCGGTGTTGCTGTTGGTGTAACAGTGGAACATGTAGACTGCAGCCAGAAACTCCTGAACGCTCAGATGAACAAAGCAGTAGACGGTTTTCTGGAAGATCACACTCTCTCTGTTGAAGAACTGTGTACAAACTCCTGAGAACACCGAGGCCTCTGTGACATCCAGACCACACTGCTCCAGGTCTTCTTGGTAGAACATGATGTTTCCTTTCTCCAGATGTTCAAAGGCCAGCCTCCCCAGCTTCAGAAGAACTTCCCTGTCAGCCTCCGTCAGCTCCTGAGGACTGGTCTCATGTCCCTCATGGTACTTGTGCTTCTTCCTGATGGTCTGGACCAGCAGGAAGTGTGAGTACATGTCAGTCAGGGTCTTGGGCAGCTCTCCTCTCTGCTCTGTAGTCAACATGTGCTCCAGAACTGTAGCAGTGATCCAGCAGAAGACTGGGACTGCACACATGATGTGGAGGCTCCTGGAGGTCTGGATGTGGGAGAGGATTCTGCTGGACAGCTCTTCATCACTGAACCTCCTCCTGAAGTACTCCTCCTTCTGGGCGTCAGTGAAGCCTCGTACTTCTGACAGCCTGTCCACACACGCAGGAGGGATCTGATTGGCTGCTGCAGGGCGGGAAGTTATCCAGACCAGAGCCGAGGGAAGCAGGTTCCCCTGGATGAGGTTTGTGAGCAGCACGTGGACCGATGACTTCTGTGTGACATCAGACAGCCGCTGACTGCTGCTGAAGTCCAGAGAAAGTCTGCTTTCATCCAGGCCGTCTAAGATGAACAAAGGTTTACAGACAGCGAGCTGCTCTGCTGTGACCTTCTGTAATGTTGGATGGAAGACATGGAGCAGCGTCAGAAGACTGTGCTGCTCATCTCTGATCAAGTTCAGCTCCCTGAAGGAAAGCAGAACCACCACACTGACATCTTGGTTCTCTGAGCCCTCGGCCCAGTCCAGACTGAACTTCTGCACTGAGAAGGTTTTCCCAACGCCAGCGACGCCGTTCGTCAGAACCACTCTGATGGCTGTCTGTTGGTCAGCTGAGGCTTTGAAGATGTCCTGGCACCTGATTGGAGTCTCATGGAGGGTCTCCATCTTGGAAGCAGTCTCCAGATGCCTGACCTCATGTTGGGTCTGGACCTCTTCGCTCTGTCCCTCTGTGATGTAGAGCTCAGTGTAGACCCTGCTGAGGAGGGTTCCACTTCCTGTTTCATCAGTTCCTTCAGTCACATGTTCACATCTCCTCCTCAGACTGACCTTATGTTCCTCTAAAACCTGCTGCAGACCAACATCTGCTGAAAGACAAGGACCACAATGAGACATCTTTCATGTCTGTACAACACAACACAACCACAAGTCCAGTTTCAGAAAAGAGTCCCTCAGCAGACACATGTCCAGTCTTACTCTGTCCTTGTCTTCGTCTTGATCTTGGCAGCTGCTCGTCCTCACAGACGTCGCTCCTCTTCCTCTCTCTGTGGAGACATGTCTTCATCAGTAAAATTATTTCTAGTTGTTATAAAAACATCAGAAAGTGTCGAGCAGCTCAGACGCTCTCAGAGAAACAGGAAGTCATGAACATGAATGAGCTGCTGTCTTTAACCACTGAGATCTTCCTGCAGGTTTCTGTGAACACACAGAGTCCACAGTGAAAGTCTCTCTGCTGCAGCTGAGACCAGATCAGATTCTAAATGAGGTCTGAATACTTTGAGTTCATCAGGATCATCATGTGGACATGAATGAAGACAAACTGCACCAGTGACATCATCACCGTCCATCAGGACACCATAGAAACTCTCTTACTGTGGATCTGGTGGTCCAGGTTCAGCACTGAAGTCTGGAGGTCTGCCTTTGGACCAGTCACTCTTCATGGACTCACAGGTGGATCCTGGTCCTCTGGGTCTGCAAACACAAACTTTCCAAAGTCAGAGTAAAACCTAAGAAGATCAATCCAAACAGAATCAGATGAAACCTGTTTAGAAAGAAATCTTTGTGAAGAGCAGTTTGTTTTTATGAAGGAGAATAAAAACGGATTCAAATAATAATAAATCAGGTTTCATGTGAAGAAATGAGAGATTTTATGTTGAAGCCTCAGCGCCCAGTAGGGCTGGCAAGTAACCGAAAATATATCCAAACCGACATTTAGACCCTCTAACCGATGTAATTTTACTCGTGATGATTAATTTGATGATTACTTCTGTGCTGTCCCGTTGCTGTAAAAATAAAATCAAAGTGTGTTGTAGAGCTTGTTACATATCCAGAGAACAGTTCCAGAGGTGGCAAGAACAAAAACAAACTTTTCATACTTCATACCGAAGCAGCAGTTTAGGTCAACGTTAGAAGAGGAGATATTTGGGAAACAAGCAAAATCAAGAAATCCCAAATAGTAGCAACATCCTCCTCCTCCTCTGCTACACATGTTCACCTGAACTGCTGCTTCTGCTGTTCAGCAGCGTCATGTCAAAACCTGTGTGTGTGTGTGTGTGTACGCTGCAGTGGGAGGACTGAATGAGGAGTTCTGCACACACGTTTCTTGTGAATTATGAAAAGTCCGGGCCGAAACAAACTTTGTTCTTGTTCTTCTTGCCACCTCAAGGCTGTTCCATACTCCAAGAGAACAGAGAACTCGCCCCACGGGTGGTAAGAGTTAAAAAAAAGTTCTTTTTGGCATGGAGGTTCCATACTCCGCGAGACGTGTGAAGAAGAACTCCTCATACGGCCTCCTACGCAGCGCACGTCACACACAAAAGGTTGACAATGCAGTTGTGTTGTAAATTGTGAGCACAGTTGTGGTTACCTGGCCTAACGAGCTGATAATGTTCAGGGCAGAGGGCGCACAGCTGACAATAGATAGAAGATCAGTGCAGCTGACTGTAGCAGACCTCTGGTCTGTGTGAGTTTAACTCTGTGAACGTGTGGATGACTGTCTGCAATAACACATCCCGTCTCCCGGTGTTTAATGTGCGTGAGCCGCTGTAACGTGATCAATACTGGGATTAGTTTTTATCGCCACCTTGTGGACAGACTCTCTCCTCTGTGCGCCGTGTTTCTCCTTCCAGGAGCTGTTTGCCAGCTGCTCATCTAAACTGTCCATTGTCGCTGTGCTTCCTCCTTCTGTCTGTGTGTTCTGCACCTGAAGAAGCTCTTGGCTTCTCCACATTAATCACGCCCACAATAAATTCCGACCAATCACAGCATGGTTGACGCAAAGCCTTGAGAGAAAAAGTTCTGCCCGTGCCATGTGTACGAGATCGCTGCACAACGTCTGAGATAAAAAAATGACGTCACTTTGTGGGCGTAACGTCTGCAGGGGGGAGGGAGTTCTCTGTTCTCGCGGAGTATGGATCCAGCTTCAGAACTACCACTAGATTTCTCTGTTCTATTGGAGTATAACATACTTAGATCACGTTACTGGGTCTCCTTTTTAGTCTGTGTTCACTCAAAGCAAAGCCATGAGCTTATTTAACACAAAAAAAGAAAAAATAATTGTTCCTTAATCGTTATTGAGGAAAAAGCTTCAATTAATTGTGATATTGATTTTAAGTAATATCGCCCAGCCCTAACTGATCCACATGTGGAAGTCCAGAGACCTGGAGGACTGACCAGAAGGGGACAGAAGGGATTCACATGAGACACATACAGGACTCAGCAGCAGGGCTCTTACTTTGGACTGAAGGGTCCAGGTTCAGCACTGAAGTCTGGAGGTCTGCCTTTGGACCAGTCGCTCTTCATGGACTCACAGATGGATCCTGGGGGTCCTGCTCTGCCCTCCTCATCCTCCACACCCATCTTCACTCAGTCTGAGATCTGGACCTGAACCAGGATCACTCAGAGACTGTAACAGTCAGCTTCTCTGCACTGAGCTGGTTTCTAACCTGTGAACAAACAGAGGAGCTGGGTTCAGCTGATCCAGGTTTCAGAGCTCACATTTAAAGAGGGATCAGAGGACTGAACATGTTCTCATGCAGATGTTCAGGAAGGTCTCTGAGGACTCTGGGACACTTTCAGAGAACAGTGAATCCTCTGTGGGGACTCTGATAGGACTCAGACCTGCTCAGACTGCAGAGCTGAGTCAGCAGCTGGAACTAATAACCCTGTTCACACTGGGGGGAAAAATCTGGCTAAAGCGGGATTCGGGCCTATCCAGATGTATCCAGATGTTTTTTTTCTGAGAGTGAACACCTCGAATCCGGCTGTATATGCAGTTTGATTTCAATCCGGCTAGATCCACCTTTGGTGGGTGGATCTAGCCGGATTGGCTCAAATGTGGCTCAGGTGTGAACGCAAATGTGGCTAGCGAATCCGGCTAGCGACATGCTACTTCCGGTTCACGGGGCGCGACACGGGACAAAAAACAGCGTGATGCATGCGCACACGCGGTCCTACCACGGCCTGAATGGACTCTGTATATTACGAGGCACCACCTAGTGGTTTGGAGGTCCGCAAACACGCTGGATGAAGCCGGATTGAGTGCGGACACAAGTGTGTGCTAGTCGGATTTGAAAATAGGTCTGAACGCATACAGCTTAAAGGCTGTCTGGGCTCAATCCTACTCCAGCTGGAACAGGGCTCTAGACTAACTTTTTGCACTGGTTGCACTGGTGCGCCTAACTTTTTTTCTTAGGTGCAGTGGCACAAAATTTAGGTGCACCGCATCTCAACACCCACCCGCACACTTAACACCGCAGTTTGTTCATTATCACTGTCCATATAATTTTGTACACATCAGTAGGCTACATTTTTATATGAACAGGCTTCATAATCACATCCTAAAATGAATTTGGACCTTGTATAATGAACAGTTATATAAAAATATTTTAATACTGATAGTACTCATTCATATTATGGACAAACTAGCCAACAAGTCTGCCTGTCAGAAATCCATGATGAAGATTCAAAGTTACAGCACTCTTCAGTTCCCTGTTTGCTTTCTCTCTGTATTTTCTGGCTGTTGCTCCTCACTATCTATCTGCCAATGGGAATTAAAATTAAAAAATTATCATATACATCTTTATTTATTTAACAGTTGTGATTGAGATATATATTTGTTTTCTTCAACATGTTTCTAATGCAGCTACAGTATCTCTTCTCTCATCTTCCTCACCTCTTCCTCTCTGTCTCCTCTCTCTCTAAAGCTGAGCTCCAGCTGACTCTTCATTCTGTCTGTTACAGTTTCAGCTGTATGCAGATATCATCCTGGCAGACAATGGTCCACTATAGCAGGATAATAACAATACTTTTTACATGGGCGTTCATCATGTAACCATGTTCTATAACTCCTTAAACCAGCTGACTGCTGTCAGTCAGAGTGACTCAGCCTTCATGGATGAACCACACAGGTCAGATAACACTGTCCTCAGACCTGTTGTTCAGTCTGTTATAAAGCTACGAGCACGTCACGCCCCCTCCCTGAACATGACCGGCTCGTTATCATCTGTCATTCAGGTCAACAGCAAATTAGCAAAACCCGCATAGTAGCAACAAATCCTGCTCCTCCACTGTATGTTCACCTGAACTGCGGTTTCTGCAGCGAAACGTCTTTAAACCCTGTCTGCCTGTCTGTCTGTCTGTCTGTGCGCTGCAGTGAGAGGGCCGTATGAGTTCTGCACACACATTTCAAAACGTCCGGGACGAGACAAACTTTGTTCGAGTTCTCGTCACCTCGGGAACACGAACAGATCTCTCTGTTCTCGTGGAGTATGGAACCAGCTTTATCACACAGCATCAGCTCTGCGCAGCATATGTCAGCATTCTTCTTCTTCTTCTCGATTTTCGGCAGACTCGGTCTGACTGCAAATGTACACACACACACGGGGGTCCCGCCCTTCACAGTCTCTGACTGGTTTAGACCACTGGTTTATGAGCCTGATGTGTGTCTGTTGTTGGACCACAGGGAGACTTTTAACAGTCGCGGAGAATGTATCTCCCTCTTACAGCTGGTCGTACCGGTGCGACCTCTGATATTTTTTGGTTGCACCTTTGAGAAATTAGGTCGCATGTGCGCCCTAAATGGTCGCACTCTAGAGCCCCGTGGAATGACTTTCTCCAGTGTGAACGGGGCCTAAAAGCCCTCTGCTCACGTGTCAGCAGGGGCGGAGCTAGGAGGGGCAGCAGGGGCCATTTCTAGAATGTGATTGGACACCTCAGGTGCCACCCGGCCGACTCTCAGCAGGAAGGTTCTCCTTATGAGCCGGTCCTGTTCAAGGTCTCTTCCTGTTAAAGGGAGTTTTTCCTGACCCTGTTGGTCTTCAGGGGGTTCAGGCTCTGGGTCTGAGAACATTCCAGTACAGACTGCAGTGACACAGCTCTTTGGTAATAACTAAAAACATCCTCCAAAATGCAAATATTACCCCCACACTCAATGCTGTGAAAAGGGTTTAACCATTGGTGGACTGGGACAGGTGATTTGTCTCTTCTAGGTCGTATTTTACTGTCTAAAGCTGAAGGTCTCTGAAGACTCATGAATCCTTGTCCTCCAAGCTTCACACCCCCAGAAGTTATAAGGTGATCCGCTCCATTAACTTTAATCTCATCCTGAAAATAAAACACTACATTCACAGATCACAAGTAGTAAAAGAGAGAACAGAGGGTTAAAAGCTTCAGACTTCAAATCCACTGTTGCTGCTTCCAGGGTCAGAGGGTTAAAGAATGTTTATCTATATGGTGCCATATTCCTCACAGGTTCTTGTAAAGGTCGGCGTTATAAAGGCTCAGGTTTGTGGTCTGTCATTCATCCATGTGTAAGTGCCACTGTGCTGATTAAGGGCAGTGAGAGGTCAGCTGGTCCATGCAGTGCCTTATTTGCACCATAGATGGCGCCATTCTTCCACCTACATCTGTGACGCCCCTCACTTAGACTTCCTGTACAGACAGACTGGAGGCAGAGCCTGTGTTCTGTCAGGTCTGGTGCAGATCACTGAGACTCTCCTGGTCTAGTCGATCACCTTAAATCTGCTTCATTTAGCTCTGCATGAATAAGTCTGACATGTTTATTAATAACAGGCTGAACATCACTCAGCTGTTACTTCAGGCTGCTGGAAACACTCCAAATATCAGAGGGAACACATGCTGTGGAGCCTGGTTCAGGACTCCTGTCTCCTCCAATCTGTGTTCTGATGGGCACCCCGGCATTCAGTGCAGTACAGTCCACTGCAGAACAGATGGAGGGTTCTCATTTCTGCTTAGGGGCGACTTTGAAGGGACAAAGAGCCCTGAAATGATCAGAATTCCACAGCCAGGCGCTGAAGATTAGGAATCTGCTCTTTATCCATAATTCCTCCCCTCATAATTCTGTGTTGTGGAACATGGAAGGATGTCATCCATTTTATGGACTCTTTGTTCAAATAAAAGAGGCTCGCAGACTTCAGAATCCAAGACTGAAAGACAGGAGGTCTGATCCAGATCAAGATCAAGGCCTGAACTGCCACTTACTGACACACACAGCAGAACACGATCAATCACCACCTGCTGTCCACACTCACTGAACGGTGATGCTGATCATATTTTCAATATCAATAATTCAAAGAAACAGACGAAGTTTAAACTCACCGAGCGTCACCGTCTGCTGCTCAAAATGGAGACTGAACACAAACACTTTCACTTTCACTGCCCCTCCCTCTGCAGGTACAGAAAACAGGTGAGTTAATGTGTGTCTGACATGAGGCCAGGTGCATTATGGGAGATGTAGTCTGGCTTTGCTAACAGTGACAGAGTCCTTCACTGTGTGTTAGCTGTTAACTTGACCCAGCAGCTGGTCTGACACACAGAGCCATGTGTTCTGAACAGTGCTGGAAGAAGTACTGGAGCTGGGTGCTTTAGTCAAAGTACAATGACCCAGTAAAATACATACTTAAGTACAAGTGCTACATCAGCAACCCTACTTCAGTAAAAGTAGTAAGCACTTACTTTTAAATGTACTTAAAGTATTCAAAGTAAAAGTACTCACACAGGGAGTTGTCTCTCAGCATCTAGGTGGAGCCGTGTTGATAAAGAATGCAGCGAGAGCTCCTGTTAATACTTTTGTATATATAACTGATTTTCATTGCAAAGGACATGAACCAAAGTGATCAAAACTACAGTGAATGAAATTCAGGAAGCTCTTGAAGGGTTTTAGAAAACTCTACACTCTGAAGGCCCTGGTAGGAGCCTGAGTCACACGGATCATTTCCTGAACTCTCTAAATCAGATCTGGGCAAAGTACGGCCCGCAGGCCACATCCGGCCCGCTTGCGTCTTCAATGCGGCCCGCGGACCGTGCGCACAATAGTCCTCGTCTCTTCCACGCTGCTGTACTGCTTCATCCCATCTACTCTCTGGAGATTAGAAGGAATTAGTTTGAACTCTAATGGTTTTCTTCATGTTTTTCAACATACAACCAGCAACACTCAGAGTGGACCTGGACACACACACAGAGGACAGAGGAGTGAGCAGTAAACACACAGACCAGTTCACATCATCAACTCCCTCCGCCACACATTGATTCTGTGTTTTTTTTTCCGCCAATGCGATTTTATAATATCTATCTTTCCATTCATTCAACTCCGCGCAGCTCTCTCTCCCTCCCGTCCGCGTTCACACACACGTACACACATAAGCGCACACGCATGCGCACACACCGAGAGCAGCTGATCCGCCCGCTCCTCCTTTCAACGCACCATGACTGTTGAAGGAACCCGGACCGGCGGATATGTTCACAGAGAAGATGATGGAACATCGCACCCTGACTCAGCACAGACAGAGCTGGTAACGCAGCAAACATTAGGAGATTTGAGGTGAAACACGGTTACTGTTGAGATAAACTACGTCATATGCCCATAGTCACATGAATAACACCAAAAGCTGTTTTATTAATCAGTTAGTTGCCTTGTTGTAACTTTAGTAGTTCCATATATCTGATTATAGTATTTATGCTGTTAATGTATTTATGTGGTTATATCACATTATTTATTTGAACCTTTATTTTACCAGAAAATGTCATTTTACAGAACAAGAACAGGCTGACACATGAGGTCAGTGTTGAGTTCATATAGTGAAATAAAAACCTCCAGCTTCAGATGTTTGTGTAATCCATTCCTTAGATTAGAACTAAACTAGACTCAAATTAAAGTAAGAACTTTAATTTCAATTCGGTGAGTCATCCAGGAAACATGAGAAAGGACAGGTCTGTCTGAGCAAACTCATTCTACTGGCCTGTAATGTATGGAGCTGAGGTGGGGGAAGGTCCTGCAGGGTTCAGGTAAGCATGTATTTATTCATCTCATCACTCAGAACTAACTGAGGGAATTAAGATTTAACTAACAACTAGAAATTCTTGTAGCTTTAAAACTGTCACAGATAAGCATGCAGGTGCATATTTAACCTTTATAAACCCCAATGACCAACTCTCCGACCGATGTGACACCAAGATGCCAGCACACATTGGTCTGTGGGAAACACTGCTTACAGTGATGAAAATGTAACAAGAGCAGATTCATAAAGGTAGACACTGTGCCAGTGATCTCCAACTCAATTCATGCTATTATTTATGAAACAAATGTGGCCCTTTGCTTTTCTAATGGAAGTCTATGTGGCCCTCCGAAAAAATAACTGCCCACCCCTGGTATAACATGTTGCAGAATTAAAAACATTCCTGGTGTAGATACAGTTACTTCAACATGTCCTAATGTTTTCTACAGTCACTCTTACATTAAAACCTCCTGATCACACTCATGCATTCTACAAAGAGGTGCAGCAACATTTCATACATGTTACATTTAAATGTACAGACATTTGCTGATGTTACAGATCATTGAACTCTTACAACAGATCTAACAGTTTGTCTTGTTCAAGTCATTCTGTCGATGAGCTGAAGGATGGAGGCTTCAGGCTGCTTCTGGATCCAGCTGATCTGTGCCAGCCTTCTTGTAGGAGCCTTCTTCATGCCTTCAGCGCCACTCAAAGTGGTTGAGAAATGTTCAAAATGAAATATCGCATCAAATTGATTCCATCGATCCATCTTCCAACCGCTGATCCGGGGCCGGGTCAGGGGGGCAGCGGTCTAAGCAGGGACACCCAGACTTCCCCCCTCGGCGTTCCCAGGCCAGCGGAGAGACAGTCTCCATCAAATTCGTGAAGTCAAATTCGTCGCGTGAAATTCAAATTTGTCAAAGTTGAAAATTCTTTCACATTGGTCAGGTGCACAGTCACTGGGCTAATGACACGTTGGGCAGAGTAACAGACATGTGGCCGACACGGCAGCCCTGTAAAAAGCAGCACAATGAAAACGGTCTTACCTTCTGTAGACTTCCCTAGGAGGAACACATGAAAACCAGCACTGAAAGCTGTGTGTGGCAATGGATGGGTTAATGTGGATGTGTGTGCAAAAAGAAGGGGGGGGGGGTCTTGTGGAGCCATCAATGAGAACCAGTTTGGACCTAAAAGATCTTAAAGACCTTTTGCAGATTGAAATGAACATTTCTTTGCGCAAGACTAAAACCCTACCATAACGGGAGAGGGTGAGGAAGAGAGAGGACAGAGCGAGTGGCACACGGGCCAAAGAGCACAGATAAGAGAAGGTACTTACAGTTTGAAGATCAACGCACACCTACACTGAACCTATTCGACGCAACCGCTGGTGACCACGCTGGACTTGATGAAGGCAGGGCTCCTCTTCAGGTCACAGAAATGAACTTTAACTTGGTCGACGTAAAGGATTAACTATTTAATATTTAATATTTAAACTATTACCAACCTAACTGAAACATTAATGGACACATCATGGACGACTTCATCCACATCTTAAAACATCAACACTGTAAATTAGAGAGAGTCAGAGGAAAGTTGTTGGAAATGAAAGGTTTGTCTCAGCGGCCAGGAAAAACCCAAGAGTCAAATAGAAAACATTACCATCTTACCGTTTGTTGATGTGTTTGCTTGTAGATCAGACTAAAAAAACAACATAAAAACAAGCTTTAATACCTACACCTATTAAACACTCATCAACCAGATGATTAAATGAACCTTCAACCTTTCAATGCAGAGCAATACTTAACGTGTGTGAAAGGCCATTATAAGGTCAAGAACATTTCATATATGACTTGTTGGATTTAGATCAACCTTTTTAAAACTAAGCAAATCTCCTAAATATTAATCACATCATTGGAGTGGTTCATAAAATTTTGTTTCTTCTAACCAGAGCAGCTGCAGGAGTCTCATCTGACATTAGCATTAAGCTAACCTGCTGCTAAAGGGGGCTGTTTCATAAACACATGTTAGTCTCTGTAACATAATCCAGCATGAGTCTGACTTGTCTCAGAATTATAACTTATGACCTGATTCAACCCGTTATTTACATAAAATATATATTTCTGAGGCTTTCCTTAAAACCTGCTGCTTTTATAACATTAAGACGTTGAGGGAGGAAGAAGAAACATCAGTATTTTAAACATTTGAGGCGTTCCTCCTAACATCCTCCATCAGCAGTAACATTGATTAGCATTAGCTGCTAACAAAGGTTGCATTTAGGGCTTCACTGACCGTTATGTGAGAGCCTCTGCTTCCCTCTGGAGTTTGGACCGACTCATCCTGCCGGGTCCAAACGTCCCACACACACCGTGGAGCTCCGGCGTCTCATCGCCCCCCCTCACCTGTGGTGGAGAGAAAAGCCTGGTAAGATGTGAAGCTGGTGGAAACCAAAGCTTCTTCCTGCTAGTTCAACATACGTCAGTGCTTCTTACTTTGTGCAGCAGAGACGCTGCCAGCTCCACTTTGAAAGACACCAACTGTCGCACAACTGAAGCTCCGGCACCATCAGAGCACAGCTCCTGTGAAAGAGCAGCACAGTTTAACTCCACAACATTCAAAGCTTTGTACATTTTAGATCCTCAATCATTAGTGACACGATGGATAATGCATGAGGAGAACCAAGCAGTGAAGCTCCCTTTAAAACACCTTCAAAGTCAGAACATGACCATGTCAGAGACTTCTATAGGAAAACACACACAGTGCTTTGAAGGAGCCAGTTTGGTCCAATATGAACCCATCAGTGGTTTTACATCATCACAATAAAGGTTTCACAAATAAAACTGTTGTGCATTTGTTTACCCCTGCAGCACAATCTATGATTGGATCGATTGCAGCTCCTGTGAGGGAGGTGGAGCAGCGGATGCTAATGACTAATTAGCATCAGAGCGGCACAGACGCAGCGACGTGATGACGTCATCCAAGCAAAACGCACAACTTCCGGGACGTAAGAGACAACGGAAAAATAAATAATAAAAAATAAATCATTGGTTATTGATCCACGATCAGGTGAAACGGGAAGAGAACAAATAAAGAAACATTTCACTGATATTACTGCTGTTGTTATTTTACTACATTAAATATGATCAAAGAATGTGTTCATGTGTGTTTTAACCGTTTTTTCCTTTTTGTTGCTTCATTCAGAACAAACCCTTGAACACTGCTGCACTGACTGTTTATACACTTCTTGTTTTGAGGTGTTCTAAGTTCATGTTTCACCTTTTTGGTTCTCTCTGCATTTTGTAACAGGCTGAAAACATTTAGAGCATGGATTAACTAAAATAGCAAACATATAATATTAGATAAACGCTGGTTTAAAAGTAACATAAATATGATGTTTGTATATAAACACATGATCAGGTCAGGCTGATGTAGCAGCAGCGCCCCCTGCTGTTGGAATAAAAAGCTTCATTCAGGGCTTTGCATGTTCTCCGACCAGCTTTATTCCTGCTAGTGTCCCCAAAAAGGAGGAGCAGCCTCCACCCTGGTCCCACACCGCCTGGTTTGTTCCTGAGCAGGTCCTCAGCCTCCTCAGGCTCTGCACCTGGTAGAGCGCCTTCAGCTGGATGTCACTCAGACTGGTTCTGGCCTGCAGGGAAGAAAACTCAAACAAAACAACACCGCTCAACTTTTCCACCACATAAATAGAGTAAACTGACAGAGGAAGAACGGCAGCCTGGTCTGAGGGGATGGATCTCAGTAAGAGAGAAGGGATCAGGGTTTTTGTTCATCATCCTCAAAGAGTTAAACTCACTCACCTGCTGTCTGTGTAGAAGTATGAGAGATAATTTACTGTGTTTCTCTCCCCCTTCTTCTCCTTCATCCCTCCTTCACTCCTCTTCCTCCTTGCTCCACACACAGTGCTGACTCAGCAGTGTGATGTCCTCTCTGTCACAGTGATGGTGGCAGATGAAGCGATGAAGAGTAAAAAGCTGAAGAACACATTGCTTCAAAGATACTGTGTTTGTTTCTAGCAGAGGATGGTTCCGATCCATCAACCTCTGGGTTATGGGCCCAGCAGGCTCTGCTGAGAAACACCCCAGATGGGACTCGAACCCACAATCCCTGGCTTAGGAGGCCAACACTGGGGCTGGACATGGACATGAGGGTGTTAATGCTGAGTCCTTGTGCAGCTTCAGACAGTGTGTCTCAGTAAGTATCACTCACACCATCCAACATGTTCTCATACTTTTGGGGTGAGGGGGGGTTGAGGTTTGGTCCAGACAGTCCCACTGATCTGACCTACAGCTGCACCGTCACCACACGCAGGAACAGCAGGAGAGCTCTGATTAAATCTGGTCTGTTAGAGACAACTGTTAGAAACTCAGTCTGGACAGACATTATTAACCCTTTAACCTCTGTGTGTTTCTGTGTTTCAGCCTCCATCAGTGGTTCAGACTCTGAAACAACAATCAGCTGCTCTGCTTCAGACATTTCTCTGTACGACCTCATCTGGAGATTCAACCACAGTCAGACCATCCTGACCAAGACCAGGACTGAGACCAAGCACACAGTCTCAGAGGAGTGGAGGCAGCATGTGAAGAGTGTGTCAGAGTCAGGCAGCCTCACCCTGCAGCACTTATCCTCCAATCAGGAGGGACTATACACCTGTGAGCTCACTGATGAAGAGGAGACCATCACCACAAACACCTTTGTGAGGACAGAGAGGAATACAGGTAGAACAAATGACATGACATCAAATGCACCATGAGGCGTTCAGGGACACACTAACAGACTGACTGGGGTTATTATGGTTGCAGCCATCTGTGTTTCAGCGGTCATCTGCCTGGTGTTGAGATGGAGGCTCAAAAAGGAAACAGCTGTTTTCAACAGATATTTGTTCCACACACAGAACTGCAGGTCATGACGTCACATGACTTCCTGTCCACAGAGAGTCCGGCTGTGACTGTTATTAAATGCAGGTGTGTCAGTTTGTGATGTGAGTCTTCAGACTCTGCAGCTCCATCAGCTGGTTGCTCCTGCTCCACCTTGATGCTCCACTCTGATTCAATCAGGAGGAGTTTCTGGAACAAAGTTCTTTTTTCATGTTTCCCTGTTCAGTTTAAAAGGCGTCCAGCAGTGGGCGCTGTTCCTCAGTCTACAAAGGCACAGCAGACCGTGGACACGCTGCAGAGTTGGTGAGATAGGACTGCTCTGTCTCTCTGTGTCCTCTCAGTTTGGTTTGGAGACTCACACAGGAAGGTTGTCTGCCCCCTGCTGGTCAGAGCCTGCAGTGCTGACCTTCACATGAACTGTTGCAGAAGCATGAACAGGACGACGTGATGTCAGAGGAAGTAAAACAACTCTCAGCTCTGCAGCGCCGCCCTGTGGAACCTGTGTGCTGTGATTTTTTTCCAGGTTTTATTCATTGACAGTAAAAACTATGGACAGAGCTTCCGTGACGTCACCCGTTTGTCTCTGAAGAGCCGTTTTGAGGCTCGTGGGAGGTTCCGAGACATGATGACCGCCGCCATGTTGGCAGCGTCACGTCCGCCAAAACTCCAAATATGGACAAAGAGGGGGAGCACGAGCGGGGTTTAGGGGGGCGGGCGATTGTGGAAGCAGGAAACGGCGTCTTCTGTCATTGACCTGCTGCTGTTGTCATTGTTCAGTTTTACTGCTGCTCTCTTTATGTCTTGCTGTAATTACTGTACATTGTGTAATTGTGATATTCTCTCCACAGCTCTGTGATCTTATGACCAAAATTTATATATTGTCAATAAACAGAGCTTTACCGTCCTTGAACAGGTCTTACATATGATTGGTGTTCAGACTGAAGTAGAGCAGGTGTCTGGTGATGTGAGGTAGCTGAATATCTGCAGGGAGCAGACTGCTCTGTAAACACCAGAGGAAATGCACTGAAGACTCATAATAAAGATTCAGTGCTAACTGGCTGTGCTAATGCTAACTGGCTGTGTAGCATCACTGCCCTTGTTGGTTTTAGCAAATCTAACCTGCAGTAATTGCCATGTTTGATGATGTTATGTATTTATTCTCGCTGTAACTCAGCACTGACGCTTATTACTTCTCTGGTGCACAGAGCAGGAAGAGAGTGACAGCCAGCCGATCCTTACAGGGTCCACCAGGAGGCCTGCATGATGTGTTTAGCGTCTCATCGCTTCCACAAATTATTAATATTCTCCCTTTTGATGCGACACTGTCTACAACTTTGCCTGGTGTCAGTGTTTTGCAGCCGGTCACGTCAATACGATAGATAGCGGGTGTTGAGTTTAACTGACCACACGTCCGATGTTCCCTGAAGGCACCATGGCCGAGCTAAGGCCTCAGCATCATTGTCATGCTGTCACTCAGCAGTCCACACCCATGTCCCAAAACCTCAAAGGTGAAAAAAGGAGAGGCGAAAGTGAAAAAAAGATTTGAACCTGAAGAAACAAGATGTGAAACTGTAAAAAATTAAGATCTGAATATATATACCCACAAAGACAAAGCATGAAGACGTGTGTCTGTCCAACAAGCCTTCATGTGACTTTACACACTTAGACTGGAGGCTCACTGCTACACAACACAAACAACCAGCCCACAACAACAACAACACAACAGAGGAGGTGTGGAAGGAGCATCCAGCTGGAAGAGGAGGACAGCCTGGAGACAGTTTGTCCACATTCAGACCATGATGGGAGCAGCTGATGTGAGTCTCTGCTCCGTCTGCAGCCCCACAGTCAGAGCACAGCAGTGGACACTAAGAGACACACAACAACACAAACATGCTGCAGCGCTGCAACGTGTGTGGACGTGAACACAGCTGATGATTGTACAGTTCAGACTCTGTCAGTGTTTCTGCAGCATCCGGTCCAAAGACGTCAGCCAGAACTGATGGTTTACAGACTTTTAATGATTCCTCACAGGACATGAACCAAAGTCAGAGCTGAGCACAAAGTCAACAACTAAACCATGTGTCACATTAAACATCAGCCACATTCATCAACACCAAGGAAGGATAACCTGTGAGGACTGAAACACTGCAAACAGATCCCTGTGAGGGTCTGAGCAGAACCAGCTGACCTGAGTTCTACGACCTGAGTCATACTGAACTGAGACATTTGACAGACCAAAGTGGAAGGGGATCCACCAACTGAAATGATTAAGTGTTTAGGATTATTGAGTTATTGAGGTGTGAATAGGTACGTAAATGTATGTGACATGGTTAATGTTAATCACTTGCTGATCAGCCAGATTTCTGACCCTCAAAGACCTGTTATTGTGCGTTTAAATAGTCCAGCTACACTCTGCTCATCATTCTAAATCAGTAGCACCTGTTTGAGCTCGTTAGCCGTCATAAAGACACCTGTGCACCCCACAATCAGCCAAAGTCGTAGCAACATGGGCAAAACCAAAGAGCCGTCAAAAGACACCAGGGACAAAATTGTAGACCTTCACAAAGCTGGAAAGAGCTACGGGGCGATTGCCAAGCAGCGTGGTGAAAAAAGAACAAGTGTTGGAGCCATCATCAGAAAATGGAAGAAGCTAAACATGACGGTCAAAGTCCCTCGGACTGGGGCCCCTGGAAGATCTCTCCTCATGGGGTCTCGATGATGCTAAGAATGGTGAAGAATCCAAGAAGCCAAGAACTACGAGGGAGGAGCTGGTCAGTGCCGTGAAGAGTATACTGTACTTACCTTGTTGCCTAAGTAAGAGTTAAAGGTGAAAAGATCCCACAGAACTAACCTGAACACTTAACTCTTTTCTTTAGGGAGCAGGTAACTCCAAGAAAAACGGAACAAACAGAGATAACTAGCTGAGAATTAAAGTAACTGTTTCTACCATTAGCTCTGCAGAATATTAAAGACCGGTCTGAGATAAACAGACAAAACCAGAACAAGCAGCATTTAAATAAGAAGGACCAAACCAACAGGACATTTGATACTGTTTGTTTATTTTACACTGTAATACTGTACTGTACATATTCATTGATATTTATTGATACATTTATTGATTTTTTTTTATTACTCTATTAACCTGCTTAATATTTGTTGTTAAGTAAACTGCCGGCTTATCTACAGCTAATCACTTCTTTCCAGTGACACAAGTGTTACATGAGCACAAAGTCAACAACTAAACCATGTGTCACATTAAACATCAGCCACATTCATCAACACCTTACTCAGAGTGCAGCTCAACACAACACATCCTCTACACTGTGACACACAACACACCTTGATGGCACCTTGGACTGAGGCTTTACTCCTGGTCTGGTTCTTTTTTACCCTTTATGCCGTCAGTTCTATCAAAATAAAGGTCCGGCTCAGCAGGAAATATCAAAATAAAAGCTTTAAATGTCTGTAATCATGTACATATTACTTTGGGGTCATTTACAGTTTCTGTCAGAAATGTTGATAAATTGTTGTTCTTGTGCAACTTTCGCAAACACTACCCTTTTGTGTTGTTCGGGAAAAAAACATCCCCTAACTTTAACGGTTTTAAAAATATATCAGATAAATATTTTTTTGAAATTTTGTTGCATAGACCTTTTAATTAACTTCAGTTCTAATCAACAGCAGTGAAAAAAATCATTTTCCCCCAGGATTTTAACCCTTTAATCACCAATTTTATAAGGGGTGGTAATTTCTGATTTTACCTCCTACCAACAGGGTAAACCACCAACAACCAAGAATGCATGATTATGTAGTGCCATGGCTGTGCAGTCAAAAAATGTGGTTATAATGTAAGTCTATGGGACAAACGAACACATTAGGGAGAAAAAAAGAAAATCCAGTGCTGTGCAAAATCTAATAATGCAATAAAGTCAATGTTGTTACTGATGTTTGACATGACCAAGACTGTAATAAAGGTTAAAAAATCCAGTCCACATTCACCTTTTCTATTAAAAATGAGCCATTTTGTGTGTTTTTTTTTCCAATTTTCAGCACCACCCCTTATGAAATTAGTGATTAAAGGGTTAAAATCTTGGGGTAAAATGATTTTTTTTCACTACTTTTGATCAGAACTGAAGTTAATTAAAAGGTTATGCAAAAAAATTTCAAAATGTTTTTTATCTGATATATTTTTAAAACCGTTAAAGGACATTTTTGTCCCGAACAACATGAAAGGGGGTAAAATTTGCCCAGAGTGTACTGTTGACCTATGAAAAATGTTAAAATCATATTAACAAAATGTATGTAAAATTAAGCTTGTTGAGCAAAAATGATTCAATTTGCTGACATATTGACAAAGTTATGGCCAAAAAAACAGAAAAATGACTCTCAGAGGACAAAAATGTCCCGAACAGTTCATAAGGGTTAAATCTTTATGTCTCTTATTTTGATAATATTGATTACACCACTCAGCGAACCTAGAACTGGTCCAGCAGCTAACAAGTGTTACATGAGCACAAAGTCAACAACTAAACCATGTGTCACATTAAACATCAGCCACATTCATAAACACCTTACTCAGAGTGCAGCTCAACACAACACATCCTCTACACTGTGACACACAACACACCTTGATGGCCCCTTGGACTGAGGCTTTACTCCTGGTCTGGTTCTTTTTAACCCTTTATGCCATCAGTTCTATCAAAATAAAGGTCCGGCTCAACAGGAAATATCAAAATAAAAGCTTTAAATGTCTGTAATCATGTACATATTACTTTGGGGTCATTTACAGTTTCTGTCAGAAATGTTGATAAATTGTTCATTTTCAGGATTTTTTGCAGGATCAGAGCAGAAGACACCTGAAGACCTCCTTCAAGTTCTGAACGTCTCTTCAACGTGGACGGACTCTGCAGCTGCTCTTCAGGGAGAAACATCCACCTTTAAGTGAAGCAGTTCAGTGAAGACGAGCTGTCAGACTGACGGAGCAGAGAGAGCTCCACCTTTACTGAGACACAGTCTGACTGCTGCCAGAGACCATCTGAGGAGGAGGAAGAGGAGGAGGATGATGATGATGATGATGATGATGATGATGATCTCCCTGTGTGGATCATCAGGACACACTCCGTCCTCTTCATTTCCTCCACCTGCAGAGAGAATGAGTGTGGAGGTGAGTGAGTGTGGACAGAGACTCCCTCCATCAGCAGCATCATCCAGTATAAAGAGCAGCAGGACCTCAGTCCTGTTCAGAGCAGCAGGACTTCAGTCCTGTTCAGAGCAGCAGGACTTCAGTCCTGTTCAGAGCAGCAGGACTTCAGTCCTGTTCAGAGCAGCAGGACTTCAGTCCTGTTCAGAGCAGCAGTGCAGCAGCTGCTTCCTTCCAGCTCTCATGTTAACGTGTTGGAGTGAACACACTGAGCTCCGAGCTCACAGAGCTGCAGACTTTTAGCATCAAGTCTGTGTCCTCTGCAGGTTTCACTCTCAGTGGAGACAGACTGCTGAGTCATCAACACAGACTTTACTGAGGACGTCCTGCTGTCCCATTTAAAGACAGAGTCTCTGTGTGCTGATGGACGTCTCATCTGTCTCTGACAGAGAGACATGGAGGTCACCATTCTCACAGCATCACTGAGGAAAGCAGCCAATCAGAAGGCAGCAGCTTCACAGGAAACACTGGATCTGTGATACTGACTGTGTTTAGGACAAAACAGCTGAAAGCAGCACAGACTGACTCCACCCCTCTACTGACCTCAGAATCTGCAGGCTGCAATCTGGACTCTGCTCAAGACCCAGCAGCTGCTTCAACCCTGAATCATGTGGGTCGTTGTAGGTCAGGCCCAGCTCTCTCAGATGGAAGGGGTTGGACTTCAGAGCTGAGGCCAGAGCAGCACAGTCGATCTCTGATACAATGCAGTCCCACAATCTGAATAAAGAATAACAGATGAAATGATTGATAATCAATCAGATGAGTTTCAATGATCAGATGAACATTATTGTGTCCAAACAGCCTTTAAGGTTAACTGACTTTAAAAACAGAGGACATTTTCTACATATTAACAAACACTTGTTTTTATGACAGCAGAGTACATTTAAAACAGGAGCACCAAAAACATGAACAAAAGTACATTTACAGCTTTATGAACAGAAGCTCTGTGAGGATTTAAATTAGACATATAACAGTATCAGACAGAGAACTGACCCCAGAGTCTGCAGTCTGCAATCTGGACTCTGCAGAAAACCACACAGCTGCTCCACTCCTGAATCCCACAGATGGTTGTGGGTCAGGTCCAGATGTTTCAGATGGGAGGGGTTGGACTTCAGAGCTGAGGCCAGAGAAGCACAGCTGATCTCTGACAGACTGCAGTTCATCAATCTGAATAAAGAATAACAGATGAAATGATTGATAATCAATCAGATGAGTTTCAATGATCAGATGAACATTATTGTGTCCAAACAGCCTTTAAGGTTAACTGACTTTAACAGCTTTCATTATTTTAAACAATAAAAACTGTGTATGCTGTTTTGTAATATGTTACATCTTACACAGCAAACAAAATAACATCTTAGCATTCAGATGAACAGATCAGAACATGTTATCTGAATTTACAGCATAAATTTAAAACTTTCAGAAACTGTGTGGTTGTGATAACAGAGCAACAAGTTATTGACTCTACTGTGAAGGTGAGATCTGATCATATGTGGCAGGTCTGGTTTAGGAGCAGCAGACATCAGTAAAATGTCAGGTAGACCAGGTGGGAGTCATTTAGTGCTGATCTCAAAGGGTCTGTAATTTAATGTTTACACAGGTTTGCAGTGCATGGCAACGAGACGTAAAAACGTGATGACGTGCCTTACGACAGATGTGTACTGAATGACGGAGTCTTTTTGGGAGAAGTGCCGCGTCTCTGTACAGCTGACAGTCTAACAACAGAGAACGTTAACAAGCAAAGACGGACTGCTCTGCTGCTCCAGTAAAACATCACAGTTTATCACAGACAGTCTGCTCACACGACACAAACTAATTCATGGTTTACAAATGTTCGCATTTCTGGAGAGTTGCTTTTATCCAGCCGCCGGTAAAAAGGCCCGAGGTCAGGATGCAGCCTCCCCGTGCAGCAGGGAGCAATGAGCGTCCCCCTCCCTCTCCATCATGTTGCTTTAACTTCTCTAATTGCTCCCTGCTGCCCGGCGCGGGTAGCAGGGAGCGATGGAACAGGGAGAGGGACGCTCCGCTCCACTCCCCTGCGCTCCTGGAGCCCCCAGTACTCCGGCACGTTCCCCAGAGAGGGACGCTCATTGCTGCACGGGGAGGTTGCTCTCTGGCCGGGCAGCACGCTCCCATGCACCCCGTCCATGAATTCTAATAGGGCTACTATACTACAACTAATAATAACAATATTTCGTGCGCACGTTATACATAATTCGTGGCCACAATTTATTTCTTTTTGACCATGTCACAGAGGGGCTCCTAGTTTTGGAGAACTTCACTTGTACAGACGCTCTCTGATAGCAGGTTGTATGCAGAAGCATGTTTAGTCTCGTAGTGAATTGTGTTGAAGTGCTGAACCGGTGTTTTGCACCTTCGGAGCCCTCTGCGTAGCTGGAACCAACAACCAAGCCCTGCAGCACCGCGTGACGCACCATGATGCAGACAGAGAGAGACAATGTTCTGCTCAGAGAATCATGCAAACATTACACAATGAGTTAAAAACAAAAACAAGAAATGCCTGTTGATTTTGTATGATTTACTCTGTTTGGCTGGCGGGCCAAAAATAACACATATTAAGATAGAAGCCGCGGGCCATAGAAAATCCGACCGCGGGGACGTAGTTTGGACACCCCTGCCTTAATACCTTAATACGGCCCAACCCAACTGGACAGGAAGTAAAGTTCAGCTCTCTTTCCTGTCATGTGTGCAGCCTTTGGAGGCCTCAGCTCCAGGGCACAGAAACTCTCTCTGACATGTAAACCAGAGGAAGTGAGTGAGCACAATAACAAAAGACATTCACTGACTGGAAGGAGCAGAAACGACTGGTTACATGATCCTTGAAGAACAACACATAATCTGAACTGTATGTACACTAACATGTACGACACACTCATTCATATGCAGCATAAGAAGATTCATATTACTGTATTACAATATGGACCAAAGCTTTATGGATGGAAGCTCTGTGAGTTTTACAACAGTATCAGACAGAGAACTGACCTCAGAGTCTGCAGTCTGCAATCTGGAGTCTGCAGAAAACCACACAGCTGCTCCACTCCTGAATCCTGCAGGTTGATGTTTCCACTCAGGTCCAGCTCTGTCAGATGGGAGGGGTTGGACTTCAGAGCTGAGGCCAGAGAAGCACAGCTGATCTTTGACAGACTGCAGTTCATCAATCTGAATAAAGAATAACAGATGAAATGATTGATAATCAATCAGATGAGTTTCAATGATCAGATGAACATTATTGTGTCCAAACAGCCTTTAAGGTTAACTGACTTTAACAGCTATCAGAGGACATTTTTTACAGTTTCTGTAACAAACAGACTGAATTCAGGAATTTAGGATGATTCTATTTATACGTCCACACAAACCCCTGTTGAACTTAGTAATATTTTACAAGTCGAACTGAGACGAATTGAAAATTGGATGAGGGACATAAAATGGTGATTAATGCAGGGAAAAGTAAATGTATGGTGTTGGGATCCAGGTCTCTGGTAAAGATCCACCTGTGTTGGGTCTGACTGGGGGGTGCTGTAATAGAACAGGTCACTGAGGTAAAGCTACTCGGTGTGACTGGTGACAGTTTGTTGAATTGGAATAGCCATAAATCAAACATTATTGAGTCTGGAGGTGTCAAGCACTGTAGAAAATGTATTCCAAATCCAGTGATGAGAACACCAGTAGAATCATTAGTTTGATCACATTTAGATTATTGTTCAATCATTTGGTCAAGTACAACTGAAATGAACTGAAGCAAAGTGCAAGTTGCTCAAATAAAGCAGCTGGTGTAGTTTTAAGCTGCCCTTTCAGGACTAGTGTTAGAGAACTGAATACCAGCTAGTTTGGCTAAGTGGAAACGGTAGGATTCATTATTCTGTTATTAACTTTATTAGAAAAACTGTTATTACAAAAATGCCAAAAATACTTTACAGCAGACTGTTATTGTTCAGTGCTGAGCATGAATATTCCACTGGTCAGTCAGAGAGTCGCTCTTTGTCACCTCCGTGTGGAACTACCCTCATGCAAAGGACAGTGCAGTACAGAGCAATGGTGGCTGGAATTCTCTGTTCACAGCTTTTGGTTTTTGGAACGAATGCACTGACTTTATGTATTGACACTAGAATAACTGTTATTATTTACATTTGCTGCTTCTTTGTCAAGAATGGTTGAAGGGGAAAAACTATGGAACTTATGAACCCTATAGTAGCATAACTGTAACTGTGATAAGGAATAATGTAGAGCTGCTGTTTCACTGTTTTAGTTTTTAGTACGTTGCTGTACTGTCATGTAGGAATGTGTGCACTCCATTTTGTCTGTATAACGTATTGTTTTATGTTAAGAATACTTTTTGAAGTCTACAGACCCCAGGAAGAAGAGCTACTGCTTTGGCAGCAGTTAATGGGGATCTTACTAAACTAGACTGGATTTAGGTCAAGAACAGAAACCAGTCTTAGCTCTGGCTAACAGGGGACTTTGTGTCTGAGTGCATGAAGCAGGATCATGTTGGACAGTAGGGTCGGGCGGTTTCAGCTAAATCTTCCTGAGTGCTTGCCTGGTCCTGTCTCCACTGTGCCTGCATAGAGAGGGGGGGTGTCTGCACAGAGCCTCCTCTCTCTCCTTCATCCTCTCTGTCCTGTCTCCCTCTTCTTCTCCTCTCTCTCCTTCATCCTCTCTGTCCTGTCTCCCTCTTCTTCTCCTCTCTCTCCTTCATCCTCTCTGTCCTGTCTCCCTCTTCTTCTCCTCTCTCTCCTTCATCCTCTCTGTCCTGTCTCCCTCTTCTTCTCCTCCTCTACCCGGCCGACTGGCAGCAGGAAGGTTCCTCCTTAAGTAGACGGGTCCTGTTCAAGGTTTCTTCCTCTTAAAGGGAGTTTTTCTTGCCACAGTGATCTTAAGGGGGTTCAGGCTCTGGGTCTCTGTGAAGAGCTGTTGGAATCAATGTACATAAGTTATCCTACTTTTACTTCATTCTTTATGAGTTTATATGAGTTACATCTTACTCTTTATGTGTGCATAATGATTTAAGTATCTTACTGTGTGTAGTATCATTTAACCTGTTGATTTATGCTTCTATTTGAGTTAACCTAAATCACATGAGTGTTTTCTATTTGAGTTAACCTAAATCACATGAGTGTTTATGTTTGAAGGTATGCTTACTTTAGTTGAACCTTGACATTCACATAGAATGTTTATACAGCATGGTATGTGCAGCTTAACCACTTTACAACAGACCAAGACTGGAGAAAGAACAGAGGCCGAAGATGAAACACACACACTTTCACACAGAGGATTGTTAAAGATGTTCAAGGACATCGTAAAACGAAACTAAGATTTGTGATGCATGAACCCTTTGTCCCTTAGTAAACTATGTATTAGGGCGTTCCCAACTAATGAAAGGCTTGGAGAACCCAGAGCTGCTCAGAGTGGCGCGGGAGAGATTGTAACTGAGCAGTCTCTGGTCACTCTCCTTGCAAGTAAAAAGATATCTAACTCTCTGTGTCTCTTTTGTGCAGGTTGTGTAATACAAATGTTTGGGGTTTGAACCTAACATTTAATTGGTCCTTCGAGCCGGATTCCAAGATACCTGACGATCCCAGCGAACGAGGTGAGATCCAGAGAAAGACAGTGGCCACTGCTTGAGACCCTTTCCGGGACTGGTCCCTCCCTCGTGGGCTGGGGTCCGATGGTTGACGGAAAGTCCAGGAGACACAGACGATTGTGAGTATAGATTTCCTTAAAAAGGGGGAATGTGTGAAAGACGCGCGCAGTAAAAGATAAGAAGTACAAGAGGATGGTGAAATCCTCTGTGTGTTGACAAGAGGATGGTGAAATCCTCTGTGTGTTGAAGAAGTGAAAAAGTGAATAAAACCCTGACAATTCTAGACTCTATCAGGTCAAGTAAAAAAGTCCGCAGGAGGGTAGACTCCCCTAGTTTAAAACGACTAGTTAAATTCTACGTAGGACAGCGGAACCTGTTTGGCAACTGTGTTAAAATTAAAAGTAAAAAGTGAAGTGCACGTTCGAACAAAAAGGTGTGAAAGTGAATGTGTGAATGGAAACATAATTACCACTAGGTAATTATATTTCATATAAAACAACAAGACTCAAATGGTGAGCCTTTGTGGATGCATGTAGGCAAGAAAACTCCACCTGAAAAGGTTGAAGTGAGTTTTACCACAAAAGGTTATTGATTGCCATCTTGTTGAAAGAAATCCAGTGATAGAATACAGCAGGTATTAAGACCCACTGGATCCAACATCTAGATCAAAATGGGGAAGGGGCAAAGCAAAACCCGACAAAAGTTAATTGATGAGTTAACTTGTAAAGATTGGAAAATAGTTCAAAAGGCAGATGAAGCCGCGATAGAACCGTTAGGTCATTGGATAAAAAAGTATAGTTTTAATGGTAAACTATCAACTACTAATGTAAAAGACCTACAACTCAAAATTAGGATCAAATGTAAAGATGATAAAAATAAATTGAAAAAAGAAGGTTATGAACACACGCAGGTCTGGATCAAAATAGCAGGACAGCGTGAGGAGGGTGAGAAGAAGGCGAGACGGGAGAGGGATGAGAAAAAGAGAAAAGGGGCAGCAGGCAGTGACAGTGTAGGAGAGAAACAGACATTGATGTTTCACAGGAAGGAGGATGATGATTTTATTGGGCCATATGCTGAGGTTAGACAGCTGTTGCAACAACAGGCTGAAGTCTCCGCTCCAGACACACACATAACAGCGGGGCCACCAGGGGGGCCGCCCAAATACACACCTCTTGCAAATGAAATTTCACAGCCCAGCTACGCACCTCCTGTATTTGAAACTCCACACACAATGCTAACCCGTTCAAAAGGCAGTGTAGGAGACTGGTCAAAAGGCTTAACAACCGGAATACAAAATATGTTTTCTCCGAAACCAAAAATACCTGATTTCTCACAAGAGAGAGAAGACACAGATGTTTTCCCTCTAATAGAATTACCTAATCCACGCGCAGGCCAGGAGGGTGAGAGAGAGGTAATTAGAGTATTCAGAACTTGGACTCAAAGTGATGTTAAAAAAGCAGTTGAGGGGATTCCGCACCCTAAGGAGGATGTTGAGGAATGCATCACACAAATGGAAAATCTGCGACAATCATATCATTTAAATGGAGCAGAAGTTCAGCAAATTTGGATGACCTTGACAGGTCCTGACTGGTTTTATGTAAAAGGAAATTATTCCCCTACTGATGCACAAAACCAGATTCATCCTCCTGAGAGTGGGGAATTAAATGGAAATGTGAATCCGCTTTTAGACCGGATCAGAAACAGATATAGAAGGAGAGCAAATTACACTGAAATTGGAAGGTGTAAACAAAAGCCAGCAAAACCACAGTCCGCGGGACAGCATGACTAGAACATACACAGTTAGAAGGAGAACCTGAGGGAGAGGTTGATGAAGGAGAGGAAGTGTTAAATCTAGAGGATTTGTTTTTTGAGGAAAAAATAAGGCCAGAGATCACTATAATGGTACAAGGCACTCCAGTTAAATTTCTTTGTGACACTGGAGCGTGCAGGACCACAATTAGAGAAAAGCTACCGCACCTTGCATTGGGCCCTAATTATTCTACTGTACGATCAGCACAAGGTGCTATTAAAATGGTTCAAGAAACAGAACCTATATGGCTTAGAGACCCGAAAGGAAAATCATGTCAGCTATCAGTTTTGTGGCTGCCAGAATGTCCAGTAAATTTGCTTGGAAGAGATGCCTTAGTTTCTCTAGGCCTAGCCATTGTACCAACATCTGAAGGATTAAAAATGATCAGACAGAAACCAGATGAAGTATATGTAGTGCAAGGGACAGGGAAACCTAATTACTACTATACACTTGACATCCCTAACAGGCCACCCATTTCTATGGGAGATTCTCTTATGAATGAAGGGAAAGGAGCGGTGAGGCAGGTTCAGGATCAAATGTCACCAAATGATTTGCATTTCACCATGTGGTACACTGACCACGTTGATCCTAAGTATAAAGAACGTTTGGATAAAGTCACACCTGCTAAAGTGACAGTGACATACTTGTATTCTGATGGTATAGCAAATGCTGCAGCTGCAGTCACTGTACCAGATCAAGTTAAAACTTTGTACAGACAACACTGGAACCACATGCACATCTCTCTATGTAAACACACACATGCTAGATGGAGAGATCTCGGACAGCTAGTGAATAGAGGAGAGAAAGCTTGTGATTGGACAGCAACAGGTGTAAACACCTGGTATAGTGATTCAACTGAACTGACCAGAAAAGCATTATTCTGGACTGTGACTGTCCAAGCAGGAGTACATTTGGCTGAAACTGAAAAGTGATACATTTTCTTCACTGATGAGCAGGAAAATTTATTGAAACAAGTTCCCTCTGAACTATGGTCACAAGGACCCACGGATGTAGGACTAGTGAAACGAGCACAACCGGTAATAATCAGGCCCAAAACAGAACATCGTCCTAGAATAAAACAGTATCCTTTAAAGCCTGATGCAATGGAAGGAATAGAACCGGTAATTGAGGATTTAAAGAAAGCAGGTGTATTGATAGAATGCGCAGACTCCCCAGTGAACACGCCTATTTTTCCAGTGAAAAAGGCGCCTCCATCTACAGGGTGGAGGATGGTTCAGGATTTGATAGCAGTGAATAATGCAGTAATTCAGAGGTCTCCATGCGTAGCAGACCCACATACACTATTAAATTCACTGAATCCAAAAGCTAAATATTTTACTGTGATAGACATAAGCAATGCATTCTTTTCGGTACCAGTGCATAAAGATAGCCAATTCTGGTTTGCATTTACTTTCAAAGGAAAAAGATACACATACACCAGGTTGCCTCAAGGTTATTGTGAAAGTCCAACTATTTATTCACAAGTAATTGCTTCTAGTCTTTCCACTTTTGAACCTCCAAGTAAGAGTCAATTGCTTACTTATGTAGATGACATTCTCGTGGCGTCAGAAACAGAGGCAGGCTGTAAAACGGACACGATTGCATTGTTAAAACATTTGGCACAAGAGGGCCATAAAGTAAACAAAAGCAAACTACAGTTCTGTCAGGAAAAAGTAAAATATTTAGGACACCAGTTATGTACAGGGGGGAGAACAATACTGGAGGAGAGAAAAGCTGCAATTCTACAAGCACCCAAGCCACTAACAAAAAAGCAGATGATGTCATTTTTAGGTTTGACTAATTATTGCCGAAGTTGGGTGCCGAATTATGCAGAATTAACTGCACCATTACAGTCTTTGATGTATAAGGAAGAATTGAAAATGTCAGACAGCCTTAAGTGGACAATTGAAGCTGAAAATGCTCTGTGCAATTTAAAACAGGCCATGGTAAGCAGCTGCACATTGGCCTTACCAGACTACCAAAAGGAGTTTGTGCAAATGGTAGATTGTAAAGGATATTTCATGACCTCAGTTTTGACACAAATGCATGGAAATAAACTCAGGCCAATTGCCTACTACTCGACAAAGTTGGATGCTGTAGCATGTGCATTGCCTCATTGCGTGAGAGCAGTGATCGCTGCGTCATTAGCTGTAATTTCAAGTGCAGACATTGTACTTTTTCATCCGTTACTTTTAAAAGTCCCTCATGCTGTGTCTGCCCTATTATTGCAAACCAAAATGACTTTTCTCTCCCCGGCCAGACACTTATCCTGCATGTCCATTTTACTCTCACAGCCACATCTAAAAATAGAACGGTGCACAGCACTTAACCCGGCTACACTCGTGCCCACGGAAGGGGAGGGGGAGCCTCATGACTGTGAATCTCTATCAGAACAGACAGCTAAGAGCAGAGCAGACTTAAAGGACATTCCTTTACAGCAGGGACACACACTGTTTGTTGACGGTTCTTCTAAAAAGGATGATAAAGGAAAAACAAAGACAGGCTATGCTGTCGTAACATAAGATAAGGTTTTGAGAGCAGAGGCACTCCCTCAACATTTTTCTGCACAAGCAGCAGAATTAGTAGCTCTCACTGAAGCTTGTAAATTAATGAAAGACAAAATAGCAACAATTTACACTGACAGCCAATACGCATATGCAACAACTCATACATTTGCGCAACATTGGAAAAATAGAGGCATGATAACATCTACGGGAAAACCAGTAACACATGCAAAACTTCTCTCAGAACTGCTACAGGCTATACATTTGCCGAAACAATTAGCCATATGCAAATGTGCAGCACACACAAACGGGACTGACCCTGTTTCTAGAGGAAATGCATTTGCAGACAAAACAGCAAAAGAAGCCGCGCAGGGTGAAATCCATGTTTTCAGTATGTCAGACACTAGCTTAAACCATGACATACTACGTGATATGCAACAACAATCACCCAACCAAGAGCTGGGACAGTGGAAACGAAAGGGGGCACAACTAAAAGAGGGAATATACACATGACCAGAAAATAAACCAATCCTACCAAAAAATCTATATAAATGGGCCGCTATATGGAGCCATGGGCAAACACATGTCTCCACAGGGGGGATGTTGAGTTTAGTGGCCAGAAAGTACACAACATATGGATTCAATTCCTATTCAAAAAATTTTTGCAGAGCATGTTTGATATGTGCAAAACATAATGCTCAAGGCAATTTGAGACCAAAAAGAGGACAGTTTCCAAAACCTAATTATCCGTTCCAGCACATACACATGGATTTCATAGAACTAAACAAAAGTGAAGGTAAAAAATACTGTTTAGTCATAATTGATTCTTTTTCAAAATGGATTGAACTATTTCCTACTAAAAACCCAGACGCACTAACGGTAGCGAAAGCTTTGTGTAAAGACATTATTCCTCGCTATGGGATTCCAGAAAAAATCTACAGTGATAATGGTTCTCATTTTGTAAATCAACTAATCTCTAACATAGGCAAAATGTTTTGTATAGATCTAAAACACCATTGTGCTTATCATCCACAGAGCGCAGGGTTGGTAGAGAGAATGAATGGAACAATAAAAAATAGACTTAAGAAATGTATGGAAGAGACAAACAGACCATGGACTAAATGCTTAGATTTAGTAAAGTTGTACATAAACATTACAAGTACAAATGGACTAACACCTTATGAAATTCTGTTTGGCAGACCTTACAGATTGCCTTTCTTTCAAAATGTGTGGGAAACTGATGACGAAAGTACTTTAGCTGACTACATGAGAAAAATGCTGGAGCAACGGAAAGAGGTGTTTAATCAGACCGATAACGATGATACATCCTCTGTGTTCCCACAGGATGACCAGCTAGTAGAGCCAGGAGACTGGGTCCTGATAAAAAGTATAAAGAAGAAACATTGGCATTCACCTAAGTGGGAAGGCCCGTATCAGGTACTTTTAACAACTGGCACAGCAGTGAAGGTTGCAGAAAGGAGTACTTGGGTTCATTTGTCTCATTGTAAGAAAATAATCAAACATGAGTAAAATAACTTTTATGATTATAGCGCATGCAGTTGCTGTCATCCTCTGTATTGTAGTGTTAGTGCTGTGGTATTTGGTGTAGATTAGTGACTTCTCAAAACAGGCACCTCCAGAGCAAAGGCCGACTACAAAGGGGGCCGTAACCATAGGTTGCTGTCGTCTCAAACTCGGTGAAGATTGTCCACCACTCTGGGCAGGTGATTTAGGAGGAGTCTTAGGAGTGTTGAAAAATGGTGTTGACCCCAGCACATAAGAGGATGGTAGCCGTAGCAGGAGTAATCGGACTCGTTGCTATAACTATAATCTTGTTATGGGAAAGATATGAGACACTATCAGCTAAGGAAAAGAGAGCGATCGACTTTGTTCCTGTACACCCATGCTCAGAAAAATATCAGTAACCTGACTTCAACCCAGAAGTAGTTTTGTGTTACAACTCTGTAACTGTGAGCCAGACCATTGTTATTCCTAGCTCCGCCTTTCAGACTGCAGTTCATCGTTCACAGCCAAAAGACTATTTCCGACATACATAGACAGCATCGGAGTACCCAGGGGCGTCCCAGATGAGTATAAACTGGTAAACCAAGTTTCTGCAGGTTTTGAATCTGTTTTATGTTGGTGGTGCACTATTAATAAAAATGTAGACCGAATCAACTACATCCACTTTAATGTGCAGAAATTAGGAAACAAAACTGAAGAAGGTTTCTCCGCTATTCACGAGCAGCTTTCCGCTACCTCTTTAATGGCTTTCCAAAATCGTATTGCTGTTGATATGTTGTTGGCAGAGAAAGGTGGAGTCTGTTCCATCTTTGGGGACCAGTGCTGCACGTTCGTTCCGAATAACACAGCAGCTGATGGCAGCCTTACCAGGGCTCTGGAAGGCTTAAAATCCCTTAACAGCAAGATGAAAGACCATTCTGGAGTGGACACATCGCTGTGGAACGGTTTTGGAGACATGTTTGGCAAGTATAAACAATTGGTGATGTCCATCATCATGTCTATCGCTGTATTTGCCGCTATTCTCACCTTATGTGGATGTTGTTGCATTCCCTGCATTAGAGCATTGTGCACTAGAATGATAACCACCGCCATAGCACCTGTTAGAGCAGAGATGCGGGAAGTGTATGCTCTGTTACCTTTTGTTGTAGAAAATCCACAGGAGGATGAGGATGACGATGACGAAGACATGGCTGTCTTCCTACCTGACTGAGATGATCCATCCCTCTGAGTGTACCATTTTATACTGCATGTATGAATTTGTGACCGAAAATCTTAACCAGAAGTGGTCATTAAAGGATGTAACATAAAGCAGTAAAAGTGAATAAACAGGAGGGAAATGTTGGAATCAATGTACATAAGTTATCCTACTTTTACTTCATTCTTTATGAGTTTATATGAGTTACATCTTACTCTTTATGTGTGCATAATGATTTAAGTATCTTACTGTGTGTAGTATCATTTAACCTGTTGATTTATGCTTCTATTTGAGTTAACCTAAATCACATGAGTGTTTTCTATTTGAGTTAACCTAAATCACATGAGTGTTTATGTTTGAAGGTATGCTTACTTTAGTTGAACCTTGACATTCACATAGAATGTTTATACAGCATGGTATGTGCAGCTTAACCACTTTACAACAGACCAAGACTGGAGAAAGAACAGAGGCCGAAGATGAAACACACACACTTTCACACAGAGGATTGTTAAAGATGTTCAAGGACATCGTAAAACGAAACTAAGATTTGTGATGCATGAACCCTTTGTCCCTTAGTAAACTATGTATTAGGGCGTTCCCAACTAATGAAAGGCTTGGAGAACCCAGAGCTGCTCAGAGTGGCGCGGGAGAGATTGTAACTGAGCAGTCTCTGGTCACTCTCCTTGCAAGTAAAAAGATATCTAACTCTCTGTGTCTCTTTTGTGCAGGTTGTGTAATACAAATGTTTGGGGTTTGAACCTAACAAGAGCTTTGAGACAATTTGTGATAGTAAAATGTGCTGTATGAATAAAACTGAATTGAACTGAATTAAATATAGTTTTTATTGAGGCTTTTTAAAAACGCATATAGTGAACTGACTTTTCTTAAATTTTAATACTGGCAGCATGCCGCATTATTAAACTGGTATGAGCCAGGCCCAATGTGTTTGTTTTTGTAATTTTATCATGTTAAGAGCCTTGTGCAGTATTTATGTTAGAAGTTACGCATGGTAAGAAAAACTGAAAACCTGCCGCGCACGTTTTCCGCTGCTAAGTTTTTCTAATGGAAACAATTAAAGTTATAAATGTAGGCTCAGACGGCACCAAACTGTTGGCTTGTTCCTACACCGTTCAGAAACTAAACACCATCTAAGCTCTGGCTCGTCCTCTGAAGCGCAGCAGTGTTCTATAAGGGACCAGGTCACAGGTTCGACTACAGCTCTCTCTCTCTCTCTTCTCTCTTCTCTCTCTCTCTCTCTCTCTCTCTCTCTCTCTCTCTCTCTCTCTCTTCTCTCTTCTCTCTCTCTCTCTCTCTCTCTCTCTCTCTCTCTCTCTCTCTCTCTCTCTCCTCCAAAAGTAAAATACATTATACTACTGAAGGAAAACTGAAGATTCAACCACACAAGGCATCAAATAAAATATGTTTAATATTTGATCCTTATCTTTTATATAAGTGGATTCACTTTTTTTATTAACGGTATTAAAAATGATACCGTGGCTACCTGTGTGCCCCACCAGTATACCTTAATACCTTAATACCGCCCAACCCTACTGGACAGGAAGTAAAGTTCAGCTCTCTTTCCTGTCATGTGTGCAGCCTTTGGAGGCCTCAGCTCCAGGGCACAGAAACTATCTCTGACATGTACACCAGAGGAAGTGAGTGAGCACAATAACAAAAGACATTCACTGACTGGAAGGAACAGAAACGACTGGTTACATGATCCTTGAAGAACAACACATAATCTGAACTGTATGTACACTAACATGTACGACACACTCATTCATATGCAGCATAAGAAGATTCATATTACTGTATTACAATATGGACCAAAGCTTCATGGATGGAAGCTCTGTGAGTTTTACAACAGTATCAGACAGAGAACTGACCCCAGAGTCTGCAGTCTGCAATCTGGACTCTGCAGAAAACCACACAGCTGCTTCACTCCTGAATCCTGCAGGTTGTCGTTTCTACTCAGCTCCAGCTCTGTCAGATGGGAGGGGTTGGACTTCAGAGCTGAGGCCAGAGAAGCAGAGCTGAACTCTGACAGACTGCATCTCTTCAATCTGAATAAAGAATAACAGATGAAATGATTAATAATCAATCAGATGAGTTTCAATGATCAGATGAACATTCTTGTGTCCAAACAGCCTTTAAGGTTAACTGACTTTAGAAACAGAGGACATTTTCTACATATTAACAAACACTTGTTTTTATGACAGCAGAGTACATTTAAAACAGGAGCACCAAAAACATGAACAAAAGAACATTTACAGCTTTATGAACAGAAGCTCTGTGAGGATTTAAATTAGACATACAACAGTATCAGACAGAGAACTGACCTCAGAGTCTGCAGTCTGCAATCTGGACTCTGCAGAAAACCACACAGCTGCTTCACTCCTGAATACTGCAGGTTCCTGTTTCCACTCAGCTCCAGCTCTGTCAGATGGGAGGGGTTGGACTTCAGAGCTGAGACCAGAGAAGCACAGCTGATCTCTGACAGACTGCAGTCCTCCAATCTGAATAAAGAATAACAGATGAAATGATTGATAATCAATCAGATGAGTTTCAATGATCAGATGAACATTATTGTGTCCAAACAGCCTTTAAGGTTAACTGACTTTAACAGCTATCAGAGGACATTTTTTACAGTTTCTGTAACAAACAGACTGAATTTAGGAATTTAGGATGATTCTATTTATACGTCCACACAAACCCCTGTTTAGTAATATTTAGTAATATTTTACAAGTCGAACTGAGACGAATTGAAAATTTGATGAGGGACATAAAATGGTGATTAATGCAGGGAAAAGTAAATGTATGGTGTTGGGATCCAGGTCTCTGGTAAAGATCCACCTGTGTTGGGTCTGACTGGGGGGTGCTGTAATAGAACAGGTCACTGAGGTAAAGCTACTCGGTGTGACTGGTGACAGTTTGTTGAATTGGAATAGTCATAAATCAAACATTAATGAGTGTGGAGGTGTCAAGCACTGTAGAAAATGTATTCCAAATCCAGTGATGAGAACACCAGTAGAATCATTAGTTTGATCACATTTAGATTATTGTTCAATCATTTGGTCAAGTACAACTGAAATGAACTGAAGCAAAGTGCAAGTTGCTCAAATAAAGCAGCTGGTGTAGTTTTAAGCTGCCCTTTCAGGACTAGTGTTAGAGAACTGAATACCAGCTAGTTTGGCTAAGTGGAAACGGTAGGATTCATTATTCTGTTATTAACTTTATTAGAAACACTGTTATTACAAAAATGCCAAAAATACTTTACAGCAGACTGTTATTGTTCAGTGCTGAGCATCAATATTCCACTGGTCAGTCAGAGAGTCGCTCTTTGTCACCTCCGTGTGGAACTACCCTCATGCAAAGGACAGTGCAGTACAGAGCAATGGTGGCTGGAATTCTCTGTTCACAGCTTTTGGTTTTTGGAACGAATGCACTGACTTTATGTATTGACACTAGAATAACTGTTATTATTTATATTTGCTGCTTCTTTGTCAAGAATGGTTGAAGGGGAAAAACTATGGAACTTATGAACCCTATAGTAGCATAACTGTAACTGTGATAAGGAATAATGTAGAGCTGCTGTTTCACTGTTTTAGTTTTTAGTACGTTGCTGTACTGTCATGTAGGAATGTGTGCACTCCATTTTGTCTGTATAACGTATTGTTTTATGTTAAGAATACTTTTTGAAGTCTACAGACCCCAGGAAGAAGAGCTACTGCTTTGGCAGCAGTTAATGGGGATCTTACTAAACTAGACTGGATTTAGGTCAAGAACAGAAACCAGTCTTAGCTCTGGCTAACAGGGGACTCTGTGTCTGAGTGCATGAAGCAGGATCATGTTGGACAGTAGGGTCGGGCGGTTTCAGCTAAATCTTCCTGAGTGCTTGCCTGGTCCCGTCTCCACTGTGCCTGCATAGAGAGGGGGGGTGTCTGCACAGAGCCCCATCAAAACAGCTGCTGTAGCCTACAATTCACTGCAGGTAAAGTGCATTATAAACTGCCTGAAACAGGTAGCCATCTTTGTCAGTTAATATCTGTGTTCACTGTCTTCCTCGTAGTTTTGTGCCTCTCTCTCCTTCATCCTCTCTGTCCTGTCTCCCTCTTCTTCTCCTCTCTCTCCTTCATCCTCTCTGTCCTGTCTCCCTCTTCTCCTCTCTCTCTCCTTCATCCTCTCTGTCCTGTCTCCCTCTTCTTCTCCTCTCTCTCTCCTTCATCCTCTCTGTCCTGTCTCCCTCTTCTTCTCCTCTCTCTCTCCTTCATCCTCTCTGTCCTGTCTCCCTCTTCTTCTCCTCTCTCTCTCCTTCATCCTCTCTGTCCTGTCTCCCTCTTCCTCTCTCTCTCTCCTTCATCCTCTCTGTCCTGTCTCCCTCTTCTTCTCCTCTCTCCTTCATCCTCTCTGTTCTGTCTCCCTCTTCTCATCTCTCTCTCCTTCATCCTCTCTGTCCTGTCTCCCTCTTCTTCTCCTCTCTCTCCTTCATCCTCTCTGTCCTGTCTCCCTCTTCTTCTCCTCCTCTACCCGGCCGACTGGCAGCAGGAAGGTTCTTCCTTAAGTAGACGGGTCCTGTTCAAGGTTTCTTCCTCTTAAAGGGAGTTTTTCTTGCCACAGTGATCTTAAGGGGGTTCAGGCTCTGGGTCTCTGTGAAGCACTTTGAGACAATTTCTGATTGTAAAATGTGCTGTATGAATAAAACTGAATTGAACTGAATTAAATATAGTTTTTTTTTAGGCTTTTTGAAAACGCATATAGTGAACTGACTTTTTTAAATGTTAATGCTGGCAGCACGCCGCATTATTAAACTGGTATGAGGCAGTCCTGATGTGTTTGTTTTTGTGATTTTATCAGTTTAGAGTAGGGGTGGAACGGTTCACTGAATCCACGGTTCGGTTCGTATCACAGTTCTGAGGTCACAGTTTTCGGTTCAGTTTACAATGTTGAGGTTTTTTCTACTTTTAACACTCTGGAAATAAAAGCTTTATGAACAGAAGCTTTGTGAGGATTTAAATTAGACATATAACAGTATCAGACAGAGAACTGACCTCAGAGACTGCAGTCTGCAATCTGGACTCTGCAGAAAACCACACAGCTGCTTCACTCCTGAATCCTGCAGGTTGTTTCCTCTCAGGTCCAGATGTGTCAGATGGGAGGGGTTGGACTTCAGAGCTGAGGCCAGAGAAGCACAGCTGTTCTCTGACAGACTGCAGCTCATCAATCTGAATAAAGAATAACAGATGAAATGATTGATAATCAATCAGATGTGATCAGTTTCAATGATCAGATCTACATGTGTGTGTCCTCATCAACATGTCAGCAACATTCACACCTGTTCATGTCAACACAGATCAATAACCTGCTGCTGGCCTCAGTCAGTCTGTCATTACAGGATCAATATCAGATCACACATGTTGGAGCACAAACTGTTCATCATTTCATTCCAACCAATCAGGGAGCTTCTTACAGTTATCTTTGTCTGACTGTTTTCAGCAGAAAGTGTCACAGACAGAATAAATGGAGGCTAGAAGAAGAAGCTGAATGACAGAAACCTCAACAGCTGAGAGGAAGAGGAGGCAGAAATGGAGACGATGAAGACATTTACACCATTTTAAACATCAGAATAAATTCTATAATCTCAGATTATTCTGTCAATTCTCTTATTTGTTCCACTGTGTAAACTTCCATCATTCATTATTCATTGATTTCAATGATGTCCTCCATGTTCTTATGATGTTTGTGAAAACCTCTTTCATTGATTGATAGATTAATCATTCATGTTTGAACCCAAACTGAAGCTGCTTCCACAGCTGAGCTGACTGACAGCTAAAGGCTCATCCTCCATTCTACTGTGATGAATCCTAGGAACTACAAGTAAAGATCTGAGATCTGACTGTTCTGTTAGGAACATACGGTTCTATCAGGTCCTGCAGAGATCATGGAGCTAGTCCATGAAGAGCCTTGTAGGTGAGGAGAAGGATCTTTAAGTGTATTCTTGAGCCCACTGGGAGCCAGTGAAGAGAAGCTAGAACAGCAGAGATATGATCCTTTGGCTGCTTCCTGTCAGAACTCTAGCTGCTGCTTCTGGATCAGCTGCAGCTGTTCATGCAGTGATGTGGACATCCTGACAATAGTGAGCTGCAGTAGTCCAGTCTAGAAGTAACAAAAGCCTGGAGGAGGTTTTCAGCATCACTCTGAGAGAGGATGCTCCTGATCTTAGTGATATTACAGAGGTGGAAGAAGGTGGTCTGAGAGACCTGTTTCATATGAGGGATAGACCACATGTCCTGATCAAAGAGAACTCCGAGGTTCCTCACAGTCGGACTGGAGGACAAAGTGATGCCGTCCAGAGAGAGAATGTTATCAGATAATCTAGATCTGAGATGTTTGGGCCAAAAATAATGAGCTCAGTTTGGTCTGAGTCTAACAGTAAAAAGTTGGAGGTCATCCAGTCCTTTCATAGACAAACATGTTCATGTCTGTTTTATAGAACATTTGATTGTACTTACAGATTATTGAACATCTACAAGTGGTCCATCCACAGAAGCTGACTGGGGGTTTTGTTCTGTATCTGGTAACATTGGAGTCAGATTCTCAGCAGATTTCTTCACAGACAGAAAGAATGATCCCTGACACCAACGACTCTTTAATGAACCTGTGAACACCAGACTGGAGCTGATCTGTCATCAGACCAACGAGGACTGAGGAGACACCTGCTGACATGAAGGACCATGATGCTCCTTCATTTAAACTGTCTGTGCTCCCTGTTCTGTCTGTCAGTCCTGACAGGTGCTCTGTGCAGTCTGAGACAAACTGGACCTCCATTCTTCATAAACCTGATCATAAATAATAACAGAGAACTGACCTCAGAGTCTGCAGTCTGCAGTGAGGACTCTGCAGTCCAGAACACAGTTGCTCTACTCTTGAATCCTGCAGGTCGTTGCTGCTCAGGTCCAGTTCTGTCAGATGGGAGGGGTTGGACTTCAGAGCTGAGGCCACGACTTCACAGTGAGTCTCTGAGAGTCTACAGTCAGAAAGTCTGTGATGACAGAAACATTAGAAAACATGTTATTATGAAAGAGGACACTTCATATGGACTTCATCTGAAGACAGATGGACACGTCCTGTTGGACATGTTGCTCTGCACATCAGTGCCTCAGCTCATCTGATCTGACTGTGTTTGACATGAAACAATAATCCTCATCAGACTGTTAATCTGTGCTGTAATCTGCAGATGAAGGCAGAGAACATGGAGTTCCATTCAGGTCTCCATGCTGTCCACAGTCTGTCAGTGAGATCTGACCCACGTCTGAGTCCACAGAGTCACCATGAGGATGTCTTCATCAGAGACACATTCTGAGTGTTCTTACTGAGCCGCTGCTGCAGCTACAATTACACACTGATGTCAACAATGATCAGATTTGTATAGAAACACACACAAACAGAAGAACATCTGTCAAATGGAACAATAATTAGAAACAACAAGAAAACTTCTTCATTCATTTAACAGCTTTAAACAGAAACAGCTGAAAAATCCACGTTTTCACAGCTGAAGAACATCTGAGACAAAAACACAGCTGACATGTTCCAATGAACACATGGACCTCTGAAGAACCACACAGTGTGGATCTGTGAAGACCTGAACCACTAATCCACACTGATTCACAATCATCATCACATCTGGACTCACCGAGCCTTCCTGCAGTTCCTCACAGCTGGAATCAGTCTCTGTCGTCCCTGGTCTGTTGTGTTGTACTCTTTCAGGTTCAGCTCCTCGAGAACCTCCTCTGACATCTGCAGCATGTAGGCCAGAGCTGAACAGTGGATCTCAGAGAGTTTCTTCTCTGATCTGGTCTCTGACTGCAGGAACTCTTGGATCTCCTGATGGACTGAGAGGTCCTTCATCTCCATCAGACAGTGGAAGATGTTGATGCTTCTGTCAGGAGAGATTTCATCAGTGTTCATCTCCTTCAGGTTGTTGATAACTGTCTGGATGGTTCTTGAATTTTTCTTTTTCTGACCCAGCAGGCCCCCTAAGAGTCTCTGGTTGGACTGCAGAGAGAAGCCATGAAGGAAGCGAACAAACAGGTCCAGGTGGCCATTTTTACTTTGGAGGGATTTCTTCATGGCTCTCTTCAGGAAGTCATTCAGACATGAAATTTTTGGATCTTTCTTTTTATTTTGCTTAAAACCCCTCCCGAGTAAAGACTCTGGCTTTGAGTCCAGCAGGAACCCTCTCAGCAGCTCAGTGTTCCTGTTGGTGAAACAGTGGAACATGTAGACTGCAGCCAGAAACTCCTGAACGCTCAGATGAACAAAGCAGTAGACAGTTTTCTGGAAGATCACGCTCTCTCTTTTGAAGATCTGTGTACAAACTCCTGAGAACACCGTGGCCTCTGTGACATCCAGACCACACTGCTCCAGGTCTTCTTGGTAGAACATGATGTTTCCTTTCTCCAGATGTTCAAAGGCCAGCCTCCCCAGCTTCAGAAGAACTTCCCTGTCAGCCTCCGTCAGCTCCTGAGGACTGGTCTCATGTCCCTCATGGTACTTGTGCTTCTTCCTGATGGTCTGGACCAGCAGGAAGTGTGAGTACATGTCAGTCAGGGTCTTGGGCAGCTCTCCTCTCTGCTCTGTAGTCAACATGTGCTCCAGAACTGTAGCAGTGATCCAGCAGAAGACTGGGACTGCACACATGATGTGGAGGCTCCTAGAGGTCTGGATGTGGGAGAGGATTCTGCTGGACAGCTCTTCATCACTGAACCTCCTCCTGAAGTACTCCTCCTTCTGGGCGTCAGTGAAGCCTCGTACTTCTGTCAGCCTGTCCACACATCCAGGAGGGATCTGATTGGCTGCTGCAGGGCGGGAAGTTATCCAGACCAGAGCCGAGGGAAGCAGGTTCCCCTGGATGAGGTTTGTGAGCAGCACGTGGACCGATGACTTCTGTGTGACATCAGACAGCCGCTGACTGCTGCTGAAGTCCAGAGAAAGTCTGCTTTCATCCAGGCCGTCTAAGATGAACAAAGGTTTACAGACAGCGAGCTGCTCTGCTGTGACCTTCTGTAATGTTGGATGGAAGACATGGAGCAGCGTCAGAAGACTGTGCTGCTCATCTCTGATCAAGTTCAGCTCCCTGAAGGAAAGCAGAACCACCACACTGACATCTTGGTTCTCTGAGCCCTCGGCCCAGTCCAGACTGAACTTCTGCACTGAGAAGGTTTTTCCAACGCCAGCGACGCCGTTCGTCAGAACCACTCTGATGGCTGTCTGTTGGTCAGCTGAGGCTTTGAAGACGTCCTGGCACCTGATTGGAGTCTCATGGAGGGTCTTCATCTTGGAAGCTGTCTCCAGCTGCCTGACCTCATGTTGGGTCTGGACCTCTTCGCTCTGTCCCTCTGTGATGTAGAGCTCAGTGTAGACCCTGTTGAGGAGGGTTCCACTTCCTGTTTCATCAGTTCCTTCAGTCACATGTTCACATCTCCTCTTCAGACTGACCTTATGTTCCTCTAAAACCTGCTGCAGACCAACATCTGCTGAAAGACAAGGACCACAATGAGAAATCTTTCATGTCTGTACAACACAACACAACCACAAGTCCAGTTTCAGAAAAGAGTCCCTCAGCAGACACATGTCCAGTCTTACCTTGTCCTTGTCTTTGTTTTGATCTTGGCAGCTGCTCGTCCTCACAGACGTCGCTCCTCTTCCTCTTTCTGTGGAGACATGTCTTCATCAGTAAAATTATTTCTGGTTGTTATAAAAACATCAGAAAGTGTCGAGCAGCTTAGACGCTCTCAGAGAAACAGGAAGTCATGAACATGAATGAGCTGCTGTCTTTAACCACTGAGATCTTCCTGCAGGTTTCTGTGAACACACAGAGTCCACAGTGAAAGTCTCTCTGCTGCAGCTGAGACCAGATCAGATTCTAAATGAGGTCTGAATACTTTGAGTTCATCAGGGTCATCATGTGGACATGAATGAAGACAAACTGCACCAGTGACATCATCACCGTCCATCAGGACACTATAGAAACTCTCTTACTGTGGATTGAAGGGTCCAGGTTCCGCACTGAAGTCTGGAGGGTCAAATCTGGAATGGCCATTCTTCATGGACTCACAGATGGATCCTGGTCCTCTGGGTCTGCAAACACAAACAAAGTCAGAGTAAAACCTAAGAAGATCAATCCAAACAGAATCAGATGAAACCTGTTTAGAAAGAAACCTTTGTGAAGCAGTTTGTTTTTATGAAGGAGAATAAAAACGGATTCAAATAATAATAAATCAGGTTTCATGTGAAGAAACGAGAGATTTTATGTTGAAGCCTTAAAAGGAGTTTGTGTTGTCTCTGGGAGTTTAACTGGTTCAGAGTGGCAAGCTGTGGCTGAGTTCCTGTTAAAGAACCAAGGATGCAGATGTCCTGTTCATGGCTGATTTATTGACTGTGGTCTGTAATAACAACAAAGTAAAACTCATGATACATATATTCAGCACTCAAATATGTCCCATGAATCATAAAACACAAACAAATCCCCTCACACAAGGCTCACAGATTGTGCGTCTTAGCTAGTTAGCTCACCAACATAACAACATTAATTAGGTCAAGTCAGTTTTATCTTATTTTACATAAGGTGCCAGATCATAGCAGAATCATTTAAGGTTACCTTTCCTACAGAACAGACAACACCTTGTTCTATTACTAAACAAACTGAATAGCTTCATGTTGTTTGTTTTATGTGCATGGAGGCATGTCATTTCTGTACATGCTTTACTGTCTTTACTGCTTTCTGCCTTCAGGTGTACTCACATACACACACAGACAGGTGTGTGTACAGACAGGTGAGCACAGTCCTATCAGCAGTTAGAGAGCGTGTGTTTTGTTCACCATTACTTGTGACATGCTAGCTGGATACACTGAACTCCACTGACTATGCTAGGCTAAGCTAACGTTACTGGTGTCAGCATTATTCTTATTTGTGCCATTTAAATATGCTGTTTACATCCCGCTCTGTAAGCCATGGCGGGACGACTGGATGCTGGGTGCTGTGGGTCTCCTCTCTGCTCTGACTGCAGCTGCTGTGAGGCGGGGAGGAGCTCACAGCTGCACCTCCTGAACGTCCCATGCCGAACTAATGCTTAACTAAACAATACATGATATTAGCTACAAACTCCGGCTGGTTAGAACATCATTCATCTCACCTTCTGGCATCTACACACAGCAATAAACCAGGGAGATACTCAGTGAGAAAGAAACTACAATCTCCCTCTGGAGAAACATCACAGCACAGAATTTCTTCAGCAGGTGTGATGCCTTCACCAGCATCAGGACCACTATGATGCATTCAAGAACGTTGGACATATGAAACTTCCAATGAAACTCAGCTCAACAGTCACAGTGTGGCTTTCTAACAAGCCTCAGCTCCCAGCCCTAACTGATCCACATGTGGAGGCAGCAGCAGGGCTCTTACCTTGGACTGAAGGGTCCAGGTTCAGGACTGAAGTTTGGAGGGTCAAGTCTGGAATGTCCACTCTTCATGGACTCACAGATGGATCCTGGTCCTCTGTGTCTGCAAACACAAATGTTTCTGTTCACATGGATCAATCAGTGAAGTCTCTCTGAACACATGAAGGACTGATCATCTGATGATCAGATGGTTCAATAACAGTCCTCTTCTTTAAGCTCTGACTGAACCTCTGTAACATCAGGGACAGAAGAGATTCACATGAGACACATACAGGACTCAGCAGCAGGACTCTTACTTTGGACTGAAGGGTCCAGGTTCAGCACTGAAGTCTGGAGGTTCTTCTTTGGACCAGTCACTCTTCAGAGACTCACAGATGGATCCTGGTGGTCCTGCTCTGCCCTCCTCTTCCTCCACACCACCATCCATCTTCAGTCAGTCTCAGGCCTGAACCAGGATCACTCAGAGACTGTAACAGTCAGCTTCTCTGCACTGAGCTGGTTTCTAACCTGTGAACAACAAACAGAGGAGCTGGGTTCAGCTGATCCAGGTTTCAGAGCTCACATTTAAAGAGAGATCAGAGGACTGAACATGTTCTAATGCAGATGTTCAGGAGGAAGGTTCTCCTTATGAGCCGGTCCTGTTCAAGGTCTCTTCCTGTTAAAGGGAGTTTTTCCTGACACAGTTGGTCTTCAGGGGGTTCAAGCTCTGGGTCTGAGAACATTCCAGTACAGACTGCAGTGACACAGCTCGGTTTGGTAATAACTAAAAACATCCTCCAAAATGCAAATATTACCCCCACACTCAATGCTGTGAAAAGGTTTTTAACCATTGGTGGACTGGGACTGGTGATTTGTCTCTTCTAGGTCGTATTTTACTGTCTAAAGCTGAAGGTCTCTGAAGACTCATGAATCCTTGTCCTCCAAGCTTCACACCCCCAGAAGTTATAAGGTGATCCGCTCCATTAACTTTAATCTCATCCTGAAAAATAAAACACTACATTCACAGATCACAAGTAGTAAAAGAGAGAACAGAGGGTTAAAAGCTTCAGACTTCAAATCCACTGTTGCTGCTTCCAGGGTCAGATGGTTAAAGAATGTTTATCTATATGGTGCCATATTCCTCACAGGTTCTTGTAAAGGTCGGCGTTATAAAGGCTCAGGTTTGTGGTCTGTCATTCATCCATGTGTAAGTGCCACTGTGCTGATTAAGGGCAGTGAGAGGTCAGCTGGTCCATGGCCTTATTTGCACCATAGATGGCGCCATTCTTCCACCTACATCTGTGACGCCCCTCACTTAGACTTCCTGTACAGACAGACTGGAGGCAGAGCCTGTGTTCTGTCAGGTCTGGTGCAGATCACTGAGACTCTCCTGGTCTAGTCGATCACCTTAAATCTGCTTCATTTAGCTCTGCATGAATAAGTCTGACATGTTTATTAATAACAGGCTGAACATCACTCAGCTGTTACTTCAGGCTGCTGGAAACACTCCAAATATCAGAGGGAACATGCTGTGGAGCCTGGTTCAGGACTCCTGTCTCCTCCTATCTGTGTTCTGATGGGCACCCCGGCATTCAGTGCAGTACAGTCCACTGCAGAACAGATGGAGGGTTCCCATTTCTGCTTAGGGGCGACTTTGAAGAGACAAAGAGCCCTGAAATGATCAGAATTCCACAGCCAGGCACTGAAGTTTGGGAAACTGCTCTTTACCCATAATTCCTCCCCTCATAATTCTGTGTTGTGGAACATGGAAGGATGTCATCCATTTTATGGACTCTTTGTTCAAATAAAAGAGGCTCACAGACTTCAGAATCCAAGACTGAAAGACAGGAGGTCTGATCCAGATCAAGATCAAGGCCTGGACTCACACAGGAGGCCTGAACTGCCACTTACTGACACACACAGCAGAACACGATCAATCACCACCTGCTGTCCACACTCACTGAACGGTGATGCTGATCATATTTTCAATATCAATAATTCAAAGAAACAGACGAAGTTTAAACTCACCGAGCGTCACTGCTGCTCAAAATGGAGACTGAACACAAACACTTTCACTTTCACTGCCCCTCCCTCTGCAGGTGCAGAAAACAGGTGAGTTAATGTGTGTCTGACATGAGGCCAGGTGCATTATGGGAGATGTAGTCTGGCTTTGCTAACAGTGACAGAGTCCTTCACTGTGTGTTATCTGTTAACCTGACCCAGCAGCTGGTCTGACACACAGAGCCATGTGTTCTGAACAGTGCTGGAAGAAGTACTGGAGCTGGGTGCTTTAGTCAAAGTACAATGACCCAGTAAAATACATACTTAAGTACAAGTGCTACATCAGCAACCCTACTTCAGTAAAAGTAGTAAGCACTTACTTTTAAATGTACTTAAAGTATTCAAAGTAAAAGTACTCACACAGGGAGTTGTCTCTCAGCATCTAGGTGGAGCCGTGTTGATAAAGAATGCAGCGAGAGCTCCTGTTAATACTTTTGTATATATAACTGATTTTCATTGCAAAGGACATGAACCAAAGTGATCAAAACTACAGTGAATGAAATTCAGGAAGCTCTTGAAGGGTTTTATAAAACTCTACACTCTGAAGGCCCTGGTAGGAGCATGAGTCACACGGATCATTTCCTGAACTCTCTAAATCAGATCTGGGCAAAGTACGGCCCGCAGGCCACATCCGGCCCGCTTGCGTCTTCAATGCGGCCCGCGGACCGTGCGCACAATAGTCCTCGTCTCTTCCACGCTGCTGTACTGCTTCATCCCATCTACTCTCTGGAGATTAGAAGGAATTAGTTTGAACTCTAATGGTTTTCTTCATGTGTTTCAACATACAACCAGCAACACTCAGAGTGGACCTGGACACACACACAGAGGACAGAGGAGTGAGCAGTAAACACACAGACCAGTTTACATCATCAACTCCCTCCGCCACACATTGATTCTGTGTTTTTTTTTTCCGCCAATGCGATTTTATAATATCTATCTTTCCATTCATTCAACTCCGCGCAACTCTCTCTCTCCATCCCGTCCGCGTTCACACACACGTACACACATAAGCGCACACGCATGCGCGAGAGCAGCTGATCCGCCCGCTCCTCCTTTCAACGCACCATGACTGTTGAAGGAACCCGGACCGGCGGATATGTTCACAGAGAAGATGATGGAACATCGCACCCTGACTCAGCACAGACAGAGCTGGTAACGCAGCAAACATTAGGAGATTTGAGGTGAAACACGGTTACTGTTGAGATAAACTACGTCATATGCCCATAGTCACATGAATAATAACACCAAAAGCTGTTTTATTAATCAGTTAGTTGCCTTGTTGTAACTTTAGTAGTTCCATATATCTGATTATAGTATTTATGCTGTTAATGTATTTATGTGGTTATATCACATTATTTATTTGAACCTTTATTTTACCAGAAAATGTCATTTTACAGAACAAGAACAGGCTGACACATGAGGTCAGTGTTGAGTTCATATAGTGAAATAAAAACCTCCAGCTTCAGATGTTTGTGTAATCCATTCCTTAGATTAGAACTAAACTAGGCTCAAATTAAAGTAAGAACTTTAATTTCAATTCGGTGAGTCATCCAGGAAACATGAGAAAGGACAGGTCTGTCTGAGCAAACTCATTCTACTGGCCTGTAATGTATGGAGCTGAGATGGGGGAAGGTCCTGCAGGGTTCAGGTAAGCATGTATTTATTCATCTCATCACTCAGAACTAACTGAGGGAATTAAGATTTAACTAACAACTAGAAATTCTTGTAGCTTTAAAACTGTCACAGATAAGCATGCAGGTGCATATTTAACCTTTATAAACCCCAATGACCAACTCTCCGACCGATGTGACACCGAGATGCCAGCACACATTGGTCTGTGTGAAACACTGCTTACAGTGATGAAAATGTAACAAGAGCAGATTCATAAAGGTAGACACTGTGCCAGTGATCTCCAACTCAATTCATGCTATTATTTATGAAACAAATGTGGCCCTTTGCTTCTCTAATGGAAGTCTATGTGGCCCTCCGAAAAAATAACTGCCCACCCCTGGTATAACATGTTGCAGAATTAAAAACATTCCTGGTGTAGATACAGTTACTTCAACATGTCCTAATGTTTTCTACAGTCACTCTTACATTAAAACCTCCTGATCACACTCATGCATTTTACAAAGAGGTGCAGCAACATTTCATACATGTTACATTTAAATGTACAGACATTTGCTGATGTTACAGATCATTGAACTCTTACAACAGATCTAACAGTTTGTCCTGTTCAAGTCATTGTGTCGATGAGCTGAAGGATGGAGGCTTTAGGCTGCTTCTGGATCCAGCTGATCTGTGCCAGCCTTCTTGTAGGAGCCTTCTTCATGCCTTCACTGCCACTCAAAATGGTTGAGAAATGTTCAAAATGAAATATCGCATCAAATCGATTCCATCGATCCATCTTCCAACCGCTGATCCGGGGCCGGGTCAGGGGGGCAGCGGTCTAAGCAGGGACACCCAGACTTCCCCCTCACCGGCGTTCCCAGGCCAGCGGAGCGACAATCTCCATCAAATTCGTGAAGTCAAATTCGTTGTGTGAAATTCAAATTTGTCAAAGTTGAAAATTCTTTCAAATTGGTCAGGTGCACAGTCACTGGGCTAATGACACGTTGGGCAGAGTAACAGACATGTGGCCGACACGGCAGCCCTGTAAAAAGCAGCACAATGAAAACGGTCTTACCTTCTGTAGACTTCCCTAGGAGGAACACATGAAAACCAGCACTGAAAGCTGTGTGTGGCAATGGATGGGTTAATGTGGATGTGTGTGCAAAAAAGGGGGGGGGGTCTTGTGGAGCTATCAATGACAACCAGTTTGGACCTAAAAGATCTTAAAGACCTTTTGCAGATTGAAATGAACATTTCTTTGCGCAAGACTAAAACCCTACCATAACGGGAGAGGGTGAGGAAGAGAGAGGACAGAGCGAGTGGCACACGGGCCAAAGAGCACAGATAAGACAAGGTACTTACAGTTTGAAGACGAACGCACACCTACACTGAACCTATTCCACGCAACCGCTGGTGACCACGCTGGACTTGATGAAGGCAGGGCTCCTCTTCACAGAAATGAACTTTAACTTGGTCGACGTAAAGGATTAACTATTTAATATTTAAACTACTACCAACCTAACTGAAACATTAATGGACACATCATGGATGACTTCATCCACATCTTAAAACATCAACACTGTAAATTAGAGAGAGTCAGAGGAAAGTTGTTGGAAATGAAAGGTTTGTCTCAGCGGCCAGGAAAAACCCAAGAGTCAAATAGAAAACATTACCATCTTACCGTTTGTTGATGTGTTTGCTTGTAGATCAGACTAAAAAAACAACATAAAAACAAGCTTTAATACCTACACCTATTAAACACTCATCAACCAGATGATTAAATGAACCTTCAACCTTTCAATGCAGAGCAATACTTAACGTGTGTGAAAGGCCATTATAAGGTCAAGAACATTTCATATATGACTTGTTGGATTTAGATCAACCTTTTTAAAACTAAGCAAATCTCCTAAATATTAATCACATCATTGGAGTGGTTCATAAAATGTTCTTTCTTCTAACCAGAGCAGCTGCAGGAGTCTCATCTGACATTAGCATTAAGCTAACCTGCTGCTAAAGGGGGCTGTTTCATAAACACATGTTAGTCTCTGTAACATAATCCCAAGTCTGACTTGTCTCAGAATTATAACTTATGACCTAATTCAACCTGTTATGAAAATAAAATACATATTTCTGAGGCTTTCCTCCTAACATCCTCCATCAGCAGTAATCCATGAACAGAAACATTGATTAGCATTAGCTGCTAACAAAGGTTGCATTTAGGGCTTCACTGACCGTTATGTGAGAGCCTCTGCTTCCCTCTGGAGTTTGGACCGACTCATCCTGCCGGGTCCAAACGTCCCACACACACCGTGGAGCTCCGGCGTCTCATCGCCCCCCCTCACCTGTGGTGGAGAGAAAAGCCTGTTAAGATGTGAAGCTGGTGGAAACCAAAGCTTCTTCCTGCTAGTTCAACATACGTCAGTGCTTCTTACTTTGTGCAGCAGAGACGCTGCCAGCTCCACTTTGGAAAGACACCAACGTGACAACTGTCGCACAACTGAAGCTCCGGCACCAACAGAGCACAGCTCCTGTGAAAGAGCAGCACAGTTTAACTCCACAACATTCAAAGCTTTGTACATTTTAGATCCTCAATCATTAGTGACACGATGGATAATGCATGAGGAGAACCAAGCAGTGAAGCTCCCTTTAAAACACCTTCAAAGTCAGAACATGACCATGTCAGAGACTTCTATAGGAAAACACACACAGTGCTTTGAAGGAGCCAGTTTGGTCCAATATGAACCCATCAGTGGTTTTACATCATCACAATAAAGGTTTCACAAATAAAAAAACTGTTGTGCATTTGTTTACCCCTGCAGCACAATCCATGATTGGACCTGGTCTAGATGAGGGAGTGCATCAACAGGACATGACGCCAAATAAGAATATAGTATTATAAATATGTATGTATTATATATAACCACAAAACTTCATTAACCACAGTGTAGATGCTCAGCTGTTTTAATGCTCAATCTAATTTAATTAAAAGAATTTACATTATAACAGTACAAGAGTCAGAAACATGGCACCATGTGGCACACTAGCCTAACAAGCTAACACACCTGACAACAATTAAGCAATTCCGACTAGCATTAGCTGCTAACGTAGCTCGCAATCAAAGTATTAACTGACCTGAGAGAGCTTCTCTTTAAAGTTTGGACCGGGTCATGAGGCTCACAGAAACCTCAGCTGGTTAATTTATGTTAGCTTTAAGTTTAAAAACTTAATTAACACAACGTTATGGTACAAACGTCAGAACCAGGCCACCATGCACAGCACTGGTTCAAACTGGCCTAACAAGCTAACACACCTGACCACAATTAAGCAGCGGCGATTAGCGTTAGCGGCTAACGTAGCTCGCAATCAAGCCATCACTGACCTTAAAGCAGAGTTTCAGCTTCTGTTTGGAGTTTGGACCGAATCATTCCCTGAGTCCAAACGTCCCACGAACCCTGTGGAGCTCCCGCGGTTCATGTCCCCACCTGTCTGCACGGACTGAAGGCCGCAGCTCCTGTGAGGGAGGTGGAGCAGCGGATGCTAATGACTAATTAGCATCAGAGCGGCACAGACGCGGCGACGTGATGACGTCATCCAATCAATACGCACAACTTCCGGGACTTAAAAGACAACGGAGATCAAATAAATAATAAAAAGATTCATAAATCATTGGTTATTGATCCACGATCAGGTGAAACGGGAAGAGAACAAATAAAGAAACATTTCACTGATATTACTGCTGTTGTTATTTTACTACATTAAATATGATCAAAGAATGTGTTCATGTGTGTTTTAACCGGTTTTTCCTTTTCGTTGCTTCATTCAGAACAAACCCTTGAACACTGCTGCACTGACTGTTTATACACTTCTTGTTTTGAGGTGTTCTAAGTTCATGTTTCACCTTTTTGGTTCTCTCTGCATTTTGTAACAGGCTGAATACATTTAGAGCATGGATTAACTAAAATAGCAAACATATAATATTAGATAAACGCTGGTTTAAAAGTAACATAAATATGATGTTTGTATATAAACACATGATCAGGTCAGACTGATGTAGCAGCAGCGCCCCCTGCTGTTGGAATAAAAAGCTTCATTCAGGGCTTTGCATGTTCTCCGACCAGCTTTATTGCTGCTAGTGTCCCCAAAAAGGAGGAGCAGCCTCCACCCTGGTCCCACACCGCGCCTGGTTTGTTCCTGAGCAGGTCCTCAGCCTCCTCAGGCTCTGCACCTGGTAGAGCGCCTTCAGCTGGATGTCACTCAGACTGGTTCCGGCCTGCAGGGAAGAAAACTCAAACAAAACAACACCGCTCAACTTTTCCACCACATAAATAGAGTAAACTGACAGAGGAAGAACGGCAGCCTGGTCTGAGGGGATGGATCTCAGTAAGAGAGAAGGGATCAGGGTTTTTGTTCATCATCCTCAAAGAGTTAAACTCACTCACCTGCTGTCTGTGTAGAAGTATGAGAGATAATTTACTGTTTCTCTCCCCCTTCTTCTCCTTCATCCCTCCTTCACTCCTCTTCCTCCTTGCTCCACACACAGTGCTGACTCAGCAGTGTGATGTCCTCTCTGTCACAGTGATGGTGGCAGATGAAGTGATGAAGAGTAAAAAGCTGAAGAATACATTGCTTCAAAGATACTGTGTTTGTTTCTAGCAGAGGATGGTTCCGATCCATCGACCTCTGGGTTATGGGCCCAGCAGGCTCTGCTGAGAAACACCCCAGATGGGACTTGAACCCACAATCCCTGGCTTAGGAGGCCAACACTGGGGCTGGACATGGACATGAGGGTGTTAATGCTGAGTCCTTGTGCAGCTTCAGACAGTGTGTCTCAGTAAGTATCACTCACACCATCCAACAAGTTCTCATACTTTTGGGGTGAGGGGGGTTGAGGTTTGGTCCAGACAGTCCCACTGATCTGACCTACAGCTGCACCGTCACCACACGCAGGAACAGCAGCAGAGCTCTGATTAAATCTGGTCTGTTAGAGACAACTGTTAGAAACTCAGTCTGGACAGACATTATTAACCCTTTAACCTCTGTGTGTTTCTGTGTTTCAGCCTCCATCAGTGGTTCAGACTCTGAAACAACAATCAGCTGCTCTGCTTCAGACATTTCTCTGTACGACCTCATCTGGAGATTCAACCACAGTCAGACCATCCTGACCAAGACCAGGACTGAGACCAAGCACACGGTCTCAGAGGAGTGGAGGCAGCATGTGAAGAGTGTGTCAGAGTCAGGCAGCCTCACCCTGCAGCACTTATCCTCCAATCAGGAGGGACTATACACCTGTGAGCTCACTGATGAAGAGGAGACCATCACCACAAACACCTTTGTGAGGACAGAGAGGAATACAGGTAGAACAAATGACATGACATCAAATGCACCATGAGGCGTTCAGGGACACACTAACAGACTGACTGGGGTTATTATGGTTGCAGCCATCTGTGTTTCAGCGGTCATCTGCCTGGTGTTGAGATGGAGGCTCAAAAAGGAAACAGCTGTTTTCAACAGATATTTGTTCCACACACAGAACTGCAGGTCATGACGTCACATGACTTCCTGTCCACAGAGCGTCCGGCTGTGACTGTTATTAAATGCAGGTGTGTCAGTTTGTGATGTGAGTCTTCAGACTCTGCAGCTCCATCAGCTGGTTGCTCCTGCTCCACCTTGATGCTCCACTCTGATTCAATCAGGAGGAGTTTCTGGAACAAAGTTCTTTTTTCATGTTTCCCTGTTCAGTTTAAAAGGCGTCCAGCAGTGGGCGCTGTTCCTCAGTCTACAAAGGCACAGCAGACCGTGGACACGCTGCAGAGTTGGTGAGATAGGACTGCTCTGTCTCTCTGTGTCCTCTCAGTTTGGTTTGGACACTCACACAGGAAGGTTGTCTGCCCCCTGCTGGTCAGAGCCTGCAGTGCTGACCTTCACATGAACTGTTGCAGAAGCATGAACAGGACGACGTGATGTCAGAGGAAGTAAAACAACTCTCAGCTCTGCAGCGCCGCCCTGTGGAACCTGTGTGCTGTGATTTTTTTCCAGGTTTTATTCATTGACAGTAAAAACTATGGACAGAGCTTCCGTGACGTCACCCGTTTGTCTCTGAAGAGCCGTTTTGAGGCTCGTGGGAGGTTCCGAGACATGATGACCGCCGCCATGTTGGCAGCGTCACGTCCGCCAAAACTCCAAATATGGACAAAGAGGGGGAGCACGAGCGGGGTTTAGGGGGGCGGGCGATTGTGGAAGCAGGAAACAGCGTCTTCTGTCATTGACCTGCTGCTGTTGTCATTGTTCAGTTTTACTGCTGCTCTCTTTATGTCTTGCTGTAATTACTGTACATTGTGTAATTGTGATATTCTCTCCACAGCTCTGTGATCTTATGACCAAAATTTATATATTGTCAATAAACAGAGCTTTACCGTCCTTGAACAGGTCTTACATATGATTGGTGTTCAGACTGAAGTAGAGCAGGTGTCTGGTGATGTGAGGTAGCTGAATATCTGCAGGGAGCAGACTGCTCTGTAAACACCAGAGGAAATGCACTGAAGACTCATAATAAAGATTCAGTGCTAACTGGCTGTGCTAATGCTAACTGGCTGTGTAGCATCACTGCCCTTGTTGGTTTTAGCAAATCTAACCTGCAGTAATTGCCATGTTTGATGATGTTATGTATTTATTCTCGCTGTAACTCAGCACTGACGCTTATTACTTCTCTGGTGCACAGAACAGGAAGAGAGGGACAGCCAGCCGATCCTTACAGGGTCCACCAGGAGGCCTGCATGATGTGTTTAGCGTCTCATCGCTTCCACAAATTATTAATATTCTCCCTTTTGATGCGACACTGTCTACAACTTTGCCTGGTGTCAGTGTTTTGCAGCCGGTCACGTCAATACGATAGATAGCGGGTGTTGAGTTTAACTGACCACACGTCCGATGTTCCCTGAAGGCACCATGGCCGAGCTAAGGCCTCAGCATCATTGTCATGCTGTCACTCAGCAGTCCACACCCATGTCCCAAAACCTCAAAGGTGAAAAAAGGAGAGGCGAAAGTGAAAAAAAGATTTGAACCCGAAGAAACAAGATGTGAAACTGTAAAAAATTAAGATCTGAATATATATACCCACAAAGACAAAGCATGAAGACGTGTGTCTGTCCAACAAGCCTTCATGTGACTTTACACACTTAGACTGGAGGCTCACTGCTACACAACACAAACAACCAGCCCACAACAACAACAACACAACAGAGGAGGTGTGGAAGGAGCATCCAGCTGGAAGAGGAGGACAGCCTGGAGACAGTTTGTCCACATTCAGACCATGATGGGAGCAGCTGATGTGAGTCTCTGCTCCGTCTGCAGCCCCACAGTCAGAGCACAACAGTGGACACAAAAAGACACACAACAACACAAACATGCTGCAGCGCTGCAACGTGTGTGGACGTGAACACAGCTGATGATTCTACAGTTCAGACTCTGTCAGTGTTTCTGCAGCATCCGGTCCAAAGACGTCAGCCAGAACTGATGGTTTACAGACTTTTAATGATTCCTCACAGGACATGAACCAAAGTCAGAGCTGAGCACAAAGTCAACAACTAAACCATGTGTCACATTAAACATCAGCCACATTCATCAACACCAAGGAAGGATAACCTGTGAGGACTGAAACACTGCAAACGGATCCCTGTGAGGGTCTGAGCAGAACCAGCTGACCTGAGTTCTATGACCTGAGTCATACTGAACTGAGACATTTGACAGACCAAAGTGGAAGGGGATCCACCAACTGAAATGATTACTGAGTTATTGAGGTGTGAATAGGTAAATGTATGTGACAGGGTTAATGTATTATTGTTAAATGTTAAAGGGTACCTACATGCAGTGAGGTCGATAAGTTCTCCTACTTAGAAATCATGGAGGAGTCTAGAACTTTCAGCACAGGTGCATTTCCACTGTGAGAGACAGAAAAATAAAAACCGGAAATCACTTCGTATGATTTTTTAACAATTTATTTGTAAATTACTGTGTCTAATAAGTCTTTGATCACTTGCTGATCAGCCAGATTTCTGACCCTCAAAGACCTGTTATTGTGTCTTTAAATAGTCCAGCTACACTCTGCTCATCATTCTAAATCAGTAGCACCTGTTTGAGCTCGTTAGCCGTCATAAAGACACCTGTGCCCCCCACAATCCGCCAAAGTCGTAGCAACATGGGCAAAACCAAAGAGCCAAAGAGAGAGAGATACTCTGAGACGTCATGGTTGAAATCATGCATCACTGAAGGTTCCCCTGCTTAAACCAGCACATGTCCAGGCCCATCTGTTCCCTCAGTCAGAGCATTGAGGGTGGGTCGAGGCTGGGCCTTCCAACATGACAATGACCCAAAGCACACAGCCAGGACAACCAAGGAGAGGCTCTGTAAGAAGCATATCGAGGTTCTGGAGAGGCCTAGCCAGTCTCCAGACCTAAACCCAACAGAAAATCTTTGGAGGGAGCTCACACTCTGTGCTGCTCAGCGACAGCCCAGAAACCTGACGGATCTATTGAAGATCTGTGTGGAGGAGTGGACCAGAATCCCTCCTGTGTGCAAACCTGGTGAAGAACTACAGGAACCGCTGGACCTCTGTAACTGTTAACAAAGGCTTCTGTACCAAATATTCAAAGGTTTTGACCTTAAGTGATCAAATTATATTGACCTCACTGTACTTACCTTGCTGCCTAAGTAAGAGTTAAAGGTGAAAAGATCCCACAGAACTAACCTGAACACTTAACTCTTTTCTTTAGGGAGCAGGTAACTCCAAGAAAAACGGAACAAACAGAGATAACTAGCTGAGAATTAAAGTAACTGTTTCTACCATTAGCTCTACAGAATATTAAAGACCGGTCTGTGATAAACAGACAAAACCAGAACAAACCAGCATTTAAATAAGAAGGACCAAACCAACAGGACATTTGATACTGTTTGTTTATTTTACACTGTAATACTGTACTGTAGATATTCATTGATATTTATTGATACATTTATTGATTTTTTTTATTACTCTATTAACCTGCTTAACCCTTGTGCAACTTTCGCAAACACTACCCTTTTGTGTTGTTCGGGAAAAAAACGTCCCCTAACTTTAACGGTTTTAAAATATATCAGATAAATATTTTTTTGAAATTTTGTTGCATAGACCTTTTAATTAACTTCAGTTCTGATCAACAGTAGTGAAAAAATCATTTTCCCCCAGGATTTTAACCCTTTAATCACCAATTTTATAAGGGGTGGTAAAATTTGTGATTTTACCTCCTACCAACAGGGTAAACCACCAACAACCAAGAATGCATGATTATGTAGTGCCATGGCTGTGCAGTCAAAGAATGTGGTTATAATGGAAGTCTATGGGACAAACGAACACATTAGGGAGAAAAAAAGAAAATCCAGTGCTGTGCAAAATCTAATAATGCAATAAAGTCAATGTTGTTACTGATGTTTGACATGACCAAGACTGTAATAAAGGTTAAAAAAATCCAGTCCACATTCACCTTTTCTATTAAAAATGAGCCATTTTGTGTGTTTTTTTTCCAATTTTCAGCACCACCCCTTATGAAATTAGTGATTAAATGGTTAAAATCCTGGGGGAAAATGATTCTTTTCACTACTTTTGATCAGAACTGAAGTTAATTAAAAGGTTATGCAAAAAAATTTCAAAATCTTTTTTATCTGATATATTTTTAAAACCGTTAAAGGACATTTTTGTCCCGACATGAAAGGGGGTAAAATTTGCCCACAGTGTACTGTTGACCTATGAAAAATGTTAAAATCATATTAACAAAATTTATGTAAAATTAAGCTTGTTGAGCAAAAATGATTCAATTTGCTGACATATTGACAAAGTTATGGCCAAAATAAACAGAAAAATGACTCTCAGAGGACAAAAATGTCCTGAACAGTGCAGGGTTAAGGGTTAAATCTTTATGTCTCTGTTATATTGATAATATTGATTACACCACTCCGCGAACCTAGAACTGGTCCAGCAGCTAACAAGTGTTACATGAGCACAAAGTCAACAACTAAATCATGTGTCACATTAAACATCAGCCACATTCATCAACACCTTACTCAGAGTGCAGCTCAACACAACACATCCTCTACACTGTGACACACAACACACCTTGATGGCCCCTTGGACTGAGGCTTTACTCCTGGTCTGGTTCTTTTTAACCCTTTATGCCATCAGTTCTATCAAAATAAAAGTCTGGCTCAACAGGAAATATCAAAATAAAAGCTTAAAATGCCTGTAATCATGTACATATTACTTTGGGGTCATTTACAGTTTCTGTCAGAAATGTTGATAAATTGTTCATTTTCAGGATTTTTTGAACTGATCACAGATGTTAGCTTCATGATCAATCAATAGATAGATAGAACCAGCAGCTGATCAAATGAGTCCAAACCCAAAGAGACCCTGAGAGAACCACCATGACAGACTGACAGAGTTCAAGATGGAAGCAGGATCAGAGCAGAAGACACCTGAAGACCTCCTTCAAGTTCTGAACGTCTCTTCAACGTGGACGGACTCTGCAGCTTTTCTTCAGGGAGGATGGTGATGATGATGATGATGATCTCCCTGTGTGGATCCTCAGGACACACTCCGTCCTCTTCATTCCCTCCACCTGCAGAGAGAATGAGTGTGGAGGTGAGTGAGTGTGGACAAAGACTCCCTCCATCAGCAGCATCATCCAGTATAAAGAGCAGCAGGACTTCAGTCCTGTTCAGAGCAGCAGGACTTCAGTCCTGTTCAGAGCAGCAGGACCTCAGTCCTGTTCAGAGCAGCAGTGCAGCAGCTGCTTCCTTCCAGCTCTCATGTTAACGTGTTGGAGTGAACACACTGAGCTCCGAGCTCACAGAGCTGCAGACTTTTAGCATCAAGTCTGTGTCCTCTGCAGGTTTCACTCACAAAGGAGACAGACTGCTGAGTCATCAACACAGACTTTACTGAGGACGTCCTGCTGTCCCATTTAAAGACAGAGTCTCTGTGTGCTGATGTACGTCTCATCTGTCTCTGACAGAGAGACATGGAGGTCACCATTCTCACAGCATCACTGAGGAAAGCAGCCAATCAGAAGGCAGCAGCTTCACAGGAAACACTGGATCTGTGATACTGACTGTGTTTAGTACAAAACAGCTGAAAGCAGCACAGACTGACTCCACCCCTCTACTCACCACACAGTCTGCAGGCTGCAGTCTGGACTCTGCTCAAGATCCAGCAGCTGCTTCACTCCTGAATCCTGCAGCTTGTTTCCACTCAGGTTCAGATGTGTCAGATGGGAGGGGTTGGACTTCAGAGCTGAGGCCAGAGGAGCATAGCTGATCTCTGACAGACCGCAGTCCCTCAATCTGAATAAAGAATAACAGATGAAATGATTGATAATCAATCAGATGAGTTTCAATGATCAGATGAACATTATTGTGTCCAAACAGCCTTTAAGGTTAACTGACTTTAACAGCTATCAGAGGACATTTTTTACAGTTTCTGTAACAAACAGACTGAATTTAGGAATTTAGGATGATTCTATTTATACGTCCACACAAACCCCTGTTGAACTACAAGTCGAACCGAGACAAACTTAAAATTGGATGAGGGACATAAAATGGTGATTAATGCAGGGAAAAGTAAATGTATGGTGTTGGGATCCAGGTCTCTGGTAAAGATCCACCTGTGTTGGGTCTGACTGGGGGGTGCTGTAATAGAACAGGTCACTGAGGTAAAGCTACTCGGTGTGACTGGTGACAGTTTGTTGAATTGGAATAGTCATATAAATCAAACATTATTGAGTCTGGAGGTGTCAAGCACTGTAGAAAATGTATTCCAAATCCAGTGATGAAAACACCAGTAGAATCATTAGTTTGATCACATTTAGATTATTGTTCAATCATTTGGTCAAGTACAACTGAAATGAACTGAAGCAAAGTGCAAGTTGCTCAAATAAAGCAGCTGGTGTAGTTTTAAGCTGCCCTTTCAGGACTAGTGTTAGAGAACTGAATACCAGCTAGTTTGGCTAAGTGGAAACGGTAGGATTCATTATTCTGTTATTAACTTTATTAGAAACACTGTTATTACAAAAATGCCAAAAATACTTTACAGCAGACTGTTATTGTTCAGTGCTGAGCATCAATATTCCACTGGTCAGTCAGAGAGTCGCTCTTTGTCACCTCCGTGTGGAACTACCCTCATGCAAAGGACAGTGCAGTACAGAGCAATGGTGGCTGGAATTCTCTGTTCACAGCTTTTGGTTTTTGGAATGAATGCACTGACTTTATGTATTGACACTAGAATAACTGTTATTATTTATATTTGCTGCTTCTTTGTCAAGAATGGTTGAAGGGGAAAAACTATGGAACTTATGAACCCTATAGTAGCATCTCTCTCTCTCTCCTTCACCCTCTCTGTCCTGTCTCCCTCTTCTTCTCCTCTCTCTCTCTCCATCCTCTCTGTTCTTCTTCTTCTTCTTCTTCGTGTGGGAGGAGTGTGAGTGGAAGAGTGGAAGAGAGAGTGCGTTTTCTAAACCGTTTTTCTTTCTTATCCTTCTTTCTTTGGTGTTGTATTGTCTTGTTTATTTTTTATGGTGTAGGGTGGATGTAGATTTAATTTTTGGTGGTTGCGTGAGGTGTTTTTTTTCACCAGCTAGACTTTGTCTAGCCGGGTGGCCAGGCGAACGCCATGGCACCTGACAATCAAGGTTTCTCAATGCTTACTCGAAAGCATGGTGTTAAAGTGGCAGCAAACTCTGCGTGTAGTGTGGAGGATGTGGCGCTGGCTGTTGGAGAACTAATCGGGCATACGGCTGTTAAATCTGCTGCCCGGATGAACAAAGCCGTGGTTCGGTTTGTCGATAAGATCGAGCATGTTCAAACACTTGTGGAGACGGGAATCACTGTGAATGGGTTGTTTGAATCAGTGTTGCCTCTGATACAACCAGCAACCAAAATCACGCTGTCCAATGTCCCTCCTTTCATAAGCGATGACTTCTTATGTAAGGAGCTTTCTCGGCACGGGAAAATCGTATCGCCAATTAAAAAGGTACTGTCGGGATGTAAATCTCCGCTCCTGAAACACGTAGTGTCTCATAGGAGACAGCTTTACATGATCCTGAACGATCGTGACCGGGTGTTTGACTATCGTTTTCATGTAAAGGTGGATGGCTTCGATTACGTTCTTTTTGCTTCATCCTGTGATTTCAAATGTTTTGGTTGTGGTGGAGAGGGGCACATGATCAAAGCCTGTCCTGCACGGGCCGGCTCTGCTCCGCCTGAATCGGAGGAGCGGGCCCCTGTGGAGGACAGTGCAGCGAAGCCCAGCACTTCCTGGGCTGCAATTGTTTCGCAAAATAATGTTTTGAAACATTCACAGCAAAATGTAGATACATCTGCTGCAGGATTCACCGGAGACGCTACTGAAATAGGAGAAAAAGTATGTGGTGCAGCCACTGAGATCAATGAAAAAGAGAAGCAATGTGAGACACATATAGCGAGTGGTGAGCACAGAGGTGAAATAGAAAAAAGGGGGGAGATAGGTGAGGGAAGGGATGAACACGAGGGTGAAGAGGGTAAGATGTTACCGAGACAGGTGAGGTGAGTGGGAGAGGTGAGGCAGATGAAATGAGGGAGGTAGGTGTGGTTGGTGGAGCAGATGAGCTGAATGGGGAGGCAGAAAGGAGCATGTGGCTGGTGTGAAAGCAACAAATCAGACAGGTAGTAAAGTTATGATGGATGAAACAACAGAGATGATGGAGCATGAGTCTGCCTTTAAATCGACGGCTGTAAAAAGACGCAGTTTGAGAAATGTGGTTGGTTCAGCTAAAGTAAGCAAGGACTCAAGGAGAAAGACAACAGGCAATGTGCTGTCTGACAGCAGGGACAGTGAGGCCTGGCTGTCTGACAGCAGTGACTTGTCCCTGACACAGAGATCAGTGCATAAAGAGAGCAACAATTATGCTGTTGAGCTTTTCAAAACCTTTCTGCAAAAAACGAAAGGCTTAAGGGGGGTTAATGTTGGGACTTTCTTTCCAGACCTGGAGATGTTTTATAACTCAGCTAGACTCCACATCAGAAACAATGAGTTCACTGATCAGGAGAAATTCATTCTAAAAAAAGCTATGATGAAAGTTAGAAAATTAATTTTTTAGAATGATGAACAAAAAGATGGTCAGTGCTCTTTTTTATGTACTCCTTATTTTAATTCTCTCAACAATAATGAACAATTTTAGAGTTGGGAGTTTAAATCTAAATGGAGCAAGAGAGGCAAAAAAAAGAGCTGTGTTGTTTGAAATGGTTAAGTTAAAACATGTTGATGTAGTTTTTCTACAAGAGACACACAGTGACTGTAACAATGAAGTAGATTGGCACAGAGAATGGCAAGGACAAGTCATTTTAAGTCATCACACTACCCTCAGTGCTGGTGTGGGCTTTTTGTTCTCCCAAGCTTTTGCCCCAACATCTTTAGAAACTGAACATTTTGTCCAAGGGAGGTGTCTCTGTGTCAATGCTCGTTTTGATCATTTTAATGTTGTTTTTATTAATGTATATGCTCCCAACAATGGTGTAACAATGGTGTAAGTGAAAACATTTTTTAGAAAAACTTAAGGATATATTAAATAGCTACGGGTCAGCTGATTATTTATTTTTAATTGCACTGAAAATGAGTTACTAGACTGCAATCATTCAGAGCCCCATCCAGTCTCTCAGCATGCTTTGAAACAGTTGGTGTACTCTCATGGCCTGGTGGGTGTGTGGAGAAGGATGCACACAAGCTCTATGCAGTTTACATGGTCTTATTTTAAAGACAATAGAGTTTCTCTAGCTCGGCTTGATCATTTTTATTGTTTTAAACATCATCTGAGTATTTTTAAAGCATGTAGCATCCTGCCTGTTGGTTTTACTGATCACTTGCTTGTTTTATGTAATGTTTTTATTAGGAATATTTTACCCAAAAGTGCATATTGGCATTTTTATTCGGTTTTAATTTCTGATCAAAGTTTTAGAGAAGCTGTGAGTTATTTATGGAATAGATTTAGAGAGAAAAAGAAAAAGTGATTTTATTTCTTTAAGACAGTGGTGGGAACATGGAAAGATTTTAATAAAACAGTTGTGTCAACAGCAGACTTTCAATGTCACGAGAGATATGGTTAGCTCCATCAGGGATCTGGAGACTGATATTGTTCAATTAGAGAGTCTGAGTGAATCCACAGGAAATGGGGAGTATATTGAAACTCAGAAGAACAAAAAGGTGACTTTGGCTAAACTGTTGGACACTAGAGTACAAGGGTTTTTGGTCAGGTCTAGAATTCAGAACATCACAGAGATGGATGCTCCCTCTAGTTTCTTTTTTGGACTGGAGAGGAATAACGGACAAAGGAAATTCATCCATTCCCTGCTGTCGGACACAGGGCACGAATTGTCTGAGCCGGAGCAGATCCGGAGGAGAGCTGTGGATTTTTATTCTTCCCTATACACGAGTGTGGAAAATGAAGAGCTGATGGATGATTTCTGCGATGGACTGCCTCAGGTTTCTACGGAGACTAATTCACAACTAAAATGTCTGTTCACTCTACAAGAACTGAATGCTGCCATCCAGGGTATGCAGAGTCAGAAGTCTCCAGGTATTGATGGCCTTACTGCTGAATTTTATAAGGCCTTCTGGGACATTGTTGGACATGATGTGCTAGACATGTCTAATGAGAGCTTTCTCTCAGGTGCACTGCCAACGTCATGCAGCAGGGCTGTAATCACACTCTTGCCAAAAAAAGGCAACTTGCAAGAGATCAAAAATTGGCGCCCTGTGTCTCTCCTTTGCAATGATTATAAGATCATCTCCAAAGCTATTGCCAACAGACTAAGAGGAGCTATGGACGAGGTCATCCATCTCGATCAATCGTACTGTGTCCCAAACAGGTCCATTATGGATAATATCTACCTGCTACGGGATGTTTTAGAAGTCTCCAGTTCTTCTGATGTAAATATTGGGCTGATCTCATTGGATCAAGAAAAAGCCTTTGATCGTGTTGAACATAAATTCTTGTGGAAGGTTATGGAAAAATTTGGTTTTAGTGTTGATTTTATTGGCATGATTAAGGTGCTTTATAATGACATTGAGAGTGTGCTGAAGGTCAATAGTAGCTTGTGTGCTCCTTTTAAGGTGAATAGAGGCATTAGACAGGGCTGTGCGCTGTCTGGAATGCTATATGCACTCTCATTGGAACCCCTCCTTCATAAAATTTGTTTAAGTATTCATGGCTTGGCTTTACCTGGTTTTAACAAGCGTATGATTTTATCTGCCTATGCTGATGATGTTGTAATTTGTGTTAATAGCCAACAAGATATAAACAGGGTGGCTAACACTGTGAGCAAGTTTTCTAAAATGTCAGCAGCAAGGGTGAACTGGGAAAAAAGTGAGGCACTTACTGTCAGCAAGTGGCAGGGAGGTCTCCCAGTACTTCCTCAAGGACTTGTATGGAAAAAAGATGGGTTCAAATATCTTGGTGTGCACTTAGGTGCTGAGAACATTGTAAAGAAAGAAAAATTGGGAAAACATTGTTGAAAAAGTTGAACTGAAATTATCTAAGTGGAGATGGATTCATTCACAGATGTCCTATAGAGGAAGAGTTTTGGTTTTAAATAATCTTGTTGCTTCTGTGTTGTGGCACCGACTGGCCTGTTTGGATCCTCCATCAGGCTTGTTAGCCAGGATCCAGGTTAAGATGGTTAACTTTTTTTGGGACCGTTTTCATTGAGCCACAGTCTGTCCTATACTTGTCACGAAGTGAGGGGGGACAAGGCCTCATCCACCTAGCCAGTAAAACAGCTACTTTCGGTTTAGAGTTTGTGAAAAAATACCTAACAGGATCCTCTGATTTAATATGGAAGGATGTGACAAGCTGTATTTTAAGGAGAGTTAACAACCTGGGAATGGATGCGGCTCTGTTTTTAACCGATTTTAGATTTTTAAAGTTAGGTGGGTTAACTCCATTTTATCAGAGTGTTTTTAGGACATGTGGTCTTTTTAACTGGGAAAGAAGTTTGACAAGAACCTCTCTGCACTGGTTGCTGAAGGAGCCTTTAGTCTGTGGCGCGAGACTTGACATAAGTGAAAATCCTGGTCTTGGCCTCATAAAAACCCCATGTTATTATGTTATATAACCCTATGTTATGTTAACTCTTTTCCTTAAAACAGTTGGTCGATATAGCAAAGCCTGAGCTTACAGATGCTCAAGCTTTGTGCTCTGCACTGAGTGTGAGAAGCTCTGTTCGGCTGGCACAAAGGGGACTGGCAATATGGAGACAGAGACTCTCTGAGTGAGAAGCATCTCCTCCTACAACATGGGAGGAATGAGATTGAGCCTGATCGCATGGATGCTTTTCCAGAAGTGCACCTACGTCTTAAGATCCCTGAGCCTGATGGTACCCTTCTGTCGACTAATGTCAGCAAAGACTTGTGTTTCCAAGGAATGGACAAAAAGACATTGTATAGCATGTGTGTAAAGACTATCCACATGAAGAGCCTTCACAACAGGGCACCTACGGTGTGGACAGACACACTGATGGGACAGCGTCCACAGTGGATGATTCTGTATAAGCCTCCTATCAAGAAAAAGACGGGAGATCTACAGTGGAGAATCTTACATGGCGCTATAGCTACCAATGCTTTTTTATCTGCATTTCAGAATAATGTTTCGAAAGAATGTCCTTTTTGCGGTTTGATTGAGAATGTCTTCCATGTTTTTACTGAGTGTATGAGGCTGACAGATTTAACTGATGTTTTTAAGCTTTTGAACTTTGTGTTTAATGGTCCCAGGCTTATTTGTGGAGTGAAGTACAACAGAAGGAACAGAGGAGAAGGTCAGCTTGCAAATTTTCTAGCAGCAGAAGCTAAATTAGCAATTTATCTTACTCGTAGAGACAGAATACAAACCGGGGTTTCACATGATGTTGTGGCTCTTTGGAAGTGGAACATAAAAGCCAGATTGAGACTGGAGTTCTGTTTCCACAGAGCCACAAAAAACATGGATGCTTTTAACCAAGTGTGGAGTCATAACAATGTTTTGTGCTGTGTGTCTGATCAGGGGGACTTGATATTTGCAGAGTGGTTAAGACAATTGCTGACATGTCAATGTGTTAGTTTTTTTTAAGTTAATAATGTAAATAAACGTGTTTTTAAAAATCAAAAAATCTCCTCTCTCTTTCTGGTCCAAGTTTTTCTAATGGAAACAATTAAAGTTATATATGTGGGCTCAGACGGCACCAAACTGTTGGCTTGTTCCTACACTGTTCAGAAACTAAACACCATCTCAGCTCTGGCTCGTCCTCTGAAGCACAGCAGTGTTCTATAAGGCAGTGGTCCCCAACCACCGGGCCGGGGACCGGTACCGGTCCGTGGGTCATTTGGTACCGGGTACCGGTAACATATATTATTCATTATCTGAGTCTGACAGCTGTTTCATTTATAAATCGATCAGATTCATCCGCCTGTGCACCTGCCCAGACGCTTGTCTCGGTCACGGGATACGGCCCCAAAATTAAGCCCACAAGCAGCAAAAATGAATAAAAAACAAACGTCTTTGGAGAGCTTCTTCGGAAAGGGGAAAAGGCCTAACGAGGAGACAGAAGAAGAGGAGCCTACCCCTTCAAAGAAAAAGAAGCATTTAAAAGACTATATCAGGAGTCCTATTTAAAATACGGATTTATTGCAACAGGTGATTCTCACACACCAAGTCCACTCTGACAGACTCGCAAATGAGGCAACGAAGCCTTCAAAACTGCGAGACCGAGCACCCTGCATTAAAAGACGAGCCATGGAAGAAAACATGAACAAGAACGACTGAAGCAATTAATGACGACCAAAACAAAATTACGGAGTGGACTGGACATAAGAAACACACTTCGGGTGTCATGTCTCCCATTATCCCTAGATGGGACCGCCTCATTGCTGAGAAAGCTCAAAGGCTCCCACTAATTAAGCATAAGAGTAAGTTGTCTGTTTATGCACTTTGTTTTTTTATCTGTGCCGTTTCTGTGCCTTGCAAAAAAGGTTGGGGACCGCTGCTATAAGGGACCAGGTCACAGGTTCGACTACAGCTCTCTCTCTCTCTCTCTCTCTCTCTCTCTCACTCTCTCTCACTCTCCTCTGCTGTCACGTCATGTTCATGAACTTTATCATGTAAACCAGAGGTAGTGAGTTACATGATCCTTGAAGAACAACACATAATCTGAACTGTATGTACACTAACATGTACGACACACTCATTCATATGCAGCATAAGAAGATTCATATTACTGTATTACAATATGGACCAAAGCTTTATGGATGGAAGCTCTGTGAGTTTTACAACAGTATCAGACAGAGAACTGACCTCAGAGTCTGCAGTCTGCAATCTGGACTCTGCAGAAAACCACACAGCTGCTTCACTCCTGAATCCTGCAGGTTGAAGTTCTCACTCAGGTCCAGCTCTCTCAGATGGGAGGGGTTGGACTTCAGAGCTGAGGCCAGAGAAGCACAGCTGATCTCTGACAGACTGCAGTTCATCAATCTGAATAAAGAATAACAGATGAAATGATTGATAATCAATCAGATGAGTGTCAATGATCAGATGAACATTATTGTGTCCAAACAGCCTTTAAGGTTAACTGACTTTAACAGCTATCAGAGGACATTTTTTACAGTTTCTGTAACAAACAGACTGAATTTAGGAATTTAGGATGATTCTATTTATACGTCCACACAAACCTGTTGAACTTAGTAATATTTTACAAGTCGAACTGAGACGAATTGAAAATTGGATGAGGGACATAAAATGGTGATTAATGCAGGGAAAAGTAAATGTATGGTGTTGGGATCCAGGTCTCTGGTAAAGATCCACCTGTGTTGGGTCTGACTGGGGGGTGCTGTAATAGAACAGGTCACTGAGGTAAAGCTACTCGGTGTGACTGGTGACAGTTTGTTGAATTGGAATAGTCATATAAATCAAACATTATTGAGTCTGGAGGTGTCAAGCACTGTAGAAAATGTATTCCAAATCCAGTGATGAGAACACCAGTAGAATCATTAGTTTGATCACATTTAGATTATTGTTCAATCATTTGGTCAAGTACAACTGAAATGAACTGAAGCAAAGTGCAAGTTGCTCAAATAAAGCAGCTGGTGTAGTTTTAAGCTGCCCTTTCAGGACTAGTGTTAGAGAACTGAATACCAGCTAGTTTGGCTAAGTGGAAACGGTAGGATTCATTATTCTGTTATTAACTTTATTAGAAACACTGTTATTACAAAAATGCCAAAAATACTTTACAGCAGACTGTTATTGTTCAGTGCTGAGCATCAATATTCCACTGGTCAGTCAGAGAGTCGCTCTTTGTCACCTCCGTGTGGAACTACCCTCATGCAAAGGACAGTGCAGCACAGAGCAATGGTGGCTGGAATTCTCTGTTCACAGCTTTTGGTTTTTGGAATGAATGCACTGACTTTATGTATTGACACTAGAATAACTGTTATTATTTATATTTGCTGCTTCTTTGTCAAGAATGGTTGAAGGGAAAAACTATGGAACTTATGAACCCTATAGTAGCATAACTGTAACTGTGATAAGGAATAATGTAGAGCTGCTGTTTCACTGTTTTAGTTTTTAGTACGTTGCTGTACTGTCATGTAGGAATGTGTGCACTCCATTTTGTCTGTATAACGTATTGTTTTATGTTAAGAATACTTTTTGAAGTCTACAGACCCCAGGAAGAAGAGCTACTGCTTTGGCAGCAGTTAATGGGGATCTTACTAAACTAGACTGGATTTAGGTCAAGAACAGAAACCAGTCTTAGCTCTGGCTAACAGGGGACTCTGTGTCTGAGTGCATGAAGCAGGATCATGTTGGACAGTAGGGTCGAGCGGTTTCAGCTAAACCTTCCTGAGTGCTTGTCTGGTCCCGTCTCCACTGTGCCTGCATAGAGAGGGGGGGTGTCTGCACAGAGCCCCATCAAAACAGCTGCTGTAGCCTACAATTCACTGCAGGTAAAGTGCATTATAAACTGCCTGAAACAGGTAGCCATCTTTGTCAGTTAATATCTGTGTTCACTGTCTTCCTCGTAGCTCTTTCTCTCTCTCTCTCTCTCTCTCTCTCTCTCTCTCTCTCTCTCTCTCTCTCTCTCTCTCTCTCTCTCTCTCACGTCATGTTCATGAACTTTATCAAATGTCTCCAAAAGTAAAATACATTATACTACTGAAGAAAAACTGAAGATTCAACCACACAAGGCATCAAATAAAATATGTTTAATATTTGATCCTATTTTTTATATAAGTGGATTGCACTTTTTTATTAATGGTATTAAAAATGATACCGTCGCTACCTGTGTGCCCCGCCGGTATACCTTAATACCTTAATACCGCCCAACCCAACTGGACAGGAAGTAAAGTTCAGCTCTCTTTCCTGTCATGTGTGCAGCCTTTGGAGGCCTCAGCTCCAGGGCACAGAAACTATCTCTGACATGTAAACCAGAGGAAGTGAGTGAGCACAATAACAAAAGACATTCACTGACTGGAAGGAGCAGAAACGACTGGTTACATGATCCTTGAAGAACAACACATAATCTGAACTGTATGTACACTAACATGTACGACACACTCATTCATATGCAGCATAAGAAGATTCATATTACTGTATTACAATATGGACCAAAGCTTTATGGATGGAAGCTCTGTGAGTTTTACAACAGTATCAGACAGAGAACTGACCTCAGAGTCTGCAGTCTGCAATCTGGACTCTGCAGAAAACCACACAGCTGCTCCACTCCTGAATCCTGCAGGTTGAAGTTGTAGCTCAGGTCCAGATGTGTCAGATGGAAGGGGTTGGACTTCAGAGCTGAGGCCAGAGAAGCACAGCTGATCTCTGACAGCCTGCAGCTCTCCAATCTGAATAAAGAATAACAGATGAAATGATTGATAATCAATCAGATGAGTTTCAATGATCAGATGAACATTATTGTGTCCAAACAGCCTTTAAGGTTAACTGACTTTAAACAGAGGACATTTTCTACATATTAACAAACACTTGTTTTTATGACAGCAGAGTACATTTAAAACAGGAGCACCAAAAACATGAACAAAAGTACATTTACAGCTTTATGAACAGAAGCTCTGTGAGGATTTAAATTAGACATATAACAGTATCAGACAGAGAACTGACCTCAGAGTCTGCAGTCTGCAATCTGGACTCTGCAGAAAACCACACAGCTGCTCCACTCCTGAATACCACAGATGGTTGTAGGTCAGGTCCAGATGTGTCAGATGGGAGGGGTTGGACTTCAGAGCTGAGGCCAGAGAAGCACAGCTGATCTCTGACAGACCGCAGCCACACAATCTGAATAAAGAATAACAGATGAAATGATTGATAATCAATCAGATGAGTTTCAATGATCAGATGAACATTATTGTGTCCAAACAGCCTTTAAGGTTAACTGACTTTAACAGCTATCAGAGGACATTTTCTACAGTTTCTGTAACAAACAGACTGAATTTAGGAATTTAGGATGATTCTATTTATACGTCCACACAAACCCCTGTTGAACTTAGTAATATTTTACAAGTCGAACTGAGACGAATTGAAAATTGGATGAGGGACATAAAATGGTGATTAATGCAGGGAAAAGTAAATGTATGGTGTTGGGATCCAGGTCTCTGGTAAAGATCCACCTGTGTTGGGTCTGACTGGGGGGTGCTGTAATAGAACAGGTCACTGAGGTAAAGCTACTCGGTGTGACTGGTGACAGTTTGTTGAATTGGAATAGTCATATAAATCAAACATTATTGAGTCTGGAGGTGTCAAGCACTGTAGAAAATGTATTCCAAATCCAGTGATGAGAACACCAGTATGTTATAAAAACACTGTTTTGAAGTCTACAGACCCCAGGAAGAAGAGCTACTGCTTTGGCAGCAGTTAATGGGGATCTTACTAAACTAGACTGGATTTAGGTCAAGAACAGAAACCAGTCTTAGCTCTGGCTAACAGGGGACTCTGTGTCTGAGTGCATGAAGCAGGATCATGTTGGACAGTAGGGTCGGGCGGTTTCAGCTAAATCTTCCTGAGTGCTTGCCTGGTCCCGTCTCCACTGTGCCTGCATAGAGAGGGGGGGTGTCTGCACAGAGCCCCATCAAAACAGCTGCTGTAGCCTACAATTCACTGCAGGTAAAGTGCATTATAAACTCTCTCTCTCTCTCGTATTAAAAATGATACCATCACTACCTGTGTGTCCCGCTGGTATACCTTAATGCAGGGGTGGCCAAACTTTTTTCGGAGAGGGCCAGATTCAATAATGCGAAACTCTCCGAGGGCCAACAGTCCCCGATGTCATTATTTTAAACAATAAAAACTGTGTATGCTGTTTTGTAATATGTTACATTTTACACAGCAAACAAAATAACATCTTAGCATTCAGATGAACAGATCAGTAAATGTTATCTGAATTTACAGCATAAATTTAAAACTTTCAGAAACTGTGTGGTTGTGATAACAGAGCAACAGACTCTACTGTGAAGGTGAGATCTGATCATATGTGCAGGTCTGGTTTAGGAGCAGACATCAGTAAAATGTCAGGTAGACCAGGTGGGAGTCATTTAGTGCTGATCTCAAAGGGTCTGTAATTTAATGTTTACACAGGTTTGCAGTGCATGGCAACGAGACGTAAAAACGTGATGACGTGCCTTACGACAGATGCGTACTGAATGACGGAGTCTTTTTGAGAGAAGTGCTGCGTCTATGTACAGCTGACAGTTTAACAACAGAGAACGTTAACAAGCAAAGACGGACTGCTCTGCTGCTCCAGTAAAACATCACAGTTTATCACAGACAGTCTGCTCACACGACACAAACTAATTCATGATTTACAAATGTTCGCATTTCTGGAGAGTTGCTTTTATCCAGCCGCCGGTAAAAAGGCCCGAGGTCAGGATGCAGCCTCCCCGTGCAGCAGGGAGCAATGAGCGTCCCCCTCCCTCTCCATCATGTTGCTTTAACTTCTCTAATCGCTCCCTGCTGCCCGGCGCGGGTAGCAGGGAGTGATGGAACAGGGAGAGGGACGCTCCGCTCCACTCCCCTGCGCTCCTGGAGCCCCCAGTACTCCGGCACGTTCCCCAGAGAGGGACGCTCAATGCTGCACGGGGAGGCTGCTCTCTGGCCGGGCAGCACGCTCCCATGCACCCCGTCCATGAATTCTAATAGGGCTACTATACTACAACTAATAATAAAAATATTTCGTGCGCACGTTATACATAATTCGTGGCCACAATTTATTTCTTTTTGACCATGTCACAGAGGGGCTCCTAGTTTTGGAGAACTTCACTTGTACAGACGCTCTCTGATAGCAGGTTGTATGCAGAAGCATGTTTAGTCTCGTAGTGAATTGTGTCGAAGTGCTGAACCGGTGTTTTGCACCTTCGGAGCCCTCTACGTAGCTGGAACCAACAACCAAGCCCTGCAGCACCGCGTGACGCACCACGATGCAGACAGAGAGAGACAATGTTCTGCTCAGAGAATCATGTAAACATTACACAATGAGTTAAAAACAAAAACAAGAAATGCCTGTTGATTTTGTATGATTTACTCTGTTTGGCTGGCGGGCCAAAAATAACACATATTAAGATAGAAGCCGCGGGCCATAGAAAATCCGACCGCGGGGACGTAGTTTGGACACCCCTGCCTTAATACCTTAATACGGCCCAACCCAACTGGACAGGAAGTAAAGTTCAGCTCTCTTTCCTGTCATGTGTGCAGCCTTTGGAGGCCTCAGCTCCAGGGCACAGAAACTATCTCTGACATGTAAACCAGAGGAAGTGAGTGAGCACAATAACAAAAGACATTCACTGACTGGAAGGAGCAGAAACGACTGGTTACATGATCCTTGAAGAACAACACATAATCTGAACTGTATGTACACTAACATGTACGACACACTCATTCATATGCAGCATAAGAAAATTCATATTACTGTATTACAATATGGACCAAAGCTTCATGGATGGAAGCTCTGTGAGTTTTACAACAGTATCAGACAGAGAACTGACCTCAGAGTCTGCAGTCTGCAATCTGGACTCTGCAGAAAACCACACAGCTGCTTCACTCCTGAATCCTGCAGGTTGATGTTGTAGCTCAGGTCCAGCTCTGTCAGATGGGAGGGGTTGGACTTCAGAGCTGAGGCCAGAGAAGCACAGCTGATCTCTGACAGACTGCATCTCCCCAATCTGAATAAAGAATAACAGATGAAATGATTGATAATCAATCAGATGAGTTTCAATGATCAGATGAACATTATTGTGTCCAAACAGCCTTTAAGGTTAACTGACTTTAAACAGAGGACATTTTCTACAGTTTCTGTAACAAACAGACTGAATTTAGGAATTTAGGATGATTCTATTTATACGTCCACACAAACCTGTTGAACTTAGTAATATTTTACAAGTCGAACTGAGACGAATTGAAAATTGGATGAGGGACATAAAATGGTGATTAATGCAGGGAAAAGTAAATGTATGGTGTTGGGATCCAGGTCTCTGGTAAAGATCCACCTGTGTTGGGTCTGACTGGGGGGTGCTGTAATAGAACAGGTCACTGAGGTAAAGCTACTCGGTGTGACTGGTGACAGTTTGTTGAATTGGAATAGTCATATAAATCAAACATTATTGAGTCTGGAGGTGTCAAGCACTGTAGAAAATGTATTCCAAATCCAGTGATGAGAACACCAGTAGAATCATTAGTTTGATCACATTTAGATTATTGTTCAATCATTTGGTCAAGTACAACTGAAATGAACTGAAGCAAAGTGCAAGTTGCTCAAATAAAGCAGCTGGTGTAGTTTTAAGCTGCCCTTTCAGGACTAGTGTTAGAGAACTGAATACCAGCTAGTTTGGCTAAGTGGAAACGGTAGGATTCATTATTCTGTTATTAACTTTATTAGAAAAACTGTTATTACAAAAATGACAAAAATACTTTACAGCAGACTGTTATTGTTCAGTGCTGAGCATCAATATTCCACTGGTCAGTCAGAGAGTCGCTCTTTGTCACCTCCGTGTGGAACTACCCTCATGCAAAGGACAGTGCAGTACAGAGCAATGGTGGCTGGAATTCTCTGTTCACAGCTTTTGGTTTTTGGAATGAATGCACTGACTTTATGTATTGACACTAGAATAACTGTTATTATTTATATTTGCTGCTTCTTTGTCAAGAATGGTTGAAGGGAAAAACTATGGAACTTATGAACCCTATAGTAGCATAACTGTAACTGTGATAAGGAATAATGTAGAGCTGCTGTTTCACTGTTTTAGTTTTTAGTACGTTGCTGTACTGTCATGTAGGAATGTGTGCACTCCATTTTGTCTGTATAACGTATTGTTTTATGTTAAGAATACTTTTTGAAGTCTACAGACCCCAGGAAGAAGAGCTACTGCTTTGGCAGCAGTTAATGGGGATCTTACTAAACTAGACTGGATTTAGGTCAAGAACAGAAACCAGTCTTAGCTCTGGCTAACAGGGGACTCTGTGTCTGAGTGCATGAAGCAGGATCATGTTGGACAGTAGGGTCGGGCGGTTTCAGCTAAATCTTCCTGAGTGCTTGCCTGGTCCCGTCTCCACTGTGCCTGCATAGAGAGGGGGGGTGTCTGCACAGAGCCCCATCAAAACAGCTGCTGTAGCCTACAATTCACTGCAGGTAAAGTGCATTATAAACTGCCTGGAACAGGTAGCCATCTTTGTCGGGTAATATCTGTGTTCACTGTCTTCCTCATAGCTCTCTCTCTCTCTCTCTCTCTCTCTCTCTCTCTCTCTCTCTCTCTCTCACGTCATGTTCATGAACTTTATCAAATGTCTCCAAAAGTAAAATACATTATACTACTGAAGAAAAACTGTAGATTCAACCACACAAGGCATCAAATAAAATATGTTTAATATTTGATCCTATTTTTTATATAAGTGGATTGCACTTTTTTATTAATGGTATTAAAAATGTTACCGTCGCTACCTGTGTGCCCCGCTGGTATACCTTAATACCTTAATACCGCCCAACCCTACTGGACAGGAAGTAAAGTTCAGCTCTCTTTCCTGTCATGTGTGCAGCCTTTGGAGGCCTCAGCTCCAGGGCACAGAAACTATCTCTGACATGTAAACCAGAGGAAGTGAGTGAGCACAATAACAAAAGACATTCACTGACTGGAAGGAGCAGAAACGACTGGTTACATGATCCTTGAAGAACAACACATAATCTGAACTGTATGTACACTAACATGTACGACACACTCATTCATATGCAGCATAAGAAGATTCATATTACTGTATTACAATATGGACCAAAGCTTTATGGATGGAAGCTCTGTGAGTTTTACAACAGTATCAGACAGAGAACTGACCTCAGAGTCTGCAGTCTGCAATCTGGACTCTGCAGAAAACCACACAGCTGCTCCACTACTGAATCCTGCAGGTTGTTTCCTCTCAGGTCCAGCTCTGTCAGATGGGAGGGGTTGGACTTCAGAGCTGAGGCCAGAGCAGCACAGTCGATCTCTGACAGACTGCAGCCCCCCAATCTGAATAAAGAATAACAGATGAAATGATTGATAATCAATCAGATGAGTTTCAATGATCAGATGAACATTATTGTGTCCAAACAGCCTTTAAGGTTAACTGACTTTAAACAGAGGACATTTTCTACATATTAACAAACACTTGTTTTTATGACAGCAGAGTACATTTAAAACAGGAGCACCAAAAACATGAACAAAAGAACATTTACAGCTTTATGAACAGAAGCTCTGTGAGGATTTAAATTAGACATATAACAGTATCAGACAGAGAACTGACTTCAGAGTCTGCAGTCTGCAATCTGGACTCTGCAGAAAACCACACAGCTGCTCCACTCCTGAATACCGCAGATGGTTGTAGCTCAGGTCCAGATGTTTCAGATGGGAGGGGTTGGACTTCAGAGCTGAGGCCAGAGAAGCACAGCTGATCTCTGACAGCATGCAGCCCCCCAATCTGAATAAAGAATAACAGATGAAATGATTGATAATCAATCAGATGAGTTTCAATGATCAGATGAACATTATTGTGTCCAAACAGCCTTTAAGGTTAACTGACTTTAACAGCTTTCATTATTTTAAACAATAAAAACTGTGTATGCTGTTTTGTAATATGTTACATCTTACACAGCAAACAAAATAACATCTTAGCATTCAGATGACAGATCAGAAAATGTTATCTGAATTTACAGCACAAATTTAAAACATTCAGAAACTGTGTGGTTGTGATAACAGAGCAACAAGTTATTGACTCTACTGTGAAGGTGAGATCTGATCATATGTGGCAGGTCTGGTTTAGGAGCAGCAGACATCAGTAAAATGTCAGGTAGACTAGGTGGGAGTCATTTAGTGCTGATCTCAAAGGGTCTGTAATTTAATGTTTACACAGGTTTGCAGTGCATGTCAACGAGACGTAAAAACGTGATGACGTGCCTTACGACAGATGTGTACTGGATGACGGAGTCTTTTTGAGAGAAGTGCCGCGTCTCTGTACAGCTGACAGTCTAACAACAGAGAACGTTAACAAGCAAAGACGGACTGCTCTGCTGCTCCAGTAAAACATCACAGTTTATCACAGACAGTCTGCTCACACGACACAAACTAATTCATGGTTTACAAACGTTCGCATTTCTGGAGAGTTGCTTTTATCCAGCCGCCGGTAAAAAGGCCCGAGGTCAGGATGCAGCCTCCCCGTGCAGCAGGGAGCAATGAGCGTCCCCCTCCCTCTCCATCATGTTGCTTTAACTTCTGTAAGCCCCCCAGTACTCCGGCACGTTCCCCAGAGAGGGACGCTCAATGCTGCACGGGGAGGTTGCTCTCTGGCCGGGCAGCACGCTCCCATGCACCCCGTCCATGAATTCTAATAGGGCTACTATACAACAACTAATAATAAAAATATTTCGTGCGCACGTTATACATAATTCGTGGCCACAATTTATTTCTTTTTGACCATGTCACAGAGGGGCTCCTAGTTTTGGAGAACTTCACTTGTACAGACGCTCTCTGATAGCAGGTTGTATGCAGAAGCATGTTTAGTCTCGTAGTGAATTGTGTCGAAGTGCTGAACCGGTGTTTTGCACCTTCGGAGCCCTCTGCGTAGCTGGAACCAACAACCAAGCCCTGCAGCCCCGCGTGACGCACCACGATGCAGACAGAGAGAGACAATGTTCTGCTCGGAGAATCATGCAAACATTACACAATGAGTTAAAAACAAAAACAAGAATTGCCTGTTGATTTTGTATGATTTACTCTGTTTGGCTGGCGGGCCAAAAATAACACATATTAAGATAGAAGCCGCGGGCCATAGAAAAACCGACCGCGGGGACGTAGTTTGGACACCCCTGCCTTAATACCTTAATATGGCCCAACCCAACTGGACAGGAAGTAAAGTTCAGCTCTCTTTCCTGTCATGTGTGCAGCCTTTGGAGGCCTCAGCTCCAGGGCACAGAAACTATCTCTGACATGTAAACCAGAGGAAGTGAGTGAGCACAATAACAAAAGACATTCACTGACTGGAAGGAGCAGAAACGACTGGTTACATGATCCTTGAAGAACAACACATAATCTGAACTGTATGTACACTAACATGTACGACACACTCATTCATATGCAGCATAAGAAGATTCATATTACTGTATTACAATATGGACCAAAGCTTCATGGATGGAAGCTCTGTGAGTTTTACAACAGTATCAGACAGAGAACTGACCCCAGAGTCTGCAGTCTGCAATCTGGACTCTGCAGAAAACCACACAGCTGCTCCACTCCTGAATCCTGCAGGTTGATGTTCCAGCTCAGGTCCAGATGTGTCAGATGGGAGGGGTTGGACTTCAGAGCTGAGGCCAGAGAAGCACAGCTGATCTCTGACAGCCTGCAGCCCTCCAATCTGAATAAAGAATAACAGATGAAATGATTGATAATCAATCAGATGAGTTTCAATGATCAGATGAACATTATTGTGTCCAAACAGCCTTTAAGGTTAACTGACTTTAACAGCTAACAGAGGACATTTTTTACAGTTTCTGTAACAAACAGACTGAATTTAGGAATTTAGGATGATTCTATTTATACGTCCACACAAACCCCTGTTGAACTTAGTAATATTTTACAAGTCGAACTGAGAACTGAAAATTGGATGAGGGACATAAAATGGTGATTAATGCAGGGAAAAGTAAATGTATGGTGTTGGGATCCAGGTCTCTGGTAAAGATCCACCTGTGTTGGGTCTGACTGGGGGGTGCTGTAATAGAACAGGTCACTGAGGTAAAGCTACTCGGTGTGACTGTTGACAGTTTGTTGAATTGGAATAGTCATATAAATCAAACATTATTGAGTCTGGAGGTGTCAAGCACTGTAGAAAATGTATTCCAAATCCAGTGATGAGAACACCAGTATGTTATAAGAACACTTTTTGAAGTCTACAGACCCCAGGAAGAAGAGCTACTGCTTTGGCAGCAGTTAATGGGGATCTTACTAAACTAGACTGGATTTAGGTCAAGAACAGAAACCAGTCTTAGCTCTGGCTAACAGGGGACTCTGTGTCTGAGTGCATGAAGCAGGATCATGTTGGACAGTAGGGTCGGGCGGTTTCAGCTAAATCTTCCTGAGTGCTTGCCTGGTCCCGTCTCCACTGTGCCTGCATAGAGAGGGGGGGTGTCTGCACAGAGCCCCATCAAAACAGCTGCTGTAGCCTACAATTCACTGCAGGTAAAGTGCATTATAAACTCTCTCTCTCTCTCGTATTAAAAATGATACCATCACTACCTGTGTGCCCCGCTGGTATACCTTAATGCAGGGGTGGCCAAACTTTTTTCGGGGAGGGCCAGATTCGATAATGCGAAACTCTCCGAGGGCCAACAGTCCCCGATGTCATTATTTTAAACAATAAAAACTGTGTATGCTGTTTTGTAATATGTTACATCTTACACAGCAAACAAAATAACATCTTAGCATTCAGATGACAGATCAGAACATGTTATCTGAATTTACAGCATAAATTTAAAACATTCAGAAACTGTGTGGTTGTGATAACAGAGCAACAAATTATTGACTCTACTGTGAAGGTGAGATCTGATCATATGTGGCAGGTCTGGTTCAGGAGCAGACATCAGTAAAATGTCAGGTAGACCAGGTGGGAGTCATTTAGTGCTGATCTCAAAGGGTCTGTAATTTAATGTTTACACAGGTTTGCAGTGCATGGCAACGAGACGTAAAAACGTGATGACGTGCCTTACGACAGATGCGTACTGAATGACGGAGTCTTTTTGAGAGAAGTGCCGCGTCTCTGTACAGCTGACAGTTTAACAACAGAGAATGTTAACAAGCAAAGACGGACTGCTCTGCTGCTCCAGTAAAACATCACAGTTTATCACAGACAGTCCGCTCACACGACACAAACTAATTCATGGTTTACAAATGTTCGCATTTCTGGAGAGTTGCTTTTATCCAGCCGCCGGTAAAAAGGCCCGAGGTCAGGATGCAGCCTCCCCGTGCAGCAGGGAGCAATGAGCGTCCCCCTCCCTCTCCATCATGTTGCTTTAACTTCTCTAAGCCCCGAAGTACTCAGGCACGTTCCCCAGAGAGGGACGCTCAATGCTGCACGGGGAGGTTGCTCTCTGGCCGGGCAGCACGCTCCCATGCGCCCCGTCCATGAATTCTAATAGGGCTACTATACTACAACTAATAATAACAATATTTCGTGCGCACGTTATACATAATTCGTGGCCACAATTTATTTCTTTTTGACCATGTCACAGAGGGGCTCCTAGTTTTGGAGAACTTCACTTGTACAGACGCTCTCTGATAGCAGGTTGTATGCAGAAGCATGTTTAGTCTCGTAGTGAATTGTGTCGAAGTGCTGAACCGGTGTTTTGCACCTTCGGAGCCCTCTACGTAGCTGGAACCAACAACCAAGCCCTGCAGCCCCGCGTGACGCACCATGATGCAGACAGAGAGAGACAATGTTCTGCTCAGAGAATCATGCAAACATTACACAATGAGTTAAAAACAAAAACAAGAAATGCCTGTTGATTTTGTATGATTTACTCTGTTTGGCTGGCGGGCCAAAAATAACACATTTTAAGATAGAAGCCGCGGGCCATAGAAAATCCGACCGCGGGGACGTAGTTTGGACAGCCCTGCCTTAATACCTTAATACGGCCCAACCCAACTGGACAGGAAGTAAAGTTCAGCTCTCTTTCCTGTCATGTGTGCAGCCTTTGGAGGCCTCAGCTCCAGGGCACAGAAACTATCTCTGACATGTAAACCAGAGGAAGTGAGTGAGCACAATAACAAAAGACATTCACTGACTGGAAGGAGCAGAAACGACTGGTTACATGATCCTTGAAGAACAACACATAATCTGAACTGTATGTACACTAACATGTACGACACACTCATTCATATGCAGCATAAGAAGATTCATATTACTGTATTACAATATGGACCAAAGCTTTATGGATGGAAGCTCTGTGAGTTTTACAACAGTATCAGACAGAGAACTGACCTCAGAGTCTGCAGTCTGCAATCTGGACTCTGCAGAAAACCACACAGCTGCTTCACTACTGAATCCTGCAGGTTGATGTTCCAGCTCAGGTCCAGATGTGTCAGATGGGAGGGGTTGGACTTCAGAGCTGAGGCCAGAGAAGCACAGCTGATCTCTGACAGACTGCAGCCCTCCAATCTGAATAAAGAATAACAGATGAAATGATTGATAATCAATCAGATGAGTTTCAATGATCAGATGAACATTATTGTGTCCAAACAGCCTTTAAGGTTAACTGACTTTAACAGCTAACAGAGGACATTTTTACAGTTTCTGTAACAAACAGACTGAATTTAGGAATTTAGGATGATTCTATTTATACGTCCACACAAACCTGTTGAACTTAGTAATATTTTACAAGTCGAACTGAGAACTGAAAATTGGATGAGGGACATAAAATGGTGATTAATGCAGGGAAAAGTAAATGTATGGTGTTGGGATCCAGGTCTCTGGTAAAGATCCACCTGTGTTGGGTCTGACTGGGGGGTGCTGTAATAGAACAGGTCACTGAGGTAAAGCTACTCGGTGTGACTGGTGACAGTTTGTTGAATTGGAATAGTCATATAAATCAAACATTATTGAGTCTGGAGGTGTCAAGCACTGTAGAAAATGTATTCCACATCCAGTGATGAGAACACCAGTATGTTATAAGAACACTTTTTGAAGTCTACAGACCCCAGGAAGAAGAGCTACTGCTTTGGCAGCAGTTAATGGGGATCTTACTAAACTAGACTGAATTTAGGTCAAGAACAGAAACCAGTCTTAGCTCTGGCTAACAGGGGACTCTGTGTCTGAGTGCATGAAGCAGGATCATGTTGGACAGTAGGGTCGGGCGGTTTCAGCTAAATCTTCCTGAGTGCTTGCCTGGTCCCGTCTCCACTGTGCCTGCATAGAGAGGGGGGGTGTCTGCACAGAGCTCCATCAAAACAGCTGCTGTAGCCTACAATTCACTGCAGGTAAAGTGCATTATAAACTCTCTCTCTCTCTCTCGTATTAAAAATGATACCATCACTACCTGTGTGCCCCGCTGGTATACCTTAATGCAGGGGTGGCCAAACTTTTTTCGAGGAGGGCCAGATTCGATAATGCGAAACTCTCCGAGGGCCAACAGTCCCCGATGTCATTATTTTAAACAATAAAAACTGTGTATGCTGTTTTGTAATATGTTACATCTTACACAGCAAACAAAATAACATCTTAGCATTCAGATGAACAGATCAGAAAATGTATATGAATATACAGCATAAATTTAAAACATTCAGAAACTGTGTGGTTGTGATAACAGAGCAACAAGTTATTGACTACTGTGAAGGTGAGATCTGATCATATGTGCAGGTCTGGTTTAGGAGCAGCAGACATCAGTAAAATGTCAGGTAGACCAGGTGGGAGTCATTTAGTGCTGATCTCAAAGGGTCTGTAATTTAATGTTTACACAGGTTTGCAGTGCATGGCAACGAGACGTAAAAACGTGATGACGTGCCTTACGACAGATGTGTACTGAATGACGGAGTCAGTTTGAGAGAAGTGCCGCGTCTCTGTACAGCTGACAGTTTAACAACAGAGAACGTTAACAAGCAAAGACGGACTGCTCTGCTGCTCCAGTAAAACATCACAGTTTATCACAGACAGTCTGCTCACACGACACAAACTAATTCATGGTTTACAAATGTTCGCATTTCTGGAGAGTTGCTTTTATCCAGCCGCCGGTAAAAAGGCCCGAGGTCAGGATGCAGCCTCCCCGTGCAGCAGGGAGCAATGAGCGTCCCCCTCCCTCTCCATCATGTTGCTTTAACTTCTCTAATCGCTCCCTGCTGCCCGGCGCGGGTAGCAGGGAGCGATGGAACAGGGAGAGGGACGCTCCGCTCCACTCCCCTGCGCTCCTGGAGCCCCCCAGTACTCCGGCACGTTCCCCAGAGAGGGACGCTCATTGCTGCACGGGGAGGTTGCTCTCTGTCCGGGCAGCACGCTCCCATGCCCCCCGTCCATGAATTCTAATAGGGCTACTATACTACAACTAATAATAACAATATTTCGTGCGCACGTTATACATAATTCGTGGCCACAATTTATTTCTTTTTGACCATGTCACAGAGGGGCTCCTAGTTTTGGAGAACTTCACTTGTACAGACGCTCTCTGATAGCAGGTTGTATGCAGAAGCATGTTTAGTCTCGTAGTGAATTGTGTCGAAGTGCTGAACCGGTGTTTTGCACCTTCGGAGCCCTCTGCGTAGCTGGAACCAACAACCAAGCCCTGCAGCCCCGCGTGACGCACCACGATGCAGACAGAGAGAGACAATGTTCTGCTCAGAGAATCATGCAAACATTACACAATGAGTTAAAAACAAAAACAAGAATTGCCTGTTGATTTTGTATGATTTACTCTGTTTGGCTGGCGGGCCAAAAATAACACATTTTAAGATAGAAGCCGCGGGCCATAGAAAATCCGACCGCGGGGACGTAGTTTGGACACCCCTGCCTTAATACCTTAATATGGCCCAACCCAACTGGACAGGAAGTAAAGTTCAGCTCTCTTTCCTGTCATGTGTGCAGCCTTTGGAGGCCTCAGCTCCAGGGCACAGAAACTATCTCTGACATGTAAACCAGAGGAAGTGAGTCAGCACAATAACAAAAGACATTCACTGACTGGAAGGAGCAGAAACGACTGGTTACATGATCCTTGAAGAACAACACATAATCTGAACTGTATGTACACTAACATGTACGACACACTCATTCATATGCAGCATAAGAAGATTCATATTACTGTATTACAATATGGACCAAAGCTTTATGGATGGAAGCTCTGTGAGTTTTACAACAGTATCAGACAGAGAACTGACCTCAGAGTCTGCAGTCTGCAATCTGGACTCTGCAGAAAACCACACAGCTGCTCCACTCCTGAATCCTGCAGGTTGATGTTCCAGCTCAGGTCCAGATGTGTCAGATGGGAGGGGTTGGACTTCAGAGCTGAGGCCAGAGAAGCACAGCTGATCTCTGACAGATTGCAGCTGATCAATCTGAATAAAGAATAACAGATGAAATGATTGATAATCAATCAGATGTGATCAGGTTCAATGATCAGATCTACATGTGTGTGTCCTCATCAACATGTCAGCAACATTCACACCTGTTCATGTCAACACAGATCAATAACCTGCTGCTGGCCTCAGTCAGTCTGCCATTACAGGATCAATATCAGATCACACATGTTGGAGCACAAACTGTTCATCATTTCATTCCAACCAATCAGAGAGGTTCTTACATAGACAGTTATCTTTGTCTGACTGTTTTCAGCAGAAAGTGTCACAGACAGAATAAATGGAGGCTAGAAGAAGAAGCTGAATGACAGAAACCTCAACAGCTGAGATGAAGAGGAGGCAGAAATGGAGACGATGAAGACATTTACACCATTTTAAACATCAGAATAAATTCTATAATCTCAGATTATTCTGTCAATCCTCTTATTTTCCTCTTATCCTTTATTAATTTCCATCATTCATTATTCATTGATTTCAATGATGTCCTCCATGTTCTTATGATGTTTGTGAAAACCTCTTTCATTGATTGATAGATTAATATTCATGTTTGAACCCAAACTGAAGCCGCTTCCACAGCTGAGCTGCCTGACAGCTAAAGGCTCGTCCTCCATTCTACTGTGATGAATCCTAGGAACTACAAGTAAAGATCTGAGATCTGACTGTTCTGTTAGGAACATACGGTTCTATCAGGTCCTGCAGAGATCATGGAGCTAGTCCATGAAGAGCCTTGTAGGTGAGGAGAAGGATCTTGAAGTGTATTCTTGAGTCCACTGGGAGCCAGTGAAGAGAAGCTAGAACAGCAGAGATATGATCCTTTGGCTGCTTCCTGTCAGAACTCTAGCTGCTGCTTCTGGACCAGCTGCAGCTGTTCATGCAGTGATGTGGACATCCTGACAATAGTGAGCTGCAGTAGTCCAGTCTAGAAGTAACAAAAGCATGGAGGAGGTTTTCAGCATCACTCTGAGAGAGGATGCTCCTGATCTTAGTGATATTACAGAGGTGGAAGAAGGCAGTCTGAGAGACCTGTTCCATATGAGGGATAAACCACATGTCCTGATCAAAGAGAACTCTGAGGTTCCTCACAGTCGGACTGGAGGCCAAAGTGATGCCGTCCAGAGAGAGAATGTTATCAGATAATCTAGATCTGAGATGTTTGGGCCAATAACAATGAGCTCAGTTTGGTCTGAGTCTAACAGTGAAACGTTGGAGGTCATCCAGTCCTTTCATAGACAAACATGTTCATGTCTGTTTTATAGAACATTTGATTGTACTTATAGATTACTGAACATCTACAAGTGGTCCATCCACAGAAGCAGACTGAGGGGTTTGTTCTGTATCTGGTAACATTGGAGTCAGATTATCAGCAGATGTCTTCACAGACAGAACGAATGATCACTGACACCAACGACTCTTTAATGAACCTGTGAACACCAGACTGGAGCTGATCTGTCATCAGACCACCGAGGACTGAGGAGACACCTGCTGATATGAAGGACCATGATGCTCCTTCATTCAAACTGTCTGTGCTCCCTGTTCTGTCTGTCAGTCCTGACAGGTGCTCTGTGCAGTCTGAGACAATCTGGACCTCCATTCTTCATAAACCTGATCATAAATAATAACAGAGAACTGACCTCAGAGTCTGCAGTCTGCAGTGAGGACTCTGCAGTCCAGAACACAGCTGCTCCACTCCTGAATCCGGCAATCCATTGCTGCTCAGGTCCAGTTCTGTCAGATGGGAGGGGTTGGACTTCAGAGCTGAGGCCACGACTTCACAGTGAGTCTCTGACAGTCCACAGTTAGAAAGTCTGTGATGACAGAAACATCAGAAAACATGTTATTATGAAAGAGGACACTTTATATGGACTTCATCTGAAGACAGCTGGACACGTCCTGTTGGACATGTTGCTCTGCACATCAGTGCCTCAGCTCATCTGATCTGACTGTGTTTGACATGTATCAATAATCCTCAACAGACTGTTAATCTGTGCTGTAATCTGCTGATGAAAGCAGAGAACACAGAGTTCCTTTCAGGCCTCCATGCTGTCCACAGTCTGTCAGTGAGATCTGACGCACGTCTGAGTCCACAGAGTCACCATGAGGACGTCTTCATCAGAGACACATTCTGAGTGTTCTTACTGAGCGGCTGCTGCAGCTACAGTTACACACTGATGTCAACAATGATCAGATTTGTATAGAAACACACACAAACAGAAGAACATCTGTCAAATGGAACAATGATTAGAAACAACAAGAAAACTTCTTCATTCATTTAACAGCTTTAAACAGAAACAGCTGAAAAATCCACGTTTTCACAGCTGAAGAACATCTGAGACAAAAACACAGCTGACATGTTCCAATGAACACATGGACCTCTGAAGAACCACACAGTGTGGATCTGTGAAGACCTGAACCACTAATCTACACTGATTCACAATCATCATCACATCTGGACTCACCGAGCCTTCCTGCAGTTCCTCACAGTTGGAATCAGTCTTCGTCGTCCCTGGTCTGTTGTGTTGTACTTCTCCAGGTCCAGCTCCTCCAGAACCTCCTCTGACATCTGCAGCATGTAGGCCAGAGCTGAACAGTGGATCTCAGAGAGGCTCTTCTCTGATCTGGTCTCTGACTGCAGGAACTCTTGGATCTCCTGATGGACTGAGAGGTCCTTCATCTCCATCAGACAGTGGAAGATGTTGATGCTTCTGTCAGGAGAGATTTCATCAGTGTTCATCTCCTTCAGGTTGTTGATAACTGTCTGGATGGTTCTTGAATTTTTCTTTTTCTGACCCAGCAGGCCCCCTAAGAGTCTCTGGTTGGACTGCAGAGAGAGGCCATGAAGGAAGCGAACAAACAGGTCCAGGTGGCCATTTTTACTTTGGAGGGATTTCTTCATGGCTGTCTTCAGGAAGTCATTCAGACATGAAATTTTTGGATCTTTCTTTTTATTTTGCTTTCTCCTGAGTAAAGACTCTGGCTTTGAGTCCAGCAGGAACCGTCTCAGCAGCTCGGTGTTCCTGTTGGTGTAACAGTGGAACATGTAGACTGCAGCCAGAAACTCCTGAACACTCAGATGAACAAAGCAGTAGACTGTTTTCTGGAAGATCAAACTCTCTCTTTTGAAGATCTGTGTACAAACTCCTGAGAACACAGAGGCCTCTGTGACATCCAGACCACACTGCTCCAGGTCTTCTTGGTAGAACATGATGTTTCCTTTCTCCAGATGTTCAAAGGCCAGCCTCCCCAGCTTCAGAAGAACTTCCCTGTCAGCCTCCGTCAGCTCCTGAAGACTGGTCTCATGTCCCTCATGGTACTTGTGCTTCTTCCTGATGGTCTGGACCAGCAGGAAGTGTGAGTACATGTCAGTCAGGGTCTTGGGCAGCTCTCCTCTCTGCTCTGTAGTCAACATGTGCTCCAGAACTGTAGCAGTGATCCAGCAGAAGACTGGGACTGCACACATGATGTGGAGGCTCCTGGAGGTCTGGATGTGGGAGAGGATTCTGCTGGACAGCTCTTCATCACTGAACCTCCTCCTGAAGTACTCCTCCTTCTGGGCGTCAGTGAAGCCTCGTACTTCTGTCAGCCTGTCCACACACACAGGAGGGATCTGATTGGCCGCTGCAGGGCGGGAAGTTATCCAGACCAGAGCCGAGGGAAGCAGGTTCCCCTGGATGAGGTTTGTGAGCAGCACGTGGACCGATGACTTCTGTGTGACATCAGACAGCCGCTGACTGCTGCTGAAGTCCAGAGAAAGTCTGCTTTCATCCAGGCCGTCAAAGATGAACAAAGGTTTACAGGCAGCGAGCTGCTCTGCTGTGACCTTCTGTAATGTTGGATGGAAGACATGGAGCAGCGTCAGAAGACTGTGCTGCTCATCTCTGATCAAGTTCAGCTCCCTGAAGGAAAGCGGAACCACCACACTGACATCTTGGTTCTCTGAGCCCTCGGCCCAGTCCAGACTGAACTTCTGCACTGAGAAGGTTTTTCCAACGCCAGCGACGCCGTTCGTCAGAACCACTCTGATGGCTGTCTGTTGGTCAGCTGAGGCTTTGAAGATGTCCTGGCACCTGATTGGAGTCTCATGGAGGGTCTTCTTCTTGGAAGCTGTCTCCAGCTGCCTGACCTCATGTTGGGTCTGGACCTCTTCGCTCTGTCCCTCTGTGATGTAGAGCTCAGTGTAGACCCTGTTGAGGAGGGTTCCACTTCCTGTTTCATCAGTTCCTTCAGTCACATGTTCACATCTCCTCCTCAGACTGACCTTATGTTCCTCTAAAACCTGCTGCAGACCAACATCTGCTGAAAGACAAGGACCACAATGAGACATCTTTCATGTCTGTACAACACAACACAACCACAAGTCCAGTTTCAGAAAAGAGTCCCTCAGCAGACACATGTCCAGTCTTACCTTGTCCATGTCTTTGTCTTGATCTAGGCAGCTGCTCGTCCTCACAGACGTCGCTCCTCTTCCTCTCTCTGTGGAGACATGTCTTCATCAGTAAAATTATTTATGGTTTTTATAAAAACATCAGAAAGTGTTGAGCAGCTCAGACGCTCTCAGAGAAACAGGAAGTCATGAACATGAATGAGCTGCTGTCTTTAACCACTGAGATCTTCCTGCAGGTTTCTCTGAACACACAGAGTCCACAGTGAAAGTCTCTCTGCTACAGCTGAGACCAGATCAGGTTTTAAATGAGGTCTGAATACTTTGAGTTCATCAGGATCATCATGTGGACATGAAGACAAACTGCATCAGTGACATCATCACCGTCCATCAGGACACTTTAGAAACTCTTACTTTGGATTGAAGGGTCCAGGTTCAGCACTGAAGTATAGAGGTTCTTCTTTGGACCAGTCACTCTTCATGGACTCACAGGTGGATCCTGGTCCTCTGTGTCTGCAAACACAAACTTTCCAAAGTCAGAGTAAAACCTAAGAAGATCAATCCAAACAGAATCAGATGAAACCTGTTTAGAAAGAAACCTTTGTCAAGAGCAGTTTGTTTTTATGAAGGAGAATAAAAATGGATTCAAATAATAATAAATCAGGTTTAATGTGAACAAATGAGAGATTTTTTGTTGAAGCCTCAGCGCCAAGTAGGGCTGGCAAGTAACCGAAAATATATCCAAACCGACATTTAGACCCTCTAACCGACTTGTGATGATTAATTTGATGATTACTTCTGTGCTGTCCCGTTGCTGTAAAAATAAAATCAAAGTGCGTTGTAGAGCTTGTTACATATCCAGAGAACAGTTCCAGAGGTGGCAAGAACAAAAACAAACTTTTCATACTTCATACAGAAGCAGCAGATTAGGTGAATGTTAGAAGACGAGATATTTGGGAAACAAGCAAAACCGAGAAATCCCAAATAGTAGCAACATCCTCCTCCTCCTCTGCTACACATGTTCACCTGAACTGCTGCTTCTGCTGTTCAGCAGCGTCATGTCAAAACCTGTGTGTGTGTGTGTGTATGCTGCAGTGGGAGGACTGAATGAGGAGTTCTGCACACACGTTTCTTGTGAATTATGAAAAGTCCGGGCCGAAACAAACTTTGTTCTTGTTCTTCTTGCCACCTCAAGGCTGTTCCATACTCCACGAGAACAGAGAACAGAACTCGCTCCACGGGTGGTAAGAGTAAAAAAAAAAGTTCTTTTTGGCATGGAGGTTCCATACTCCGTGAGACGTGTGAAGAAGAACTCCTCATACGGCCTCCTACGCAGCACACGTCACACACAAAAGGTTGACAATGCAGTTGTGTTGTAAACTGTGAGCACAGTCGTGGTTACCTGGCCTAACGAGCTGATAATGTTCAGGGAAGAGGGCGCACAGCTGACAATAGATAGAAGATCAGTGCAGCTGACTGTAGCAGACCTCTGGTCTGTGTGAGTTTAACTGTGTGAACGTGTGGATGACTGTCTGCAATAACACATCCCGTCTCCTGGTGTTTAATGTGCGCGAGCCGCTGTAACACTGTGATCAATACTGGGATTAGTTTTTATCTCCACCTTGTGGACAGACACTCTGTGCGCCGTGTTTCTCCTTCCAGGAGCTGTTTGCCAGCTGCTCATCTAAACTGTCCATCGTCGCTGTGCTTCCTCCTTCTGTCTGTGTGTTCTGCACCTGAAGAAGCTCTTGGCTTCAACACATTCATCACGCCCACAATAAATTCCGACCAATCACAGCATGGTTGACGCACAGCACTGAGAGAAAATGTTCTGCCCGGGCCATGTGTCCGAGAGCGCTGCACAACGTCCGAGATAAAAAATGACGTCACTTTGTGGGCGTAACGTCTGCAGGGGGAAGGGAGTTCTCTGTTCTCGCGGAGTATGGATCCAGCTTCAGAACCACCACTAGATTTCTCTGTTCTATTGGAGTATAACATACTTAAATCACGTTACTGGGTCTCCTTTTTAGTCTGCGTTCACTCAAAGCGAAGCCATGATCCTTAATCGTTATCGAGGAAAAAGCTTCAGTTAATTGTGATATTGATTTTAAGTAATATCACCCAGCCCTAACTGATCCACATGTGGAAGTCCAGAGACCTGGAGGACTGACCAGAATCCAAGCCAATAACATCAGGGACAGAAGGGATTCACATGAGACACATACAGGACTCAGCAGCAGGACTCTTACCTTGGACTGAAGGGTCCAGGTTCAGCACTGAACTCTGGAGGTCTGCCTTTGGACCAGTCACTCCTCATAGACTCACAGGTGGATCCTGGTCCTCTGTGTCTGCAAACACAAATGTTTCTGTTCACATGGATCAATCAGTGAAGTCTCTCTGAACACATGAAGGACTGATCATCTGATGATCAGATGGTTCAATAACAGTCCTCTTCTTTAAGCTCTGACTGAACCTCTGTAACATCAGGGACAGAAGAGATTCACATGAGACACATACAGGACTCAGCAGCAGGTCTCTTACTTTGGATTGAAGAGTCCAGGTTCAGCACTGAAGTCTGGAGGTCTGCCTTTGGACCAGTCGCTCTTCATGGACTCACAGATGGATCCTGGTGGTCCTGCTCTGCTCTCCTCTTCCTCCACACCACCATCCATCTTCAGTCAGTCTCAGGCCTGAACCAGGATCACTCAGAGACTGTAACAGTCAGCTTCTCTGCACTGAGCTGGTTTCTAACCTGTGAACAACAAACAGAGGAGCTGGGTTCAGCTGATCCAGGTTTCAGAGCTCACATTTAAAGAGAGATCAGAGGACTGAACATGTTCTCATGCCGATGTTTAGGAAGGTCTCTGAGGACTCTGGGACACTTTCAGAGAACTTTCAGAGGGGACTCTGATAGGACTTAAGCTGGATCCATACTCCGCGAGACAAAGACATTTTTCCCCCCTGCAGACGTTACGCCCACAAAATGACGTCATTTTTTGTCTCTGACCGCCCGCTGATCCGCACTCCTGTGCACAGGGTCCGGGCCGAACTTTGTCTTTCAAGGCTGTGCGGCAACCATGCTGTGATTGGTCGGAATTTATTGTGGGCGTGATGAAAGTGGAGAAGCGCAAGAGCCTCTCCAGGTATATAGGTAGGTGTATAAACAGCGCTGATTCAACAGATTTAGATAACACCATACTGGTTTTGCATGATGAGCAATAAAAGAAAGAAAGGCAAGTCAGGGTGATTTGTCACCAATAACTCCAGACAGCCATTCACACATACCAGATGGTGACTGTTATTACCATTCTATATACTCCTACATACCCGGGCATAATAGGCTCGTTAACAATGTCTGTATATCTTTGCTATTGTTACTTTTAATGTCGCATCTTCACAGCTCATCACCGGACAGTTTGAAGTATCGCAGGCACATTGGAACACAGTACATGTGCAAATGTGGTCATAAAGGCACAAACACTGAATCTTTGCTATTGTTACTTTTAATGTCGCATTTTCACAACTCATCGCCGGACATCTCACGCTGTTGCAGGCACCCTCTCTGTATAATGCCCTCTTGCCACACGTCCTTGTGGTGTGTTAAAAAACTCAGTAAAGTCTTTCCTTATAGTGGGCGGGCCGTATGAGGAGTTCTGCACACACACGTCTCGCGGAGTATGGTACCTCAGTGCGGAAAATACCTTTTTTTTGTATCTCTTACCACCCGTGGAGTGCGTTCTCCGCTCTTTGTCTCGCGGAGTATGGATCAAGCTTCAGACCGACTGCAGAGCTGAGTCAGCAGCTGGAACTAATAACCCTGTTCACACTGGGGGAAAAAATCTGGCTAAAGCGGGATTCGGGCCTATCCAGATGTATCCAGATGTTTTTTTTTCTGAGTGTGAACAGCTCGAATCCGGCTGTATCCAGTTTGATTTCAATCCGGCTAGATCCACCTTTGGTGGGTGGATCTAGCCGGATTGGCTCAAATGTGGCTCAGGTGTGAAAGCAAATGTGGCTAGCGAATCCGGCTAGCGACATGCTACTTCAGGTTCACAGGGCGCGACATGGGACAAAATACCGCATGATGCATGCGCACACGCGGTCCTACCGCAGCCTGAACGGACTCTGTATATTACGAGGTGCCACCTAGTGGTTTGGAGGACAGCAAACACACTGGATGAAGCCGGATTGAGTGCGGACACAAATGTGTGCTAGCCAGATTTGAAAATAGGTCTGAATGTATTCAGCTTAAAGGCTGTCTGGGCTCAATCCTACTCCAGCTGGAACAGGGCTCTAGACTAACTTTTTGCACTGGTTGCACTGGTGCGCCTAACTTTTTTTCTTAGGTGCAGTGGAACACAAAATTTAGGTGCACCGCATCTCAACACCCACCTCTCTGTATTTTCTGGCTGTTGCTCCTCACTATCTATCTGCCAATGGGAATTAAAATTAAAAAATGATCATATACACCTTTATTTATTTAACAGTTGTGATTGAGATATATATTTAGTTTTCTTCAACACATTTCTAATGCAGCTACAGTATCTCTTCTCTCATCTTCCTCACCTCTTCCTCTCTGCCTCTGTGTCTCCTCTCTTTCTAAAGCTGAACTCCAGCTGACAGACTTTTCAATCTGTCTGTTACAGTTTTAGCTGTATGCAGATATCATCCTGGCAGACAATGCTCCACTGTAGCAGATTTTGAATGGGCGTTCATCATGTAACATGTTCTATAACTCCTTAAACCAGCTGACTGCTGTCAGTCAGAGTGAATCAGCCTTCATGGATGAACCACACAGGTCAGATAACACTGTCCTCAGACCTGCTGTTCAGTCTGTTATAAAGCTACGAGCACGTCACGCCCCCTCCCTGAACATGACCGGCTCGTTATCATCCGTCATTCAGGTCAACAGCAAATTAGCAAAACCCGCATAGTAGCGACAAATCCTGCTCCTCCGCTACATGTTCAACTGCGGATTCTGCTGTTCAGCAGCAAAACATCTTTAAACCCTGTCTACCTGCCTGCCTGTCTGTCTGTCTGTCTGTCTGTCTGTCTGTGCGCTGCAGTGAGAGGCCCGTATGAGTTGACATTTCAAAGAGTCCGGGACGAGACAAACTTTGTTCGTGTTCTCGTCACCTCGGAAACACGAACATATCACTCTGTTCTCATGGAGTATGGAACAAGCTTTATCACACAGCATCAGCTCTGCGCAGCATATGTCCGCGTTCTTCCTCTTCTTCTCGATTTTCGGCAGACTCGGTCTGACTGCAAATGTACACACACACACGGGGGTCCCGCCCTTCACCGTCTCTGACTGGTTTAGACCATTGGTTTATGAGCCTGATGTGTGTCTGTTGTTGGACCACAGGGAGACTTTTAACAGTCGTGGAGAATGTATCTCCCTCTTACAGCTGGTCGTACCGGTGCGACCTCTGATATTTTTTGGTTGCACCTTTGAAAAATTAGGTCGCATGTGCGCCCAAAACGGTCCCACTCTAGAGCCCTGTGGAATGACTTTCTCCAGTGTGAACGGGGCCTAAAAGCCCTCTGCTCACGTGTCAGCAGGGGCGGAGCTAGGAGGGGCAGCAGGGGCCATCTCTGGAATGTGATTGGACACCTCAGGTGCCACCCGGCCGACTCAGCAGGAAGGTTCTCCTTATGAGCCGGTCCTGTTGAAGGTCTCTTCCTGTTAAAGGGAGTTTTTCCTGACGCTGTTGGTCTTCAGGGGGTTCAGGCTCTGGGTCTGAGAACATTCCAGTACAGACTGCAGTGACACAGCTCGGTTTGGTAATAACTAAAAACATCCTCCAAAATGCAAATATTACCCCCACACTCAATGCTGTGAAAAGGTTTTTAACCATTGGTGGACTGGGACTGGTGGTTTGTCTCTTCTAGGTCGTATTTTACTGTCTAAAGCTGAAGGTCTCTGAAGACTCATGAATCCTTGTCCTCCAAGCTTCACACCCCCAGAAGTTATAAGGTGATCCGCTCCATTAACTTTAATCTCATCCTGAAAAATAAAACACTACATTCACAGATCACAAGTAGTAAAACAGAGAACAGAGGGTTAAAAGCTTCAGACTTCAAATCCACTGTTGCTGCTTCCAGGGTCAGATGGTTAAAGAATGTTTATCTATATGGTGCCATATTCCTCACAGGTTCTTGTAAAGGTCGGCGTTATAAAGGCTCAGGTTTGTGGTCTGTCATTCATCCATGTGTAAGTGCCACTGTGCTGATTAAGGGCAGTGAGAGGTCAGCTGGTCCATGCAGTGCCTTATTTGCACCATAGATGGCGCCATTCTTCCACCTACATCTGTGACGCACCTCACTTAGACTTCCTGTACAGACAGACTGGAGGCAGAGCCTGTGTTCTGTCAGGTCTGGTGCAGATCACTGAGACTCTCCTGGTCTAGTCGATCACCTTAAATCTGCTTCATTTAGCTCTGCATGAATAAGTCTGACATGTTTATTAATAACAGGCTGAACATCACTCAGCTGTTACTTCAGGCTGCTGGAAACACTCCAAATATCAGAGGGAACATGCTGTGGAGCCTGGTTCAGGACTCCTGTCTCCTCCTATCTGTGTTCTGATGGGCACCCCGGCATTCAGTGCAGTACAGTCCACTGCAGAACAGACGGAGGGTTCCCATTTCTGCTTAGGGGCGACTTTGAAGGGACAAAGAGCCCTGAAATGATCAGAATTCCACAGCCAGGCGCTGAAGATTAGGAATCTGCTCTTTATCCATAATTCCTCCCCTCATAATTCTGTGTTGTGGAACATGGAAGGATGTCATCCATTTTATGGACTCTTTGTTCAAATAAAAGAGGCTCACAGACTTCAGAATCCAAGACTGAAAGACAGGAGGTCTGATCCAGATCAAGATCAAGGCCTGGACTCACACAGGAGGCCTGAACTGCCACTTACTGACACACACAGCAGAACACGATCAGTCACCACCTGCTGTCCACACTCACTGAACGGTGATGCTGATCATATTTTCAATAACAATAATTCACAGAAACAGACGAAGTTTAAACTCACCGAGCGTCACCGTCTGCTGCTCAAAATGGAGACTGAACACAAACACTTTCACTTTCACTGCCCCTCCCTCTGCAGGTACAGAAAACCAGGTGAGTTAATGTGTGTCTGACATGAGGCCAGGTGCATTATGGGAGATGTAGTCTGGCTTTGCTAACAGTGACAGAGTCCTTCACTGTGTGTTATCTGTTAACCTGACCCAGCAGCTGGTCTGACACACAGAGCCATGTGTTCTGAACAGTGCTGGAAGAAGTACTGGAGCTGGGTGCTTTAGTCAAAGTACAATGACCCAGTAAAATACATACTTAAGTACAAGTGCTACATCAGCAATCCTACTTCAGTAAAAGTAGTATGCAATTACTTTTAAATGTACTTAAAGTATTCAAAGTAAAAGTACTCACACAGTGAGTTGTCTCTCAGCATCTAGGTGGAGCCGTGTTGATAAAGAATGCAGCGAGAGCTCCTGTTAATACTTTTGTATATATAACTGATTTTCATTGCAAAGGACATGAACCAAAGTGATCAAAACTACAGTGAATGAAATTCAGGAAGCTCTTGAAGGGTTTTATAAAACTCTACACTCTGAAGGCCCTGGTAGGAGCGTGAGTCACACGGATCATTTCCTGAACTCTCTAAATCAGACCTGGGCAAAGTACGGACTTCCGGCAAGATGGCGAACCGGGTGCATGTGTATGTTTGAGCTCCATCTGCATGTCCCAGATTTTTCCACTAAACTTGCTCTCTGACGTTCAGTTTTACACCCTTTTGGAAAGAAATTGTTTAGCACCAGCACTTCTGATTCATGAAACCCACCGTAACAAACCGAGGAAGCGTAACAGCGGGCGGACACGACTACTCAGTCAACATGGAGTTTTCGACCGACGGCGCCAAACGCAAAGACCCTTTTTCACCGGTCAAAACTCAACCGAATGCTAAAAAGAAGGACTCAGAGAAGGAGGAAGGTGTGTCTGCTATTCTGGAAGCGATAAAACAACTTACCAGTCAAACCTCTGCACTTACTGACAAGGTAGATTCTCTCGGCACTCAGATACAACAAAACTCTGTGATGCTTGCTAACATGGCGAAGGCTGTCGAGTTTAATGCGGCAGAGATTAAAGACTGTAAAACTAAACTACAAGCAATGGAGAAGGACATGACTGCAAATAAGAAAGACAACGCTGAGTTGAAAGAGAGAGTCCTGGATTTGGAACGATATAAGCGACGCTGGAATCTGCGGATTAGGGGGATAAAAGAGAAAGAAGGAGAAAATATTCGTGAAGTAGTGACCAACTTGTTGGCTAAAATCTCCCCCACATGGTCCCCGAACATCAACCACATTGTGGACTCTGTTCACCGGCTGGGTCGTCGAGAAGAAAACAGGACGAGGCAGGTCATCATCCAATTCACACAGAGAACACACCGCGACGCACTGTGGAGGATGACCAAGGACTCGTCTGTCTGCAAGGACCTGGAGATCGGCTTCATGGAAGACCTCTGCAGAGCTGACAGGGAGACACGCGCAGCGGCATGGCCGAAGATTCAACAGGCGCGAGCAGCAGGGAAGCGGGCCTACTACAGAGGTGGAGAGGCTTACATCGAAGGACAGAGAATCACTTAACTTGTAGCTGAGTGACAGGTTTTATATGGAAACAAGATTGCACTTTTTGGTTGTGCAATACAAGGGGGTTTACTTTATTATCCAAATATTTTGAAGAGCTAAGTTTAAAAATATTTTGATATTGAAGGGACATTGCCTACGTTTGGGCTTTATCACTTTTTCACTTAAACACTTTACTGTTTTGCGTGCTAGTAGTTACTAGCTGTGTTTACTCGTTCCATGTTGAATACTTTTGTTTCTTTTTCTTGTTTGTCGTTGAATGCTAGGGGCCTAAGAGACAGCACTAAGAGAAAAGCAATATTTTTGTTTTGTAAAGGTGAAAAAACGAACTTTATTTTGTTACAGGAAACACACTCAAAACCAGAAGACGAAAAATTTTGGATTAATCAGTGGGGGGATAAGATCCTCTTCGATCATGGTTCCACTAAATCAGCAGGTCTGGCTATTTTGTTTCATAACTCCCCTGGCACTCTTATAACCTCTAAATATAGCAACAATGGAAGATGGCTAATCTGTGTTTTGAAATTTGACGACCAGTACATTATTTTAGTAAACATCTATGGTTATAATAACCCCACGCATAACAGACAACTGATTTCAGAGGTCTCTGATGTCATTAAAAACATAAATATTACTTATCCATTGGCCAGTGTAGTTATGGGGGGTGATTTTAATATGGTTAACGATGAATACCTTGATAGATACCCTCCCAAAGGTCACTGTAACTCTCAAAACCCTGTCCTATCAAACTTGTGTAGTAACCACAATTTATTAGACCCATGGCGTTTCAAATACCCTGACACCAAACAGTACTCCTGGTTCAAACCAAATGATGTTACAAAGTCCAGAATTGACTATTGGTTAATTTCTGCTCCTATATTACAGATGGTCTCTGGCTGCTCACTATCTGCTGCTCCTCTTACGGATCATTCTGTTGTCAAAATTAGCTTTTCACCACCTGGATCCAACTATAGAAACAAAGGCTATTGGAAATTCAATTCAAGTTTATTAAATAATTCAACATATTGTGATGGTATAAAGAATCTAATCACAGAGGTTGAAAATGAATGTTCCCTAACCTCACATGTATCTAGATGGGAATTTCTTAAATTCAAAATAAGAGCATTTTCCATTCAGTTTGGTAAGGCTTACAGCAGAAGTAACAAGCAGACTGAGTTGAATTTAATTAAAGAAATTAACACCTTCTGTTTGAAGACGTCACTATCTGATAGTGATAAGCAGGAGTTACTAACTTTGCAAGCTAAACTTGATGAAATGTATCTTAAAAAAGCAGAAGGGGCCTATGTTAGATCGAGGGCCAAATGGATGGAGGAAGGTGAAAAAGGTACAGCATATTTTTGCCGTCTAGAAAAGAGAAGACAGGTGAGAAATTCGGTTAAAACCTTACTGATCGGGAACCAGCTATGCTCTGACCCTTCCAACATTGCTAGGGAAATCGTTTCCTTTTATAGTAAGCTGTACTCCTCCGTGTTTTCTATAAATGACTCCGATGCATTTTTCAAGCACATAGAAAATTCTATTCCATGTATAGAAGGTGACTTTGCAAGGTTATGTGATTCTGATATTACTGCTGATGAGCTTGACAAAGTAGTTGAGAGCCTATCTTTGAATAAATCCCCAGGATGTGACGGTCTGACATCCAACTTCTACCGTCATTTCTGGGACTTATTAAAAAAACAATTTAGTCTTATGCTAAAAGAAGCATCTGATAATTTAATGTTCCCTCCCACTATGAAGCAAGGAGTTATTACTTTGATCCCTAAACCTGGCAAGGACCCAAAAATATTGGATAATCTTAGACCTATCACACTATTGAACACTGACTATAAAATTATAACTCACGTTTATGCTAATAGATTAAAATCTGACTTAGACAAAATTATTAGTGACTCCCAGTCTGGTTTTATGAAAAACAGATCTATTCACAACAATATTCGGTTAATTCTTGATCTTTTAGATTATAGTCATTTAATTGAGGATGATGGATTTATTCTTTTCCTTGACTTTTATAAGGCCTTCGACTCAATCGAGCACCCTTTCATTTTCCAATGTCTTAAACGTTTTGGATTTGGTGACAAATTTCGAAACATCATTGAATCTCTTTATGATAATGCAAATAGCTCAGTCTCATTACCAGGGGGTACCTCGCCAAGGTTTTCTATCAAACGTGGGATTAAACAGGGATGCCCAATCTCCCCTTTTCTTTTTATTATTGCCACTGAGATGCTCTCTATTTTTATCAAGAATTCGAATATTGCTCCCCTAAATGTTTTAGGCAAACCTATAATCATTAGCCAGTTAGCGGATGATACAACCATTTTTATGAAACAACTATCTGAGATTCCAAAAATATTACGAAACATTGAAATATTTTCTAAAGCCTCAGGGCTTAAACTCAATTTAAACAAATGTGAACTGATGCCAATCCATCAATGTGCTTTAACAAATATTTACAACATTCCCATAAAGACGATAGTCAAATATCTGGGTGTATATATCTCTAAAGATGTCACTGAAAGAGAAAACAAAAATATAAAGGAGGTTTTGGATAATTGTCAAGCTAAACTTAATTCCTGGTTACTGAGAGATATAAGTTTATTAGGTAGAGTGTTTTTGACTAAGATGGAGAGCATTTCGAGGTGTATTTATCCTGCATATTCTCTAGCCATTCCTAACAGAGCCATCAAAACGATTAATCAGATTAATTTTGATTATATTTGGAAAAGAAAAACTCATTATATTAAGAAAGTGGAAATGACCAAAGAATATAAATATGGAGGTTTACAAGCCATAGACTTTGATTTCATAAATGGAACCCTGAAAATGAATTGGTTAAAATCCCTTTTAAATAGCAACACTTTTTGGTTTCATATTCCTAGAGAAATTTTCAAGAAATTAGGAGGTATAGAATTATTATTAAGATGTGACTTCATCATTCAAAGGTTACCTGTTAAACTCTCCCTTTTTCATCAACAAGTTCTTTTATATTGGAAAATGTTATACAATCATAATTTCACTCCACACAATACACCAATTTGGAACAACAGGTACATAGTGGTCAAAAACAAATCCCTTTACAACAAGGAACTGATGGATAAAAATGTTTGGTCTGTGGTTCATTTTCTTGATGAAGAAGGATGTATAATGTCCCATGAAAACTTTTGTTTGAAATATAATTTGAATATCAATCAAAAATCCTTTAATTCAATAACCAGAGCTATTCCTTCTCCCTTTCTGGGCCTAATCAGAGGAAGCCTTTCAAATTCCTCGGTCGTCACTCCCTGTCTTCCACATCTTCTAGTGGGTGGATGTGACTTTGCTTCCACCAAATTTCCTAACAAAACAATTAGATGTATGTATAACGAAATTTCTTATCCCCTTCTGTCATTCAGAAATTCAATTGGCCATGTGTTCACCAAGGACATTATACACTCCTTAAGAACAAAGTACTTAAAGTTCCCCATCACTCCTAAAGCTAAAGAAATGCATTTCAAAATACTGAATGGTGTGTATCCCTCGAATGAGTTTTTACGTCAAAGGTTTTGTTTTGACACAAATAGATGTTCTTTTTGTGACGATATTGAAACTACAGATCACTTATTTTTTCAGTGTATGTTCTCAGAAGCTTTTTGGACTGATATTCATGACTGGCTTCATACCACTGTTCTACTTGAACCCTTCTATCGTAATGATATTATTTATGGTTTTATTTCACAAAGTAAGGAATATGATTTCTTGATTAACAATATCCTCATCCTTGGGAAATTTCACATTCACAAATGCAAATACATGTCAGTTAAACCTAGGTTTTTTGTGTTCCATAACGAATTTGTTTCCTTCACTAAAGCCCTTAAAATAATGAAAGGAAAGTATGCAATCAAACTTTTTAATTTGATTGACAGATTTAATTTGCTAAATAAGCCCTAGCATCCTCTTTATTTTTATGTATTTATTTCTTTTTCTCTTAGTTTTAGGGTTTTTGTATTTGCACTTTACAACCCTGAAAGAGAAGCCTACATTATAAATGTATTGTTTTTTTTTTTTCTGTTATATGCACCTGTTTCTGTTTAAATGTCCATTATGAAGACATAATGCCATAATCTAATGTACATTTTGTCAAAAAAAAAAAAAAAAAAAAAAAAAAAAACCTGGGCAAAGTACGGCCCGCAGGCCACATCCGGCCAGCTTGCGTCTTCAATGCGGCCCGCGGACCGTGCGCACAATAGTCCTCGTCTCTTCCACGCTGCTGTACTGCTTCATCCCATCTACTCTCTGGAGATTAGAAGGAATTAGTTTGAACTCTAATGGTTTTCTTCATGTTTTTCAACATACAACCAGCAACACTCAGAGTGGACCTGGACACACACACAGAGGACAGAGGAGTGAGCAGTAAACACACAGACCAGTTCACATCATCAACTCCCTCCGCCACACATTGATTCTGTGTTTTTTTTTTCCGCCAATGCGATTTTATAATATCTATCTTTCCATTCATTCAACTCCGCGCAACTCTCTCTCTCCATCCCGTCCGCGTTCACACACACGTACACACATAAGCGCACACGCATGCGCGAGAGCAGCTGATCCGCCCGCTCCTCCTTTCAACGCACCATGACTGTTGAAGGAACCCGGACCGGCGGATATGTTCACAGAGAAGATGATGGAACATCTCACCCTAACTCAGCACAGACAGAGCTGGTAACGCAGCAAACATTAGGAGATTTAAGGTGAAACACGGTTACTGTTGAGATAAACTACGTCATATGCCCATAGTCACATGAATAATAACACCAAAAGCTGTTTTATTAATCAGTTAGTTGCCTTGTTGTAACTTTAGTAGTTCCATATATCTGATTATAGTATTTATGCTGTTAATGTATTTATGTGGTTATATCACATTATTTATTTGAACCTTTATTTTACCAGAAAATGTCATTTTACAGAACAAGAACAGGCGGACACATGAGGTCAGTGTTGAGTTCATATAGTGAAACAAAAACCTTCAGCTTCAGATGTTTGTGTAATCCATTCCTTAGATTAGAACTAAACTAGACTCAAATTAAAGTAAGAACTTTAATTTCAATTTGGTGAGTCATCCAGGAAACATGAGAAAGGACAGGTCTGTCTGAGCAAACTCATTCTACTGGCCTGTAATGTATGGAGCTGAGGTGGGGGAAGGTCCAGGCAGGGTTCAAGTAAGCATGTATTTATTCATCTTATCACTCAGAACTAACTGAGGGAATTAAGATTTAACTAACAACTAGAAATTCTTGTAGCTTTAAAACTGTCACAGATAAGCATGCAGGTGCATATTTAACCTTTATAAACCCCAATGACCAACTCTCCGACCGATGTGACACCGAGATGCCAGCACACATTGGTCTGTGGGAAACACTGCTTACAGTGATGAAAATGTAACAAGAGCAGATTCATAAAGGTAGACACTGTGCCAGTGATCTCCAACTCAATTCATACTATTATTTATGAAACAAATGTGGCCCTTTGCTTTTCTAATGGAAGTCTATGTGGCCCTCCGAAAAAATAATTGCCCACCCCTGGTATAACATGTTGCAGAATTAAAAACATTCCTGGTGTAGATACAGTTACTTCAACATGTCCTAATGTTTTCTACAGTCACTCTTACATTAAAACCTCCTGATCACACTCATGCATTTTACAAAGAGGTGCAGCAACATTTCATACATGTTACATTTAAATGTACAGACATTTGCTGATGTTACAGATCATTGAACTCTTACAACAGATCTAACAGTTTGTCCTGTTCAAGTCATTCTGTCGATGAGCTGAAGGATGGAGGCTTCAGGCTGCTTCTGGATCCAGCTGATCTGTGCCAGCCTTCTTGTAGGAGCCTTCTTCATGCCTTCACCGCCACTCAAAATGGTTGAGAAATGTTCAAAATGAAATATCGCATCAAATCGATTCCATCGATCCATCTTCCAACCGCTGATCCGGGGCCGGGTCACGGGGGCAGCGGTCTAAGCAGGGACACCCAGACTTCCCCCTCACCGGCGTTCCCAGGCCAGCGGAGCGACAGTCTCCATCAAATTCGTGAAGTCAAATTCATCCTGTGAAATTCAAATTTGTCAAAGTTGAAAATTCTTTCAAATTGGTCAGGTGCACAGTCACTGGGCTAATGACACGTTGGGCAGAGTAACAGACATGTGGCCGACACGGCAGCCCTGTAAAAAGCAGCACAATGAAAACGGTCTTACCTTCTGTAGACTTCCCTAGGAGGAACACATGTGGAAACCATTGACAGTAAAAACTATGGACAGAGCTTCCGTGACGTCACCCGTTTGTTTCTGAAGAGCCGTTCTGAGGCTCGGTGGGAGGTTCCGGGACGTGATGACCGCCGCCATGTTGACAGCGTCACGTCCGCCAAAACTCTCAAATATGGACAAAGAGGGGGAGCACGAGCGGGGTTTAGGGGGGCGGGCGATCGTGGGAGCAGGAAACTCACGCTGTGATACGTCAACTGTCTGTCACTCAAGCGGCAACGCCCATAATTATGCGTAATTTTAAGTCCGAATACAATTGAAACGAGTGAGTTGTAAAAAAATTCAACCCCCGTACAATTGACACTAGAAGAGAACCTATCATCTGAGACCAGAGTGGTTTTTTGTACCAGGCCGTAAACATGTTAATTTCTGCTGTGAAGTCGGCCATTTTAACATGGGTCTATGGGAAATTACTCGCTTTTGGAGCCAGCCCCCAGCTGTTGCAGCGTGAATTACAAGTTTTGACACTTCCGCATGGGCTTCCACTTTGAGCCCCGAAGGTTGCCGCTTGGTGGAAACCAGCACTGAAAGCTGTGTGTGGCAATGGATGAGTTAATGTGGATGTGTGTGCAAAAAGAAGGGGGGGGGTCTTGTGGAGCTATCAATGAGATGAGATCAATGAGAACCCAACTTGCAGATTGAAATGAACATTTCTTTGCGCAAGACTAAAACCCTACCATAACGGGCAGGGCCGGTTCTAGACAGGCATGTATGAGGGGGCAGTCAAAAATGTGAAGGGGGCATCATGTGTACACTTCATGTTAAGACGGGTTTTATTTCTCTGGTCTTATAGTGACAGTATTTTCCTTGCTGAATTGGGTTGTTAGCTGTGTTCAAAGCCATCCTGGAGAAGTGGATTGCACTTTGTCAGGCCTCTACCTTCAGACCTGTCCAACTTGGGTGTCCCACCTGAAGACTAAACTTCTGCTGGTATAGCTCTGAAGGTCACTGAGGCACGCAAACCCCCTGACCACAATAAGGTGGCAATCCCTCAGGGGGGAAATTGAAAAATAAAAATTAAATAAAACAAAATAAAATATCCATAATCCAGATTTTATCAGTCAACAACAGAACATTTATCTGGATGGTCTAATTCTCAAAAAAGGTTTCATCTAAATTAGGATTTAACACACTATAACTAGCATATTTACAAAACTGAAAGGTAGTCTTATATACATAAAGAACAGCAGATATGCTATAGAACAGATCATTTATGTTTTCTCTTTTTATTTTTTTTTTTTTAAAGCACTCTACTCTTTTCTGTCCACTCTACAACAACAGTCTCCTATTTCTCTTTGCAAAAACTTTCACCAATTCATCCATGTCCAAGTTATTTGTTATGGACTTCTCATGGGCCAAGATCACCAAATTCTGCTTTCTTTTGTGTGACATGGTGCGACGATAGGGAGTTAGAACCCGTGACAATGTGGAGAAGGAACTCTCACATGCTGCTGAAGACACACCAATTACCAGGGCTGTTACATACAATTTATGCAATTCAGGAAAGGCTTCCTTGTACTCCCGTAGGTGTTTACACACAGAGGGCAGGTCTGCTTCGTTTGGACATTTTTTGAGCAACATCTGTTTTGCCACAAGGATTTCATTTTTCAGACTTGCATTGTCTGTCACTCTGCTAGCCAGCACAGTCAGAGGCTGCAACTGAGTTGAATCTAGAAATGCACTAGATTTGGGTACAAGACTAGATAGGCTTTCATCAGGTCAACATTCCTCTGTGAAAACCTAGTCTCTATTTCTGAAATAGCTCTGTCAAGGATGTTGAGTAGAGATCTTTTCAGAGACTGATGGGGATTAAGGGTAGGATTATCAGAGTCGGTATGGCCCACAGTTGAGAGCACAACACTTTGACCAAGGTGTTTGCTCATTGTTCTCCTTCTCTTTGGAAGATGTGAATCATCTCCAGCAGCCGCTTGAGATAACTCTGCCCAATACTCTTCACGAATGTTTTTTAGGGACTCCAGTGCTGCACCAACAACATCAGAAGCACTGCACATATCCACAGACTGGGACTGTAGAATTGCATTAGCTGGTTTCAAGACACTAAGCACCTGCACTAGAAACTCTCCAGTCTCAAAGAAGCGATGTCTCCTAATTTGACATAGCAGGCCTGATGCCTCAGTGCACAGGTCAACTGCAGCATCATCATCCTCTGTCATGTCAGATAGGATACTGAGAATATGGTCTTGATTTTCAACAATGCACCTTGTCACCTCATAGTGGCTTGTCCATCGGATTTCAAGCAGCCTTTTAAGATGAGGTGCATCATATTTCTCAGACACATGGTGGTGCTGAAAAAACTTGTAAAGTGAACTAGAGAGGTCAAAAAATCTTTTTGCACATGGTTCACTTTGCATGGCATGCACAACTACTAGGTGCAGTTGATGATTGTAGCAATGGATATATGGAACATATCTAGAAAGCTTCTTTTGGAGCAGAGCTTGTACACCACCCCTTACCCCACTCATTACAGATGCCCCATCATAACACTGGCCAAGTATGTTGTCAGCACTGTAGCCAGCATCAGAAAGGTGTGTCAATATCTCAGAGGTGATGTACTCTGCATCAAGTTGATGCAAGTCAAGCAACCCAATAAGATGCTCCTCTGGCACAGAATTGCTGACAAAGCGAATCATCACAGACAAATTTTCCACATTGGCCCTGTCCCTGGTCCCATCACTTTTGAGGCAGAACTCTGCAGAATCAGCATTTTCATATTTTTTCCGGATCTCTCTAAGCACCATGTCTGCCAGTGTTTCAATAATTTCATTTTGGATATCCTTAGATGTGTATTTTGCATTATTTGGGATACTCTTAGCAATGCTTGCTAGCTTCTCATCCTTCTCTAAGGTATACTCCATTAGTTTTAGAAAGAGACCTGAAGCGATGTCATCATTACCTGCTTCGTCTGACCTCAAGGTTTCTGCAGTCCCACGGAGCCCCAACTCATTCACACAGAGAAACTTAACAGCACTGCCCACACTCTTGACATAGTACTGATTTTTTTCAAGTTGTGTTTTACCAACCAACAGGGAGTCAACAGATCCTCCTGTTGCCTCTCTGCTTTTGTGCCGAGTCCATTCAGTTGAAGCATGCACATGGTTTTGGCTGGACACATGCCTCTGTAGCCCCTTGCCTCGATCAAGGGCTGCTTTCCAGTTGTTAAAACCATTTAGGGTAAAAACTACATCCCTCTCATTAACAGTTCTGCCATATTTCCGACAGGGGAAACAGAAGCAGGCATCTTGCTCAACAGAATATTCTAGCCATGGTCGTGTGCAGTACCAGGCAGGATTAAATGATCTTAATGTTGTGCCAAATGCATGCTTTGGGTAGCTACCCAGTACTGGCTGAGATGGTGCATTGCTATTTAAGTCACTGGGTAGCTGAGCAGGCAGTTTTGGGACAGGGGTTGTTGGGGAAAGAACAGGAGAAGCAGTGGTTGCTGATGCTGAAGCAGTACTATCATCAGACTAAAAAAACAACATAAAAACAAGCTTTAATACCTACACATATTAAACACTCATCAACCAGATGATTAAATGAACCTTCAACCCTTCAATGCAGAGCAATAATACTTAACGTGTGTGAAAGGCCATTATAAGGTCAAGAACATTTCATATATGACTTGTTGGATTTAGATCAACCTTTTTAAAACTGAGCAAATCTTCTAAATATTAATCACATCATTGGAGTGGTTCAGAAAACTTTCTTTCTTCTAACCAGAGCAGCTGCAGGAGTCTCATCTGACATTAGCATTAAGCTAACCTGCTGCTAAAGGGGACTGTTTCATAAACACATGTTAGTCTCTGTAACATAATCCCAAGTCTGACTTGTCTCAGAATTATAACTTAGTGGGATAGCAGGGTTGTCCAATAACCGGAAGGTTGGTGGTTCGATCCCAACTCCTCCCTAGTCACTGTTGTGTGTTCTTGGGCAAGACACTTCACCCTAGCCTGTGGCACGCCTTGCTAGTCATTGTATGACACTGCTTGTGCAGCAGCCGTAACGAATTTCCCTCTGGGATTAATACAGTATCTAAAATAAAAAAAAAATAATAAAAAAAAAAATTAATAATAATAAATAATAATAATGCATTGGTCTTATATTGCGCTTTTCTGCTCTGTTGGGCAGGCACTCAAAGCGCTTACATTGAGATGCATTATTCTTTCACACCACATTCACACAGTGGCAGTGGTGAGCTACCAGTGGTAGCCACAGCGCCCCAGGGGGAGACTGACGGAGACGTGGCTGCCAAGGTGCGCCTACGGCCTCTCCGACCACCGCCAATTCATTCATACGCATTCATACACCAGTGAGTGCACTGGAGGCAATGCGGGTAAAGTGCCTTGCCCAAGGACACACAACAATGACTAGGGAGGAGCTGGGGTCGAACCACCGACCTTCCGGTTATTGGACAACCCTGCTCACCACTGAGCCACTGCTGCAACCCGTTATTAAAATACAATACATATTTCTGAGGCTTTCCTTAAAACCTGCTGCTTTTATAACATTAAGACGTTGAGGGAGGAAGAAGAAACATCAGTATTTTAAAAATTTGAGGCTTTCCTCCTAACATCCTCCATCAGCAGTAATCCATGAACAGAAGCATTGATTAGCATTAGCTGCTAACAAAGGTTGCATTCACTGACCGTTATGTGAGAGCCTCTGCTTCCCTCTGGAGTTTGGACCGACTCATCCTGCCGGGTCCAAACGTCCCACACACACCGTGGAGCTCCGGCGTCTCATCGCCCCCCCTCACCTGTGGTGGAGAGAAAAGCCTGTTAAGATGTGAAGCTGGTGGAAACCAAAGCTTCTTCCTGCTAGTTCAACATACGTCAGTGCTTCTTACTTTGTGCAGCAGAGACGCTGCCAGCTCCACTTTGAAAGACACCAACGTGACAACTGTCGCACAACTGAAGCTCCGGCACCATCAGAGCACAGCTCCTGTGAAAGAGCAGCACAGTTTAACTCCACAACATTCAAAGCTTTGTACATTTTAGATCCTCAATCATTAGTGACACGATGGATAATGCATGAGGAGAACCAAGCAGTGAAGCTCCCTTTAAAACACCTTCAAAGTCAGAACATGACCATGTCAGAGACTTCTATAGGAAAACACACACAGTGCTTTGAAGGAGCCAGTTTGGTCCAACATGAACCCATCAGTGGTTTTACATCATCACAATAAAGGTTTCACAAATAAAACTGTTGTGCATTTGTTTACCCCTGCAGCACAATCTATGATTGGACCGATTGCAGCTCCTGTGAGGGAGGTGGAGCAGTTGATGCTAATGACTAATACGTGATGACGTCATCCAAGCAACACGCACAACTTCCGGGACTTAAGAGACAACGGAGATCAAATAAATAATAAAAAGATTCATAAATCATTGGTTATTGATCCACGATCAGGTGAAACGGGAAAAGAACAAATAAAGAAACATTTCACTGATATTACTGCTGTTGTTATTTTACTACATTAAATATGATCAAAGAATGTGTTCATGTGTGTTTTAACCGTTTTTTCCTTTTCGTTGCTTCATTCAGAACAAACCCTTGAACACTGCTGCACTGACTGTTTATACACTTCTTGTTTTGAGGTGTTCTAAGTTCATGTTTCACCTTTTTGGTTCTCTCTGCATTTTGTAACAGGCTGAATACATTTAGAGCATGGATTAACTAAAATAGCAAACATATAATATTAGATAAACGCTGGTTTAAAAGTAACATAAATATGATGTTTGTATATAAACACATGATCAGGTCAGGCTGATGTAGCAGCAGCGCCCCCTGCTGTTGGAATAAAAAGCTTCATTCAGGGCTTTGCATGTTCTCCGACCAGCTTTATTGCTGCGTTTCCTTTACTTGTGCTAGTGTCCCCAAAAAGGAGGAGCAGCCTCCACCCTGGTCCCACACCGCCTGGTTTGTTCCTGAGCAGGTCCTCAGCCTCCTCAGGCTCTGCACCTGGTAGAGCGCCTTCAGCTGGATGTCACTCAGACTGGTTCCGGCCTGCAGGGAAGAAAACTCAAACAAAACAACACCGCTCAACTTTTCCACCACATAAATAGAGTAAACTGACAGAGGAAGAATGGCAGCCTGGTCTGAGGGGATGGATCTCAGTAAGAGAGAAGGGATCAGGATTTTTGTTCATCATCCTCAAAGAGTTAAACTCACTCACCTGCGGTCTGTGTAGAAGTATGAGAGATAATTTACTGTTTCTCTCCCCCTTCTTCTCCTTCATCCCTCCTTCACTCCTCTTCCTCCTTGCTCCACACACAGTGCTGACTCAGCAGTGTGATGTCCTCTCTGTCACAGTGATGGTGGCAGATGAAGCGATGAAGAGTAAAAAGCTGAAGAACACATTGCTTCAAAGATACTGTGTTTGTTTCTAGCAGAGGATGGTTCCGATCCATCGACCTCTGGGTTATGGGCCCAGCAGGCTCTGCTGAGAAACACCCCAGATGGGACTCGAACCCACAATCCCTGGCTTAGGAGGCCAACACTGGGGCTGGACATGGACATGAGGGTGTTAATGCTGAGTCCTTGTGCAGCTTCAGACAGTGTGTCTCAGTAAGTATCACTCACACCATCCAACATGTTCTCATACTTTTGGGGTGAGGGGGGTTGAGGTTTGGTCCAGACAGTCCCACTGATCTGACCTACAGCTGCACCATCACCACACGCAGGAACAGCAGCAGAGCTCTGATTAAATCTGGTCTGTTAGAGACAACTGTTGAGACATGACTGAGACGGTCATGACGTCACATGACTTCCTGTCCACAGAGAGTCCGGCTGTGACTGTTATTAAATGCAGGTGTGTCAGTTTGTGATGTGAGTCTTCAGACTCTGCAGCTCCATCAGCTGGTTGCTCCTGCTCCACCTTGATGCTCCACTCTGATTCAATCAGGAGGAGTTTCTGGAACAAAGTTCTTTTTTCATGTTTCCCTGTTCAGTTTAAAAGGCGTCCAGCAGTGGGCGCTGTTCCACAGTCTACAAAGGCACAGCAGACCGTGGACACGCTGCAGAGTTGGTGAGATAGGACTGCTCTGTCTCTCTGTGTCCTCTCAGTTTGGTTTGGACACTCACACAGGAAGGTTGTCTGCCCCCTGCTGGTCAGAGCCTGCAGTGCTGACCTTCACATGAACTGTTGCAGAAGCATGAACAGGACGACGTGATGTCAGAGGAAGTAAAACAACTCTCAGCTCTGCAGCGCCGCCCTGTGGAACCTGTGTGCTGTGATTTTTTTCCAGGTTTTATTCATTGACAGTAAAAACTATGGACAGAGCTTCCGTGACGTCACCCGTTTGTCTCTGAAGAGCCGTTTTGAGGCTCGTGGGAGGTTCCGAGACATGATGACCGCCGCCATGTTGGCAGCGTCACGTCCGCCAAAACTCCAAATATGGACAAAGAGGGGGAGCACGAGCGGGGTTTAGGGGGGCGGGCGATTGTGGAAGCAGGAAACAGCGTCTTCTGTCATTGACCTGCTGCTGTTGTCATTGTTCAGTTTTACTGCTGCTCTCTTTATGTCTTGCTGTAATTACTGTACATTGTGTAATTGTGATATTCTCTCCACAGCTCTGTGATCTTATGACCAAAATTTATATATTGTCAATAAACAGAGCTTTACCGTCCTTGAACAGGTCTTACATATGATTGGTGTTCAGACTGAAGTAGAGCAGGTGTCTGGTGATGTGAGGTAGCTGAATATCTGCAGGGAGCAGACTGCTCTGTAAACACCAGAGGAAATGCACTGAAGACTCATAATAAATATTCAGTGCTAACTGGCTGTGCTAATGCTAACTGGCTGTGTAGCATCACTGCCCTTGTTGGTTTTAGCAAATCTAACCTGCAGTAATTGCCATGTTTGATGATGTTATGTATTTATTCTCGCTGTAACTCAGCACGGATGCTTATTACTTCTCTGGTGCACAGAGCAGGAAGAGAGTGACAGCCAGCCGATCCTTACAGGGTCCACCAGGAGGCCTGCATGATGTGTTTAGCGTCTCATCGCTTCCACAAATTATTAATATTCTCCCTTTTGATGCGACACTGTCTACAACTTTGCCTGGTGTCAGTGTTTTGCAGCCGGTCACGTCAATACGATAGATAGCGGGTGTTGAGTTTAACTGACCACAGGTCCGATGTTCCCTGAAGGCACCATGGCCGAGCTAAGGCCTCAGCATCATTGTCATGCTGTCACTCAGCAGTCCACACCCATGTCCCAAAACCTCAAAGGTGAAAAAAGGAGAGGCGAAAGTGAAAAAAAGATTTGAACCTGAAGAAACAAGATGTGAAACTGTAAAAAATTAAGATCTGAATATATATACCCACAAAGACAAAGCATGAAGACGTGTGTCTGTCCAACAAGCCTTCATGTGACTTTACACACTTAGACTGGAGGCTCACTGCTACACAACACAAACAACCAGCCCACAACAACAACAACACAACAGAGGAGGTGTGGAAGGAGCATCCAGCTGGAAGAGGAGGACAGCCTGGAGACAGTTTGTCCACATTCAGACCATGATGGGAGCAGCTGATGTGAGTCTCTGCTCCGTCTGCAGCCCCACAGTCAGAGCACAACAGTGGACACTAAGAGACACACAACAACACAAACATGCTGCAGCGCTGCAACGTGTGTGGACATGAACACAGCTGATGATTCTACAGTTCAGACTCCGTCAGTGTTTCTGCAGCATCCGGTCCAAAGACGTCAGCCAGAACTGATGGTTTACAGACTTTTAATGATTCCTCACAGGACATGAACCAAAGTCAGAGCTGAGCACAAAGTCAACAACTAAACCATGTGTCACATTAAACATCAGCCACATTCATCAACACCTTACTCAGAGTGCAGCTCAACACAACACATCCTCTACACTGTGACACACAACACACCTTGATGGCCCCTTGGACTGAGGCTTTACTCCTGGTCTGGTTCTTTTTAACCCTTTATGCCATCAGTTCTATCAAAATAAAGGTCCGGCTCAGCAGGAAATATCAAAATAAAAGCTTTAAATGCCTGTAATCATGTACATATTACTTTGGGGTCATTTACAGTTTCTGTCAGAAATGTTGATAAATTGTTCATTTTCAGGATTTATTGAACTGATCACAGATGTTAGCTTCATGATCAATCAATAGATAGATAGAACCAGCAGCTGATCAAATGAGTCCAAACCCAAAGAGACCCTGAGAGAACCACCATGACAGACTGACAGAGCTCAAGATGGAAGCAGGATCAGAGCAGAAGACACCTGAAGACCTCCTTCAAGTTCTGAACGTCTCTTCAACGTGGACGGACTCTGCAGCTGCTCTTCAGGGAGAAACATCCACCATTAAGTGAAGCAGTTCAGGGAAGACGAGCTGTCAGACTGACGGAGCAGAGAGAGCTCCACCTTTACTGAGACACAGTCTGACTGCTGCCAGAGACCATCTGAGGAGGATGGTGATGATGATGATGATCTCCCTGTGTGGATTATCAGGACACACTCCGTCCTCTTCATAACCTGTAGAGAGAATGAGTGTGGAGGTGAGTGAGTGTTGACAGAGACTCCCTCCATCAGCAGCATCATCCAGTATAAAGAGCAGCAGGACTTCAGTCCTGTTCAGAGCAGCAGGACTTCAGTCCTGTTCAGAGCAGCAGTGCAGCAGCTGCTTCCTTCCAGCTCTCATGTTAACGTGTTGGAGTGAACACACTGAGCTCCGAGCTCACAGAGCTTCAGACTTTTAGCATCAAGTCTGTGTCCTCTGCAGGTTTCACTCACAGTGGAGACAGACTGCTGAGTCATCAACACAGACTTTACTGAGGACGTCCTGCTGTCCCATTTAAAGACAGAGTCTCTGTTTGCTGATGGACATCTCATCTGTCTCTGACAGAGAGACATGGAGGTCACCATTCTCACAGCATCACTGAGGAAAGCAGCCAATCAGAAGGCAGCAGCTTCACAGGAAACACTGGATCTGTGATACTGACTGTGTTTAGGACAAAACAGCTGAAAGCAGCACAGACTGACTCCACCCCTCTACTGACCTCACAGTCTGCAGGCTGCAGTCTGGACTCTGCACAAGATCCAGCAGCTGCTTCATAACAGATGAAATGATTGATAATCAATCAGATGAGTTTCAATGATCAGATGAACATTATTGTGTCCAAACAGCCTTTAAGGTTAACTGACTTTAACAGCTATCAGAGGACATTTTTTACAGTTTCTGTAACAAAAAGACTGAATTTAGGAATTTAGGATGATTCTATTTATACGTCCACACAAACCCCTGTTGAACTTAGTAATATTTTACAAGTCGAACTGAGACGAATTGAAAATTGGATGAGGGACATAAAATGGTGATTAATGCAGGGAAAAGTAAATGTATGGTGTTGGGATCCAGGTCTCTGGTAAAGATCCACCTGTGTTGGGTCTGACTGGGGGGTGCTGTAATAGAACAGGTCACTGAGGTAAAGCTACTCGGTGTGACTGGTGACAGTTTGTTGAATTGGAATAGTCATATAAATCAAACATTATTGAGTCTGGAGGTGTCAAGCACTGTAGAAAATGTATTCCAAATCCAGTGATGAGAACACCAGTAGAATCATTAGTTTGATCACATTTAGATTATTGTTCAATCATTTGGTCAAGTACAACTGAAATGAACTGAAGCAAAGTGCAAGTTGCTCAAATAAAGCAGCTGGTGTAGTTTTAAGCTGCCCTTTCAGGACTAGTGTTAGAGAACTGAATACCAGCTAGTTTGGCTAAGTGGAAACGGTAGGATTCATTATTCTGTTATTAACTTTATTAGAAAAACTGTTATTACAAAAATGACAAAAATACTTTACAGCAGACTGTTGAATGGTTGAAGGGAAAAACTATGGAACTTATGAACCCTATAGTAGCATAACTGTAACTGTGATAAGGAATAATGTAGAGCTGCTGTTTCACTGTTTTAGTTTTTAGTACGTTGCTGTACTGTCATGTAGGAATGTGTGCACTCCATTTTGTCTGTATAACGTATTGTTTTATGTTAAGAATACTTTTTGAAGTCTACAGACCCCAGGAAGAAGAGCTACTGCTTTGGCAGCAGTTAATGGGGATCTTACTAAACTAGACTGGATTTAGGTCAAGAACAGAAACCAGTCTTAGCTCTGGCTAACAGGGGACTCTGTGTCTGAGTGCATGAAGCAGGATCATGTTGGACAGTAGGGTCGGGCGGTTTCAGCTAAATCTTCCTGAGTGCTTGCCTGGTCCCGTCTCCACTGTGCCTGCATAGAGAGGGGGGGTGTCTGCACAGAGCCCCATCAAAACAGCTGCTGTAGCCTACAATTCACTGCAGGTAAAGTGCATTATAAACTCTCTCTCTCTCTCGTATTAAAAATGATACCATCACTACCTGTGTGCCCCGCTGGTATACCTTAATGCAGGGGTGGCCAAACTTTTTTCGGGGAGGGCCAGATTCAATAATGCGAAACTCTCCGAGGGCCAACAGTCCATGATGTCATTATTTTAAACAATAAAAACTGTGTATGCTGTTTTGTAATATGTTACATCTTACACAGCAAACAAAATAACATCTTAGCATTCAGATGAACAGATCAGAACATGTTATCTGAATTTACAGCATAAATTTAAAACTTTCAGAAACTGTGTGGTTGTGATAACAGAGCAACAAGTTATTGACTCTACTGTGAAGGTGAGATCTGATCATATGTGGCAGGTCTGGTTTAGGAGCAGCAGACATCAGTAAAATGTCAGGTAGACCAGGTGGGAGTCATTTAGTGCTGATCTCAAAGGGTCTGTAATTTAATGTTTACACAGGTTTGCAGTGCATGGCAACGAGACGTAAAAACGTGATGACGTGCCTTACGACAGATGCGTACTGAATGACGGAGTCTTTTTGAGAGAAGTGCCGCGTCTCTGTACAGCTGACAGTTTAACAACAGAGAACGTTAACAAGCAAAGACGGACTGCTCTGCTGCTCCAGTAAAACATCACAGTTTATCACAGACAGTCTGCTCACACGGCACAAACTAATTCATGGTTTACAAATGTTCGCATTTCTGGAGAGTTGCTTTTATCCAGCTGCCGGTAAAAAGGCCCGAGGTCAGGACGCAGCCTCCCCGTGCAGCAGGGAGCAATGAGCGTCCCCCTCCCTCTCCATCATGTTGCTTTAACTTCTCTAAGCCCCCCAGTACTCCGGCACATTCCCCAGAGAGGGACGCTCATTGCTGCACGGGGAGGTTGCTCTCTGTCCGGGCAGCACGCTCCCATGCACCCCGTCCATGAATTCTAATAGGGCTACTATACTACAACTAATAATAAAAATATTTCGTGCGCACGTTATACATAATTCGTGGCCACAATTTATTTCTTTTTGACCATGTCACAGAGGGGCTCCTAGTTTTGGAGAACTTCACTTGTACAGACGCTCTCTGATAGCAGGTTGTATGCAGAAGCATGTTTAGTCTCGTAGTGAATTGTGTCGAAGTGCTGAACCGGTGTTTTGCACCTTCGGAGCCCTCTGCGTAGCTGGAACCAACAACCAAGCCCTGCAGCACCGCGTGACGCACCACGATGCAGACAGAGAGAGACAATGTTCTGCTCGGAGAATCATGCAAACATTACACAATGAGTTAAAAACAAAAACAAGAATTGCCTGTTGATTTTGTATGATTTACTCTGTTTGGCTGGCGGGCCAAAAATAACACATATTAAGATAGAAGCCGCGGGCCATAGAAAATCCGACCGCGGGGACGTAGTTTGGACACCCCTGCCTTAATACCTTAATATGGCCCAACCCTACTGGACAGGAAGTAAAGTTCAGCTCTCTTTCCTGTCATGTGTGCAGCCTTTGGAGGCCTCAGCTCCAGTGCACAGAAACTATCTCTGACATGTAAACCAGAGGAAGTGAGTGAGCACAATAACAAAAGACATTCACTGACTGGAAGGAGCAGAAACGACTGGTTACATGATCCTTGAAGAACAACACATAATCTGAACTGTATGTACACTAACATGTACGACACACTCATTCATATGCAGCATAAGAAGATTCATATTACTGTATTACAATATGGACCAAAGCTTTATGGATGGAAGCTCTGTGAGTTTTACAACAGTATCAGACAGAGAACTGACCTCAGAGTCTGCAGTCTGCAATCTGGACTCTGCAGAAAACCACACAGCTGCTTCACTCCTGAATCCTGGAGCTTGTTTCCACTCAGCTCCAGCTCTGTCAGATGGGAGGGGTTGGACTTCAGAGCTGAGGTCAGAGAAGCACAGCTGATCTCTGACAGACTGCAGTTCCTCAATCTGAATAAAGAATATCAGATGAAATGATTGATAATCAATCAGATGAGTTTCAATGATCAGATGAACATTATTGTGTCCAAACAGCCTTTAAGGTTAACTGACTTTAAAAACAGAGGACATTTTCTACATATTAACAAACACTTGTTTTTATGACAGCAGAGTACATTTAAAACAGGAGCACCAAAAACATGAACAAAAGAACATTTACAGCTTTATGAACAGAAGCTCTGTGAGGATTTAAATTAGACATATAACAGTATCAGACAGAGAACTGACCCCAGAGTCTGCAGTCTGCAATCTGGACTCTGCAGAAAACCACACAGCTGCTCCACTCCTGAATCCTGCAGGTTGTTTCCACTCAGGTCCAGATGTGTCAGATGGGAGGGGTTGGACTTCAGAGCTGAGGCCAGAGAAGCACAGCTGATGTCTGACAGCCTGCAGCTCCCCAATCTGAATAAAGAATAACAGATGAAATGATTGATAATCAATCAGATGAGTTTCAATGATCAGATGAACATTATTGTGTCCAAAGAGCCTTTAAGGTTAACTGACTTTAACAGCTTTCATTATTTTAAACAATAAAAACTGTGTATGCTGTTTTGTAATATGTTACATCTTACACAGCAAACAAAATAACATCTTAGCATTCAGATGAACAGATCAGAACATGTTATCTGAATTTACAGCATAAATTTAAAACATTCAGAAACTGTGTGGTTGTGATAACAGAGCAACAAGTTATTGACTCTACTGTGAAGGTGAGATCTGATCATATGTGGCAGGTCTGGTTTAGGAGCAGACATCAGTAAAATGTCAGGTAGACCAGGTGGGAGTCATTTAGTGCTGATCTCAAAGGGTCTGTAATTTAATGTTTACACAGGTTTGCAGTGCATGGCAACGAGACGTAAAAACGTGATGACGTGCCTTACGACAGATGCGTACTGAATGACGGAGTCTTTTTGGGAGAAGTGCCGCGTCTCTGTACAGCTGACAGTTTAACAACAGAGAACGTTAACAAGCAAAGACGGACTGCTCTGCTGCTCCAGTAAAACATCACAGTTTATCACAGACAGTCTGCTCACATGACACAAACTAATTCATGGTTTACAAATGTTCGCATTTCTGGAGAGTTGCTTTTATCCAGCCGCCGGTAAAAAGGCCCGAGGTCAGGATGCAGCCTCCCCGTGCAGCAGGGAGCAATGAGCGTCCCCCTCCCTCTCCATCATGTTGCTTTAACTTCTCTAAGCCCCGAAGTACTCCGGCACGTTCCCCAGAGAGGGACGCTCATTGCTGCACGGGGAGGTTGCTCTCTGGCCGGGCAGCACGCTCCCATGCACCCCGTCCATGAATTCTAATAGGGCTACTATACAACAACTAATAATAAAAATATTTCGTGCGCACGTTATACATAATTCGTGGCCACAATTTATTTCTTTTTGACCATGTCACAGAGGGGCTCCTAGTTTTGGAGAACTTCACTTGTACAGACGCTCTCTGATAGCAGGTTGTATGCAGAAGCATGTTTAGTCTCGTGGTGAATTGTGTTGAAGTGCTGAACCGGTGTTTTGCACCTTCGGAGCCCTCTGCGTAGCTGGAACCAACAACCAAGCCCTGCAGCACCGCGTGACGCACCACGAAGCAGACAGAGAGAGACAATGTTCTGCTCAGAGAATCATGCAAACATTACACAATGAGTTAAAAACAAAAACAAGAATTGCCTGTTGATTTTGTATGATTTACTCTGTTTGGCTGGCGGGCCAAAAATAACACATATTAAGATAGAAGCCGCGGGCCATAGAAAATCCGACCGCGGGGACGTAGTTTGGACAGCCCTGCCTTAATACCTTAATACGGCCCAACCCAACTGGACAGGAAGTAAAGTTCAGCTCTCTTTCCTGTCATGTGTGCAGCCTTTGGAGGCCTCAGCTCCAGGGCACAGAAACTATCTCTGACATGTAAACCAGAGGAAGTGAGTGAGCACAATAACAAAAGACATTCACTGACTGGAAGGAGCAGAAACGACTGGTTACATGATCCTTGAAGAACAACACATAATCTGAACTGTATGTACACTAACATGTACGACACACTCATTCATATGCAGCATAAGAAGATTCATATTACTGTATTACAATATGGACCAAAGCTTTATGGATGGAAGCTCTGTGAGTTTTACAACAGTATCAGACAGAGAACTGACCTCAGAGTCTGCAGTCTGCAATCTGGACTCTGCAGAAAACCACACAGCTGCTCCACTCCTGAATACTGCAGGTTGATGTTTCCACTCAGGTCCAGCTCTGTCAGATGGGAGGGGTTGGACTTCAGAGCTGAGGCCAGAGAAGCACAGCTGATCTCTGACAGACTGCAGTTCTCCAATCTGAATAAAGAATAACAGATGAAATGATTGATAATCAATCAGATGAGTTTCAATGATCAGATGAACATTATTGTGTCCAAACAGCCTTTAAGGTTAACTGACTTTAACAGCTATCAGAGGACATTTTTTACAGTTTCTGTAACAAAAAGACTGAATTTAGGAATTTAGGATGATTCTATTTATACGTCCACACAAACCCCTGTTGAACTTAGTAATATTTTACAAGTCGAACTGAGACGAATTGAAAATTGGATGAGGGACATAAAATGGTGATTAATGCAGGGAAAAGTAAATGTATGGTGTTGGGATCCAGGTCTCTGGTAAAGATCCACCTGTGTTGGGTCTGACTGGGGGGTGCTGTAATAGAACAGGTCACTGAGGTAAAGCTACTCGGTGTGACTGGTGACAGTTTGTTGAATTGGAATAGTCATATAAATCAGACATTATTGAGTCTGGAGGTGTCAAGCACTGTAGAAAATGTATTCCACATCCAGTGATGAGAACACCAGTATGTTATAAGAACACTGTTTTGAAGTCTACAGACCCCAGGAAGAAGAGCTACTGCTTTGGCAGCAGTTAATGGGGATCTTACTAAACTAGACTGGATTTAGGTCAAGAACAGAAACCAGTCTTAGCTCTGGCTAACAGGGGACTCTGTGTCTGAGTGCATGAAGCAGGATCATGTTGGACAGTAGGGTCGAGCGGTTTCAGCTAAACCTTCCTGAGTGCTTGCCTGGTCCCGTCTCCACTGTGCCTGCATAGAGAGGGGGGTGTCTGCACAGAGCCCCATCAAAACAGCGGCTGTAGCCTACAATTCACTGCAGGTAAAGTGCATTATAAACTGCCTGGAACAGGTAGCCATCTTTGTCGGGTAATATCTGTGTTCACTGTCTTCCTCATAGCTCTTTCTCTCTCTCTCTCTCTCTCACGTCATGTTCATGAACTTTATCAAATGTCTCCAAAAGTAAAATACATTATACTACTGAAGAAAAACTGAAGATTCAACCACACAAGGCATCAAATAAAATATGTTTAATATTTGATCCTATTTTTTATATAAGTGGATTGCACTTTTTTATTAATGGTATTAAAAATGATACTGTCGCTACCTGTGTGCCCCGCCGGTATACCTTAATACCTTAATACCGCCCAACCCTACTGGACAGGGAGTAAAGCTCAGCTCTCTTTCCTGTCATGTGTGCAGCCTTTGGAGGCCTCAGCTCCAGTGCACAGAAACTATCTCTGACATGTAAACCAGAGGAAGTGAGTGAGCACAATAACAAAAGACATTCACTGACTGGAAGGAGCAGAAACGACTGGTTACATGATCCTTGAAGAACAACACATAATCTGAACTGTATGTACACTAACATGTACGACACACTCATTCATATGCAGCATAAGAAGATTCATATTACTGTATTACAATATGGACCAAAGCTTCATGGATGGAAGCTCTGTGAGTTTTACAACAGTATCAGACAGAGAACTGACCTCAGAGTCTGCAGTCTGCAATCTGGACTCTGCAGAAAACCACACAGCTGCTTCACTCCTGAATCCTGCAGGTTGGTTCCACTCAGCTCCAGCTCTGTCAGATGGGAGGGGTTGGACTTCAGAGCTGAGGCCAGAGCAGCACAGTCGATCTCTGATACAATGCAGCCCCCCAATCTGAATAAAGAATAACAGATGAAATGATTGATAATCAATCAGATGAGTTTCAATGATCAGATGAACATTATTGTGTCCAAACAGCCTTTAAGGTTAACTGACTTTAAACAGAGGACATTTTCTACATATTAACAAACACTTGTTTTTATGACAGCAGAGTACATTTAAAACAGGAGCACCAAAAACATGAACAAAAGTACATTTACAGCTTTATGAACAGAAGCTCTGTGAGGATTTAAATTAGACATATAACAGTATCAGACAGAGAACTGACCTCAGAGTCTGCAGTCTGCAATCTGGACTCTGCAGAAAACCACACAGCTGCTTCACTCCTGAATACCACAGATGGTTGTGGGTCAGGTCCAGATGTTTCAGATGGGAGGGGTTGGACTTCAGAGCTGAGGCCAGAGAAGCACAGCTGATCTCTGACAGACCGCAGCTCCCCAATCTGAATAAAGAATAACAGATGAAATGATTGATAATCAATCAGATGAGTTTCAATGATCAGATGAACATTATTGTGTCCAAAGAGCCTTTAAGGTTAACTGACTTTAACAGCTTTCATTATTTTAAACAATAAAAACTGTGTATGCTGTTTTGTAATATGTTACATCTTACACAGCAAACAAAATAACATCTTAGCATTCAGATGAACAGATCAGAACATGTTATCTGAATTTACAGCATAAATTTAAAACTTTCAGAAACTGTGTGGTTGTGATAACAGAGCAACAAGTTATTGACTCTACTGTGAAGGTGAGATCTGATCATATGTGCAGGTCTGGTTTAGGAGCAGCAGACATCAGTAAAATGTCAGGTAGACCAGGTGGGAGTCATTTAGTGCTGATCTCAAAGGGTCTGTAATTTAATGTTTACACAGGTTTGCAGTGCATGGCAACGAGACGTAAAAACGTGATGACGTGCCTTACGACAGATGTGTACTGAATGACGGAGTCAGTTTGAGAGAAGTGCCGCGTCTCTGTACAGCTGACAGTTTAACAACAGAGAACGTTAACAAGCAAAGACGGACTGCTCTGCTGCTCCAGTAAAACATCACAGTTTATCACAGACAGTCTGCTCACACGGCACAAACTAATTCATGGTTTACAAATGTTCGCATTTCTGGAGAGTTGCTTTTATCCAGCCGCCGGTAAAAAGGCCCGAGGTCAGGATGCAGCCTCCCCGTGCAGCAGGGAGCAATGAGCGTCCCCCTCCCTCTCCATCATGTTGCTTTAACTTCTCTAATCGCTCCCTGCTGCCCGGCGCGGGTAGCAGGGAGCGATGGAACAGGGAGAGGGACGCTCCGCTCCACTCCCCTGCGCTCCTGGAGTCCCCAGTACTCCGGCACGTTCCCCAGAGAGGGACGCTCAATGCTGCACGGGGAGGTTGCTCTCTGGCCGGGCAGCACGCTCCCATGCACCCCGTCCATGAATTCTAATAGGGCTACTATACAACAACTAATAATAACAATATTTCGTGCGCACGTTATACATAATTCGTGGCCACAATTTATTTCTTTTTGACCATGTCACAGAGGGGCTCCTAGTTTTGGAGAACTTCACTTGTACAGACGCTCTCTGATAGCAGGTTGTATGCAGAAGCATGTTTAGTCTCGTAGTGAATTGTGTCGAAGTGCTGAACCGGTGTTTTGCACCTTCGGAGCCCTCTGCGTAGCTGGAACCAACAACCAAGCCCTGCAGCCCCGCGTGACGCACCATGATGCAGACAGAGAGAGACAATGTTCTGCTCAGAGAATCATGCAAACATTACACAATGAGTTAAAAACAAAAACAAGAATTGCCTGTTGATTTTGTATGATTTACTCTGTTTGGCTGGCGGGCCAAAAATAACACATTTTAAGATAGAAGCCGCGGGCCATAGAAAATCCGACCGCGGGGACGTAGTTTGGACACCCCTGCCTTAATACCTTAATATGGCCCAACCCAACTGGACAGGAAGTAAAGTTCAGCTCTCTTTCCTGTCATGTGTGCAGCCTTTGGAGGCCTCAGCTCCAGGGCACAGAAACTATCTCTGACATGTAAACCAGAGGAAGTGAGTGAGCACAATAACAAAAGACATTCACTGACTGGAAGGAGCAGAAACGACTGGTTACATGATCCTTGAAGAACAACACATAATCTGAACTGTATGTACACTAACATGTACGACACACTCATTCATATGCAGCATAAGAAGATTCATATTACTGTATTACAATATGGACCAAAGCTTTATGGATGGAAGCTCTGTGAGTTTTACAACAGTATCAGACAGAGAACTGACCTCAGAGTCTGCAGTCTGCAATCTGGAGTCTGCAGAAAACCACACAGCTGCTTCACTCCTGAATCCTGCAGGTTGATGTTTCCACTCAGGTCCAGCTCTGTCAGATGGGAGGGGTTGGACTTCAGAGCTGAGGCCAGAGAAGCACATCTGATCTTTGACAGCCTGCAGTCCTTCAATCTGAATAAAGAATAACAGATGAAATGATTGATAATCAATCAGATGAGTTTCAATGATCAGATGAACATTATTGTGTCCAAACAGCCTTTAAGGTTAACTGACTTTAACAGCTATCAGAGGACATTTTTTACAGTTTCTGTAACAAACAGACTGAATTTAGGAATTTAGGATGATTCTATTTATACGTCCACACAAACCCCTGTTGAACTTAGTAATATTTTACAAGTCGAACTGAGACGAATTGAAAATTGGATGAGGGACATAAAATGGTGATTAATGCAGGGAAAAGTAAATGTATGGTGTTGGGATCCAGGTCTCTGGTAAAGATCCACCTGTGTTGGGTCTGACTGGGGGGTGCTGTAATAGAACAGGTCACTGAGGTAAAGCTACTCGGTGTGACTGGTGACAGTTTGTTGAATTGGAATAGTCATATAAATCAAACATTATTGAGTCTGGAGGTGTCAAGCACTGTAGAAAATGTATTCCAAATCCAGTGATGAGAACACCAGTAGAATCATTAGTTTGATCACATTTAGATTATTGTTCAATCATTTGGTCAAGTACAACTGAAATGAACTGAAGCAAAGTGCAAGTTGCTCAAATAACCTCATTGCTGGCCTCAGTCAGTCTGTCATTACAGGATCAATATCAGATCACACATGTTGGAGCACAAACTGTTCACCATTTCATTCCAACCAATCAGAGAGCTTCTTACATGGACAGTTATCTTTGTCTGACTGTTTTCAGCAGAAAGTGTCACAGAAAGAATAAATGGCTAGAAGAAGAAGCTGAATGACAGAAACCTCAACAGCTGAGGAAGAGGAGGCAGAAATGGAGACGATGAAGACATTTACACCATTTTAAACATCAGAATAAATTCTATAATCTCAGATTATTCTGTCAATCCTCTTATTTGTTCCACTGTGTAAATTTCCATCATTCATAATTCATTGATTTCAATGATGTCCTCCATGTTCTTATGATGTTTGTGAAAACCTCTTTCATTGATTGATAGATTAATCCTTCATGTTTGAACCCAAACTGGAAGCTGCTAAAGGCTCGTCCTCCATTCTACTGTGATGAATCCTAGGAACTACAAGTAAAGCTGCACTCTGAGATCTGACTGTTCTGTTAGGAACATATGGTTCTATCAGGTCCTGCAGAGATCATGGAGCTAGTCCATGTAGAGAAGAGAAGGATCTTGAAGTGTATTATTGACCCACTGGGAGCCAGTGAAGAGAAGCTAGAACAGCAGAGATATGATCCCTTTGGCTGCTTCCTGTCAGAACTCTAGCTGCTGCTTCTGGATCAGCTGCAGCTGTTCATGCAGTGATGTGGACATCCTGACAATAGTGAGCTGCAGTAGTCCAGTCTAGAAGTAACAAAAGCATGGAGTAGTTTCAGCATCACTCTGAGAGGAGCAATAATCTTAGTGATATTATAGAGGTGGAAGAAGGTGGTCTGAGAGACCTGTTTCATATGAGGGATAGACCACATGTCCTGATGAAAGAGAACTCCGAGGTTCCTCACAGTCGGACTGGAGGCCAAAGTGATGCCGTCCAGAGAGAGAATGTTATCAGACAATCTAGATCTGAGATGTTTGGGCCAAAAACAACGAGCTCAGTTTGGTCTGAGTCTAACAGTGAAACGTTGGAGGTCATCCAGTCCTTTCATAGACAAACATGTTCATGTCTGTTTCTATAGAACCTTTGATTGTACTTATAGATTATTGAACATCTACAAGTGGTCCATCCACAGAAGCAGACTGAGGGTTTTGTTCTGTATCTGGTAACATTGGAGTCAGATTCTCAGCAGATTTCTTCACAGACAGAAAGAATGATCCCTGACACCAACGACTCTTTAATGAACCTGTGAACACCAGACTGGAGCTGATCTGTCATCAGACCACCGAGGACTGAGGAGACACCTGCTGATATGAAGGACCATGATGCTCCTTCATTTAAACTGTCTGTGCTCCCTGTTCTGCCTGTCAGTCCTGACAGGTGCTCTGTGCAGTCAGAGACAAACTGGACCTCCATTCTTCATAAACCTGATCATAAATAATAACAGAGAACTGACCTCAGAGACTGCAGTCTGCAGTGAGGACTCTGCAGTCCAGAACACAGCTGCTCCACTCCTGAATCCTGCAGCTTGTTCAAGCTCAGGTCCAGTTCTGTCAGATGGGAGGGGTTGGACTTCAGAGCTGAGGCCACGACTTCACAGTGAGTCTCTGAGAGTCTACAGCCAGAAAGTCTGTGATGACAGAAACATCAGAAAACATGTTATTATGAAAGAGGACACTTTATATGGACTTCATCTGAAGACAGCTGGACACATCCTGTTGGACATGTTGCTCTGCACATCAGTGGTTCAGCTCATCTGATCTGACTGTGTTTGACATGAAACAATAATCCTCATCAGACTGTTAATCTGTGCTGTAATCTGCAGATGAAGGCAGAGAACACGGAGTTCCATTCAGGCCTCCATGCTGTCCACAGTCTGTCAGTGAGATCTGACCCATGTCTGAGTCCACAGAGTCACCATGAGGACGTCTTCATCAGAGACACATTCTGAGTGATTTTACTGAGCGGCTGCTGCAGCTACAGTTACACACTGATGTCAACAATGATCAGATTTGTATAGAAACACACAAACAGAAGAACATCTGTTAAATGGAACAATGATTAGAAACAACAAGAAAACTTCTTCATTCATTTAACAGCTTTAAACAGAAACAGCTGAAAAATCCACGTTTCCACAGCTGAAGAACATCTGAGACAAAAACACAGCTGACATGTTCCAATGAACACTTGGACCTCTGAAGAACCACACAGTGTGTATCTGTGAAGACCTGAACCACTAATCTACACTGATTCACAATCATCATCACATCTGGACTCACCGAGCCTTCCTGCAGTTCCTCACAGCTGGAATCAGTCTCTGTCGTCCCTGGTCTGTTGTGTTGTACTTCTCCAGGTCCAGCTCCTCCAGAACCTCCTCTGACATCTGCAGCATGTAGGCCAAAGCTGAACAGTGGATCTCAGAGAGTTTCTTCTCTGATCTGGTCTCTGACTGCAGGAACTCTTGGATCTCCTGATGGACTGAGAGCTCGTTCATCTCCATCAGACAGTGGAAGATGTTGATGCTTCTGTCAGGAGAGATTTTATCAGTGTTCATCTCCTTCAGGATGTTGGTGGCTCTCTGCATGGCTTCTGGACTGTTCTCGGTCTGACCCAGCAGGCATCCCAAGAGTCTCTGGTTGGACTGCAGAGAGAGGCCATGAAGGAAGCGAACAAACAGGTCCAGGTGGCCATTTTTACTTTGGAGGGATTTCTTCATGACTCTCTCAAGGAAGTCATCCAGAGGTGAGATCCAGTAGTCTTCTCCCAGGAACCCTCTCAGCAGCTCAGTATTCCTGTTGGTGTAACAGTGGAACATGTAGACTGCAGCCAGAAACTCCTGAACACTCAGATGAACAAAGCAGTAGACTGTTTTCTGGAAGATCACACTCTCTCTTTTGAAGATCTGTGTACAAACTCCTGAGAACACCGAGGCCTCTGTGACATCCAGACCACACTGCTCCAGGTCTTCTTGGTAGAACATGATGTTTCCTTTCTCCAGATGTTCAAAGGCCAGCCTCCCCAGCTTCAGGAGAACTTCCCTGTCAGCCTCCGTCAGCTCCTGAGGACTGGTCTCATGTCCCTCATGGTACTTGTGCTTCTTCCTGATGGTCTGGACCTGCAGGAAGTGTGAGTACATGTCAGTCAGGGTCTTGGGCAGCTCTCCTCTCTGCTCTGTAGTCAACATGTGCTCCAGAACTGTAGCAGTGATCCAGCAGAAGACTGGGACTGCACACATGATGTGGAGGCTCCTGGAGGTCTGGATGTGGGAGAGGATTCTGCTGGACAGCTCTTCATCACTGAACCTCCTCCTGAAGTACTCCTCCTTCTGGGCGTCAGTGAAGCCTCGTACTTCTGTCAGCCTGTCCACACACGCAGGAGGGATCTGATTGGCTGCTGCAGGGCGGGAAGTTATCCAGACCAGAGCCGAGGGAAGCAGGTTCCCCTGGATGAGGTTTGTGAGCAGCACATGGACCGATGACTTCTGTGTGACATCAGACAGCCGCTGACTGCTGCTGAAGTCCAGAGAAAGTCTGCTTTCATCCAGGCCGTCAAAGATGAACAAAGGTTTACAGGCAGCGAGCTGCTCTGCTGTGACCTTCTGTAATGTTGGATGGAAGACATGGAGCAGCGTCAGAAGACTGTGCTGCTCATCTCTGATCAAGTTCAGCTCCCTGAAGGAAAGCAGAACCACCACACTGACATCTTGGTTCTCTGAGCCCTCGGCCCAGTCCAGACTGAACTTCTGCACTGAGAAGGTTTTTCCAACACCAGCGACGCCGTTCGTCAGAACCACTCTGATGGCTGTCTGTTGGTCAGCTGAGGCTTTGAAGATGTCCTGGCACCTGATTGGAGTCTCATGGAGGGTCTTCTTCTTGGAAGCTGTCTCCAGCTGCCTGACCTCATGTTGGGTCTGGACCTCTTCGCTCTGTCCCTCTGTGATGTAGAGCTCAGTGTAGACCCTGTTGAGGAGGGTTCCACTTCCTGTTTCATCAGTTCCTTCAGTCACATGTTCACATCTCCTCCTCAGACTGACCTTATGTTCCTCTAAAACCTGCTGCAGACCAACATCTGCTGAAAGACAAGGACCACAATGAGACATCTTTCATGTCTGTACAACACAACACAACCACAAGTCCAGTTTCAGAAAAGAGTCCCTCAGCAGACACATGTCCAGTCTTACCTTGTCCTTGTCTTCGTTTTGATCTTGGCAGCTGCTCGTCCTCACAGACGTCGCTCCTCTTCCTCTTTCTGTGGAGACATGTCTTCATCAGTAAAATTATTTCTGGTTGTTATAAAAACATCAGAAAGTGTCGAGTAGCTCAGACGCTCTCAGAGAAACAGGAAGTCATGAACATGAATGAGCTGCTGTCTTTAACCACTGAGATCTTCCTGCAGGTTTCTGTGAACACACAGAGTCCACAGTGAAAGTCTCTCTGTGCAGCTGAGACCAGATCAGATTCTAAATGAGGTCTGAATACTTTGAGTTCATCAGAATCATCATGTGGACATGAAGACAAACTGCACCAGTGACATCATCACTGTCCATCAGGACACTATAGGAACTCTCTTACCTTGGATTGAAGGGTCCAGGTTCAGCACTGAAGTCTGGAGGCTTAAATCTGGAATGTCCACTCTTCATGGACTCACAGGTGGATCCTGGTCCTCTGTATCTGCAAACACAAACTTTCCAAAGTCAGAGTAAAACCTAAGAAGATCAATCCAAACAGAATCAGATGAAACCTGTTTAGAAAGAAACCTTTGTGAAGAGCAGTTTGTTTTTATGAAGGAGAATAAAAACGGATTCAAATAATAATAAATCAGGTTTCATGTGAAGAAATGAGAGCTTTTATGTTGAAGCCTTAAAAGGAGTTTGTGTTGTCTCTGGGAGTTTAACTGGTTCAGAGTGGCAAGCTGTGGCTGAGTTCCTGTTAAAGAACCAAGGATGCAGATGTCCTGTTCATGGCTGATTTATTGACTGTGGTCTGTAATAACAACAAAGTAGAACTCATAATACATATATTCAGCACTCAAATATGTCCCATGAATCATAAAACACAAACAAATCCCCTCACACGCGGCTCACAGATTGTGCGTCTTAGCTAGTTAGCTCACCAACATAACAACATTAATTAGGTCAAGTCAGTTTTATCTTATTTTACATAAGGTGCCAGATCATAGCAGAATCATTGAAGGTTACCTTTCCTACAGAACAGACAACACCTTGTTCTATTACTAAACAAACTGAATAGCTTCATGTTGTTTGTTTTATGTGCATGGAGGCATGTCATTTCTGTACATGCTTTACTGTCTTTACTGCTTTCTGCCTTCATGCAGGTTTACACCTCATGCTGCTGTCTGTGCGCAGAGGCCCGGTGTACTCACATACACACACAGACAGGTGTACTCACACACACACACAGACAGGTGTACTCACATACACACACAGACACACACAGACAGGTGTGTGTACAGACAGGTGAGCACAGTCCTATCAGCAGTTAGAGAGTGTGTGTTTTGTTCACCATTACTTGTGACATGCTAGTTGGATACACTGAACTCCACTGACTGCGCTAGGCTAAGCTAACGTTACTGGTGTCAGCATTATTCTTATTTGTGCCATTTAAATATGCTGTTTACATCTGTAAGCCATGGCGGGACGACTGGATGCTGGGTGCTGTGGGTCTCCTCTCTGCTCTGACTGCAGCTGCTGTGAGGCGGGGAGGAGCTCACAGCTGCACCTCCTGAACGCCCCATGCCGAACTAATGCTTAACTAAACAATACATGATATTAGCATACAAACTCCGGCTGGTTATGACATCATTCATCTCACCTTCTGGCATCTACACACAGCAATAACCAGGGAGATACTCAGTGAGAAAGAAACTACAATCTCCCTCTGGAGAAACATCACAGCACAGAGTTTCTTCAGCAGGTGTGATGCCTTCAACAGCGTCAGGACCACTATGATGCATTCAAGAACATTGGACATATGAAACTTCCAATGAAACTCAGCTCAACAAACAGTCACAGTGTGGCTTTCTAACAAGCCTCAGCTCCCAGCCCTCACTGATCATGTGATCACATGTGGAGGCAGCAGCAGGGCTCTTACCTTGGACTGAAGGGTCCAGGTTCAGCACTGAAGTCTGGAGGATAATCTTTGGACCGGCCACTCTTCATAGACTCACAGGTGGATCCTGGTCCTCTGTGTCTGCAAACACAAATGTTTCTGTTCACATGGATCAATCAGTGAAGTCTCTCTGAACACATGAAGGACTGATCATCTGATGATCAGATGGTTCAATAACAGTCCTCTTCTTTAAGCTCTGACTGAACCTCTGTAACATCAGGGACAGAAGAGATTCACATGAGACACATACAGGACTCAGCAGCAGGGTCTTACAATGGATTGAAGGGTCCAGGTTCAGCACTGAAGTCTGGAGGTTTGTCTTTGGACCAGTCACTCTTCATGGACTCACAGGTGGATCTTGGTGGTCCTGCTCTGCCCTCCTCTTCCTCCACACCACCATCCATCTTCAGTCAGTCTCACACCCCCAGAAGTTATAAGGTGATCTGCTCCATTAACTTTAATCTCATCCTGAAAAATAAAACACTACATTCACAGATCACAAGTAGTAAAACAGAGAACAGAGGGTTAAAAGCTTCAGACTTTAAATCCACTGTTGCTGCTTCCAGGGTCAGAGGGTTAAAGAATGTTTATCTATATGGTGCCATATTCCTCACAGGTTCTTGTAAAGGTCGGCGTTATAAAGGCTCAGGTTTGTGGTCTGTCATTCATCCATGTGTAAGTGCCACTGTGCTGATTAAGGGCAGTGAGAGGTCAGCTGGTCCATGCAGTGCCTTATTTGCACCATAGATGGCGCCATTCTTCCACCTACATCTGTGACGCACCTCACTTAGACTTCCTGTACAGACAGACTGGAGGCAGAGCCTGTGTTCTGTCAGGTCTGGTGCAGATCACTGAGACTCTCCTGGTCTAGTCGATCACCTTAAATCTGCTTCATTTAGCTCTGCATGAATAAGTCTGACATGTTTATTAATAACAGGCTGAACATCACTCAGCTGTTACTTCAGGCTGCTGGAAACACTCCAAATATCAGAGGGAGCTGAACCTCTGCTCCTCTGTAAAGCTGCTTGTTTAAAGGGTTCATTTATATTCACCCTTGGAAAGTGAACGCCACTGTTCCTGTGCTGGCTGCTTTTACATGACTTTACTGCATGTGTTGAATCACTGAGAAGCTTCTGTGTCAATAAGAAGGTTTTTCTGACAGTTTATTTGTTGCTCAGGAAGTTTGTCACTTCACCTTCACTACATGGAAACATGAGTCACATCCATGTGCAGCCAGGCTGAACCTTTGTTCAAACAAACAGATGAAAACAGGTCTGTGTCAGTGCAGTGACTACATTACCCATGAGTGTTTGCTGCAGGGCGGTGTTTAAACACAGAGGGAGTCGATCAATAACCTGTTGATCAGTTCTCGTCCTCAGCACAAACCATCAGAGTCAAAGGCTCTGCTCCTGCAGCTGTCTGCAGACCTATCGACCAATCAGAACACAGCGTCTGAACATCTGCCTCAGTGTCAGCGCAGTGACGTCACTGTGAGCGTCTCCCCCCCACAGTCTGTGAACTTTTCTCCTGCTGATTATGAAGCTGTTTCCACACACAGGGACAGACGGACACGATGTTATTTTAGAAAACGAAGCAAACGTCGTGTTTCTAAACACCTGCTGTGTGTAAACGGCCTGAACCCGTCTGAAGGGTCCTGAGGCTTCGAGGCCTGGACTCACACAGGAGGCCTGGACTGCGCACTTACTGACACACACAGACACACAGCCAACACGAGCAGTCTGCTGTCCACGCTCACGCTGACAAACAACAACAACAACAACAACAACAACAGCTCTAAGAAACATGAAGTTTAAACTCACCCAGCCTCCGCCTTCAGCTCTCTGTCCGCTGCTCTTCACTCAAAATGGAGACTGAACAAAGTCACTTTCAGTTTCGTTTCTTCCTCCATGTTGTGTAGTTCCAGGAAGAAGGAGCTCCGCTCACTGTACAGCGCTCACAGGCTGAGTTTGGACCACAGGTTCGGAGCAGCAGCGCCCTCATGACCAGAGTTACAAGGATCGATATATGGACTAGGGGTGGGCGAATCGATCTAAATATCGATAGTATCGATACCAACGTTAGGATCAGTAATTACTCGATACTGGCGTGATTAGATCGATATTTCTGTGGAAGTTTCTCTTCTATATCTTCAGCAACTTTACTCGCGGTGCAGCGCTCCTCTCTCACTCTGCTCAGTGCGCAGGCACACTCCGCCCCTCCCCCTCCTTCTCCACTCGGCCGGAGCAGACGGAGCTCCTGATTGGCTGTAAAGTGCAGCTAGCGTGCTGGAGATGGCAGAGAGGAAGAGGAGCGCTGTTTGGAGTTATTTCACAGCGACAGACGAGAAGAAGAAACTGCTACTTGTGAGGTGTGCAGGAAAGCGACCTGCCACTGTGGAAACACAACTAATTTACACAAACATAAAGCAGCAGAGCCCAAAGACCTCGAGCTGCAGAGTGAACAGAGGGAGGAGGAAGAGGCAGATCCCCGAACATGAACCAGAGACAGAGGTCACTGACAAAGGCTTTACTGCAAAACACTCATAAATATCCAGGTAGATGATTTAAAAAAGTGAAGGTTTAGATTCAGTAATCTGCAGCATGAATTAATATTGTCTTTCTGAGTGCAGTAATAAGACCTGCAGTTTTAGCAGAATGACTGAACTGTCATATCACCACCTGAAATAAATCTCGTTTTTCTCAAATTCCAAAATATATCTAATAATGTAATTATATAAGTTTATATAATGATATGTATTTCAGTATGATTAATATAAATATGCTTTGGTGATAACTGTTGAAGGATCTTTATTCTTCATATTTAGGCTCCATGCAGATAGGTGTTAAACTTTTATAAAAGTATCTTAGTCATGCTGTTTCACCTACATGATTCACAAAGAGCCATGGCTGTCACAAGGAGCATTGCTGACATGATTGTGAAGTTAAAATTTCAAACAGTTCTGTTCTTTGTTTGCAGCTTGATTTACTTAACAAATGTTTCTTGTGTATTATTATTCTGCTAATCACGATAATCTATTTAAAGGCAAAAAAGAAGGCAAAAAATAATTATTTATGATCATGAAATTTCAAAGTAAAAGTATCGGTATCGGTATCGGCGATACTGACCCTGTATTTACTTGGTATCGGATCGATACTGAAATCTTCAGTATCGCCCACCCCTAATATGGACAGCGTATCAGCAGAGTCACGTGACCGCTGATCGCTGCTACTCTTTGATGTGACAGTGTGTGTACAGAGAGAGAGGGGGAGAGAGAGGGAGGGAGAGAGAGAGAGAGAGAGAGGGGGAGAGGGAGAGGGAGAGAGAGAAGGAGGGAGAGAGAGAGAGGGAGAGAGGGTGGAGAGAGGGAGGGAGAGAGAGAGAGGGGGAGAGAGGGAGAGAGAGAGAGAGAGAGAGAGAGAGGGAGAGAGAGGGAGGGAGAGAGAGAGAGAGAGAGAGAGGGAGAGGGGGGAGGGAGAGGGAGGGAGAGAGGGGGGGGAGGGAGAGAGAGGGAGAGGGAGGGAGAGAGGGGGGGGAGAGAGGGAGAGAGAGAGAGGAGAGAGAGAGAGAGAGAGGGGGAGAGGGAGAGAGGGAGGGAGGGGGAGAGAGAGAGAGAGGGGGAGAGAGAGGGAGGGGGGGGGGGGAGAGAGAGAGAGAGGGGGGGGGGAGAGGGAGAGAGAGAGAGAGGGAGAGAGGGAGGGAGGGGGAGGAGGGAGGGAGAGAGAGGGAGAGGAGAGAGGGAGAGGGGGAGAGAGAGAGAGGGAGGGGAGGGGGAGAGAGAGAGAGGAAGGGAGGAGGAGAGAGAGAGAGAGGGAGAGAGGGAGGGAGGGGGAGGAGTGAGGGAGAGAGAGGGAGAGGAGAGAGAGAGAGGGGGAGAGAGAGGGAGGGGGGGAGGGAGGGGGACATGTTCGTGATGATTGATCATGTTCGGCAGGTTGAACACAGGTTGATGGTTCAACAGCAGCAACAGGAGACATGTTCATATTTATTCATCTTCCCTTTGGAGAGCTGTGAGCTTGTGTTGATGTTGTGTGTTTATTGTGACTGCAGGAAGCCACACACCAGGTGCAGCATCATCAATAAAGAGGCGATCGATCACAGCTCCAGCGTTCTGATCGATCTCCCTGGTGACCTCAGTGTTCTGGAGCCTCAGTGGATAAAGCTCTCCCAGCCATCAACACAGCCAGTGTGGGGAAGAACGCTTCAAAAAGTAATCTGTAATGGACTCCGTTACATTACTCAGTCTGAGTACTCTGAATACTTGGATTACTCACACATTGAACTACATTTGAAGTGACTGCATGCAGTGATCAGCCCTGCTGACTGCAGGGGGCGCCATGAAGCATGAAACATGTCCAGACTGCTCCGGCTGACTGCGTCACATCAGTGTTCTGTCAGAGGAGCAGGACGTGATGACGTCAGAGGGACGTTTAAACCACGCAGCCATTAAGCATCTTCATCCTCATCTTCAACCGCATCCTCATCCTGATCTTCATCCTCACTTCATCTTCATCTTGATCTTCATCCTCATCCTCTGACCCCATCAGTCTGCTCTGTCCTCTCTGTCTCTCTCTCTCCTCTCTGTCCACTGACATGAACCAAAAACTTTAGCTGTGATCAAAGATGCTGTATTGACGGTAAGAGCTCTCACTCCAACGACTATTCACCGTCACACACATGAACACAAGCTCACACTGAGCCGAGCGGTCAGAGTCAGACATCTGCTGTGAACAAGATCTTTGTTGTAGAAGAAGTGATGTTTATGTTTCCTCCAGCAGAGAACAGACACGTTAGAGTACTTCAACAGTGGAACTGTAATCTGATTACCACCTCTTTAGACTGTAACTGTAGTGGGATAGTTACTCAGATTTTGTATTCTGATTACATAACTGTGGTACATGTAGTCTGTTACTCCCCATCACTGCTCATGACACATGGGGGCAGCACGACCATCTGCTCCACTAAGAGCTTTCTATGGTCGATCATCTCACTGTGGGGAACTGGTGATGTGAACTGAAGGCTGAACCAACATGGCTGAAGCTGAAGAGGATGAAGGTGATGACAGGTTCTGAATTTGAGAAAATTTTTTTTGCATTTTTAAATAATTTATTATAAATTTATTTATTATAAATAATCCATAAAAGCTATATATTACCAGTATTTCACTGGATTATCGTTACAGAAGGCCTCTATCATCACAGTGAGTTTCATGAAAAAATACTGCAGGGTTATGGAGGAATGGAAGGTTGAATTGGCATTAAATTCAGAATTTTTGAAAAATGTTGCATTTTTTAAAAAATGTATTATGAATAATCCATCAATCTGCAGCAGATATTTCACTGGATTATTGTTACAGAATTGTTTCAATTTTCTCTGTCTTTGTCAGTTTGAAGATGTGACTGAGCAAACCACAGGAGAAAGAAGCTTCATGTCTTACAAAGGTTTATTGGAAACACATGAAGAATTAGACACAGTTTAACACTGCACATGCATAATGTGGTCCAGTCTGTTCATCCAGTGGAAGCAGCCTCTGTTCCACCTGGTTCTAAATCTGACTGTATTACAAAAGGTTTCCCCAAAGAACAGACCAGTGCTAATCATTAGCATAACAAATCTGAACTGTTCATGTTTCAAACATCTGCTCAAATCAAGGCTGAACAAAGCACTGACACTATTAACCCTAAAGTTATACATTCACAAAATATAACAAAATGATCTATATAATCATTGACAATTGAAATATGTATAGTAGGTAAAAAACCCAGCATTAGCTTTTTTGGGAAAATTCCCCCACAACCCCCTTCTACGGGCGATCACGGTGTTCCACTTGCAGTGAACAGAAAACAATGATTAAAGGAATAAGTGAATAGATGCACTTTATCAGCATGAGAGTAAAGAGAAGGAAAATGGGGAAACCGACGGTGGTGACACAAGCCCTTCAGCTTACACGTCACATCACGGGATCCCTGAGGCTCCTTCAAAAAGTTCTCTTCCTCTTGGGTTCTCAGGAGCAGCGTTCAGCGTACACACCAGGAGATTCTCCGCTAACAGTCATGGTTTTTACATGCGGGTCAGATCCCTGGTCCTGAGCCAGTTAGGAGAAGCAGAATGTCTTCAGATCCAGATCCTCCTTCCCAGAACATGAAGTCATCATGGTCCTGAGGAGTGAAAGGCAACAGCAAGAATGATGAGGGATTGAAATGCATCAGGCAGCACAGACATAAATCATACAAACTACCTGTCTTATGGTCAGCCAGCAGTCCCAGTGTCCACATCTGGTCTGATCCCTGGTCCTCAGCCACAGCATGCAGTCATTATGAGAAGGGAGGCCGTCAGGCCCGAACATCTGAGCAGCTGTCCTGGAGGTCATCGTGGACCTGAGGACAGAAAAAAACAGCAGCCAGCAAAGATCCCACAATAATCACATAAACAGCCACAAGGACTCCTTCAAGGGCCTGTATCAAAGAAAGCTGTTAACACATCTGAAGAAGTCGATAAAAGGTCTTTGTTAGAGTTCATACAGGAGGTAACACCTGCTTCCTCACTGGCTACAGCTTCTGTGGAGGAAACTTGTGTTAATCACATACATCAGATCAGGTTTAATTTCTGGACTGGCCTCGTTTTAGTCCTGGAGACTCATCTGGATGATGAACAGCTGATACCAACACTTGTTTCAGTCAACAGATCAGGTCCCTCTGAAAAAGGCAGCATGATGACCAGCTGCAGGCGACTCATGAGCAGCTCAGGCTGTTCAGGATTCTGTGAACTGTACTTTGACATAATAACACACAGTCTGAGGCTGTTGGGGTCAAAGGTTAATTCATTTTTACTTGTTTTTCAGTGTTCCATTTACTCTCCCAGACTCTGAAGGTGATACAAGGCTTTGAACCACATTCCATCAGCACCCTGTTTTCCAGACCCACCTTTTATTTTCAATAACCACTCGTTTGTATTTTCAGCAAATTCATTTTGCTTTGACCCATACTTCCTGACCAAACCCAAAACAGATTCAGAGACCTGATTTCATCACATTCAATGAACCCATGCAGTAAACCTTGTGCTTTAAACCACATTTTCAGACACCAGTTAGCGTATTAAGGAACTCGCCATTAATCAGTTTCCCTTTGAACCATATGTCATGCTTCCTTTGCTCCTCTTGTAGCAACAACCCAATACAGAACCATGAAAGACCTGATTTCATGACACACTTCAATGAACCCATCACACCTGGTTTGTACCTTTGTTTACCATCTTGCATTACATTTCCTCACCACCTTTTTTGATTTCATCAGTTTTTGTTTTAAACCACATTCCATCAGCACCCTGTTTTTCAGACCAATAACCACTCGTTTGTATTTTCAGCAAATTCATTTTGCTTTGACCCATACTTCCTGACCAAACCCAAAAAAGATTCACGCAAAGACCTGATTTCATCACATTCAATGAACCCATCACCGTGTTTGTACCTTTGAACATTTCCCATCATGCTTTAGTTTCTTACCCTTTGTGTTTTCATCACTTTGAACCATGTTTCACAAACACTTTTCATTTTCAATAACCTCAGTTCTGTCAAGAAATTCAACATTAATCATTTTTGTTTTAAACATGATTTCATTGCACAAATCAACAAACCCATCCAAACCTTAGAACCTCTGAACATCAGACATGTAGACGTTTTCTTGAATTACCTGGTTATTTCATTTTCAACAAGCACCTTTGCAAAGTTTCATGTTTATCCATTTGTGTGTCAGTTACTCAGTCAGATGGCCAGCAGCAGGCACTCACACTGGTTATAGCAGCTTCGTACAGACCCTCTTCCATGACAGTCACAGGCTGCAATGAATCCTTTCAAACAGTAATCAATGCAATTAAATTAATTCATATATAGTGAGTATGAAGAAAGGTGATGACAAGGGTTGAGGGAACTGCTCAGTGGATGGTGGTTTGAATTATGCCATGTGTGCATACAAACCTTGATGGCCATCTGAAGCTGGCAGCTCTACTCATCCCTACACAGGATGAAGATCACTGACATCAATGACAAGAAGCTGCTCCTTCCTCATGCTTCCCCTGGGTCTTGGCAACTCCAACATCTGGTTCTTCTGTGTCTCTACCAAAAAGCTCACATTCTGACATTTTTCCTGTCTTTACTCAACTCACAGGCCAAAGTGGCTCCATATGTACATTAACATTACACAGTACAACATATTGTTAACTTTAGAGTCTTTTGTAAATCTGCTTTAATATAAGATTTGTTTAACTGTACATCTGCAATAACACCAACATGAAACTGCATTTGATGATGTAATGGGAAAGGCGACAAGAGTTACAAATGACGACTCATCCTGCCGGGTCCAAACGTCCCCCACACACCGTGGAGCTCCGGCGCCTCATCACCCCCCCTCACCTGTGGTAGAGAGAAAAGCCTGTTAAGATGTGAAGCTGGTGGAAACCAAAGCTTCTTCCTGCTAGTTAAACATACGTCAGTGCTTCTTACTTTGTGCAGCAGAGACGCTGCCAGCTCCACTTTGGAAAGACACCAACGTGACAACTGTATCTGCATCTGATGGTTTAATGGGAAAGGGGACAAGAGTTACAAATGAAGAGGCACATGAACACAGACAACACCTAAACATCAAGCTGTGTGTGTCTGTTACTCACCACCTGTTGACCAGCAGCCGTCACTCACTGGTCATAGCGTCCACTCACCCTCCCATGGTGGTCAACAGCCTGCAATGAATCCTCACACACTACAGGGATCAATGCATGTTATAAAGCTATAATGTGTGCATACAAACCTTGATGGTCATCTGAAGCTACTCACCCCTCCACAGGATCACAGCCACTGTCCGACAGCAAGAAGCTGCTCCTACTTCCTAGTGCTATCATCAGCCATTTTGTTTATGTTCAAATTTAGTTTAGACTAAAAGACCTTTAAGGATATCAAATCATAATCTATCAAGTCAGCAGTCCTTTTACAGGTCTGTGACACTGGGGAGCTAAAGTTTTCATTTTAAGGTCCCAGAATGATCAAAACAGGGTAAGAAAGTTAATTTAAACATTTAAAACAAGGAGTGACGATAAGACAGACATACACAGAGACAACAGAGACATACATGAACATGCAATGACAGCAAAGCAGTGAGGACATCGTATAACATGTTGCAGAATTAAAAACATTCCTGGTGTAGATACAGTTACTTCAACATGTCCTAATGTTTTCTACAGTCACTCTTACATTAAAACCTCCTGATCACACTCATGCATTCTACAAACAGGTGCAGCAACATTTCATACATGTTACATTTAAATGTACAGACATTTGCTGATGTTACAGATCATTGAACTCTTACAACAGATCTAACAGTTTGTCCTGTTCAAGTCATTCTGTCGATGAGCTGAAGGATGGAGGCTTCAGGCTGCTTCTGGATCCAGCTGATCTGTGCCAGCCTTCTTGTAGGAGCCTTCTTCATGCCTTCACTGCCACTCAAAATGGTTGAGAAATGTTCAAAATGAAATATCGCATCAAATTGATTCCATCGATCCATCTTCCAACCGCTGATCCGGGGCCGGGTCACGGGGGCAGCGGTCTAAGCAGGGACACCCAGACTTCCCCCTCACCGGCGTTCCCAGGCCAGCGGAGCGACAATCTCCATCAAATTCATGAAGTCAAATTCGTCGTGTGAAATTCAAATTTGTCAAAGTTGAAAATTCTTTCAAATTGGTCAGGTGCACAGTCACTGGGCTAATGACACGTTGGGCAGAGTAACAGACATGTGGCCGACACGGCAGCCCTGTAAAAAGCAGCACAATGAAAACGGTCTTACCTTCTGTAGACTTCCCTAGGAGGAACACATGAAAACCAGCACTGAAAGCTGGCGAACGCACACCTACACTGAACCTATTCGACGCAACCGCTGGTGACCACGCTGGACTTGATGAAGGCAGGGCTCCTCTTCAGGTCACAGAAATGAACTTTAACTTGGTCGACGTAAAGGATTAACTATTTAATATTTAATATTTAAACTATTACCAACCTAACTGAAACATTAATGGACACATCATGGATGACTTCATCCACATCTTAAAACATCAACACTGTAAATTAGAGAGAGTCAGAGGAAAGTTGTTGGAAATGAAAGGTTTGTCTCAGCGGCCAGGAAAAACCCAAGAGTCAAATAGAAAACATTACCATCTTACTGTTGGTTGATTTGTTTGCTTGTAGATCAGACTAAAAAAACAACATAAAAACAAGCTTTAATACCTACACCTATTAAACACTCATCAACCAGATGATTAAATGAACCTTCAACCTTTCAATGCAGAGCAATACTTAACGTGTGTGAAAGGCCATTATAAGGTCAAGAACATTTCATATGACTTGTTGGATTTAGATCAACCTTTTTAAAACTGAGCAAATCTCCTAAATATAAATCACATCATTGGAGTGGTTCATAAAACTTTCTTTCTTCTAACCAGAGCAGCTGCAGGAGTCTCATCTGACATTAGCATTAAGCTAACCTGCTGCTAAAGGGGGCTGTTTCATAAACACATGTTAGTCTCTGTAACATAATCCCAAGTCTGACTTGTCTCAGAATTATAACTTATGACCTGATTCAACCCGTTATTTACATAAAATATATATTTCTGAGGCTTTCCTTAAAACCTGCTGCTTTTATAACATTAAGACGTTGAGGGAGGAAGAAGAAACATCAGTATTTTAAAAATTTGAGGCGTTCCTCCTAACATCCTCCATCAGCAGTAATCCATGAACAGAAACATTCATTAGCATTAGCTGCTAACAAAGGTTGCATTTAGGGCTTCACTGACCGTTATGTGAGAGCCTCTGCTTCCCTCTGGAGTTTGGACCGACTCATCCTGCCGGGTCCAAACGTCCCACACACACCGTGGAGCTCCGGCGTCTCATCGCCCCCCCTCACCTGTGGTGGAGAGAAAAGCCTGTTAAGATGTGAAGCTGGTGGAAACCAAAGCTTCTTCCTGCTAGTTCAACATACGTCAGTGCTTCTTACTTTGTGCAGCAGAGACGCTGCCAGCTCCACTTTGGAAGACACCAACGTGACAACTGTCGCACAACTGAAGCTCCGGCACCATCAGAGCACAGCTCCTGTGAAAGAGCAGCACAGTTTAACTCCACAACATTCAAAGCTTTGTACATTTTAGATCCTCAATTATTAGTGACACGATGGATAATGCATGAGGAGAACCAAGCAGTGAAGCTCCCTTTAAAACACCTTCAAAGTCAGAACATGACCATGTCAGAGACTTCTATAGGAAAACACACACAGTGCTCTGAAGGAGCCAGTTTGGTCCAATATGAACCCATCAGTGGTTTTACATCATCACAATAAAGGTTTCACAAATAAAACTGTTGTGCATTTGTTTACCCCTGCAGCACAATCTATGATTGGACCTGGTCTAGATGAGGGAGTGCATCAACAGGACATGACGCCAAATAAGAATATAGTATTATAAATATGTATGTATTATATATAACCACAAAACTAGCCTAACAAGCTAACACACCTGACATCAATTAAGCAATTCCGACTAGCATTAGCTGCTAACATAGCTTGCAATCAAAGTATTACCTGATCTGAGAGAGCTTCTCTTTAAAGTTTGGACCGGGTCATGAGGCTCACAGAACCCTCAGCTGGTTAATTTATGTTAGCTTTAAGTTTAAAAACTTAATTAACACAACGTTATGGTACAAAAGTCAGAACCAGGCCACCATGCACAGCACTGGTTCAAACTGGCCTAACAAGCTAACACACCTGACAACAATTAAGCAGCGTCGATTAGCGTTAGCGGCTAACGTAGCTCGCAATCAAGCCATCACTGACCTTAAAGCAGAGTTTCAGCTTCTGTTTGGAGTTTGGACCGAATCATTCCCTGAGTCCAAACGTCCCACGAACCCTGTGGAGCTCCCGCGGTTCATGTCCCCACCTGTCTGCACGGACTGAAGGCCGCAGCTCCTGTGAGGGAGGTGGAGCAGCGGATGCTAATGACGAATTAGCATCAGAGCGGCACAGACGCGGCGACGTGATGACGTCATCCAAACAATACGCACAACTTCCGGGACTTAAAAGACAACGGAGATCAAATAAATAATAAAAAGATTCATAAATCATTGGTTATTGATCCACGATCAGGTGAAACGGGAAGAGAACAAATAAAGAAACATTTCACTGATATTACTGCTGTTGTTATTTTACTACATTAAATATGATCAAAGAGTGTGTTCATGTGTGTTTTAACCGTTTTTTTCCTTTTCGTTGCTTCATTCAGAACAAACCCTTGAACACTGCTGCACTGACTGTTTATACACTTCTTGTTTTGAGGTGTTCTAAGTTCATGTTTCACCTTTTTGGTTCTCTCTGTATTTTGTAACAGGCTGAATACATTTAGAGCATGGATTAACTAAAATAGCAAACATATAATATTAGATAAACGCTGGTTTAAAAGTAACATAAATATGATGTTTGTATATAAACACATGATCAGGTCAGACTGATGTAGCAGCAGCGCCCCCTGCTGTTGGAATAAAAAGCTTCATTCAGGGCTTTGCATGTTCTCCGACCAGCTTTATTGCTGCGTTTCCTTTACTTGTGCTAGTGTCCCCAAAAAGGAGGAGCAGCCTCCACCCTGGTCCCACACCGCGCCTGGTTTGTTCCTGAGCAGGTCCTCAGCCTCCTCAGGCTCTGCACCTGGTAGAGCGCCTTCAGCTGGATGTCACTCAGACTGGTTCCGGCCTGCAGGGAAGAAACTCAAACAAAACAACACCGCTCAACTTTTCCACCACATAAATAGAGTAAACTGACAGAGGAAGAACGGCAGCCTGGTCTGAGGGGATGGATCTCAGTAAGAGAGAAGGGATCAGGGTTTTTGTTCATCATCCTCAAAGAGTTAAACTCACTCACCTGCTGTCTGTGTAGAAGTATGAGAGATAATTTACTGTGTTTCTCTCCCCCTTCTTCTCCTTCATCCCTCCTTCACTCCTCTTCCTCCTTGCTCCACACACAGTGCTGACTCAGCAGTGTGATGTCCTCTCTGTCACAGTGATGGTGGCAGATGAAGCGATGAAGAGTAAAAAGCTGAAGAACACATTGCTTCAAAGATACTGTGTTTGTTTCTAGCAGAGGATGGTTCCGATCCATCAACCTCTGGGTTATGGGCCCAGCAGGCTCTGCTGAGAAACACCCCAGATGGGACTCGGACCCACAATCCCTGGCTTAGGAGGCCAACACTGGGGCTGGACATGGACATGAGGGTGTTAATGCTGAGTCCTTGTGCAGCTTCAGACAGTGTGTCTCAGTAAGTATCACTCACACCATCCAACATGTTCTCATACGTTTGGGGTGAGGGGGGTTGAGGTTTGGTCCAGACAGTCCCACTGATCTGACCTACAGCTGCACCGTCACCACACGCAGGAACAGCAGCAGAGCTCTGATTAAATCTGGTCTGTTAGAGACAACTGTTAGAAACTCAGTCTGGACAGACATTATTAACCCTTTAACCTCTGTGTGTTTCTGTGTTTCAGCCTCCATCAGTGGTTCAGACTCTGAAACAACAATCAGCTGCTCTGCTTCAGACATTTCTCTGTACGACCTCATCTGGAGATTCAACCACAGTCAGACCATCCTGACCAAGACCAGGACTGAGACCAAGCACACGGTCTCAGAGGAGTGGAGGCAGCATGTGAAGAGTGTGTCAGAGTCAGGCAGCCTCACCCTGCAGCACTTATCCTCCAATCAGGAGGGACTATACACCTGTGAGCTCACTGATGAAGAGGAGACCATCACCACAAACACCTTTGTGAGGACAGAGAGGAATACAGGTAGAACAAATGACATGACATCAAATGCACCATGAGGCGTTCAGGGACACACTAACAGACTGACTGGGGTTATTATGGTTGCAGCCATCTGTGTATCAGCGGTCATCTGCCTGGTGTTGAGATGGAGGCTCAAAAAGGTAACAGCTGTTTTCAACAGATATTTGTTCCACACACAGAACTGCAGGTCATGACGTCACATGACTTCCTGTCCACAGAGAGTCCGGCTGTGACTGTTATTAAATGCAGGTGTGTCAGTTTGTGATGTGAGTCTTCAGACTCTGCAGCTTGTGGAAATATATGGTCAAACTTGGTCAAAATATATGTTTGTCTGCATATATGGTAAAAGTGTATGGTTGTGCATAGATCCAGACCTCTGGCTGAGGTCATAAAGCATTCTGATGTTTAATGGTGTGTTTAGGTATTCGAACTGCAAACCCCTAGTTGACCCAGAGATGTAAACACAAGCTTACCAAAGAGACAAGATATACTCAAGGCCGTAACAGGAGGACCTGACACACACTCACATCAAAGATGTGACTGGAGAGCTCCAATGTCTTTTAGTTTCGTATACGCCCTCCACCTTGTGATTATTGAATATGCATGTTTCACTGAAAAACATTACCTTTTATGCCTTTCTATGTAAATGTAACCACACCTTGTTGTGAGATTAATAAAACGAGCCTAATGCATGGGACGGACAGAATGCAAATGGTCAGCTGCAGGAGCAGATCGAGGGGTCTGTATTGAGCTGTGCATTCTCCCTTTATAAAGGCGAAACTGAAACTGATCAGTACTGGTTTTCATTCAATGTTCTGTGCTTCGGGGACGGAGTCTGGGAATCCGGGGTGACCAGATCAGGTCACAACAAGCTCCATCAGCTGGTTGCTCCTGCTCCACCTTGATGCTCCACTCTGATTCAATCAGGAGGAGTTTCTGGAACAAAGTTCTTTTTTCATGTTTCCCTGTTCAGTTTAAAAGGCGTCCAGCAGTGGGCGCTGTTCCTCAGTCTACAAAGTCACAGCAGACCGTGGACACGCTGCAGAGTTGGTGAGATAGGACTGCTCTGTCTCTCTGTGTCCTCTCAGTTTGGTTTGGACACTCACACAGGAAGGTTGTCTGCCCCCTGCTGGTCAGAGCCTGCAGTGCTGACCTTCACATGAACTGTTGCAGAAGCATGAACAGGACGACGTGATGTCAGAGGAAGTAAAACAACTCTCAGCTCTGCAGCGCCGCCCTGTGGAACCTGTGTGCTGTGATTTTTTTCCAGGTTTTATTCATTGACAGTAAAAACTATGGACAGAGCTTCCGTGACGTCACCCGTTTGTCTCTGAAGAGCCGTTTTGAGGCTCGTGGGAGGTTCCGAGACATGATGACCGCCGCCATGTTGGCAGCGTCACGTCCGCCAAAACTCCAAATATGGACAAAGAGGGGGAGCACGAGCGGGGTTTAGGGGGGCGGGCGATTGTGGAAGCAGGAAACAGCGTCTTCTGTCATTGACCTGCTGCTGTTGTCATTGTTCAGTTTTACTGCTGCTCTCTTTATGTCTTGCTGTAATTACTGTACATTGTGTAATTCTCTCCACAGCTCTGTGATCTTATGACCAAAATTTATATATTGTCAATAAACAGAGCTTTACCGTCCTTGAACAGGTCTTACATATGATTGGTGTTCAGACTGAAGTAGAGCAGGTGTCTGGTGATGTGAGGTAGCTGAATATCTGCAGGGAGCAGACTGCTCTGTAAACACCAGAGGAAATGCACTGAAGACTCATAATAAAGATTCAGTGCTAACTGGCTGTGCTAATGCTAACTGGCTGTGTAGCATCACTGCCCTTGTTGGTTTTAGCAAATCTAACCTGCAGTAATTGCCATGTTTGATGATGTTATGTATTTATTCTCGCTGTAACTCAGCACTGACGCTTATTACTTCTCTGGTGCACAGAGCAGGAAGAGAGTGACAGCCAGCCGATCCTTACAGGGTCCACCAGGAGGCCTGCATGATGTGTTTAGCGTCTCATCGCTTCCACAAATTATTAATATTCTCCCTTTTGATGCGACACTGTCTACAACTTTGCCTGGTGTCAGTGTTTTGCAGCCGGTCACGTCAATACGATAGATAGCGGGTGTTGAGTTTAACTGACCACACGTCCGATGTTCCCTGAAGGCACCATGGCCGAGCTAAGGCCTCAGCATCATTGTCATGCTGTCACTCAGCAGTCCACACCCATGTCCCAAAACCTCAAAGGTGAAAAAAGGAGAGGCGAAAGTGAAAAAAGATTTGAACCTGAAGAAACAAGATGTGAAACTGTAAAAATTAAGATCTGAATATATATACCCACAAAGACAAAGCATGAAGACGTGTGTCTGTCCAACAAGCCTTCATGTGACTTTACACACTTAGACTGGAGGCTCACTGCTACACAACACAAACAACCAGCCCACAACAACAACAACACAACAGAGGAGGTGTGGAAGGAGCATCCAGCTGGAAGAGGAGGACAGCCTGGAGACAGTTTGTCCACATTCAGACCATGATGGGAGCAGCTGATGTGAGTCTCTGCTCCGTCTGCAGCCCCACAGTCAGAGCACAACAGTGGACACAAAGAGACACACAACAACACAAACATGCTGCAGCGCTGCAACGTGTGTGGACGTGAACACAGCTGATGGTTCTACAGTTCAGACTCTGTCAGTGTTTCTGCAGCATCCGGTCCAAAGACGTCAGCCAGAACTGATGGTTTACAGACTTTTAATGATTCCTCACAGGACATGAACCAAAGTCAGAGCTGAGCACAAAGTCAACAACTAAACCATGTGTCACATTAAACATCAGCCACATTCATCAACACCAAGGAAGGATAACCTGTGAGGACTGAGACACTGCAAACGGATCCCTGTGAGGGTCTGAGCAGAACCAGCTGACCTGAGTTCTATGACCCGAGTCATACTGAACTGAGACATTTGACAGACCAAAGTGGAAGGGGATCCACCAACTGAAATGATTACTGAGTTATTGAGGTGTGAATAGGTAAATGTATGTGACATGGTTAATGTATTATTGTTAAATGTTAAAGGGTACCTACATGCAGTGAGGTCGATAAGTTCTCCTACTTAGAAATCATGGAGGAGTCTAGAACTTTCAGCACAGGTGCATTTCCACTGTGAGAGACAGAAAAATAAAAACCGGAAATCACTTCGTATGATTTTTTAACAATTTATTTGTAAATTACTGTGTCTAATAAGTCTTTGATCACTTGCTGATCAGCCAGATTTCTGACCCTCAAAGACCTGTTATTGTGCGTTTAAATAGTCCAGCTACACTCTGCTCATCATTCTAAATCAGTAGCACCTGTTTGAGCTCGTTAGCCGTCATAAAGACACCTGTGCCCCCCACAATCAGCCAAAGTCGTAGCAACATGGGCAAAACCAAAGAGCCGTCAAAAGACACCAGGGACAAGATTGTAGACCTTCACAAAGCTGGAAAGAGCTACGGGGCGATTGCCAAGCAGCGTGGTGAAAAAAGTGTTGGAGTCATCATCAGAAAATGGAAGAAGCTAAACATGACGGTCAAAGTCCCTCGGACTGGGGCCCCCTGGAAGATTTCTCCTCATGGGGTCTCGATGATGCTAAGAATGGTGAAGAATCAGCCAAGAACTACGAGGGAGGAGCTGGTCAATGCCGTGAAGAGAGCTGGGACCACGTTTCAAAGGCTGCTATCAGTGATACTCTGAGACGTCATGGTTGAAATCATGCATCACTGAAGGTTCCCCTGCTTAAACCAGCACATGTCCAGGCCCATCTGTTCCCTCAGTCAGAGCATTGAGGGTGGGTCGAGGCTGGGCCTTCCAACATGACAATGACCCAAAGCACACAGCCAGGACAACCAAGGAGAGGCTCTGTAAGAAGCATATCGAGGTTCTGGAGCGGCCTAGCCAGTCTCCAGACCTAAACCCAACAGAAAATCTTTGGAGGGAGCTCACACTCTGTGCTGCTCAGCGACAGCCCAGAAACCTGACAGATCTATTGAAGATCTGTGTGGAGGACTGGACCAGAATCCCTCCTGTGTGCAAACCTGGTGAAGAACTACAGGAACCACTGGACCTCTGTAACTGTTAACAAAGGCTTCTGTACCAAATATTCAAAGGTTTTGACTCAAGTGATCAAATTATATTGACCTCACTGTACTTACCTTGCTGCCTAAGTAAGAGTTAAAGGTGAAAAGATCCCACAGAACTAACCTGAACACTTAACTCTTTTCTTTAGGGAGCAGGTAACTCCAAGAAAAACGGAACAAACAGAGATAACTAGCTGAGAATTAAAGTAACTGTTTCTACCATTAGCTCTACAGAATATTAAAGACCGGTCTGAGATAAACAGACAAAACCAGAACAAACCAGCATTTAAATAAGAAAGACCAAACCAACAGGACATTTGATACTGTTTGTTTATTTTACACTGTAATACTGTACTGTAGATATTCATTGATATTTATTGATACATTTATTGATTTTTTTTTATTACTCTATTAACCTGCTTAATATTTGTTGTTAAGTAAACTGCCGGCTTATCTACAGCTAATCACTTCTTTCCAGTGACACAAGTGTTACATGAGCACAAAGTCAACAACTAAATCATGTGTCACATTAAACATCAGCCACATTCATCAACACCTTCTAATAATAATCTAATAATGCAATAAAGTCAATGTTGTTACTGATGTTTGACACGACCAAGACTGTAATAAAGGTTAAAATATCCAGTCCACATTCACCTTTTCTATTAAAAATGAGCCATTTTGTGTGTTTTTTTTTCCAATTTTCAGCACCACCCCTTATGAAATTAGTGATTAAAGGGTTAAAATCTTGGGGTAAAATGATTTTTTTTTCACTACTTTTGATCAGAACTGAAGTTAATTAAAAGGTCTATGCAACAAAATTTCAAAAAAATATTTATCTGATATATTTTTAAAACCGTTAAAGGACATTTTTGTCCCGAACAACATGAAAGGGGGTAAAATTTGCCCAGAGTGTACTGTTGACCTATGAAAAATGTTAAAATCATATTAACAAAATGTATGTAAAATTAAGCTTATTGAGGAAAAATGATTCAATTTGTCCACATATTGACAAAGTTATGGCCAAAAAAACAGAAAAATGACTCTCAGAGGACAAAAATGTCCCGAACAGTGCATAAGGGTTAAATCTTTATGTCTCTTATTTTGATAATATTGATTACACCACTCAGCGAACCTAGAACTGGTCCAGCAGCTAACAAGTGTTACATGAGCACAAAGTCAACAACTAAACCATGTGTCACATTAAACATCAGCCACATTCATCAACACCTTACTCAGAGTGCAGCTCAACACAACACATCCTCTACACTGTGACACACAACACACCTTGATGGCCCCTTGGACTGAGGATTTACTCCTGGTCTGGTTCTTTTTAACCCTTTATGCCATCAGTTCTATCAAAATAAAGGTCCGGCTCAGCAGGAAATATCAAAATAAAAGCTTTAAATGCCTGTAATCATGTACATATTACTTTGGGGTCATTTACAGTTTCTGTCAGAAATGTTGATAAATTGTTCATTTTCAGGATTTATTGAACTGATCACAGATGTTAGCTTCATGATCAATCAATAGATAGACAGAACCAGCAGCTGATCAAATGAGTCCAAACCCAAAGAGACCCTGAGAGAACCACCATGACAGACTGACAGAGTTCAAGATGGAAGCAGGATCAGAGCAGAAGACACCTGAAGACCTCCTTCAAGTTCTGAACGTCTCTTCAACGTGGACGGACTCTGCAGCTGCTCTTCAGGGAGAAACATCCACCTTTAAGTGAAGCAGTTCAGTGAAGACGAGCTGTCAGACTGACGGAGCAGAGAGAGCTCCACCTTTACTGAGACACAGTCTGACTGCTGCCAGAGACCATCTGAGGAGGAGGAAGAGGAGGAGGATGATGATGATGATGATGATGATGATCTCCCTGTGTGGATCATCAGGACACACTCCGTCCTCTTCATTTCCTCCACCTGCAGAGAGAATGAGTGTGGAGGTGAGTGAGTGTGGACAGAGACTCCCTCCATCAGCAGCATCATCCAGTATAAAGAGCAGCAGGACTTCAGTCCTGTTCAGAGCAGCAGGACTTCAGTCCTGTTCAGAGCAGCAGTGCAGCAGCTGCTTCCTTCCAGCTCTCATGTTAACGTGTTGGAGTGAACACACTGAGCTCCGAGCTCACAGAGCTGCAGACTTTTAGCATCAAGTCTGTGTCCTCTGCAAGTTTCACTCACAGTGGAGACACACTGCTGAGTCATCAACACAGACTTTACTGAGGACGTCCTGCTGTCCCATTTAAAGACAGAGTCTCTGTGTGCTGATGGACATCTCATCTGTCTCTGACAGAGAGACATGGAGGTCACCATTCTCACAGCATCACTGAGGGAAGCAGCCAATCAGAAGGCAGCAGCTTCACAGGAAACACTGGATCTGTGATACTGACTGTGTTTAGGACAAAACAGCTGAAAGCAGCACAGACTGACTCCACCCCTCTACTGACCTCAGAGTCTGCAGGCTGCAGTCTGGAATCTGCTCAAGATCCAGCAGCTGCTTCACTCCTGAATCCTGCAGGTTGTTTCCTCTCAGCTCCAGCTCTGTCAGATGGAAGGGGTTGGACTTCAGAGCTGAGGCCAGAGAAGCACAGCTGATCTCTGACAGACTGCAGTTCCACAATCTGAATAAAGAATAACAGATGAAATGATTGATAATCAATCAGATGAGTTTCAATGATCAGATGAACATTATTGTGTCCAAACAGCCTTTAAGGTTAACTGACTTTAAACAGAGGACATTTTCTACATATTAACAAACACTTGTTTTTATGACAGCAGAGTACATTTAAAACAGGAGCACCAAAAACATGAACAAAAGTACATTTACAGCTTTATGAACAGAAGCTCTGTGAGGATTTAAATTAGACATATAACAGTATCAGACAGAGAACTGACCTCAGAGTCTGCAGTCTGCAATCTGGACTCTGCAGAAAACCACACAGCTGCTTCACTCCTGAATCCTGCAGGTTGATGTTGTAGCTCAGGTCCAGCTCTGTCAGATGGGAGGGGTTGGACTTCAGAGCTGAGGCCAGAGAAGCACAGCTGATCTCTGACAGCCTGCAGCTCTCCAATCTGAATAAAGAATAACAGATGAAATGATTGATAATCAATCAGATGAGTTTCAATGATCAGATGAACATTATTGTGTCCAAACAGCCTTTAAGGTTAACTGACTTTAACAGCTATCAGAGGACATTTTTTACAGTTTCTGTAACAAACAGACTGAATTTAGGAATTTAGGATGATTCTATTTATACGTCCACATAAACCCCTGTTGAACTTAGTAATATTTTACAAGTCGAACTGAGACGAATTGAAAATTAGATGAGGGACATAAAATGGTGATTAATGCAGGGAAAAGTAAATGTATGGTGTTGGGATCCAGGTCTCTGGTAAAGATCCACCTGTGTTGGGTCTGACTGGGGGGTGCTGTAATAGAACAGGTCACTGAGGTAAAGCTACTCGGTGTGACTGGTGACAGTTTGTTGAATTGGAATAGTCATATAAATCAAACATTATTGAGTCTGGAGGTGTCAAGCACTGTAGAAAATGTATTCCAAATCCAGTGATGAGAACACCAGTAGAATCATTAGTTTGATCACATTTAGATTATTGTTCAATCATTTGGTCAAGTACAACTGAAATGAACTGAAGCAAAGTGCAAGTTGCTCAAATAAAGCAGCTGGTGTAGTTTTAAGCTGCCCTTTCAGGACTAGTGTTAGAGAACTGAATACCAGCTAGTTTGGCTAAGTGGAAACGGTAGGATTCATTATTCTGTTATTAACTTTATTAGAAAAACTGTTATTACAAAAATGCCAAAAATACTTTACAGCAGACTGTTATTGTTCAGTGCTGAGCATCAATATTCCACTGGTCAGTCAGAGAGTCGCTCTTTGTCACCTCCGTGTGGAACTACCCTCATGCAAAGGACAGTGCAGCACAGAGCAATGGTGGCTGGAATTCTCTGTTCACAGCTTTTGGTTTTTGGAATGAATGCACTGACTTTATGTATTGACACTAGAATAACTGTTATTATTTATATTTGCTGCTTCTTTGTCAAGAATGGTTGAAGGGAAAAAAACTATGGAACTTATGAACCCTATAGTAGCATAACTGTAACTGTGATAAGGAATAATGTAGAGCTGCTGTTTCACTGTTTTAGTTTTTAGTACGTTGCTGTACTGTCATGTAGGAATGTGTGCACTCCATTTTGTCTGTATAATGTATTGTTTTATGTTAAGAATACTTTTTGAAGTCTACAGACCCCAGGAAGAAGAGCTACTGCTTTGGCAGCAGTTAATGGGGATCTTACTAAACTAGACTGGATTTAGGTCAAGAACAGAAACCAGTCTTAGCTCTGGCTAACAGGGGACTCTGTGTCTGAGTGCATGAAGCAGGATCATGTTGGACAGTAGGGTCGGGCGGTTTCAGCTAAATCTTCCTCAGTGCTTGCCTGGTCCCGTCTCCACTGTGCCTGCATAGAGAGGGGGGGTGTCTGCACAGAGCCCCATCAAAACAGCTGCTGTAGCCTACAATTCACTGCAGGTAAAGTGCATTATAAACTCTCTCTCTCTCTCGTATTAAAAATGATACCATCACTACCTGTGTGCCCCGCTGGTATACCTTAATGCAGGGGTGGCCAAACTTTTTTTGGGGAGGGCCAGATTCGATAATGCGAAACTCTCCGAGGGCCAGCAGTCCATGATGTCATTATTTTAAACAATAAAAACTGTGTATGCTGTTTTGTAATATGTTACATCTTACACAGCAAACAAAACAACATCTTAGCATTCAGATGAACAGATCAGAACATGTTATCTGAATTTACAGCATAAATTTAAAACTTTCAGAAACTGTGTGGTTGTGATAACAGAGCAACAAGTTATTGACTCTACTGTGAAGGTGAGATCTGATCATATGTGGCAGGTCTGGTTTAGGAGCAGCAGACATCAGTAAAATGTCAGGTAGACCAGGTGGGAGTCATTTAGTGCTGATCTCAAAGGGTCTGTAATTTAATGTTTACACAGGTTTGCAGTGCATGGCAACGAGACGTAAAAACGTGATGACGTGCCTTACGACAGATGTGTACTGAATGACGGAGTCTTTTTGAGAGAAGTGCCGCGTCTCTGCACAGCTGACAGTCTAACAACAGAGAACGTTAACAAGCAAAGACGGACTGCTCTGCTGCTCCAGTAAAACATCACAGTTTATCACAGACAGTCTGCTCACACGACACAAACTAATTCATGGTTTACAAATGTTCGCATTTCTGGAGAGTTGCTTTTATCCAGCCGCCGGTAAAAAGGCCCGAGGTCAGGATGCAGCCTCCCCGTGCAGCAGGGAGCAATGAGCGTCCCCCTCCCTCTCCATCATGTTGCTTTAACTTCTCTAATCGCTCCCTGCTGCCCGGCGCGGGTAGCAGGGAGCGATGGAACAGGGAGAGGGACGCTCCACTCCACTCCCCTGCGCTCCTGGAGCCCCCCAGTACTCCGGCACGTTCCCCAGAGAGGGACGCTCAATGCTGCACAGGGAGGTTGCTCTCTGGCCGGGCAGCCTGCTCCCATGCACCCCGTCCATGAATTCTAATAGGGCTACTATACTACAATTAATAATAAAAATATTTCGTGCGCACGTTATACATAATTCGTGGCCACAATTTATTTCTTTTTGACCATGTCACAGAGGGGCTCCTAGTTTTGGAGAACTTCACTTGTACAGACGCTCTCTGATAGCAGGTTGTCTGCAGAAGCATGTTTAGTCTCGTGGTGAATTGTGTCGAAGTGCTGAACCGGTGTTTTGCACCTTCGGAGCCCTCTGCGTAGCTGGAACCAACAACCAAGCCCTGCAGCACCGCGTGACGCACCACGATGCAGACAGAGAGAGACAATGTTCTGCTCAGAGAATCATGCAAACATTACACAATGAGTTAAAAACAAAAACAAGAAATGCCTGTTGATTTTGTATGATTTACTCTGTTTGGCTGGCGGGCCAAAAATAACACATTTTAAGATAGAAGCCGCGGGCCATAGAAAATCCGACCGCGAGGACGTAGTTTGGACACCCCTGCCTTAATACCTTAATATGGCCCAACCCAACTGGACAGGAAGTAAAGTTCAGCTCTCTTTCCTGTCATGTGTGCAGCCTTTGGAGGCCTCAGCTCCAGGGCACAGAAACTATCTCTGACATGTAAACCAGAGGAAGTGAGTGAGCACAATAACAAAAGACATTCACTGACTGGAAAGAACAGAAACGACTGGTTACATGATCCTTGAAGAACAACACATAATCTGAACTGTATGTACACTAACATGTACGACACACTCATTCATATGCAGCATAAGAAGATTCATATTACTGTATTACAATATGGACCAAAGCTTCATGGATGGAAGCTCTGTGAGTTTTACAACAGTATCAGACAGAGAACTGACCTCAGAGTCTGCAGTCTGCAATCTGGACTCTGCAGAAAACCACACAGCTGCTCCACTCCTGAATCCCACAGATGGTTGTAGCTCAGGTCCAGCTCTGTCAGATGGGAGGGGTTGGACTTCAGAGCTGAGGCCAGAGAAGCACAGCTGATCTCTGACAGACTGCAGCTCTCCAATCTGAATAAAGAATAACAGATGAAATGATTGATAATCAATCAGATGAGTTTCAATGATCAGATGAACATTATTGTGTCCAAACAGCCTTTAAGGTTAACTGACTTTAACAGCTATCAGAGGACATTTTCTACAGTTTCTGTAACAAACAGACTGAATTTAGGAATTTAGGATGATTCTATTTATACGTCCACACAAACCTGTTGAACTTAGTAATATTTTACAAGTCGAACTGAGACGAATTGAAAATTGGATGAGGGACATAAAATGGTGATTAATGCAGGGAAAAGTAAATGTATGGTGTTGGGATCCAGGTCTCTGGTAAAGATCCACCTGTGTTGGGTCTGACTGGGGGGTGCTGTAATAGAACAGGTCACTGAGGTAAAGCTACTCGGTGTGACTGGTGACAGTTTGTTGAATTGGAATAGTCATATAAATCAAACATTATTGAGTCTGGAGGTGTCAAGCACTGTAGAAAATGTATTCCAAATCCAGTGATGAGAACACCAGTATGTTATAAGAACACTGTTTTGAAGTCTACAGACCCCAGGAAGAAGAGCTACTGCTTTGGCAGCAGTTAATGGGGATCTTACTAAACTAGACTGGATTTAGGTCAAGAACAGAAACCAGTCTTAGCTCTGGCTAACAGGGGACTCTGTGTCTGAGTGCATGAAGCAGGATCATGTTGGACAGTAGGGTCGGGCGGTTTCAGCTAAATCTTCCTGAGTGCTTGCCTGGTCCCGTCTCCACTGTGCCTGCATAGAGAGGGGGGGTGTCTGCACAGAGCCCCATCAAAACAGCTGCTGTAGCCTACAATTCACTGCAGGTAAAGTGCATTATAAACTCTCTCTCTCTCTCGTATTAAAAATGATACCATCACTACCTGTGTGCCCCGCTGGTATACCTTAATGCAGGGGTGGCCAAACTTTTTTCGGGGAGGGCCAGATTCGATAATGTGAAACTCTCCGAGGGCCAACAGTCCCCGATGTCATTATTTTAAACAATAAAAACTGTGTATGCTGTTTTGTAATATGTTACATCTTACACAGCAAACAAAATAACATCTTAGCATTCAGATGAACAGATCAGAACATGTTATCTGAATTTACAGCATAAATTTAAAACATTCAGAAACTGTGTGGTTGTGATAACAGAGCAACAAGTTATTGACTCTACTGTGAAGGTGAGATCTGATCATATGTGCAGGTCTGGTTTAGGAGCAGCAGACATCAGTAAAATGTCAGGTAGACCAGGTGGGAGTCATTTAGTGCTGATCTCAAAGGGTCTGTAATTTAATGTTTACACAGGTTTGCAGTGCATGGCAACGAGACGTAAAAACGTGATGACGTGCCTTACGACAGATGCGTACTGAATGACGGAGTCTTTTTGAGAGAAGTGCCGCGTCTCTGCACAGCTGACAGTCTAATAACAGAGAACGTTAACAAGCAAAGACGGACTGCTCTGCTGCTCCAGTAAAACATCACAGTTTATCACAGACAGTCTGCTCACACGACACAAACTAAATTCATGGTTTACAAATGTTCGCATTTCTGGAGAGTTGCTTTTATCCAGCCGCCGGTAAAAAGGCCCGAGGTCAGGATGCAGCCTCCCCGTGCAGCAGGGAGCAATGAGCGTCCCCCTCCCTCTCCATCATGTTGCTTTAACTTCTCTAAGCCCCGAAGTACTCCGGCACGTTCCCCAGAGAGGGACGCTCAATGCTGCACGGGGAGGCTGCTCTCTGGCCGGGCAGCACGCTCCCATGCACCCCGTCCATGAAGTCTAATAGGGCTACTATACAACAACTAATAATAACAATATTTCGTGCGCACGTTATACATAATTCGTGGCCACAATTTATTTCTTTTTGACCATGTCACAGAGGGGCTCCTAGTTTTGGAGAACTTCACTTGTACAGACGCTCTCTGATAGCAGGTTGTCTGCAGAAGCATGTTTAGTCTCGTAGTGAATTGTGTCGAAGTGCTGAACCGGTGTTTTGCACCTTCGGAGCCCTCTGCGTAGCTGGAACCAACAACCAAGCCCTGCAGCCCCGCGTGACGCACCACGATGCAGACAGAGAGAGACAATGTTCTGCTCAGAGAATCATGCAAACATTACACAATGACTTATGTGGAAATATATGGTCAAACCTGGTCAAAATATATGTTTGTTTGCACATATGGTAAAAGTGTATGGTTGCTCATAGATCAAGACCTCTGACTGAGGCCATAAAGTATTCTGATGTTTAATGGTTAGTTTAGAAATTCGAACTGCAAACCCCTTAGTGGACCCAAAGATGAAAACACAAGCTTGCCAAAGAGATAAGATATACTCAAGGTCGTAACAGGAGGACCTGTGAGAATACACACACACCCTCACATCAAAGATGTGAGTGGGAGAACTTCAATGTCTTTTAGTTTCGTATACGCCCTCCACCTTGTGATTATTGAATATGCATGTTTCACTGAAAAACATTACCTTTTATGCCTTTCTATGTAAATGTAACCACACCTTGTTGTGAGATTAATAAAACGAGCCTAATGCATGGGACGGACAGAATGCAAATGGTCAGCTGCAGGAGCAGATCGAGGGGTCTGTATTGAGCTGTGCATTCTCCCTTTATAAAGGCGAAACTGAAACTGATCAGTACTGGTTTTCATTCAATGTTCTGTGCATCGGGGACGGAGTCTGGGAATCCGGGGTGACCAGATTAGGTCACAACAGCTAAAAACAAAAACAAGAAATGCCTGTTGATTTTGTATGATTTACTCTGTTTGGCTGGCGGGCCAAAAATAACACATATTAAGATAGAAGCCGCGGGCCATAGAAAATCCGACCGCGGGGACGTAGTTTGGACAGCCCTGCCTTAATACCTTAATATGGCCCAACCCAACTGGACAGGAAGTAAAGTTCAGCTCTCTTTCCTGTCATGTGTGCAGCCTTTGGAGGCCTCAGCTCCAGGGCACAGAAACTATCTCTGACATGTAAACCAGAGGAAGTGAGTGAGCACAATAACAAAAGACATTCACTGACTGGAAGGAGCAGAAATGACTGGTTACATGATCCTTGAAGAACAACACATAATCTGAACTGTATGTACACTAACATGTACGACACACTCATTCATATGCAGCATAAGAAGATTCATATTACTGTATTACAATATGGACCAAAGCTTTATGGATGGAAGCTCTGTGAGTTTTACAACAGTATCAGACGGAGAACTGACCTCAGAGTCTGCAGTCTGCAATCTGGACTCTGCAGAAAACCACACAGCTGCTCCACTCCTGAATCCTGCAGGATGAAGTTCCAGCTCAGGTCCAGATGTGTCAGATGGGAGGGGTTGGACTTCAGAGCTGAGGCCAGAGAAGCACAGCTGATCTCTGACAGACTGCAGTTCATCAACCTGAATAAAGAATAACAGATGAAATGATTGATAATCAATCAGATGAGTTTCAATGATCAGATGAACATTATTGTGTCCAAACAGCCTTTAAGGTTAACTGACTTTAAACAGAGGACATTTTTTACAGTTTCTGTAACAAACAGACTGAATTTATGAATTTAGGATGATTCTATTTATACGTCCACACAAACCCCTGTTGAACTTAGTAACATTTTACAAGTCGAACTGAGACGAATTGAAAATTGGATGAGGGACATAAAATGGTGATTAATGCAGGGAAAAGTAAATGTATGGTGTTGGGATCCAGGTCTCTGGTAAAGATCCACCTGTGTTGGGTCTGACTGGGGGGTGCTGTAATAGAACAGGTCACTGAGGTAAAGCTACTCGGTGTGACTGGTGACAGTTTGTTGAATTGGAATAGTCATATAAATCAAACATTATTGAGTCTGGAGGTGTCAAGCACTGTAGAAAATGTATTCCACATCCAGTGATGAGAACACCAGTAGAATCATTAGTTTGATCACATTTAGATTATTGTTCAATCATTTGGTCAAGTACAACTGAAATGAACTGAAGCAAAGTGCAAGTTGCTCAAATAAAGCAGCTGGTGTAGTTTTAAGCTGCCCTTTCAGGACTAGTGTTAGAGAACTGAATACCAGCTAGTTTGGCTAAGTGGAAACGGTAGGATTCATTATTCTGTTATTAACTTTATTAGAAAAACTGTTATTACAAAAATGACAAAAATACTTTACAGCAGACTGTTATTGTTCAGTGCTGAGCATCAATATTCCACTGGTCAGTCAGAGAGTCGCTCTTTGTCACCTCCGTGTGGAACTACCCTCATGCAAAGGACAGTGCAGTACAGAGCAATGGTGGCTGGAATTCTCTGTTCACAGCTTTTGGTTTTTGGAATGAATGCACTGACTTTATGTATTGACACTAGAATAACTGTTATTATTTATATTTGCTGCTTCTTTGTCAAGAATGGTTGAAGGGGAAAAACTATGGAACTTATGAACCCTATAGTAGCACAACTGTAACTGTGATAAGGAATAATGTAGAGCTGCTGTTTCACTGTTTTAGTTTTTAGTACGTTGCTGTACTGTCATGTAGGAATGTGTGCACTCCATTTTGTCTGTATAACGTATTGTTTTATGTTAAGAATACTTTTTGAAGTCTACAGACCCCAGGAAGAAGAGCTACTGCTTTGGCAGCAGTTAATGGGGATCTTACTAAACTAGACTGGATTTAGGTCAAGAACAGAAACCAGTCTTAGCTCTGGCTAACAGGGGACTCTGTGTCTGAGTGCATGAAGCAGGATCATGTTGGACAGTAGGGTCGGGCGGTTTCAGCTAAATCTTCCTGAGTGCTTGCCTGGTCCCGTCTCCACTGTGCCTGCATAGAGAGGGGGGGTGTCTGCACAGAGCCCCATCAAAACAGCTGCTGTAGCCTACAATTCACTGCAGGTAAAGTGCATTATAAACTCTCTCTCTCTCTCGTATTAAAAATGATACCATCACTACCTGTGTGCCCCGCTGGTATACCTTAATGCAGGGGTGGCCAAACTTTTTTCGGAGAGGGCCAGATTCGATAATGTGAAACTCTCCGAGGGCCAACAGTCCCCGATGTCATTATTTTAAACAATAAAAACTGTGTATGCTGTTTTGTAATATGTTATATCTTACACAGCAAACAAAATAACATCTTAGCATTCAGATGAACAGATCAGAACATGTTATCTGAATTTACAGCATAAATTTAAAACATTCAGAAACTGTGTGGTTGTGATAACAGAGCAACAAGTTATTGACTCTACTGTGAAGGTGAGATCTGATCATATGTGGCAGGTCTGGTTTAGGAGCAGACATCAGTAAAATGTCAGGTAGACCAGGTGGGAGTCATTTAGTGCTGATCTCAAAGGGTCTGTAATTTAATGTTTACACAGGTTTGCAGTGCATGTCAACGAGACGTAAAAACGTGATGACGTGCCTTACGACAGATGTGTACTGAATGACGGAGTCTTTTTGAGAGAAGTGCCGCGTCTCTGTACAGCTGACAGTTTAACAACAGAGAACGTTAACAAGCAAAGACGGACTGCTCTGCTGCTCCAGTAAAACATCACAGTTTATCACAGACAGTCTGCTCACACGACACAAACTAATTCATGATTTACAAATGTTCGCATTTCTGGAGAGTTGCTTTTATCCAGCCGCCGGTAAAAAGGCCCGAGGTCAGGATGCAGCCTCCCCGTGCAGCAGGGAGCAATGAGCGTCCCCCTCCCTCTCCATCATGTTGCTTTAACTTCTCTAATCGCTCCCTGCTGCCCGGCGCGGGTAGCAGGGAGCGATGGAACAGGGAGAGGGACGCTCCGCTCCACTCCCCTGCGCTCCTGGAGCCCCCCAGTACTCCGGCACGTTCCCCAGAGAGGGACGCTCAATGCTGCACGGGGAGGCTGCTCTCTGGCCGGGCAGCACGCTCCCATGCCCCCCGTCCATGAAGTCTAATAGGGCTACTATACTACAACTAATAATAACAATATTTCGTGCGCACGTTATACATAATTCGTGGCCACAATTTATTTCTTTTTGACCATGTCACAGAGGGGCTCCTAGTTTTGGAGAACTTCACTTGTACAGACGCTCTCTGATAGCAGGTTGTATGCAGAAGCATGTTTAGTCTCGTAGTGAATTGTGTCGAAGTGCTGAACCGGTGTTTTGCACCTTCGGAGCCCTCTGCGTAGCTGGAACCAACAACCAAGCCCTGCAGCACCGCGTGACGCACCACGATGCAGACAGAGAGAGATAATGTTCTGCTCAGAGAATCATGCAAACATTACACAATGAGTTAAAAACAAAAACAAGAAATGCCTGTTGATTTTGTATGATTTACTCTGTTTGGCTGGCGGGCCAAAAATAACACATATTAAGATAGAAGCCGCGGGCCATAGAAAATCCGACCGCGGGGACGTAGTTTGGACACCCCTGCCTTAATACCTTAATATGGCCCAACCCAACTGGACAGGAAGTAAAGTTCAGCTCTCTTTCCTGTCATGTGTGCAGCCTTTGGAGGCCTCAGCTCCAGGGCACAGAAACTATCTCTGACATGTAAACCAGAGGAAGTGAGTGAGCACAATAACAAAAGACATTCACTGACTGGAAGGAGCAGAAACGACTGGTTACATGATCCTTGAAGAACAACACATAATCTGAACTGTATGTACACTAACATGTACGACACACTCATTCATATGCAGCATAAGAAGATTCATATTACTGTATTACAATATGGACCAAAGCTTTATGGATGGAAGCTCTGTGAGTTTTACAACAGTATCAGACAGAGAACTGACCTCAGAGTCTGCAGTCTGCAATCTGGACTCTGCAGAAAACCACACAGCTGCTTCACTCCTGAATCCTGCAGGTTGAAGTTTCCACTCAGCTCCAGATGTGTCAGATGGGAGGGGTTGGACTTCAGAGCTGAGGCCAGAGAAGCACAGCTGATCTCTGACAGACTGCAGCTCTCCAATCTGAATAAAGAATCACAGATGAAATGATTGATAATCAATCAGATGAGTTTCAATGATCAGATGAACATTATTGTGTCCAAACAGCCTTTAAGGTTAACTGACTTTAACAGCTATCAGAGGACATTTTTTACAGTTTCTGTAACAAACAGACTGAATTTAGGAATTTAGGATGATTCTATTTATACGTCCACACAAACCCCTGTTGAACTTAGTAATATTTTACAAGTCGAACTGAGACGAATTGAAAATTGGATGAGGGACATAAAATGGTGATTAATGCAGGGAAAAGTAAATGTATGGTGTTGGGATCCAGGTCTCTGGTAAAGATCCACCTGTGTTGGGTCTGACTGGGGGGTGCTGTAATAGAACAGGTCACTGAGGTAAAGCTACTCGGTGTGACTGGTGACAGTTTGTTGAATTGGAATAGTCATATAAATCAAACATTATTGAGTCTGGAGGTGTCAAGCACTGTAGAAAATGTATTCCAAATCCAGTGATGAGAACACCAGTATGTTATAAGAACACTGTTTTGAAGTCTACAGACCCCAGGAAGAAGAGCTACTGCTTTGGCAGCAGTTAATGGGGATCTTACTAAACTAGACTGGATTTAGGTCAAGAACAGAAACCAGTCTTAGCTCTGGCTAACAGGGGACTCTGTGTCTGAGTGCATGAAGCAGGATCATGTTGGACAGTAGGGTCGGGCGGTTTCAGCTAAATCTTCCTGAGTGCTTGCCTGGTCCCGTCTCCACTGTGCCTGCATAGAGAGGGGGGGTGTCTGCACAGAGCTCCATCAAAACAGCTGCTGTAGCCTACAATTCACTGCAGGTAAAGTGCATTATAAACTGCCTGGAACAGGTAGCCATCTTTGTCAGTTAATATCTGTGTTCACTGTCTTCCTCATAGTTTTGTGTCTCTCTCTCTCTCTCTCTCTCCTTCATCCTCTCAGTCCTGTCTCCCTCTTCTTCTCCTCTCTCTCTCTCCTTCATCCTCTCTGTCCTGTCTCCCTCTTCTTCTCCTCCTCTACCCGGCTGACTGGCAGCAGGAAGGTTCCTCCTTAAGTAGACGGGTCCTGTTCAAGGTTTCTTCCTCTTAAAGGGAGTTTTTCTTGCCACAGTGATCTTAAGGGGGTTCAGGCTCTGGGTCTCTGTGAAGAGCTTTGAGACAATTTGTGATAGTAAAATGTGCTGTATGAATAACACTGAATTGAACTGAATTAAATATAGTTTTTATTGAGGCTTTTTGAAAACGCATATAGTGAACTGACTTTTTTTAAATGTTAATGCTGGCAGCACGCCGCATTATTAAAGTCTGCCAGTCCTGATGTGTTTGTTTTGTAATTTTATCATGTTAAGAGCCTTGTGCAGTATTTATGTTAGAAGTTACGCATGGTAAGAAAAACTGAAAACCTGCCGCTCACGTTTTCTGGTCCAAGTTTTTCTAATGGAAACAATTAAAGTGATAAATGTGGGCTCAGATGGCACCAAACTGTTGGCTTGTTCCTACACTGTTCAGAAACTAAACACCATCTCAGCTCTGGCTCGTCCTCTGAAGAGCAGCAGTGTTCTATAAGGGACCAGGTCACAGGTTCGACTACAGCTCGCTCTCTCTCTCTCTCTCTCTCTCTCTCTCTCCTCTGCTGTCACGTCATGTTCATGAACTTTATCATGTAAACCAGAGGAAGTGAGTGAGCACAATAACAAAAGACATTCACTGACTGGAAGGAGCAGAAACGACTGGTTACATGATCCTTGAAGAACAACACATAATCTGAACTGTATGTACACTAACATGTACGACACACTCATTCATATGCAGCATGAGAAGATTCATATTACTGTATTACAATATGGACCAAAGCTTCATGGATGGAAGCTCTGTGAGTTTTACAACAGTATCAGACGGAGAACTGACCTCAGAGTCTGCAGTCTGCAATCTGGACTCTGCAGAAAACCACACAGCTGCTTCACTCCTGAATCCTGCAGGTTGATGTTGTAGCTCAGGTCCAGATGTGTCAGATGGGAGGGGTTGGACTTCAGAGCTGAGGCCAGAGAAGCACAGCTGATCTCTGACAGACTGCATCTCTCCAATCTGAATAAAGAATAACAGATGAAATGATTGATAATCAATCAGATGAGTTTCAATGATCAGATGAACATTATTGTGTCCAAACAGCCTTTAAGGTTAACTGACTTTAACAGCTATCAGAGGACATTTTTTACAGTTTCTGTAACAAACAGACTGAATTTAGGAATTTAGGATGATTCTATTTATACGTCCACACAAACCCCTGTTTAGTAATATTTAGTAATATTTTACAAGTCGAACTGAGACGAATTGAAAATTTGATGAGGGACATAAAATGGTGATTAATGCAGGGAAAAGTAAATGTATGGTGTTGGGATCCAGGTCTCTGGTAAAGATCCACCTGTGTTGGGTCTGACTGGGGGGTGCTGTAATAGAACAGGTCACTGAGGTAAAGCTACTCGGTGTGACTGGTGACAGTTTGTTGAATTGGAATAGTCATATAAATCAAACATTATTGAGTCTGGAGGTGTCAAGCACTGTAGAAAATGTATTCCAAATCCAGTGATGAGAACACCAGTAGAATCATTAGTTTGATCACATTTAGATTATTGTTCAATCATTTGGTCAAGTACAACTGAAATGAACTGAAGCAAAGTGCAAGTTGCTCAAATAAAGCAGCTGGTGTAGTTTTAAGCTGCCCTTTCAGGACTAGTGTTAGAGAACTGAATACCAGCTAGTTTGGCTAAGTGGAAACGGTAGGATTCATTATTCTGTTATTAACTTTATTAGAAAAACTGTTGTTACAAAAATGCCAAAAATACTTTACAGCAGACTGTTATTGTTCAGTGCTGAGCATCAATATTCCACTGGTCAGTCAGAGAGTCGCTCTTTGTCACCTCCGTGTGGAACTACCCTCATGCAAAGGACAGTGCAGTACAGAGCAATGGTGGCTGGAATTCTCTGTTCACAGCTTTTGGTTTTTGGAATGAATGCACAGACTTTATGTATTGACACTAGAATAACTGTTATTATTTATATTTGCTGCTTCTTTGTCAAGAATGGTTGAAGGGAAAACTAGGAAACTTATGAACCCTATAGTAGCATAACTGTAACTGTGATAAGGAATAATGTAGAGCTGCTGTTTCACTGTTTTAGTTTTTAGTACGTTGCTGTACTGTCATGTAGGAATGTGTGCACTCCATTTTGTCTGTATAACGTATTGTTTTATGTTAAGAATACTTTTTGAAGTCTACAGACCCCAGGAAGAAGAGCTACTGCTTTGGCAGCAGTTAATGGGGATCTTACTAAACTAGACTGGATTTAGGTCAAGAACAGAAACCAGTCTTAGCTCTGGCTAACAGGGGACTCTGTGTCTGAGTGCATGAAGCAGGATCATGTTGGACAGTAGGGTCGAGCGGTTTCAGCTAAATCTTCCTGAGTGCTTGCCTGGTCCCGTCTCCACTGTGCCTGCATAGAGAGGGGGGGTGTCTGCACAGAGCCCCATCAAAACAGCTGCTGTAGCCTACAATTCACTGCAGGTAAAGTGCATTATAAACTGCCTGGAACAGGTAGCCATCTTTGTCAGGTAATATCTGTGTTCACTGTCTCCCTCGTAGTTTTGTGCCTCTCTCTCTCTCTCTCTCCTTCATCCTCTCTGTCCTGTCTCCCTCTTCTTCTCCTCCTCTACCCGGCTGACTGTCAGCAGGAAGGTTCCTCCTTAAGTTGACGGGTCCTGTTCAAGGTTTCTTCCTCTTAAAGGGAGTTTTTCTTGCCACAGTGATCTTAAGGGGGTTCAGGCTCTGGGTCTCTGTGAAGAGCTTTGAGACAATTTGTGATAGTAAAATGTGCTGTATGAATAAAACTGAATTGAACTGAATTAAATATAGTTTTTATTGAGGCTTTTTAAAAACGTATATAGTGAACTGACTTTTTTAAATGTTAATGCTGGCAGCACACCGCATTATTAAACTGGTATGGGCCAGTCCTGATGTGTTTGTTTTTGTAATTTTATCATGTTTAGAGTAGGGGTGGAATGGTTCACTGAATCCACGGTTCGGTTCGTATCACGGTTCTGAGGTCACGGTTTTCGGTTCAGTTCACAATGTTGAGGCTTTTTCTACTTTTAACACTCTGGAAATACCAGATGAACATAAAATACATATCCTAATTCTCTCTCTCTCTGCACAGAAACTATCTCTGACATGTAAACCAGAGGAAGTGAGTGAGCACAATAACAAAAGACATTCACTGACTGGAAGGAGCAGAAACGACTGGTTACATGATCCTTGAAGAACAACACATAATCTGAACTGTATGTACACTAACATGTACGACACACTCATTCATATGCAGCATAAGAAGATTCATATTACTGTATTACAATATGGACCAAAGCTTTATGGATGGAAGCTCTGTGAGTTTTACAACAGTATCAGACAGAGAACTGACCTCAGAGTCTGCAGTCTGCAATCTGGACTCTGCAGAAAACCACACAGCTGCTCCACTCCTGAATCCTGCAGGTTGATGTTGTAGCTCAGGTCCAGATGTGTCAGATGGGAGGGGTTGGACTTCAGAGCTGAGGCCAGAGAAGCACAGCTGATCTCTGACAGCCAGCAGTTCATCAACCTGAATAAAGAATAACAGATGAAATGATTGATAATCAATCAGATGAGTTTCAATGATCAGATGAACATTATTGTGTCCAAACAGCCTTTAAGGTTAACTGACTTTAACAGCTATCAGAGGACATTTTTTACAGTTTCTGTAACAAACAGACCGAATTTAGGAATTTAGGATGATTCTATTTATACGTCCACACAAACCCCTGTTGAACTTAGTAATATTTTACAAGTCGAACTGAGACGAATTGAAAATTGGATGAGGGACATAAAATGGTGATTAATGCAGGGAAAAGTAAATGTATGGTGTTGGGATCCAGGTCTCTGGTAAAGATCCACCTGTGTTGGGTCTGACTGGGGGGTGCTGTAATAGAACAGGTCACTGAGGTAAAGCGGTGCTATCCCAAACTTTACACAATCAAGATCGACTCCAAGCCAAACTGACTGATTTAGAGATGCGCTCGTGCAGAAATAATGTACGTATATACGGAATCCCCGAGGATGCAGAAGGAAACAACTTGCAAGAATTTATTGACAGTCTTATCAAAGCTGAGCTGTCGCTTCAGGACATTGATCTTGGCATACAACGCTGTCACCGCGCACTGGGCCCTAAGCCGCCACAGAACACCAACCTCCGATCAGTGGTGATTCCTGGAGTGCAGAACCAAGGAGCTGGTGCTTCGCTCCGCGTGGAAAAAAGGCGGCATCCGCCTCAATCAGCAGAGGCTATATTTTGACCATGATTACCCTTTCAGACCCTGCCGCCAGCGAAACTTCAAGTGTTTTTTCTTGGTGGTCCCGTCACTTACAACAGCGCATCAGAGGCCATGGAAGACTTGAGAAAGAGGGGGCTCGCACCAGATGACAATACCAAGGAGGGACCCCCCACAGCCACACCGATGGAGACGCTGAATAGGTTATCATGGGAGATGGTGGTTGGCAAACGACAAAATCAAGACACAGACGGAGAGAGGGCACAGAAAAAAACTTAATGGATTTCGCCGTGACACCGCAGAGACAGCCCCCACAGAACAACACAGTGACTTAAACCAATGTATGAACCACGACTGGTCCAGATCTAAAGGGTACACTGTGATCAGCTTACTTTTCACCTTGTACCAATGTTAATCTAGGACAGGGGTGGCCAAACTTTTTTCGGGGAGGGCCAGATTCGATAATGTGAAACTCTCCGAGGGCCAACAGTCCCTGATGTCATTATTTTAAACAATAAAAAATGTGTATGCTGTTTTGTAATATGTTACATCTTACACAGCAAACAAAATAACATCTTAGCATTCAGATGACAGATCAGTAAATGTTATCTGAATTTACAGCATAAATTTAAAACTTTCAGAAACGGTGTGGTTGTGATAACAGAGCAACAAGTTATTGACTCTACTGTGAAGGTGAGATCTGATCATATGTGCAGGTCTGGTTTAGGAGCAGCAGACATCAGTAAAATGTCAGGTAGACCAGGTGGGAGTCATTTAGTGCTGATCTCAAAGGGTCTGTAATTTAATGTTTACACAGGTTTGCAGTGCATGGCAACGAGACGTAAAAACGTGATGACGTGCCTTACGTCAGATGCGTACTGAATGACGGAGTCAGTTTGAAAGAATCTCTCTGTACAGCTGACAGTTTAACAACAGAGAACGTTAACAAGCAAAGACGGACTGCTCTGCTGCTCCAGTAAAACATCACAGTTTATCACACGACACAAACTAAATTCATGATTTACAAATGTTCGCATATCTGGAGAGTTGCTTTTATCCAGCCGCCGGTAAAAAGGCCTGAGCAGGCTGCCGGCCAGGACGCAGCCTCCCGGTGCAGCAGGGAGCAACGAGCGTCCCTCTCTCTCTCCATCATGTTGCTTCAACTTCTCTAACAGCTCTAGCATCGCTCCCTGCTGCCCCGCGTGACGCACCACGATGCAGACAGAGAGTGATAATGCTCGGAGAATCATGATGCAAACGTTACACAAAGAGTTAAAAACAAAAACAAGAATTGCCTGTTGATTTTGTATGATTTATGATTGTATGATATGTTTGGCTGGCGGGCCAAAAATAACACATTTTAAGATAGAAGCCGCGAGCCATAGAAAATCCGACCGTAGTTTGGACACCCCTGATTTAGGAGGACTGCTTTAGTCTACTGTAAATAGATCAATATATTTGACCGTCAGACTGGGAGCTTGTTTAAGTTATTCCGGACGTGCACTGTTTCGATACTCATTCTTGAGTTATCTCAGTTGGCACTGGAGAGGCCCTTTATACAGTGAAGGTGTCCCTCCCCAACTAAAACCCTTTATTATGAGGAACTGTCGTTATGGAAGCCTGTTTTTCCTTCATTTATTTTTTTCCTGTGTTTTAAGTTACAAGTTTTTTGTCGCTATATCTGTTCATGTTCAAGTGTTAAGGTCACCTTGGGTGTATGAGAAGGAGGGGTTTATACTTAATGTTAAATGCCTCAGCAAGAATACAGAATCATAACACTTAACGTTAATGGGTTACAGAATTTTACTAAAAGAAGGAAGCTTATAGCAAAGATGAAAAGGGAACATCAACATATCATCTTTTGGCAGGAAACTCATTTGGTAAAAACAGAACATGAGAAATTAAAAAAAAAATGGGTTTTAAAAATACGTTCTTTTCCTCCTACACAAGTGGACATGCGAGAGGAGTCGCGATACTTATTGCAAATCAAGTAAACTTCCAGCTTTCCAAGCAGCTTTGTCTTAGTGAGGGGATTACTGGACTCAAAAGAAGTAACATTATTTAATGTTGATAGACCTCCGGGACGAGACAGGACATTAATTAATAGAATATTTGATTTTATAGCCACAGAGGTTTCTGGTGTCTTGATTTGTGGGGGGGACTGGAGCGTACAGTTACACCCCACCTTAGACTCTACAAATCCAACAAAGAAAATGAACTCTGAGTCATCGTATATTAAGAAAATGATTAAAGGTTTTAACATAATTGATGTATGGAGGGACATTCACCCACTCCTTAAACAATTTACCTTTTACTCCCACCCCAAATCAGTCTGTTCTAGAATCGACTATTTTTTCATGTTTGAAACAGACACAGAGTTCTAGACTGCAACATTGGTGTTAGAGATGTATCGGACCACTCAGGAGTATATCTGAAAATACATTTGGATGTCCCGCACAGGAATACAATTTGGAGACTTAAGACCTCCTTGCTAAATGATAATCAATTTGAGGAATTCATTAAAAAGGAAACTAGGGACTACATAGAACTTAACAGTAGCACAGAGGTGTCACCAAGTATATTATGGGATGCTGCAAAAGCAGTATTGTGTGGTAAAATTATAATGTGGTCATCTCAAAAGAAAAAGAAAAACTTAAACGGCTGAATGACTTGACTAACAAATTAGATTTACTGGAGCGGAAACATATAGAGACTAATGACCCTGCCCTACTAGAACAAATATCTCTTGTAAAATCAGAAATAAATAAGAAACTCAACGATCAAGAGAAATATAAACTGAAGCGTCTCAAACAAAGTTATTATGAAAATGGGCCCCGAGCGAAAAAAATATTAGCCTGGAGGCTAAGAAAACAACAACAACTGAAAGAGCTATTTATAAAGTAAAAGATCCACTCACCAATCAGTTAAGCTCTAAGCCGGAAGAAATACATAGGTCATTTGAAACATCTTACAGGAACCTGTACTCCCAACCCAAATTAGCAGACCCCGCAACAGTTAAGTATTTTTTGGACTCCCTAGATTTGCCATCAATTGGCACAATACAAAACAAACAGATAACTGCAGATATAACAATAGCAGAGCTTAATAAGACTATTTCTAACCTGAATTCAAACAAAGCAGCTGGGGGAGACGGACTACCTACAGAGTGGTACAAGGTTTTTAGGGACCCTTTGACCCCATTGTTATTAAATTGTTTTAATTATGTGCCAAAAGGGGGCGAGACCCCACCATCTTGAAAACAAGCTATAATATCAGTTATTTGGTGCTACAACGCTTTGGCTTCAATGATACAGTTATAGGATGTTTTAAATCCATCTATGATTCACCAGTGGCTCGGGTTAAAATAAATGGCAGTCTTTCAGATACAATCTCTTTGGAACAGGGATGCCGACAGGGCTGCCCATTGAGCCCTATTCTGCTTGCTCTATTTATAGAGCCACTTGCTCGAAAAATTAGAGATGATCCAGATATTACGGGAATTACATTTAAGGGAAGACAATATAAGACATGTCTATACGCGGATGATATACTGGTGACTTTGTCTGACCCGGACACTAGTCTCCCGAAATTGATGTCCTGCCTTGACCAATATGGTCTCTATTCAGGATACAAACTGAATATAGAAAAAACTCAGACCCTCTGCTTTAACTACTCACCTCAGGAAAATATACGTAAAACCTTTAAATTTAAATGGAAAACTAGAATAATGAAATACTTAGGTGTTAATATTTCTAAATCCCTTGAAGATTTATATGGTGAAAATTATGGCATCATCACAAATAAAATTAAAAATGATTTGGACAGATGGACTCCCCTAACTCTTGATTTGTACAACAGAATAGAAACTATAAAGATGATTATTCTACCTCTACTGCTATTTCTTTTCCAATCACTACCCGTGGTCGTACCATCTAAACAGTTCGACGAATGGAACCGGATTATCTCTCGTTTTATATGGCAGAACAAGAAGCCAAGGGTACGCTATAAGACATTACACCTGCCAAAAGATAAAGGAGGGATGTCACTCCCATGTTTGGAGACTATTACAAAGCAGCTCAACTGCAGTATGTGGTCTTCTGGTGCAGGGAGGATTATGATGCAGGGTGGAAGGAACTAGAGCTGAACCAGCTAGATATCCCTCTTCAATCTCTCCTGGGAGATAAAACCCTCAAGACTACGTACTCAAGTAAATTAAGCAACTTTACTAAAATTCTGGTCTGAGTCTAACAGTGAAAAGTTGGAGGTCATCCAGTCCTTTCATAGACAAACATGTTCATGTCTGTTTCTATAGAACCTTTGATTGTACTTATAGATTATTGAACATCTACAAGTGGTCCATCCACAGAAGCAGACTGAGGGGTTTGTTCTGTATCTGGTAACATTGGAGTCAGATTATCAGCAGATTTCTTCACAGACAGAAAGAATGATCCCTGACACCAACGACTCTTTAATGAACCTGTGAACACCAGACTGGAGCTGATCTGTCATCAGACCACCAAGGACTGAGGAGACACCTGCTGATATGAAGGACCATGATGCTCCTTCATTTAAACTGTCTGTGCTCCCTGTTCTGTCTGTCAGTCCTGACAGGTGCTCTGTGCAGTCTGAGACAAACTGGACCTCCATTCTTCATAAACCTGATCATAAATAATAACAGAGAACTGACCTCAGAGTCTGCAATCTGCAGTGAGGACTCTGCAGTCCAGAACACAGCTGCTCCACTCCTGAATCCCCCAGATTGTTACTGCTCAGATCCAGTTCTGTCAGATGGGAGGGGTTGGACTTCAGAGCTGAGGCCACGACTTCACAGTGAGTCTCTGAGAGTCTACAGTTAGAAAGTCTGTGATGACAGAAACATCAGAAAACATATTATTATAATAATAATAATAATAATAATAATAATAATAATAATAATAATAATAATAATAATAATAATAATAATAATAATAGGTGTTATTATTAATTAAATAATATTAATTATTATTATTATTATTGTTACATGTTATTATGACCCACGTCTGAGTCCACAGAGTCACCATGAGGACGTCTTCATCAGAGACACATTCTGAGTGTTCTTACTGAGCGGCTGCTGCAGCTACAGTTACACACTGATGTCAACAATGATCAGATTTGTATAGAAACACACAAACAGAAGAACATCTGTCAAATGGAACAATGATTAGAAACAACAAGAAAACTTCTTCATTCATTTAACAGCTTTAAACAGAAGCTGAAGAACATCTGAGACAAAAACACAGCTGACATGTTCCAATGAACACTTGGACCTCTGAAGAACCACACAGTGTGGATCTGTGAAGACCTGAACCACTAATCTACACTGATTCACAATCATCATAACATCTGGACTCACCGAGCCTTCCTGCAGTTCCTCACAGCTGGAATCAGTCTCAGTCGTCCCTCATTTGTTGTGTTGTGCTTCTCCAGGTCCAGCTCCTCCAGAACCTCCTCTGACATCTGCAGCATGTAGGCCAGAGCTGAACAGTGGATCTCAGAGAGTTTCTTCTTTGATCTGGTCTTTGACTGCAGGAACTCTTGGATCTCCTGATGGACTGAGAGGTCCTTCATCTCCATCAGACAGTGGAAGATGTTGATGCTTCTGTCAGGAGAGATTTCATCAGTGTTCATCTCCTTCAGGTTGTTGATAACTGTCTGGATGGTTTCTGGGCTGGTCTCTGTCTGACCCAGCAGGCCTCCTAAGAGTCTCTGGTTGGACTGCAGAGAGAGGCCATGAAGGAAGCGTACAAACAGGTCCAGGTGGCCATTTTTACTTTCGAGGGATTTTAACATGACTCTCTCAAGGAAGTTGTCCAGTGAAAACTCATCATATTGAATAGTCATGCCATATTCCTTCATGTCACGATCATCAGCATCCTCAGAGTTAGTATTCTTCTCTTTATCAGAATCCAGCAGATCCTTGTAGGCACCGCTGTCTTTATCATAATAGTATTTCTCGTCTTTATCTAGAGATGAGATCCAGTAGTCTCCCAGGAACCCTCTCAGCAGCTCGGTGTTCCTGTTGGTGTAACAGTGGAACATGTAGACTGCAGCCAGAAACTCCTGAACGCTCAGATGAACAAAGCAGTAGACTGTTTTCTGGAAGATCACACTCTCTCTTTTGAAGATCTGTGTACAAACTCCTGAGAACACCGAGGCCTCTGTGACATCCAGACCACACTGCTCCAGGTCTTCTTGGTAGAACATGATGTTTCCTTTCTCCAGATGTTCAAAGGCCAGCCTCCCCAGCATCAGAAGAACTTCCCTGTCAGCCTCCGTCAGCTCCTGAGGACTGGTCTCATGTCCCTCATGGTACTTGTGCTTCTTCCTGATGGTCTGGACCAGCAGGAAGTGTGAGTACATGTCAGTCAGGGTCTTGGGCAGCTCTCCTCTCTGCTCTGTAGTCAACATGTGCTCCAGAACTGTAGCAGTGATCCAGCAGAAGACTGGGACTGCACACATGATGTGGAGGCTCCTGGAGGTCTGGATGTGGGAGAGGATTCTGCCGGACAGCTCTTCATCACTGAACCTCCTCCTGAAGTACTCCTCCTTCTGGGCGTCAGTGAAGCCTCGTACTTCTGTCAGCCTGTCCACACATGCAGGAGGGATCTGATTGGCTGCTGCAGGGCGGGAAGTTATCCAGACCAGAGCCGAGGGAAGCAGGTTCCCCTGGATGAGGTTTGTGAGCAGCACGTGGACCGATGACTTCTGTGTGACATCAGACAGCCGCTGACTGCTGCTGAAGTCCAGAGAAAGTCTGCTTTCATCCAGGCCGTCAAAGATGAACAAAGGTTTACAGGCAGCGAGCTGCTCTGCTGTGACCTTCTGTAATGCTGGATGGAAGACATGGAGCAGCGTCAGAAGACTGTGCTGCTCATCTCTGATCAAGTTCAGCTCCCTGAAGGAAAGCAGAACCACCACACTGACATCTTGGTTCTCTGAGCCCTCGGCCCAGTCCAGACTGAACTTCTGCACTGAGAAGGTTTTTCCAACGCCAGCGACGCCGTTCGTCAGAACCACTCTGATGGCTGTCTGTTGGTCAGCTGAGGCTTTGAAGATGTCCTGGCACCTGATTGGAGTCTTATGGAGGGTCTCCATCTTGGAAGCTGTCTCCAGCTGCCTGACCTCATGTTGGGTCTGGACCTCTTCGCTCTGTCCCTCTGTGATGTAGAGCTCAGTGTAGACCCTGTTGAGGAGGGTTCCACTTCCTGTTTCATCAGTTCCTTCAGTCACATGTTCACATCTCCTCCTCAGACTGACCTTATGTTCCTCTAAAACCTGCTGCAGACCAACATCTGCTGAAAGACAAGGACCACAATGAGACATCTTTCATGTCTGTACAACACAACACAACCACAAGTCCAGTTTCAGACAAGAGTCCCTCAGCAGACACATGTCCAGTCTAACCTTGTTCATGTCTTCGTTTTGATCTTGGCAGCTGCTTGTCCTCACAGACGTCGCTCCTCTTCCTCTTTCTGTGGAGACATGTCTACATCAGTAAAATGATTTCTGGTTGTTATAAAAACATCAGAAAGTCTCGAGCAGCTCAGACGCTCTCAGAGAAACAGGAAGTCATGAACATGAATGAGCTGCTGTCTTTAACCACTGAGATCTTCCTGCAGGTTTCTGTGAACACACAGAGTCCACAGTGAAAGTCTCTCTGCTACAGCTGAGACCAGATCAGATTCTAAATGAGGTCTGAATACTTTGAGTTCATCAGGATCATCATGTGGACATGAATGAAGGTGATGATGTCACTGGTGCAGTTTACCAGTGACATCATCACCGTCCATCAGGACACTATAGAAACTCTCTTACTGTGGATCTGGTGGTCCAGGTTCAGCACTGAAGTCCGGAGGGTCAAATCTGGAAAGGCCACTCTTCATGGACTCACAGGTGGATCCTGGTCCTCTGTGTCTGCAAACACAAATGTTTCTGTTCACATGGATCAATCAGTGAAGTCTCTCTGAACACATGAAGGACTGATCATCTGATGATCAGATGGTTCAATAACAGTCCTCTTCTTTAAGCTCTGACTGAACCTCTGTAACATCAGGGACAGAAGAGATTCACATGAGACACATACAGGACTCAGCAGCAGGGTCTTACTTTGGCTTGAAGGGTCCAGGTTCAGCACTGAAGTCCGGAGGGTCAAATCTGGACCGGCCACTCTTCATGGACTCACAGGTGGATCCTGGTCCTCTGTGTCTGCAAACAAACAAAGTCAGAGTAAAACCTAAGAAGATCAATCCAAACAGAATCAGATGAAACCTGTTTAGAAAGAAACCTTTGTGAAGAGCAGTTTGTTTTTATGAAGGAGAATAAAAACGGATTCAAATAATAATAAATCAGGTTTCATGTGAAGAAATGAGAGCTTTTATGTTGAAGCCTTAAAAGGAGTTTGTGTTGTCTCTGGGAGTTTAACTGGTTCAGAGTGGCAAGCTGTGGCTGAGTTCCTGTTAAAGAACCAAGGATGCAGATGTCCTGTTCATGGCTGATTTATTGACTGTGGTCTGTAATAACAACAAAGTAGAACTCATAATACATATATTCAGCACTCAAATATGTCCCATGAATCATAAAACGCAAACAAATCCCCTCACACGAGGCTCACGGATTGTGCGTCTTAGCTAGTTAGCTCACCAACATAACAACATTAATTAGGTCAATTCAGTTTTATCTTGTTTTACATAAGATGCCAGATCATAGCAGAATCATTGAAGGTTACCTTTCCTACAGAACAGACAACACCTTGTTCTATTACTAAACAAACTGAATAGCTTCATGTTGTTTGTTTTATGTGCATGGAGGCATGTCATTTCTGTACATGCTTTACTGTCTTTACTGCTTTCTGTCTTCATGCAGGTTTACACCTCATGCTGCTGTCTGTGCACAGAGGCCCGGTGTACTCACATACACACACAGACAGGTGTACTCACATACAGTGGGGAAAAAAAGTATTTAGTCAGCCACCAATTGTGCAAGTTCTCCCACTTAAAAAGATGAGAGAGGCCTGTAATTTTCATCATATGTATACCTGAACTATGAGAGACAAAATAAGAAAAGAAAATGTAGAAAATCACATTGTAGGATTTTTAATGAATTAATTGGTAAATTCCTCAGTAAAAGAAGTATTTGGTCACCTACAAACAAGCAAGATTTCTGGCTCTCACAGACCTGTAACTTTTTCTTTAAGAGGCTCCTCTGTCCTCCACTCGTTACCTGTATTAATGGCATCTGTTTGGAGTCGTTATCAGTATAAAAGACACCTGTCCACAACCTCAAACAGTCACACTCCAAACTCCACTATGGCCAAGACCAAAGAGCTGTCAAAGGACACCAGAAACAAAATTGTAGACCTGCACCAGGCTGGGAAGACTGAATCTGCAATAGGTAAGCAGCTTGGTGTGAAGAAATCAACTGTGGGAGCAATTATTAGAAAATGGAAGACATACAAGACCACTGATAATCTCCCTCGATCTGGGGCTCCACGCAAGATCTCACCCCGTGGGGTCAAAATGATCACCAGAACTGTGAGCAAAAATCCCAGAACCACACGGGGGGACCTAGTGAATGACCTCCGGAGAGCTGGGACCAAAGTAACAAAAGCTACCATCAGTAACACACTGCGCCGCCAGGGACTCAAATCCTGCAGTGCCAGACGTGTCCCCCTGCTTAAACCAGTACATATCCAGGCCCGTTTGAAGTTTGCTAGAGAGCATTTGGATGATCCAGAAGAGGATTGGGAGAATGTCATATGGTCAGATGAAACCAAAATAGAACTTTTTGGTAAAAACTCAACTTGTCGTGCTTGGAGGAGAAAGAATGCTGAGTTGCATCCGAAGAACACCATACCTACTGTGAAGCATGGGGGTGGAAACATCATGCTTTGGGGCTGTTTTTCTGCAAAGGGACCTGGACGACTGATCCGTGTAAATGAAAGAATGAATGGGGCCATGTATCGTGAGATTTTGAGTGAAAACCTCCTTCCATCAGCAAGGGCATTGAAGATGAAACGTGGCTGGGTCTTTCAACATGACAATGATCCCAAACACACCGCCCGGGCAACAAAGGAGTGGCTTCGTAAGAAGCATTTCAAGGTCCTGGAGTGGCCTAGCCAGTCTCCAGATCTCAACCCCATAGAAAATCTTTGGAGGGAGTTGAAAGTCCGTGTTACCCAGCGTCAGCCCCAAAACATTACTGCTGTAGAGGAGATCTGCATGGAGGAATGGGCCAAAATACCAGCAAAAGTGTGTGAAAACCTTGTGAAGACTTACAGAAAACGTTTGACCTCTGTCATTGCCAACAAAGGGTATATAACAAAGTATTGAGATGACATTTTGTTATTGACCAAATACTTATTTTCCACCATAATTTGCAAATAAATTCTTTAAAAATCCTACAATGTGATTTTCTGGATTTTTGTTTCTCATTTTGTCTCTCATAGTTGAGGTATACCTGTGATGAAAATTACAGGGCTCTCTCATCTTTTTAAATAGGAGAACTTGCACAATTGGTGGCTGACTAAATACTTTTTTTCCCCACTGTATACACACAGACAGGTGTACTCACACACACACAGACAGGTGTACTCACACACACACACAGACAGGTGTACTCACACACACACACAGACAGGTGTACTCACACACACACAGACAGGTGTACTCACACACACACACAGACAGGTGTACTCACACACACACACAGACAGGTGTACTCACATACACACACAGACATACACAGACACACACAGAGACACACAGAGACACACACACAGACACACACACAGACACACAGACAGGTGTGCGTACAGACAGGTGAGCACAGTCCTATCAGCAGTTAGAGAGCGTGTGTTTTGTTCACCATTACTTGTGACATGCTAGCTGGATACACTGAACTCCACTGACTATGCTAGGCTAAGCTAACGTTGCTGGTGTCAGCATCATTCTTATTTGTGCCATTTAAATATGCTGTTTACATCCCGCTCTGTAAGCCATGGCGGGACGACTGGATGCTGGGTGCTGTGGGTCTCCTCTCTGCTCTGACTGCAGCTGCTGTGAGGCGGGGAGGAGCTCACAGCTGCACCTCCTGAACGTCCCATGCCGAACTAATGCTGAACTAAACAATACATGATATTAGCTACAAACTCCGGCTGGTTAGAACATCATTCATCTCACCTTCTGGCATCTACACACAGCAATAAACCAGGGAGATACTCAGTGAGAAAGAAACTACAATCTCCCTCTGGAGAAACATCACAGCACAGAGTTTCTTCAGCAGGTGTGATGCCTTCATCAGCGTCAGGACCACTATGATGCATTCAAGAACGTTGGACATATGAAACTTCCAATGAAACTCAGCTCAACAAACAGTCACAGTGTGGCTTTCTAACAAGCCTCAGCTCCCAGCCCTCACTGATCCACATGTGGAGGCAGCAGCAGGGCTCTTACCTTGGACTGAAGGGTCCAGGTTCAGCACTGAAGTCTGGAGGGTCAAATCTGGAACGGCCACTCTTCATGGACTCACAGGTGGATCCTGGTCCTCTGTGTCTGCAAACACAAATGTTTCTGTTCACATGGATCAATCAGTGAAGTCTCTCTGAACACATGAAGGACTGATCATCTGATGATCAGATGGTTCAATAACAGTCCTCTTCTTTAAGCTCTGACTGAACCTCTGTAACATCAGGGACAGAAGAGATTCACATGAGACACATACAGGACTCAGCAGCAGGGCTCTTACTTTGGACTGAAGGGTCCAGGTTCAGCACTGAAGTCCGGAGGGTCAAATCTGGACCGGCCACTCTTCAGAGACTCACAGATGGATCCTGGTGGTCCTGCTCTGCCCTCCTCTTCCTCCACACCACCATCCATCTTCAGTCAGTCTCAGACCTGAACCAGGATCACGGAGACTGTAACAGTCAGCTTCTCTGCACTGAGCTGGTTTCTAACCTGTGAAAGACAAACAGAGGAACTGGGTTCAGCTGATCCAGGTTTCAGAGCTCACATTTAAAGAGAGATCAGAGGACTGGACATGTTCTCATGCAGATGTTCAGCAGGAAGGTTCTCCTTATGGGTCGGGTCCTGTTCAAGGTCTCTTCCTGACCCTGTTGGTCTTCAGGGGGTTCAGGCTCTGGGTCTGAGAACATTCCAGTACAGACTGCAGTGACACAGCTCGGTTTGGTAATAACTAAAAACATCCTCCAAAATGCAAATATTACCCCCACACTCAATGCTGTGAAAAGGTTTTTAACCATTGGTGGACTGGGACTGGTGATTCGTCTCTTCTAGGTCGTATTTTACTGTCTAAAGCTGAGGGTCTCTGAAGACTCATGAATCCTTGTCCTCCAAGCTTCACACCCCCAGAAGTTATAAGGTGATCTGCTCCATTAACTTTAATCTCATCCTGAAAAATAAAACACTACATTCACAGATCACAAGTAGGAAAACAGAGAACAGAGGGTTAAAAGCTTCAGACTTCAAATCCACTGTTGCTGCTTCCAGGGTCAGATGGTTAAAGAATGTTTATCTATATGGTGCCATATTCCTCACAGGTTCTTGTAAAGGTCGGCGTTATAAAGGCTCAGGTTTGTGGTCTGTCATTCATCCATGTGTAAGTGCCACTGTGCTGATTAAGGGCAGTGAGAGGTCAGCTGGTCCATGCAGTGCCTTATTTGCACCATAGATGGCGCCATTCTTCCACCTACATCTGTGACGCACCTCACTTAGACTTCCTGTACAGACAGACTGGAGGCAGAGCCTGTGTTCTGTCAGGTCTGGTGCAGATCACTGAGACTCTCCTGGTCTAGTCGATCACCTTAAATCTGCTTCATTTAGCTCTGCATGAATAAGTCTGACATGTTTATTAATAACAGGCTGAACATCACTCAGCTGTTACTTCAGGCTGCTGGAAACACTCCAAATATCAGAGGGAACATGCTGTGGAGCCTGGTTCAGGACTCCTGTCTCCTCCTATCTGTGTACTGATGGGCACCCCGGCATTCAGTGCAGTACAGTCCACTACAGAACAGATGGAGGGTTCCCATTTCTGCTTAGGGGCGACTTTGAAGAGACAAAGAGCCCTGAAATGATCAGCCTTCCACAGCCAGGTGCTGACGTTTGAGAAACTGCTCTTTACCCATAATTCCTCCCCTCATAATTCTGTGTTGTGGAACATGGAAGGATGGCATCCATTTTATGGACTCTTTGTTCAAATAAACGAGGCTCACAGACTTCAGAATCCAAGACTGAAAGACAGGAGGTTTGATCCAGATCCTGTTAGTGAACAACCTTTGGTGAATTCTGCTTCACAGGAAGACGTCAGTATGAACCAGGGTTCTCAAGCCTCATGTTTTGTGCTTGACAAACACATTTCATTTCATCTGACATATGGCGAGCGGAGAAATGATGAACTTCCTACAGACTGTCCTATAAACGAGTCAAAGGCAGCGTACAGCTGTTTGGAATTAGCGACCTATCGGCCAATCAAAGCACGGCTCAATAACCTATGCTCCAAGCAAATGTTCAGACTGAGCCCGGCTGTGAACGTTTCTCCACCACATCTTTTCTGACACCTCCACCGTCTGAAGGGTGGTGAGGCTTCAAGGCCTGGACTCACACAGGAGGCCTGAACTGCCACTTACTGACACACACAGCAGAACACAACGAGACACACAGCAGAACACGATCAATCACCACCTGCTGTCCACACTCACTGATCATATTTTCAATAACAATAATTTAAAGAAACAGAAGTTTAAACTCACCGAGCGTCACCGTCTGCTGCTCAAAATGGAGACTGAACACAAACACTTTCACTTTCACTGCCCCTCCCTCTGCAGGTGCAGAAACCAGGTGAGTTGATGTGTGTCTGACATGAGGCCAGGTGCATTATGGGAGATGTAGTCTGGCTTTGCTAACAGTGACAGAGTCCCTTCACTGTGTGTTAGCTGTTAACCTGACCCAGCAGCTGGTCTGACACACAGAGCCATGTGTTCTGAACAGTGCTGGAAGAAGTACTGGAGCTGGGTGCTTTAGTCAAAGTACAATGACCCAGTAAAATACATACTTAAGTACAAGTGCTTTGGGCAAGACACTTCACCCTAGCCTGTGGCGCGCCTTGCTAGTCATTGTATGACACTGCTTGTGCAGCAGCCGTAATGAATTTCCCTCTGGGGATTAATACAGTATCTTAATACAGTATCTAAAGTGCTACATCAGCAATCCTACTTCAGTAAAAGTAGTAAGCACTTACTTTTAAATGTACTTAGAGTATTCAAAGTAAAAGTACTCACACAGTGAGTTGTCTCTCAGCATCTAGGTGGAGCTGTGTTGATAAAGAATGCAGCGAGAGCTCCTGTTAATACTTTACTTCTGCCTGTACAGATGTCACTGCCAGTAAACTCCTGCCAACACACATCCATACATACAGATATATATATATATAAAACTGATTTTCATTGCAAAGGACATGAACCAAAGTGATCAAAACTACAGTAACACTAAACTCTACACTCTGAAGGCCCTGGTAGGAGCGTGAGTCACACGGATCATTTCCTGAACTCTCTAGATCAGACCCTGGCAAAGTACGGTCCGCGGACCACATCCGGCCCGCTTGCGTCTACAATGCGGCCCGTGGATCGTGCACACAATAGAAGAAAAAAAAAACAACCCTCCTCGTCTCTTCCACGCTGCTGTACTGCTTCATCCCATCTACTCTCTGGAGAGACACGGTCGCTGTGTACACTTTAAAAATGCTGCCCGACTATCCTGAAATGTACGGTAAAGCGTGAAGAAACGCCACGGCGCATTCAGATGTTACTGCGGTGCTGCAGCCGACATCTGCTCTTAAAAAGCTCAGATCTTGTCCAACTTTCAGAGCTTTGGGATTTGATCGTTTTAAAAACTAGTTTCAACATACAACCAGCACACACTCAGAGTGGACCTGGACACACACAGAGGACAGAGGAGTGAGCAGTAAACACACACAGAGCCGTTGCTTGACACTATAGGGGCCCAGGCGAGAAGGACACACTGGGGCCCTATGAGCCACTAGATTCTATAGAAATGCCGCCCCAAACACAAAGACATGTACAGTGATGATTATATAAGCAACCTTTTATTTAAATAATGTGTGAACACACATATATAAATATTATCTTAAAGAAATATAAAAAAACTGTACAACAGTCAAAATACATCATAGAAATATGTACTCTCTGAAGACTGTCCACAGTGGTGGAAAGTAACTAAGTATTTGTACTTTGTTACTGTACTTAAGTAATTTTTCATGTATTTTTTATGTATCCCCCAAGTTAAAAGAACAAAAACAATCCTTGAGTCCAGTTGCCTCGATTTAAACTCTTGGAAATTAAAAGTAAGTACTTAAGACTTTGGTTAAGTAGGATCATTGATGTAGCACATCTACTTTTACTTGAGTATTGGGTAATTGTACTTTCACTTAAGCACCAAACTTCACTGCTTCCTCCACCACTGACAACACAAGATATGATGACTAGTATTGTTATGAAGTTTGTCCACAGTGCAGGATCATCAGTGAGACCTGGACACCTTGGACCCTTCCTCTGTTACCAGGTCAGGTGCTGGAGGAGCAGAGGAAGGAGTGGAGGCTCTCAGGTGTTGGACTGCTGCTGGGACGTCCTCTGGAGTTTCCTCACAGGGCTCCACATGACCTGTGTGGTATAAGACCATAATGATCAGCCTGATAACTAACACTGTAAATAATCCAGATTATTCATCACAGACCTTCATCTGTGGAGGTTGTGGCATCTTCATGAGGAGACACAGACAGGTGTTTAAGCACAGCACCTGATGAAAAACACAACTTATGAAAGCCATAAAATAACAACTATATGACAATAATTAACTAGCTTGTCATTTACAGAGAAACACCTGAGCATTAATAAACACTATAAATACATACATTAGTTTTCCTGCTGTGGTTTAGAGCTCATTAACTCTAACAGTAAGTTGTAACAGCAGCACTTAGCTTAATGCTAAACGAGCTAAAGTAGCATTAGCATAGCAGCTACACACTGTTGCTGCATGAGCTAACAAGCTACTTTACAGCTTCATTTACGTTTTTATATACATTTAAGTTTTATATCACGTCATTATATCGACGTCTGTAACTCATTTAGCAGACGTTTGTACGCAGAGCGACTCACAGTGAACGTTCAGGCTGCAGCATGAAGGAGGCTGTAGTGACGTGAAGCCTGCGTCTCTAAAGAGTTTAAGTGACACAATGTGAAAAAGACAAACAGTGGTGGAGTAAGATGAGGCTGAGCTGTGTCACAGACTCTTACCTCTCTTGTTTTGTCCTCTGCTTCTGTCCCTGCAGCCTGCAGAGTGTGTCCTTCCTCCTTTATTTTGAACGAGCCGCTCCTCTCTGCTCCGAGCAGCTGACTCGGGGCCCCGTGGGGGCGAGGGGGGGTCTGGATGTGTCAATGGGCCAAAACAGCTGTAGATGAATGGTGGCGCTAACTGACCGTCCGTCTTTTGCCTGGTTTGCCTACCGTGTTGCGGCGGCTCTGAACACACAGACCGGTTCACATCATCAACTCCCTCCCGTCCGCGTTCACACACACGTACACACATAAGCGCACACGCATGCGCACACACCGAGAGCAGCTGATCCGCCCGCTCCTCCTTTCAACGCACCATGACTGTTGAAGGAACCCGGACCGGCGGATATGTTCACAGAGAAGATGATGGAACATCGCACCCTGACTCAGCACAGACAGAGCTGGTAACAGCAAACATTAGGAGATTTGAGGTGAAACACGGTTACTGTTGAGATAAACTACGTCATATGCCCATAGTCACATGAATAATAACACCAAAAGCTGTTTTATTAATCAGTTAGTTGCCTTGTTGTAACTTTAGTAGTTCCATATATCTGATTATAGTATTTATGCTGTTAATGTATTTATGTGGTTATATCACATTATTTATTTGAACCTTTATTTTACCAGAAAATGTCATTTTACAGAACAAGAACAGGCGGACACATGAGGTCAGTGTTGAGTTCATATAGTGAAATAAAAACCTCCAGCTTCAGATGTTTGTGTAATCCATTCCTTAGATTAGAACTAAACTAGGCTCAAATTAAAGTAAGAACTTTAATTTCAATTCGGTGAGTCATCCAGGAAACATGAGAAAGGACAGGTCTGTCTGAGCAAACTCATTCTACACCCCTGTAATGTATGGAGCTGAGATGGGGGAAGGTCCTGCAGGGTTCAGGTAAGCATGTATTTATTCGTCTTATCACTCAGAACTAACTGAGGGAATTAAGATTTAACTAACAACTAGAAATTCTTGTAGCTTTAAAACTGTCACAGATAAGCATGCAGGTGCATATTTAACCTTTATAAACCCCAATGACCAACTCTCCGACCGATGTGACACCGAGATGCCAGCACACATTGGTCTGTGTGAAACACTGCTTACAGTGATGAAAATGTAACAAGAGCATATTCATAAAGGTAGATACTGTGCCAGTGATCTCCAACTCAATTCATACTATTATTTATGAAACAAATGTGGCCCTTTGCTTTTCTAATGGATGGATGGATATGTGGCCCTCCAAAAAAATAATTGCCCACCCCTGGTATAACATGTTGCAGAATTAAAAACATTCCTGGTGTAGATACAGTTACTTCAACATGTCCTAATGTTTTCTACAGTCACTCTTACATTAAAACCTCCTGATCACACTCATGCACTTTACAAAGAGGTGCAGCAACATTTCATACATGTTACATTTAAATGTACAGACATTTGCTGATGTTACAGATCATTGAACTCTTACAACAGATCTAACAGTTTGTCCTGTTCAAGTCATTCTGTCGATGAGCTGAAGGATGGAGGCTTCAGGCTGCTTCTGGATCCAGCTGATCTGTGCGAGTCTTCTTGTAGGAGCCTTCTTCATGCCTTCAGCGCCACTCAAAGTGGTTGAGAAATGTTCAAAATGAAATATCGCATCAAATCGATTCCATCGATCCATCTTCCAACCACTGATCCGGGGCCGGGTCACGGGGGCAGCGGTCTAAGCAGGGACACCCAGACTTCCCCCTCACCGGCGTTCCCAGGCCAGCGGAGCGACAGTCTCCATCAAATTCGTGAAGTCAAATTCGTCGTGTGAAATTCAAATTTGTCAAAGTTGAAAATTCTTTCAAATTGGTCAGGTGCACAGTCACTGGGCTAATGACACATTGGGCAGAGTAACAGACATGTGGCCGACACGGCAGCCCTGTAAAAAGCAGCACAATGAAAACGGTCTTACCTTCTGTAGACTTCCCTAGGAGGAACACATGAAAACCAGCACTGAAAGCTATGTGTGGCAATGGATGGGTTAATGTGGATGTGTGTGCAAAAAGAAGGGGGGGGAGTCTTGTGGAGCTATCAATGAGAACCAGTTTGGACCTAAAAGATCTTAAAGACCTTTTGCAGATTGAAATGAACATTTCTTTGCCAAGACTAAAACCCTACCATAACGGGAGAGGGTGAGGAAGAGAGAGGACAGAGCGAGTGGCACACGGGCCAAAGAGCACAGATAAGACAAGGTACTTACAGTTTGAAGATCAACGCGTTTGAAGATCAACACAAGGTTTGGCTCAGCGGCCAGGAAAAACCCAAGAGTCAAATAGAAAACGTTACCATCTTACTGTTGGTTGATGTGTTTGCTTGTAGATCAGACTAAAAAAAAAACAACAACAAAACAACAACAACAGCTGGAAGAGGAGGACAGCCTGGAGACAGTTTGTCCACATTCAGACCATGATGGGAGCAGCTGATGTGAGTCTCTGCTCCGTCTGCAGCCCCACAGTCAGAGCACAGCAGTGGACACAATGAGACACACAACAACACAAACATGCTGCAGCGCTGCAACGTGTGTGGACGTGAACACAGCTGATGATTCTACAGTTCAGACTCTGTCAGTGTTTCTGCAGCATCCGGTCCAAAGACGTCAGCCAGAACTGATGGTTTACAGACTTTTAATGATTCCTCACAGGACATGAACCAAAGTCAGAGCTGAGCACAAAGTCAACAACTAAACCATGTGTCACATTAAACATCAGCCACATTCATCAACACCAAGGAAGGATAACCTGTGAGGACTGAGACACTGCAAACGGATCCCTGTGAGGGTCTGAGCAGAACCAGCTGACCTGAGTTCTATGACCCGAGTCATACTGAACTGAGACATTTGACAGACCAAAGTGGAAGGGGATCCGCCAACTGAAATGATTACCGAGTTATTGAGGTGTGAATAGGTAAATGTATGTGACATGGTTAATGTATTATTGTTAAATGTTAAAGGGTACCTACATGCAGTGAGGTCGATAAGTTCTCCTACTTAGAAATCATGGAGGAGTCTAGAACTTTCAGCACAGGTGCATTTCCACTGTGAGAGACAGAAAAATAAAAACTGGAAATCACTTCGTATGATTTTTTAACAATTTATTTGTAAATTACTGTGTCTAATAAGTCTTTGATCACTTGCTGATCAGCCAGATTTCTGACCCTCAAAGACCTGTTATTGTGCGTTTAAATAGTCCAGCTACACTCTGCTCATCATTCTAAATCAGTAGCACCTGTTTGAGCTCGTTAGCCGTCATAAAGACACCTGTGCACCCCACAATCAGCCAAAGTCGTAGCAACATGGGCAAAACCAAAGAGCCAAAGAGAGAGAGATACTCTGAGACGTCATGGTTGAAATCATGCATCACTGAAGGTTCCCCTGCTTAAACCAGCACATGTCCAGGCCCATCTGTTCCCTCAGTCAGAGCATTGAGGGTGGGTCGAGGCTGGGCCTTCCAACATGACAATGACCCGAAGCACACAGCCAGGACAACCAAGGAGAGGCTCTGTAAGAAGCATATCGAGGTTCTGGAGCGGCCTAGCCAGTCTCCAGACCTAAACCCAACAGAAAATCTTTGGAGGGAGCTCACACTCTGTGTTGCTCAGCGACAGCCCAGAAACCTGACAGATCTATTGAAGATCTGTGTGGAGGAGTGGACCAGAATCCCTCCTGTGTGCAAACCTGGTGAAGAACTACAGGAACCGCTGGACCTCTGTAACTGTTAACAAAGGCTTCTGTACCAAATATTCAAATGTTTTGACTCAAGTGATCAAATTATATTGACCTCACTGTACTTACCTTGTTGTCTAAGTAAGAGTTAAAGGTGAAAAGATCCCACAGAACTAACCTGAACACTTAACTCTTTTCTTTAGGGAGCAGGTAACTCCAAGAAAAACGGAACAAACAGAGATAACTAGCTGAGAATTAAAGTAACTGTTTCTACCATTAGCTCTGCAGAATATTAAAGACCGGTCTGAGATAAACAGACAAAACCAGAACAAACCAGCATTTAAATAAGAAGGACCAAACCAACAGGACATTTCATACTGTTTGTTTATTTTACACTGTAATACTGTACTGTAGATATTCATTGATATTTATTGATACATTTATTGATTTTTTTTTATTACTCTATTAACCTGCTTAATATTTGTTGTTAAGTAAACTGCCGGCTTATCTACAGCTAATCACTTCTTTCCAGTGACACAAGTGTTACATGAGCACAAAGTCAACAACTAAACCATGTGTCACATTAAACATCAGCCACATTCATCAACACCTTACTCAGAGTGCAGCTCAACACAACACATCCTCTACACTGTGACACACAACACACCTTGATGGCCCCTTGGACTGAGGCTGTACTCCTGGTCTGGTTCTTTTTAACCCTTTATGCCATCAGTTCTATCAAAATAAAGGTCTGGCTCAGCAGGAAATATCAAAATAAAAGCTTTAAATGCCTGTAATCATGTACATATTACTTTGGGGTCATTTACAGTTTCTGTCAGAAATGTTGATAAATTGTTCATTTTCAGGATTTATTGAACTGATCACAGATGTTAGCTTCATGATCAATCAATAGATCGATAGAACCAGCAGCTGATCAGATGAGTCCAAACCCAAAGAGACCCTGAGAGAACCACCATGACAGACTGACAGAGCTCAAGATGGAAGCAGGATCAGAGCAGAAGACACCTGAAGACCTCCTTCAAGTTCTGAACGTCTCTTCAACGTGGACGGACTCTGCAGCTGCTCTTCAGGGAGGAACATCCACCTTTAAGTGAAGCAGTTCAGTGAAGACGAGCTGTCAGACTGACGGAGCAGAGAGAGCTCCACCTTTACTGAGACACAGTCTGACTGCTGCCAGAGACCATCTGAGGAGGATGAAGATGATGATGATGATGATGATGATGATGAGGATGGTGATGATGATGATGATCTCCCTGTGTGGATTATCAGGACACACTCCGTCCTCTTCATAACCTGTAGAGAGAATGAGTGTGGAGGTGAGTGAGTGTTGACACAGTCTCCCTCCATCAGCAGCATCATCCAGTATAAAGAGCAGCAGGACCTCAGTCCTGTTCAGAGCAGCAGGACCTCAGTCCTGTTCAGAGCAGCAGGACTTCAGTCCTGTTCAGAGCAGCAGGACTTCAGTCCTGTTCAGAGCAGCAGTGCAGCAGCTGCTTCCTTCCAGCTCTCATGTTAACGTGTTGGAGTGAACACACTGAGCTCCGAGCTCACAGAGCTGCAGACTTTTAGCATCAAGTCTGTGTCCTCTGCAGGTTTCACTCTCAGTGGAGACAGACTGCTGAGTCATCAACACAGACTTTACTGAGGACGTCCTGCTGTCCCATTTAAAGACAGAGTCTCTGTTTGCTGATGGACATCTCATCTGTCTCTGACAGAGAGACATGGAGGTCACCATTCTCACAGAATCACTGAGGAAAGCAGCCAATCAGAAGGCAGCAGCTTCACAGGAAACACTGGATCTGTGATACTGACTGTGTTTAGTACAAAACAGCTGAAAGCAGCACAGACTGACTCCACCCCTCTACTGACCTCACAGTCTGCAGGCTGCAGTCTGGACTCTGCACAAGATCCAGCAGCTGCTTCATAACAGATGAAATGATTGATAATCAATCAGATGAGTTTCAATGATCAGATGAACATTATTGTGTCCAAACAGCCTTTAAGGTTAACTGACTTTAACAGCTATCAGAGGACATTTTTTACAGTTTCTGTAACAAAAAGACTGAATTTAGGAATTTAGGATGATTCTATTTATACGTCCACACAAACCCCTGTTGAACTTAGTAATATTTTACAAGTCGAACTGAGACGAATTGAAAATTGGATGAGGGACATAAAATGGTGATTAATGCAGGGAAAAGTAAATGTATGGTGTTGGGATCCAGGTCTCTGGTAAAGATCCACCTGTGTTGGGTCTGACTGGGGGGTGCTGTAATAGAACAGGTCACTGAGGTAAAGCTACTCGGTGTGACTGGTGACAGTTTGTTGAATTGGAATAGTCATATAAATCAAACATTATTGAGTCTGGAGGTGTCAAGCACTGTAGAAAATGTATTCCAAATCCAGTGATGAGAACACCAGTAGAATCATTAGTTTGATCACATTTAGATTATTGTTCAATCATTTGGTCAAGTACAACTGAAATGAACTGAAGCAAAGTGCAAGTTGCTCAAATAAAGCAGCTGGTGTAGTTTTAAGCTGCCCTTTCAGGACTAGTGTTAGAGAACTGAATACCAGCTAGTTTGGCTAAGTGGAAACGGTAGGATTCATTATTCTGTTATTAACTTTATTAGAAAAACTGTTATTACAAAAATGACAAAAATACTTTACAGCAGACTGTTGAATGGTTGAAGGGGAAAAACTATGGAACTTATGAACCCTATAGTAGCATAACTGTAACTGTGATAAGGAATAATGTAGAGCTGCTGTTTCACTGTTTTAGTTTTTAGTACGTTGCTGTACTGTCATGTAGGAATGTGTGCACTCCATTTTGTCTGTATAACGTATTGTTTTATGTTAAGAATACTTTTTGAAGTCTACAGACCCCAGGAAGAAGAGCTACTGCTTTGGCAGCAGTTAATGGGGATCTTACTAAACTAGACTGGATTTAGGTCAAGAACAGAAACCAGTCTTAGCTCTGGCTAACAGGGGACTCTGTGTCTGAGTGCATGAAGCAGGATCATGTTGGACAGTAGGGTCGGGCGGTTTCAGCTAAATCTTCCTGAGTGCTTGCCTGGTCCCGTCTCCACTGTGCCTGCATAGAGAGGGGGGGTGTCTGCACAGAGCTCCATCAAAACAGCTGCTGTAGCCTACAATTCACTGCAGGTAAAGTGCATTATAAACTCTCTCTCTCTCTCGTATTAAAAATGATACCATCACTACCTGTGTGCCCCGCTGGTATACCTTAATGCAGGGGTGGCCAAACTTTTTTCGGGGAGGGCCAGATTCAATAATGTGAAACTCTCCGAGGGCCAACAGTCCCCGATGTCATTATTTTAAACAATAAAAACTGTGTATGCTGTTTTGTAATATGTTACATCTTACACAGCAAACAAAATAACATCTTAGCATTCAGATGAACAGATCAGAACATGTTATCTGAATTTACAGCATAAATTTAAAACTTTCAGAAACTGTGTGGTTGTGATAACAGAGCAACAAGTTATTGACTCTACTGTGAAGGTGAGATCTGATCATATGTGCAGGTCTGGTTTAGGAGCAGCAGACATCAGTAAAATGTCAGGTAGACCAGGTGGGAGCCATTTAGTGCTGATCTCAAAGGGTCTGTAATTTAATGTTTACACAGGTTTGCAGTGCATGGCAACGAGACGTAAAAACGTGATGACGTGCCTTACGACAGATGTGTACTGAATGACGGAGTCTTTTTGAGAGAAGTGCCGCGTCTCTGTACAGCTGACAGTTTAACAACAGAGAACGTTAACAAGCAAAGACGGACTGCTCTGCTGCTCCAGTAAAACATCACAGTTTATCACAGACAGTCTGCTCACACGACACAAACTAATTCATGGTTTACAAATGTTCGCATTTCTGGAGAGTTGCTTTTATCCAGCCGCCGGTAAAAAGGCCCGAGGTCAGGATGCAGCCTCCCCGTGCAGCAGGGAGCAATGAGCGTCCCCCTCCCTCTCCATCATGTTGCTTTAACTTCTCTAATCGCTCCCTGCTGTCCGGCGCGGGTAGCAGGGACGCTCCGCTCCACTCCCCTGCGCTCCTGGAGCCCCCAGTACTCCGGCACGTTCCCCAGAGAGGGACGCTCATTGCTGCACGGGGAGGCTGCTCTCTGGCCGGGTAGCACGCTCCCATGCACCCCGTCCATGAATTCTAATAGGGCTACTATACTACAACTAATAATAACAATATTTCGTGCGCACGTTATACATAATTCGTGGCCACAATTTATTTCTTTTTGACCATGTCACAGAGGGGCTCCTAGTTTTGGAGAACTTCACTTGTACAGACGCTCTCTGATAGCAGGTTGTATGCAGAAGCATGTTTAGTCTCGTAGTGAATTGTGTCGAAGTGCTGAACCGGTGTTTTGCACCTTCGGAGCCCTCTGCGTAGCTGGAACCAACAACCAAGCCCTGCAGCACCGCGTGACGCACCATGATGCAGACAGAGTGATAATGTTCTGCTCAGAGAATCATGCAAACATTACACAATGAGTTAAAAACAAAAACAAGAATTGCCTGTTGATTTTGTATGATTTACTCTGTTTGGCTGGCGGGCCAAAAATAACACATATTAAGATAGAAGCCGCGGGCCATAGAAAATCCGACCGCGGGGACGTAGTTTGGACACCCCTGCCTTAATACCTTAATACGGCCCAACCCTACTGGACAGGAAGTAAAGTTCAGCTCTCTTTCCTGTCATGTGTGCAGCCTTTGGAGGCCTCAGCTCCAGGGCACAGAAACTATCTCTGACATGTAAACCAGAGGAAGTGAGTGAGCACAATAACAAAAGACATTCACTGACTGGAAGGAGCAGAAACGACTGGTTACATGATCCTTGAAGAACAACACATAATCTGAACTGTATGTACACTAACATGTACGACACACTCATTCATATGCAGCATAAGAAGATTCATATTACTGTATTACAATATGGACCAAAGCTTTATGGATGGAAGCTCTGTGAGTTTTACAACAGTATCAGACAGAGAACTGACCCCAGAGTCTGCAGTCTGCAATCTGGACTCTGCAGAAAACCACACAGCTGCTTCACTCCTGAATCCTGCAGGTTGATGTTTCCACTCAGGTCCAGCTCTGTCAGATGGGAGGGGTTGGACTTCAGAGCTGAGGCCAGAGAAGCACAGCTGATCTCTGACAGACTGCAGTCCCTCAATCTGAATAAAGAATAACAGATGAAATGATTGATAATCAATCAGATGAGTTTCAATGATCAGATGAACATTATTGTGTCCAAACAGCCTTTAAGGTTAACTGACTTTAACAGCTATCAGAGGACATTTTTTACAGTTTCTGTAACAAACAGACTGAATTTAGGAATTTAGGATGATTCTATTTATACGTCCACACAAACCCCTGTTGAACTTAGTAATATTTTACAAGTCGAACTGAGACGAATTGAAAATTGGATGAGGGACATAAAATGGTGATTAATGCAGGGAAAAGTAAATGTATGGTGTTGGGATCCAGGTCTCTGGTAAAGATCCACCTGTGTTGGGTCTGACTGGGGGGTGCTGTAATAGAACAGGTCACTGAGGTAAAGCTACTCGGTGTGACTGGTGACAGTTTGTTGAATTGGAATAGTCATATAAATCAAACATTATTGAGTCTGGAGGTGTCAAGCACTGTAGAAAATGTATTCCACATCCAGTGATGAGAACACCAGTATGTTATAAGAACACTGTTTTGAAGTCTACAGACCCCAGGAAGAAGAGCTACTGCTTTGGCAGCAGTTAATGGGGATCTTACTAAACTAGACTGGATTTAGGTCAAGAACAGAAACCAGTCTTAGCTCTGGCTAACAGGGGACTCTGTGTCTGAGTGCATGAAGCAGGATCATGTTGGACAGTAGGGTCGGGCGGTTTCAGCTAAATCTTCCTGAGTGCTTGCCTGGTCCCGTCTCCACTGTGCCTGCATAGAGAGGGGGGGTGTGTGCACAGAGCCCCATCAAAACAGCGGCTGTAGCCTACAATTCACTGCAGGTAAAGTGCATTATAAACTGCCTGGAACAGGTAGCCATCTTTGTCAGTTAATATCTGTGTTCACTGTCTTCCTCATAGCTCTTTCTCTCTCTCTCTCTCTCTCTCTCTCTCTCTCTCTCACGTCATGTTCATGAACTTTATCAAATGTCTCCAAAAGTAAAATACATTATACTACTGAAGAAAAACTGTGGATTCAACCACACAAGGCATCAAATAAAATATGTTTAATATTTGATCCTATTTTTTATATAAGTGGATTGCACTTTTTTATTAATGGTATTAAAAATGATACCGTCGCTACCTGTGTGCCCCACCGGTATACCTTAATACCTTAATACCGCCCAACCCAACTGGACAGGAAGTAAAGTTCAGCTCTCTTTCCTGTCATGTGTGCAGCCTTTGGAGGCCTCAGCTCCAGGGCACAGAAACTATCTCTGACATGTAAGCCAGAGGAAGTGAGTGAGCACAATAACAAAAGACATTCACTGACTGGAAGGAGCAGAAACGACTGGTTACATGATCCTTGAAGAACAACACATAATCTGAACTGTATGTACACTAACATGTACGACACACTCATTCATATGCAGCATAAGAAGATTCATATTACTGTATTACAATATGGACCAAAGCTTTATGGATGGAAGCTCTGTGAGTTTTACAACAGTATCAGACAGAGAACTGACCTCAGAGTCTGCAGTCTGCAATCTGGACTCTGCAGAAAACCACACAGCTGCTTCACTCCTGAATCCTGCAGGTTGAAGTTCCAGCTCAGGTCCAGATGTGTCAGATGGAAGGGGTTGGACTTCAGAGCTGAGACCAGAGAAGCACAGCTGATCTCTGACAGACTGCAGCACCTCAATCTGAATAAAGAATAACAGATGAAATGATTGATAATCAATCAGATGTGTTTCAATGATCAGATGAACATTATTGTGTCCAAACAGCCTTTAAGGTTAACTGACTTTAAACAGAGGACATTTTCTACATATTAACAAACACTTGTTTTTATGACAGCAGAGTACATTTAAAACAGGAGCACCAAAAACATGAACAAAAGTACATTTACAGCTTTATGAACAGAAGCTCTGTGAGGATTTAAATTAGACATATAACAGTATCAGACAGAGAACTGACCTCAGAGTCTGCAGTCTGCAATCTGGACTCTGCAGAAAACCACACAGCTGCTTCACTCCTGAATCCTGCAGGTGGTTCCAGCCCAGGTCCAGCTCTGTCAGATGGGAGGGGTTGGACTTCAGAGCTGAGGCCAGAGAAGCACAGCTGATCTTTGACAGACTGCAGTTCATCAATCTGAATAAAGAATAACAGATGAAATGATTGATAATCAATCAGATGAGTTTCAATGATCAGATGAACATTATTGTGTCCAAACAGCCTTTAAGGTTAACTGACTTTAACAGCTATCAGAGGACATTTTTTACAGTTTCTGTAACAAACAGACTGAATTTAGGAATTTAGGATGATTCTATTTATACGTCCACACAAACCCCTGTTGAACTTAGTAACATTTTACAAGTCGAACTGAGACGAATTGAAAATTGGATGAGGGACATAAAATGGTGATTAATGCAGGGAAAAGTAAATGTATGGTGTTGGGATCCAGGTCTCTGGTAAAGATCCACCTGTGTTGGGTCTGACTGGGGGGTGCTGTAATAGAACAGGTCACTGAGGTAAAGCTACTCGGTGTGACTGGTGACAGTTTGTTGAATTGGAATAGTCATATAAATCAAACATTATTGAGTCTGGAGGTGTCAAGCACTGTAGAAAATGTATTCCACATCCAGTGATGAGAACACCAGTAGAATCATTAGTTTGATCACATTTAGATTATTGTTCAATCATTTGGTCAAGTACAACTGAAATGAACTGAAGCAAAGTGCAAGTTGCTCAAATAAAGCAGCTGGTGTAGTTTTAAGCTGCCCTTTCAGGACTAGTGTTAGAGAACTGAATACCAGCTAGTTTGGCTAAGTGGAAACGGTAGGATTCATTATTCTGTTATTAACCTTATTAGAAAAACTGTTATTACAAAAATGACAAAAATACTTTACAGCAGACTGTTATTGTTCAGTGCTGAGCATCAATATTCCACTGGTCAGTCAGAGAGTCGCTCTTTGTCACCTCCGTGTGGAACTACCCTCATGCAAAGGACAGTGCAGCACAGAGCAATGGTGGCTGGAATTCTCTGTTCACAGCTTTTGGTTTTTGGAATGAATGCACTGACTTTATGTATTGACACTAGAATAACTGTTATTATTTATATTTGCTGCTTCTTTGTCAAGAATGGTTGAAGGGGAAAACTATGGAACTTATGAACCCTATAGTAGCATAACTGTAACTGTGATAAGGAATAATGTAGAGCTGCTGTTTCACTGTTTTAGTTTTTAGTACGTTGCTGTACTGTCATGTAGGAATGTGTGCACTCCATTTTGTCTGTATAACGTATTGTTTTATGTTAAGAATACTTTTTGAAGTCTACAGACCCCAGGAAGAAGAGCTACTGCTTTGGCAGCAGTTCATGGGGATCTTACTAAACTAGACTGAATTTAGGTCAAGAACAGAAACCAGTCTTAGCTCTGGCTAACAGGGGACTCTGTGTCTGAGTGCATGAAGCAGGATCATGTTGGACAGTAGGGTCGGGCGGTTTCAGCTAAATCTTCCTGAGTGCTTGCCTGGTCCCGTCTCCACTGTGCCTGCATAGAGAGGGGGGGTGTCTGCACAGAGCCCCATCAAAACAGCGGCTGTAGCCTACAATTCACTGCAGGTAAAGTGCATTATAAACTGCCTGGAACAGGTAGCCATCTTTGTCAGTTAATATCTGTGTTCACTGTCTTCCTCGTAGCTCTCTCTCTCTCTCTCTCTCTCTCTCTCTCTCTCTCTCTCACGTCATGTTCATGAACTTTATCAAATGTCTCCAAAAGTAAAATACATTATACTACTGAAGAAAAACTGTAGATTCAACCACACAAGGCATCAAATAAAATATGTTTAATATTTGATCCTATTTTTTATATAAGTGGATTGCACTTTTTTATTAATGGTATTAAAAATGATACCGTCGCTACCTGTGTGCCCCGCCGGTATACCTTAATACCTTAATACCACCCAACCCTACTGGACAGGAAGTAAAGTTCAGCTCTCTTTCCTCTCATGTGTGCAGCCTTTGGAGGCCTCAGCTCCAGGGCACAGAAACTATCTCTGACATGTAAACCAGAGGAAGTGAGTGAGCACAATAACAAAAGACATTCACTGACTGGAAGGAACAGAAACGACTGGTTACATGATCCTTGAAGAACAACACATAATCTGAACTGTATGTACACTAACATGTACGACACACTCATTCATATGCAGCATAAGAAGATTCATATTACTGTATTACAATATGGACCAAAGCTTTATGGATGGAAGCTCTGTGAGTTTTACAACAGTATCAGACAGAGAACTGACCTCAGAGTCTGCAGTCTGCAATCTGGACTCTGCAGAAAACCACACAGCTGCTCCACTCCTGAATCCTGCAGGTTGAAGTTCTCACTCAGGTCCAGATGTGTCAGATGGGAGGGGTTGGACTTCAGAGCTGAGGCCAGAGAAGCACAGCTGATCTCTGACAGATTGCAGTCCCCCAATCTGAATAAAGAATAACAGATGAAATGATTGATAATCAATCAGATGTGATCAGTTTCAATGATCAGATCTACATGTGTGTGTCCTCATCAACATGTCAGCAACATTCACACCTGTTCATGTCAACACAGATCAATAACCTGCTGCTGACCTCAGTCAGTCTGTCATTACAGGATCAATATCAGATCACACATGTTGGAGCACAAACTGTTCATCATTTCATTCCAACCAATCAGAGAGGTTCTTACATGGACAGTTATCTTTGTCTGACAGTTTTCAGCAGAAAGTGTCACAGACAGAATAAATGGCTAGAAGAAGAAGCTGAATGACAGAAACCTCAACAGCTGAGAGGAAGAGGAGGCAGAAATGGAGACGATGAAGACATTTACACCATTTTAAACATCAGAATAAATTCTATAATCTCAGATTATTCTGTCAATCCTCTTATTTTCCTCTTATCCTTTATTAATTTCCATCATTCATTATTCATTGATTTCAATGATGTCCTCCATGTTCTTATGATGTTTGTGAAAACCTCTTTCATTGATTGATAGATTAATCATTCATGTTTGAACCCAAACTGGAAGCTGCTTCCACAGCTGAGCTGCCTGACAGCTAAAGGCTTGTCTACATTCTACTGTGATGAATCCTAGGAACTACAAGTAAAGATCTGAGATCTGTCCTGCAGAGTTTATGGAGCTAGTCCATGAAGAGCCTTGTAGGTGAGGAGAAGGATCTTGAAGTGTATTCTTGAGTCCACTGGGAGCCAGTGAAGAGAAGCTAGAACAGCAGAGATATGATCCCTTTGGCTGCTTCCTGTCAGAACTCTAGCTGCTGCTTCTGGACCAGCTGCAGCTGTTCATGCAGTAAAGTGGACATCCTGACCATAGAGAGCTGCAGTAGTCCAGTCTAGAAGCAACAAAAGCATGGAGGAGTTTTTCAGCATCACTCTGAGAGAGGATGCTCCTGATCTTAGTGATATTACAGAGGTGGAAGAAGGCGGTCTGAGAGACCTGTTTCATACGAGGGATAGACCACATGTCCTGATCAAAGAGAACTCTGAGGTTCCTCACAGTCGGACTGGAGGACAAAGTCTCCAGAGAGAGAATGTTATCAGATAATCTAGATCTGAGATGTTTGGGCCAAAAACAATGAGCTCAGTTTGGTCTGAGTCTAACAGTGAAACGTTGGAGGTCATCCAGTCCTTTCATAGACAAACATGTTCATGTCTGTTTCTATAGAACATTTGATTGTACTTATAGATTATTGAACAACTACAAGTGGTCCATCCACAGAAGCAAACTGAGGGTTTTGTTTTGTATCTGGTAACATTGGAGTCAGATTCTCAGCAGATTTCTTCACAGACAGAAAGAATGATCCCTGACACCAACGACTCTTTAATGAACCTGTGAACACCAGACTGGAGCTGATCTGTCATCAGACCACCGAGGACTGAGGAGACACCTGCTGATATGAAGGACCATGATGCTCCTTCATTCAAACTGTCTGTGCTCCCTGTTCTGTCTGTCAGTCCTGACAGGTGCTCTGTGCAGTCTGAGACAATCTGGACCTCCATTCTTCATAAACCTGATCATAAATAATAACAGAGAACTGACCTCAGAGTCTGCAGTCTGCAGTGAGGACTCTGCAGTCCAGAACACAGCTGCTCCACTCCTGAATCCCCCAGATTGTTACTGCTCAGATCCAGTTCTGTCAGATGGGAGGGGTTGGACTTCAGAGCTGATGCCACAACTTCACAGTGAGTCTCTGAGAGTTCACAGCCAGAAAGTCTGTGATGACAGAAACATTAGAAAACATGTTATTATGAAAGAGGACACTTTATATGGACTTCATCTGAAGACAGCTGGACACGTCCTGTTGGACATGTTGCTCTGCACATCAGTGCCTCAGCTCATCTGATCTGACTGTGTTTGACATGTATCAATAATCCTCAACAGACTGTTAATCTGTGTTGTAATCTGCAGATGAAGGCAGAGAACATGGAGTTCCATTCAGGCCTCCATGCTGTCCATAGTCTGTCAGTGAGATCTGACCCATGTCTGAGTCCACAGAGTCACCATGAGGACGTCTTCATCAGAGACACATTCTGAGTGTTCTTACTGAGCGGCTGCTGCAGCTACAGTTACACACTGATGTCAACAATGATCAGATTTGTATAGAAACACACACAAACAGAAGAACATCTGTCAAATGGAACAATGATTAGAAACAACAAGAAAACTTCTTCATTCATTCAACAGCTTTAAACAGAAACAGCTGAAAAATCCAAGTTTCCACAGCTGAAGAACATCTGAGACAAAAGCTGACATGTTCCAATGAACACATGGACCTCTGAAGAACCACACAGTGTGGATCTGTGAAGACCTGAACCACTAATCTACACTGATTCACAATCATCATCACATCTGGACTCACCGAGCCTTCCTGCAGTTCCTCACAGCTGGAATCAGTCTCAGTCGTCCCTGGTCTGTTGTGTTGTACTTCTCCAGGTCCAGCTCCTCCACAACCTCCTCTGACATCTGCAGCATGTAGGCCAGAGCTGAACAGTGGATCTCAGAGAGGCTCTTCTCTGATCTGGTCTCTGACTGCAGGAACTCTTGGATCTCCTGATGGACTGAGAGGTCCTTCATCTCCATCAGACAGTGGAAGATGTTGATGCTTCTGTCAGGAGAGATTTCATCAGTATTCATCTCCTTCAGGTTGTTGATAACTGTCTGGATGGTTCTTGAATTTTTCTTTTTCTGACCCAGCAGGCCCCCTAAGAGTCTCTGGTTGGACTGCAGAGAGAAGCCATGAAGGAAGCGAACAAACAGGTCCAGGTGGCCATTTTTACTTTGGAGGGATTTCTTCATGGCTCTCTTCAGGAAGTCTTTCAGACATGAAATTTTTGGATCTTTCTTTTTATTTTGCTTTCTCCTGAGTAAAGACTCTGGCTTTGAGTCCAGCAGGAACCGTCTCAGCAGCTCGGTGTGCCTGTTGGTGTAACAGTGGAACATGTAGACTGCAGCCAGAAACTCCTGAACGCTCAGATGAACAAAGCAGTAGACTGTTTTCTGGAAGATCACACTCTCTCTTTTGAAGATCTGTGTACAAACTCCTGAGAACACCGAGGCCTCTGTGACATCCAGACCACACTGCTCCAGGTCTTCTTGGTAGAACATGATGTTTCCTTTCTCCAGATGTTCAAAGGCCAGCCTCCCCAGCTTCAGAAGAACTTCCCTGTCAGCCTCCGTCAGCTCCTGAGGACTGGTCTCATGTCCCTCATGGTACTTGTGCTTCTTCCTGATGGTCTGGACCAGCAGGAAGTGTGAGTACATGTCAGTCAGGGTCTTGGGCAGCTCTCCTCTCTGCTCTGTAGACAACATGTGCTCCAGAACTGTAGCAGTGATCCAGCAGAAGACTGGGACTGCACACATGATGTGGAGGCTCCTGGAGGTCTGGATGTGGGAGAGGATTCTGCTGGACAGCTCTTCATCACTGAACCTCCTCCTGAAGTACTCCTCCTTCTGGGCGTCAGTGAAGCCTCGTACTTCTGTCAGCCTGTCCACACATGCAGGAGGGATCTGATTGGCTGCTGCAGGGCGGGAAGTTATCCAGACCAGAGCCGAGGGAAGCAGGTTCCCCTGGATGAGGTTTGTGAGCAGCACGTGGACCGATGACTTCTGTGTGACATCAGACAGCCGCTGACTGCTGCTGAAGTCCAGAGAAAGTCTGCTTTCATCCAGGCCGTCAAAGATGAACAAAGGTTTACAGACAGCGAGCTGCTCTGCTGTGACCTTCTGTAATGTTGGATGGAAGACATGGAGCAGCGTCAGAAGACTGTGCTGCTCATCTCTGATCAAGTTCAGCTCCCTGAAGGAAAGCAGAACCACCACACTGACATCTTGGTTCTCTGAGCCCTCGGCCCAGTCCAGACTGAACTTCTGCACTGAGAAGGTTTTTCCAACGCCAGCGACGCCGTTCGTCAGAACCACTCTGATGGCTGTCTGTTGGTCAGCTGAGGCTTTGAAGATGTCCTGGCACCTGATTGGAGTCTCATGGAGGGTCTTCATCTTGGAAGCTGTCTCCAGCTGCCTGACCTCATGTTGGGACTGGACCTCTTCGCTCTGTCCCTCTGTGATGTAGAGCTCAGTGTAGACCCTGTTGAGGAGGATTCCACTTCCTGTTTCATCAGTTCCTTCAGTCACATGTTCACATCTCCTCCTCAGACTGACCTTATGTTCCTCTAAAACCTGCTGCAGACCAACATCTGCTGAAAGACAAGGACCACAATGAGACATCTTTCATGTCTGTACAACACAACACAACCACAAGTCCAGTTTCAGAAAAGAGTCCCTCAGCAGACACATGTCCAGTCTTACCTTGTCCTTGTCTTCGTTTTGATCTTGGCAGCTGCTCGTCCTCACAGACGTCGCTCCTCTTCCTCTTTCTGTGGAGACATGTCTTCATCAGTAAATTATTTCTAGTTGTTATTAAAACATCAGAAAGTGTCGAGTAGCTCAGACGCTCTCAGAGAAACAGGAAGTCATGAACATGAATGAGCTGCTGTCTTTAACCACTGAGATCTTCCTGCAGGTTTCTGGAATGTCCACTCTTCAGAGACTCACAGAAAAACTTTCCAAAGTCAGAGTAAAACCTAAGAAGATCAATCCAAACAGAATCAGATGAAACCTGTTTAGAAAGAAACCTTTGTGAAGAGCAGTTTGTTTTTATGAAGGAGAATAAAAACGGATTCAAATAATAATAAATCAGGTTTCATGTGAAGAAATGAGAGCTTTTATGTTGAAGCCTTAAAAGGAGTTTGTGTTGTCTCTGGGAGTTTAACTGGTTCAGAGTGGCAAGCTGTGGCTGAGTTCCTGTTAAAGAACCAAGGATGCAGATGTCCTGTTCATGGCTGATTTATTGACTGTGGTCTGTAATAACAACAAAGTAGAACTCATAATACATATATTCAGCACTCAAATATGTCCCATGAATCATAAAACACAAACAAATCCCCTCACACGAGGCTCACGGATTGTGCGTCTTAGCTAGTTAGCTTACCAACATAACAACATTAATTAGGTCAAGTCAGTTTTATCTTGTTTTACATAAGGTGCCAGATCATAGCAGAATCATTGAAGGTTACCTTTCCTACAGAACAGACAACACCTTGTTCTATTACTAAACAAACTGAATAGCTTCATGTTGTTTGTTTTATGTGCATGGAGGCATGTCATTTCTGTACATGCTTTACTGTCTTTACTGCTTTCTGCCTTCATGCAGGTTTACACCTCATGCTGCTGTCTGTGCGCAGAGGCCCGGTGTACTCACACACACACACAGACAGGTGTACTCACACACACACACAGACAGACAGGTGTACTCACACACACACACACACAGACAGGTGTGCGAGTGTAACAGGGTAATAATGTCCCTTAATAATTGTCCCACTTGCCACTGTAATATTAGGTATGTATGTCACAGTTGTCATGTTCACCTGTGGACAGTGGGAACTGGCGCCACCTATGGAGTCCCTGTGGACTTACCTGGGTACGCCCTAGTGCTGTCGCCAGTATCCTCCATGCTGTCCGCGTGGTAAGTTGTGTGGTCTTGAGCTCTGCTAGCACTGAGATATTTATGTTCTTTTATGCATTGTAAATGGTAAATACCCACATGTGGTAACTTAATGTTTTCAAAAGCACCACTGCCTAGAGTGTGCAGTATTATTTCTGTTAATGTGTTTTAAGTGTACTGCATTGTGGGGGAATCGCTAGCTTAAATGCTACGTTCCCTAATTTCATGCTTTGTATTATAGTGCGTGTGTTCGACGCGGAGCTCAGGCCATTGTGTGTGAGAGGTTGTGCTCCTGCTTCCAGGTGGTGTCCCGCCCCCCTCCATACTGTCTGTGTGGACGCGCTCAATAAACGGCGAGCTGAGCCAAAACAAAAGTGGATTTGTCTTACTATAAAAATACACAACGCAGAGACGGGACTCAGACACCGTTACAATGGTGCCGTGACCCGAGCTCGCGCAGCGCCGGAATTGTGTGAACCAATCGCCTTCAGCTTCAGTGGACCCGGACGGCGCTCTCTCTGCTGCGCAGGAATCAGCGTTGCAGGTGTGTGCCGTCACGTGCGGCTGGGAGCAGTGGTACGGTGTACTGTGAGAGGCTGCTGATGCTGTCATGTACATCTGATTGACAGAAAGGACAAAGGAAAGTTGTTGAACTTTGGGACCGTGGACAAATAATTTTTTTTTTATTGCTACTGTGCATATTTTTGTATTTATTTATTTGATTACCTATTTTTCTTGTGCTGTGTATGCTCATTCCTAGTTTTGTTTGGTCACCTGTTTTTTTTGTTTGAAACTGAAGAGATTTGTGTATTTTATTTTACTTTTCTTTGTTTTCTCTTGCCCATAGCTTGAGCTATGGATGGTAATATGGTTTATGGTAAGGGGAGGGGTTTGGTGACCCCGCCTGTGGCTCCAAGTATTGGTGCCGGCAGGCAAAGTTTTTGTTTTCTCCGCAGTCATCTACCCCTAAACCTGCTTTTGTGAACTTGACTGCGGCCTGCTCTGATAGTGTGCCTTACCAAGGTGGGTCTCCACCTCGACAGCTGGTGGATGACGCCCCATCTGAGAATGTTTGGCGTCAGGCTTGGCGTCACAAATTGGGATTTCAATCGGTGAGAGCATAGCCTCCTGTATTGAGTCACGCTTAGGCTGTGGGTTGGGGCCTAGTTTGGTTGGGGTAACTGATCCGTCACAACTTAATGTTATAGTTAGGTCTGATGTTAAGGAGCATGTGAGTTTCAAGGGTGATGGCAATGACACATTTTCAGTGCAGGAGTGGGAAGCTGTGGTGGTGGCCTACATGAAGAAGAAAGGAGTGCCGGTTGCTGAACAGGCCGAGGAGGTGCTCAGTAGGTTGGTGGGGAGGGCACGTGAGGTTGTGAAGGTGGGACTCAGTTTCTTCTAGCATGCCTCTAGCCGACTTTTATGCCACCCTTCCCAATGTTGGTGAACTGACGGTAGCTGCACCTATGATTCAGCATCAGCAGGAAGTTAGCTCCTGTGCGCACCATGTGGCTCCTGCTGGTGATGTTGTGGTGCCCCCACAAGCTCCTCTTGTGGTGTCTCCTCCTAGGTTGTCTCCACCAGATAAGACTCATGGATGAGAATCCCTTCCGGCTGCCTTGCTGAAGGGTGCCTCCCACCCAGTATGAGAAGCTCAGACAGGCGTTGGATGAAATGGAGGAGCGTGAAATTATACGGAAGTCAAGCAGTGAGTTTGCGTCTCCTTTGGTGCTGGTTTGGAAAAAGTCGGGTGATTTAAGGATCTGCAATGATTTTCGCTGGTTAAATGCTCGTACCATCAAGGACGCCCACCCGCTTCCTCATCCGGCCGACGCCCTGGCAGCCTTGGGTGGTAATGCTTTGTTTTCAACTATGGACCTCACGTCTGGGTACTATAATGTTGAAGTACATGAGGAAGAGAAAAAGTACACTGCTTTTACATCTCCATTTGGGTTGTATGAGTACAATCGAATGCCGCAGGGTCTTTGCAACAGTCCGGCGACTTTCATGAGGATGATGCTAGGCATTTTTGGCGACCAGAACTTCCTTAGTCTTTTGTGCTACTTGGATGACGTCTTGGTCTTTGCGCCCACAGAAGAACTAGCTTTGGAGAGGTTGGAGCTGGTCTTTCAGCGGTTGAAGGCCCACAACCTCAAGCTTGCTCCAAGGAAATGCCATTTCCTCCGAAAATCTGTTAAGTTCTTAGGTCACATTGTTAGCGCTGATGGCATTACATCTGATCCTGATAAAGTGGCGGCTATCACTTCCTTGACTGAGACAGATCTTATGGAGCATGGCACGAACATTCCTTCGCAGCGGAAGGTGAGGTCATTTCTTGGCATGGTGGTGTTCTACCAACAGTTCATTGAGGGTTGTTCAGCTGTTGCAAAGCCCTTGTTTGGTCTTACCTCAGGCAGCAAGGGTCCTCGTGGAAAGGGGAGGAAGTGTAAGGAGGTTCGGCGGAAGCTGTGTGCTGAAGACTGGACAGAAGACTGTATGAGGTCATTCATGCAGCTGAAGCAGGCCCTGCTGGATCAGGTTACCTTGGCTCACCCTGACTTTGGTAAGCCATTTGTGCTCTCTGTGGATGCGTCCAGTAACGGACTCGGAGTTGTGTTGTCGCAAGTTCCTGCTGGCGGGTCAACTGCGAGGCCGATCGCCTTTGCGAGCAAGTCACTCAGCTACGCCCAGTCAAGGTATCCTGCACACAGATTGGAGTTCTTTGCCTTGAAGTGGGCTGTGTGCGATAAATTCTATCATTGGTTATGAGGTCATCAGTTCACTGTGTGGACCGATAATAATCCTTTGACTTATGTTTTGTCCAAGGCTCGACTGGATGCGTGTGAGCAGAGATGGATAGCTAAACTAGCTCCCTTCCAGTTTGACATCAGATACATTCCGGGTCCCAAGAATGTGGTGGCTGATGCCCTGAGCAGAGAGCCGTTTGTTCAACCCAGTGCTCTGCATTGGTTGACTAGAGTGCCCTACGGTGACCTTTTGGCTGAGGCGGAAGGAGTGTGTGTACATGGTGTACAGGAGGCTTTCCGCTGTTCTGCACATCCTCCTGATGACGCCCAAGAAGGCTGTGCGCCTGTAGTTTCTCACTGCATGGCTGTCATGGGGACTGGTAGTTTGACTTTTCATGAGGTGTCGGCGGTCATCTCTGCGCATAACAAGCAGGATGAGCGGGTGTGCCCTCATGCACTTTTGCTGCCTCAGTTCTCGCAAACTATTTTGTCTTCAGAGCATGCAGGCTCAGAGCCGCTCTCTCGGGATGTATTGAAGGGAAAGCAGCAATGTGATCTGATCTTGAGTAGGGTGATATTCTTTGTGGAGAGAAAGCGGAGACCTTCCAGACGAGAGCGTGCTAAGGAACCAGTTGAGGTGGTGAAGTTGCTGAGGCACTGGGACAAGCTGACTATGAAAGAAGGTGTGTTGTATCGTGTGGTTAAAGGCATCATGAACAAGAAAAAGTCTTACCTGTACGTTGTCCCATCTTCGTTGCGTTCAACAGTGTTGCAGGGTGTCCATGATAACGCTGGCCACCAGGGACGGCAGCGTACTCTGTATCTGGCAAGGCAGAGGTTCTATTGGTTGGGGTTGAGTCAGGATGTGGCAGAGTATGTGCGGTGTTGCAGGAGGTGTGTTGTGAGTAAATCACAGGAGCCTGAGGCCAGAGCACCTCTGGAGAATGTGAGGACATCTGAGCCCCTTGAGCTGGTGTGTGTCGATTTCTGGATGGCTGAGGACTCATCCAACAAGTCTTTGGACGTATTAGTCGTCACAGATCATTTCACCAAAATGGCACATGCCTTCGTGTGTCCGAATCTGCAAAAGCGGTGGCTCATCAGCTGTGGCACAATTATTTCTGCATCTATGGCTTTCCCCAGCGCCTGCACTCTGATCAGGGGGCAATTTTGAGAGTGCTCTAATTGCCGAGTTGATGTGTGTCGGTGGTGTCCAGAAATCCCACACAACACCCTATCGCCCCATGGGCAATGGCTCCTGTGAGAGAATGAACAGAACATTGGGGAACATGATTCGTGCCCTTCCTCCGAAGGCAAAGCAAAAGTGGCCTGACGCTCTGAAGTCTCTGACCTTTGCTTACAACTGTACAGTGCATGAAACAACGGGATATGCTCCATTTTTGCTGATGTTTGGGAGAGTCCCGAGACTGCCTGTTGATATGCTGTTTGACTCTGTTTTTGACGACCCAGAGATTGTTGACTACGATCGCTATGTTCAGTCTTTGAGAACAGAACTGAGAGAGGCCATGGCCATTGCACAGAATGTGGCACCCAGGCAGTTGCAGCAACATTCAGATCTGTATAACCGCAAGGTACGTGGGGCGCCTGTGGAAGTAGGTGATCGTGTGTTGCTGGCCAACAAAGGTGTCCGTGGAAAGAGGAAACTTGCTGACCGCTGGGAGAATGTCATTTATGTTGTGACTGGAAAGAATGACGCCTACCACACGTTTAAGATTCAGCATGCTTCCTCTGATGTGGAAAAGGTGGTACATCGCAATCTGATAATGCCTGTTAATTTTCTTCCTTTGACTTTGGTTCAGCAGGATGGGTTGGCTGAGTGTCCTGTTTCTGGCTCTGTGGACCTCTCTGATGAGAATGAGACGGTGGCTGGGGTTTCTGAAGACTCAGCTGAGTATAGGACTAGGGTGTGGGTGTCTGTCCTGCCGTCTAGGACTTCAAGTGTTGTGAGCCTGCGGACTGTTTCAAACCCTGAGGACGCTGCAGTTAGTCAGCACAGTGTTTCTTCCTCTGTTCCAGTCATTGGTGATCTGCCTGAGCCGCTGGTTGATCAGACTTCTTTCTGTCCACTGCAGCCTGTCAGTAGTGGCTCGCTGTGCCCCATTGTAGCCACTGAGGTGCGGGGTGTGGGTGATGCCGGCGCTGGTGCTGGGGATGACGATGCTCCTAGTGTCAGGTCTGGTGTTCGGTCCAGGGCTGGACGGCTGTTGAAACCTGTCGTGTGGCTTATTGAGATGATGCATCACAAAGCAGTTTCTGCATCTTAGTTGTTGTTTGCTCACAGTGTTTGGTTTCATTTTGTGGGTTCAGGATGTGTGGATCCTTTTTCTATTTTGATTATTCCCTGGTATGTAACGGTGGCGGATGTGTGATCCCTAATTTTTAATTTCTGAGGTGATTTACAGTTGCAACGTGTGTGGAATATGTAACAGGCATATTTCCTTCCCGTGTGTTGAGATGAGGTTTGGCCAGCCTTTTCTTTCACTGACTCTTTTTGAGGGTGGTCTTTTTGACTGGATGTTTTGTGGCTGTATTTCTGACTGTGTCCTCAGTAGTAATGAATCGGGGATGCGTTTTTTATTTTTAGGGAAGCGGGTCTTGCCATATTTTTTTTCTTATTTCATTGTTCCTTGCACTGTTTTTGTAAAACTGTTCTGTATTTTCTATGGTGCCTGGAGTGTCTGGATGCATATTGTTCTCTCATTGCTTGTTCATTTCTTTCATTTTATTTTTTTGGTTTTGGTTTGGGTGTGCAAGTGGAACTCAGCAGGGGGGAGTGTAACAGGGTAATAATGTCCCTTAATAATTGTTCCACTTGCCACTGTAATATTAGGTATGTATGTCACAGTTGTCATGTTCACCTGTGGACAGTGGGAACTGGCGCCACCTATGGAGTCCCTGTGGACTTACCTGGGTACGCCCTAGTGCTGTCGCCAGTATCCTCCATGCTGTCCGCGTGGTAAGTTGTGTGGTCTTGAGCTCTGCTAGCACTGAGATATTTATGTTCTTAAATGCATTGTAAATGGTAAATACCCACATGTGGTAACTTAATGTTTTCAAAAGCACCACTGCCTAGAGTGTGCAGTATTATTTCTGTTAATATGTTTTAAGTGTACTGCATTGTGGGGGAATCGCTAGCTTAAATGCTACGTTCCCTAATTTCATGCTTTGTATTACAGTGTGTGTGTTCGACACGGACCTCAGGCCATTGTGTGTGAGAGGTTGTGCTCCTGCTTCCAGGTGGTGTCCCGCCCCCCTCCATACTGTCTGTGTGGACGCGCTCAATAAACGGCGAGCTGAGCCAAAACAAAAGTGGATTTGTCTTAATATAAAAATACACAACGCAGAGACGATAATTCACAACGCGGAGACAGGACTCAGAGACCGTTACACGTACATACAGGTGAGCACAGTCCTATCAGCAGTTAGAGAGCGTGTGTTTTGTTCACCATTACTTGTGACATGCTAGCTGGATACACTGAACTCCACTGACTATGCTAGGCTAAGCTAACGTTACTGGTGTCAGCATTATTCTTATTTGTGCCATTTAAATATGCTGTTTACATCTGTAAGCCATGGCGGGACGACTGGATGCTGGGTGCTGTGGGTCTCCTCTCTGCTCTGACTGCAGCTGCTGTGAGGCGGGGAGGAGCTCACAGCTGCACCTCCTGAACGCCCCATGCCGAACTAATGCTTAACTAAACAATACATGATATTAGCTACAAACTTCGGCTGGTTAGAACATCATTCATCTCACCTTCTGGCATCTACACACAGCAATAAACCAGGGAGATACTCAGTGAGAAAGAAACTACAATCTCCCTCTGGAGAAACATCACAGCACAGAGTTTCTTCAGCAGGTGTGATGCCTTCAACAGCACTCAACACATGAAGGACTGATCATCTGATGATCAGATGGTTCAATAACAGTCCTCTTCTTTAAGCTCTGACTGAACCTCTGTAACATCAGGGACAGAAGAGATTCACATGAGACACATACAGGACTCAGCAGCAGGGCTCTTACTTTGGACTGAAGGGTCCAGGTTCAGCACTGAAGTCCGGAGGGTCAAATCTGGACCGGCCACTCTTCATGGACTCACAGGTGGATCCTGGTCCTCTGTGTCTGCAAACAAAGTCAGAGTAAAACCTAAGAAGATCAATCCAAACAGAATCAGATGAAACCTGTTTAGAAAGAAACCTTTGTGAAGAGCAGTTTGTTTTTATGAAGGAGAATAAAAACGGATTCAAATAATAATAAATCAGGTTTCATGTGAAGAAATGAGAGCTTTTATGTTGAAGCCTTAAAAGGAGTTTGTGTTGTCTCTGGGAGTTTAACTGGTTCAGAGTGGCAAGCTGTGGCTGAGTTCCTGTTAAAGAACCAAGGATGCAGATGTCCTGTTCATGGCTGATTTATTGACTGTGGTCTGTAATAACAACAAAGTAGAACTCATAATACATATATTCAGCACTCAAATATGTCCCATGAATCATAAAACGGAAACAAATCCCCTCACACGAGGCTCAGGGATTGTGCGTCTTAGCTAGTTAGCTCACCAACATAACAACATTAATTAGGTCAAGTCAGTTTTATCTTGTTTTACATAAGGTGCCAGATCATAGCAGAATCATTGAAGGTTACCTTTCCTACAGAACAGACAACACCTTGTTCTATTACTAAACAAGCTGAATAGCTTCAGGTTGTTTGTTTTATGTGCATGGAGGCATGTCATTTCTGTACATGCTTTACTGTCTTTACTGCTTTCTGCCTTCATGCAGGTTTACACCTCATGCTGCTGTCTGTGCACAGAGGCCCGATGTACTCCCACACACACACAGACAGGTTAGACACTAAGATGCATTCAAGAACGTTGGACATATGAAACTTCCAATGAAACTCAGCTCAACAAACAGTCACAGTGTGGCTTTCTAACAAGCCTCAGCTCCCAGCCCTCACTGATCCACATGTGGAGGCAGCAGCAGGGCTCTTACCTTGGATTGAAGGGTCCAGGTTCAGCACTGAAGTCTGGAGGGTCAAATCTGGAATGTCCACTCTTCATGGACTCACAGGTGGATCCTGGTCCTCTGTGTCTGCAAACACAAATGTTTCTGTTCACATGGATCAATCAGTGAAGTCTCTCTGAACACATGAAGGACTGATCATCTGATGATCAGATGGTTCAATAACAGTCCTCTTCTTTAAGCTCTGACTGAACCTCTGTAACATCAGGGACAGAAGAGATTCACATGAGACACATACAGGACTCAGCAGCAGGGTCTTACTTTGGATTGAAGGGTCCAGGTTCAGCACTGAAGTCTGGAGGTTCAAATCTGGAATGTCCACTCTTCAGAGACTCACAGATGGATCCTGGTGGTCCTGCTCTGCCCTCCTCTTCCTCCACACCACCATCCATCTTCAGTCAGTCTCAGACCTGAACCAGGATCACTCAGAGACTGTAACAGTCAGCTTCTCTGCACTGAGCTGGTTTCTAACCTGTGAACAACAAACAGAGGAGCTGGGTTCAGCTGATCCAGGTTTCAGAGCTCACATTTAAAGAGAGATCAGAGGACTGAACATGTTCTCATGCAGATGTTCAGCAGGAAGGTTCTCCTTATGAGCCGGTCCTGTTCAAGGTCTCTTCCTGTTAAAGGGAGTTTTTCCTGACACAGTTGGTCTTCAGGGGGTTCAGGCTCTGGGTCTGAGAACATTCCAGTACAGACTGCAGTGACACAGCTCGGTTTGGTAATAACTAAAAACATCCTCCAAAATGCAAATATTACCCCCACACTCAATGCTGTGAAAAGGTTTTTAACCATTGGTGGACTGGGACTGGTGATTCGTCTCTTCTAGGTCGTATTTTACTGTCTAAAGCTGAAGGTCTCTGAAGACTCATGAATCCTTGTCCTCCAAGCTTCACACCCCCAGAAGTTATAAGGTGATCTGCTCCATTAACTTTAATCTCATCCTGAAAAATAAAACACTACATTCACAGATCACAAGTAGGAAAACAGAGAACAGAGGGTTAAAAGCTTCAGACTTCAAATCCACTGTTGCTGCTTCCAGGGTCAGAGGGTTAAAGAATGTTTATCTATATGGTGCCATATTCCTCACAGGTTCTTGTAAAGGTCGGCGTTATAAAGGCTCAGGTTTGTGGTCTGTCATTCATCCATGTGTAAGTGCCACTGTGCTGATTAAGGGCAGCGAGAGGGCAGCTGGTCCATGCAGTGCCTTATTTGCACCATAGATGGCGCCATTCTTCCACCTACATCTGTGACGCCCCTCACTTAGACTTCCTGTACAGACAGACTGGAGGCAGAGCCTGTGTTCTGTCAGGTCTGGTGCAGATCACTGAGACTCTCCTGGTCTAGTCGATCACCTTAAATCTGCTTCATTTAGCTCTGCATGAATAAGTCTGACATGTTTATTAATAACAGGCTGAACATCACTCAGCTGTTACTTCAGGCTGCTGGAAACACTCCAAATATCAGAGGGAACATGCTGTGGAGCCTGGTTCAGGACTCCTGTCTCCTCCTATCTGTGTTCTGATGGGCACCCCGGCATTCAGTGCAGTACAGTCCACTGCAGAACAGATGGAGGGTTCCCATTTCTGCTTAGGGGCGACTTTGAAGGGACAAAGAGCCCTGAAATGATCAGCCTTCCACAGCCAGGTGCTGACGTTTGAGAAACTGCTCTTTACCCATAATTCCTCCCCTCATAATTCTGTGTTGTGGAACATGGAAGGATGGCATCCATTTTATGGACTCTTTGTTCAAATAAACGAGGCTCACAGACTTCAGAATCCAAGACTGAAAGACAGGAGGTTTGATCCAGATCCTGTTAGTGAACAACCTTTGGTGAATTCTGCTTCACAGGAAGACGTCAGTATGAACCAGGGTTCTCAAGCCTCATGTTTTGTGCTTGACAAACACATTTCATTTCATCTGACATATGGCGAGCGGAGAAATGATGAACTTCCTACAGACTGTCCTATAAACGAGTCAAAGGCAGCGTACAGCTGTTTGGAATTAGCGACCTATCGGCCAATCAAAGCACGGCTCAATAACCTATGCTCCAAGCAAATGTTCAGACTGAGCCCGGCTGTGAACGTTTCTCCACCACATCTTTTCTGACACCTCCACCGTCTGAAGGGTGGTGAGGCTTCAAGGCCTGGACTCACACAGGAGGCCTGGACTGCCACTTACTGACACACACAGCAGAACACAACGAGACACACAGCAGAACACGATCAATCACCACCTGCTGTCCACACTCACTGATCATATTTTCAATAACAATAATTTAAAGAAACAGAAGTTTAAACTCACCGAGCGTCACCGTCTGCTGCTCAAAATGGAGACTGAACACAAACACTTTCACTTTCACTGCCCCTCCCTCTGCAGGTGCAGAAACCAGGTGAGTTAATGTGTGTCTGACATGAGGCCAGGTGCATTATGGGAGATGTAGTCTGGCTTTGCTAACAGTGACAGAGTCCTTCACTGTGTGTTAGCTGTTAACCTGACCCAGCAGCTGGTCTGACACACAGAGCCATGTGTTCTGAACAGTGCTGGAAGAAGTACTGGAGCTGGGTGCTTTAGTCAAAGTACAATGACCCAGTAAAATACATACTTAAGTACAAGTGCTTTGGGCAAGACACTTCACCCTAGCCTGTGGCGCGCCTTGCTAGTCATTGTATGACACTGCTTGTGCAGCAGCCGTAATGAATTTCCCTCTGGGGATTAATACAGTATCTTAATACAGTATCTAAAGTGCTACATCAGCAATCCTACTTCAGTAAAAGTAGTAAGCACTTACTTTTAAATGTACTTAGAGTATTCAAAGTAAAAGTACTCACACAGTGAGTTGTCTCTCAGCATCTAGGTGGAGCCGTGTTGATAAAGAATGCAGCGAGAGCTCCTGTTAATACTTTACTTCTGCCTGTACAGATGTCACTGCCAGTAAACTCCTGCCAACACACATCCATACATACAGATATATATATATATATATATAAAACTGATTTTCATTGCAAAGGACATGAACCAAAGTGATCAAAACTACAGTAACACTAAACTCTACACTCTGAAGGCCCTGGTAGGAGCGTGAGTCACACGGATCATTTCCTGAACTCTCTAGATCAGACCCTGGCAAAGTACGGTCCGCGGACCACATCCGCCCCGCTTGCGTCTACAATGCGGCCCGTGGATCGTGCACACAATAGAAGAAAAAAAAAACAACCCTCCTCGTCTCTTCCACGCTGCTGTACTGCTTCATCCCATCTACTCTCTGGAGAGACACGGTCGCTGTGTACACTTTAAAAATGCTGCCCGACTATGCTGAAATGTACGGTAAAGCGTGAAGAAACGCCACGGCGCATTCAGATGTTACTGCGGTGCTGCAGCCGACATCTGCTCTTAAAAAGCTCAGATCTTGTCCAACTTTCAGAGCTTTGGGATTTGATCGTTTTAAAAACTAGTTTCAACATACAACCAGCACACACTCAGAGTGGACCTGGACACACACAGAGGACAGAGGAGTGAGCAGTAAACACACACAGAGCCGTTGCTTGACACTATAAGGGCCCAGGCGAGAAGGACACACTGGGGCCCTATGAGCCACTAGATTCTATAGAAATGCCGCCCCAAACACAAAGACATGTACAGTGATGATTATATAAGCAACCTTTTATTTAAATAATGTGTGAACACACATATATAAATATTATCTTAAAGAAATATAAAAAAACTGTACAACAGTCAAAATACATCATAGAAATATGTACTCTCTGAAGACTGTCCACAGTGGTGGAAAGTAACTAAGTATTTGTACTTTGTTACTGTACTTAAGTAATTTTTCATGTATTTTTTATGTATCCCCCAAGTTAAAAGAACAAAAACAATCCTTGAGTCCAGTTGCCTCGTTTTAAACTCTTGGAAATTAAAAGTCAGTTCTTAAGACTTTGGTTAAGTAGGATCATTGATGTAGCACATCTACTTTTACTTGAGTATTGGGTAATTGTACTTTCACTTAAGTACCAAACTTCACTGCTTCCTCCACCACTGACAACACAAGATATGATGACTAGTATTGTTATGAAGTTTGTCCACAGTGCAGGATCATCAGTGAGACCTGGACACCTTGGACCCTTCCTCTGTTACCAGGTCAGGTGCTGGAGGAGCAGAGGAAGGAGTGGAGGCTCTCAGGTGTTGGACTGCTGCTGGGACGTCCTCTGGAGTTTCCTCACAGGGCTCCACATGACCTGTGTGGTATAAGACCATAATGATCAGCCTGATAACTAACACTGTAAATAATCCAGATTATTCATCACAGACCTTCATCTGTGGAGGTTGTGGCATCTTCATGAGGAGACACAGACAGGTGTTTAAGCACAGCACCTGATGAAAAACACAACTTATGAAAGCCATAAAATAACAACTATATGACAATAATTAACTAGCTTGTTATTTACAGAGAAACACCTGGGCATTAATAAACACTATAAATACATACATTAGTTTTTCCTGCTGTGGTTTAGAGCTCATTAACTCTAACAGTAAGTTGTAACAGCAGCACTTAGCTTAATGCTAAACGAGCTAAAGTAGCATTAGCATAGCAGCTACACACTGTTGCTGCATGAGCTAACAAGCTACTTTACAGCTTCATTTACGTTTTTATATACATTTACGTTTTATATCACGTCATTATATTGACGTTTGTAACTCATTTAGCAGACGTTTGTACGCAGAGCGACTCACAGTGAACGTTCAGGCTGCAGCATGAAGGAGGCTGTAGTGACGTGAAGCCTGCGTCTCTAAAGTGTTTAAGTGACACAATGTGAAAAAGACAAACAGTGGTGGAGTAAGATGAGGCTGAGCTGTGTCACAGACTCTTACCTCTCTTGTTTTGTCCTCTGCTTCTGTCCCTGCAGCCTGCAGAGTGTGTCCTTCCTCCTTTATTTTGAACGAGCCGCTCCTCTCTGCTCCGAGCAGCGCTGACTCAGGGCCCCGTGGGGGCGAGGGGGGAGTCTGGATGTGTCAATGGGCCAAAACAGCTGTAGATGAATGGTGGCGCTAACTGACCGTCCGTCTTTTGCCTGGTTTGCCTACCGTGTTGCGGCGGCTCTGAACACACAGACCGGTTCACATCATCAACTCCCTCCCGTCCGCGTTCACACACACGTACACACATAAGCGCACACGCATGCGCACACACCGAGAGCAGCTGATCCGCCCGCTCCTCCTTTCAACGCACCATGACTGTTGAAGGAACCCGGACCGGCGGATATGTTCACAGAGAAGATGATGGAACATCGCACCCTGACTCAGCACAGACAGAGCTGGTAACAGCAAACATTAGGAGATTTGAGGTGAAACACGGTTACTGTTGAGATAAACTACGTCATATGCCCATAGTCACATGAATAATAACACCAAAAGCTGTTTTATTAATCAGTTAGTTGCCTTGTTGTAACTTTAGTAGTTCCATATATCTGATTATAGTATTTATGCTGTTAATGTATTTATGTGGTTATATCACATTATTTATTTGAACCTTTATTTTACCAGAAAATGTCATTTTACAGAACAAGAACAGGCTGACACATGAGGTCAGTGTTGAGTTCATATAGTGAAATAAAAACCTTCAGCTTCAGATGTTTGTGTAATCCATTCCTTAGATTAGAACTAAACTAGGCTCAAATTAAAGTAAGAACTTTAATTTCAATTCGGTGAGTCATCCAGGAAACATGAGAAAGGACAGGTCTGTCTGAGCAAACTCATTCTACACCCCTGTAATGTATGGAGCTGAGGTGGGGGAAGGTCCTGCAGGGTTCAGGTAAGCATGTATTTATTCATCTTATCACTCAGAACTAACTGAGGGAATTAAGATTTAACTAACAACTAGAAATTCTTGTAGCTTTAAAACTGTCACAGATAAGCATGCAGGTGCATATTTAACCTTTATAAACCCCAATGACCAACTCTCCGACCGATGTGACACCGAGATGCCAGCACACATTGGTCTGTGTGAAACACTGCTTACAGTGATGAAAATGTAACAAGAGCATATTCATAAAGGTAGATACTGTGCCAGTGATCTCCAACTCAATTCATACTATTATTTATGAAACAAATGTGGCCCTTTGCTTTTCTAATGGATGGATGGATATGTGGCCCTCCAAAAAAATAATTGCCCACCCCTGGTATAACATGTTGCAGAATTAAAAACATTCCTGGTGTAGATACAGTTACTTCAACATGTCCTAATGTTTTCTACAGTCACTCTTACATTAAAACCTCCTGATCACACTCATGCACTTTACAAAGAGGTGCAGCAACATTTCATACATGTTACATTTAAATGTACAGACATTTGCTGATGTTACAGATCATTGAACTCTTACAACAGATCTAACAGTTTGTCCTGTTCAAGTCATTCTGTCGATGAGCTGAAGGATGGAGGCTTCAGGCTGCTTCTGGATCCAGCTGATCTGTGCCAGCCTTCTTGTAGGAGCCTTCTTCATGCCTTCAGCGCCACTCAAAGTGGTTGAGAAATGTTCAAAATGAAATATCGCATCAAATCGATTCCATCGATCCATCTTCCAACCGCTGATCCGGGGCCGGGTCACGGGGGCAGCGGTCTAAGCAGGGACACCCAGACTTCCCCCTCACCGGCGTTCCCAGGCCAGCGGAGCGACAGTCTCCATCAAATTCGTGAAGTCAAATTCGTCGTGTGAAATTCAAATTTGTCAAAGTTGAAAATTCTTTCAAATTGGTCAGGTGCACAGTCACTGGGCTAATGACACATTGGGCAGAGTAACAGACATGTGGCCGACACGGCAGCCCTGTAAAAAGCAGCACAATGAAAACGGTCTTACCTTCTGTAGACTTCCCTAGAGGAACACATGAAAACCAGCACTGAAAGCTGTGTGTGGCAATGGATGGGTTAATGTGGATGTGTGTGCAAAAAGAAGGGGGGGGAGTCTTGTGGAGCCATCAATGAGAACCAGTTTGGACCTAAAAGATCTTAAAGACCTTTTGCAGATTGAAATGAACATTTCTTTGCCAAGACTAAAACCCTACCATAACGGGAGAGGGTGAGGAAGAGAGAGGACAGAGCGAGTGGCACACGGGCCAAAGAGCACAGATAAGACAAGGTACTTACAGTTTGAAGATCAACGCGTTTGAAGATCAACACAAGGTTTGGCTCAGCGGCCAGGAAAAACCCAAGAGTCAAATAGAAAACGTTACCATCTTACTGTTGGTTGATGTGTTTGCTTGTAGATCAGACTAAAAAAAAAACAACAACAAAACAACAACAACAGCTGGAAGAGGAGGACAGCCTGGAGACAGTTTGTCCACATTCAGACCATGATGGGAGCAGCTGATGTGAGTCTCTGCTCCGTCTGCAGCCCCACAGTCAGAGCACAACAGTGGACACAAAAAGACACACAACAACACAAACATGCTGCAGCGCTGCAACGTGTGTGGACGTGAACACAGCTGATGATTCTACAGTTCAGACTCTGTCAGTGTTTCTGCAGCATCCGGTCCAAAGACGTCAGCCAGAACTGATGGTTTACAGACTTTTAATGATTCCTCACAGGACATGAACCAAAGTCAGAGCTGAGCACAAAGTCAACAACTAAACCATGTGTCACATTAAACATCAGCCACATTCATCAACACCAAGGAAGGATAACCTGTGAGGACTGAAACACTGCAAACGGATCCCTGTGAGGGTCTGAGCAGAACCAGCTGACCTGAGTTCTATGACCCGAGTCATACTGAACTGAGACATTTGACAGACCAAAGTGGAAGGGGATCCGCCAACTGAAATGATTACCGAGTTATTGAGGTGTGAATAGGTAAATGTATGTGACAGGGTTAATGTATTATTGTTAAATGTTAAAGGGTACCTACATGCAGTGAGGTCGATAAGTTCTCCTACTTAGAAATCATGGAGGAGTCTAGAACTTTCAGCACAGGTGCATTTCCACTGTGAGAGACAGAAAAATAAAAACTGGAAATCACTTCGTATGATTTTTTAACAATTTATTTGTAAATTACTGTGTCTAATAAGTCTTTGATCACTTGCTGATCAGCCAGATTTCTGACCCTCAAAGACCTGTTATTGTGCGTTTAAATAGTCCAGCTACACTCTGCTCATCATTCTAAATCAGTAGCACCTGTTTGAGCTCGTTAGCCGTCATAAAGACACCTGTGCACCCCACAATCAGCCAAAGTCGTAGCAACATGGGCAAAACCAAAGAGCCAAAGAGAGAGAGATACTCTGAGACGTCATGGTTGAAATCATGCATCACTGAAGGTTCCCCTGCTTAAACCAGCACATGTCCAGGCCCATCTGTTCCCTCAGTCAGAGCATTGAGGGTGGGTCGAGGCTGGGCCTTCCAACATGACAATGACCCGAAGCACACAGCCAGGACAACCAAGGAGAGGCTCTGTAAGAAGCATATCGAGGTTCTGGAGCGGCCTAGCCAGTCTCCAGACCTAAACCCAACAGAAAATCTTTGGAGGGAGCTCACACTCTGTGTTGCTCAGCGACAGCCCAGAAACCTGACAGATCTATTGAAGATCTGTGTGGAGGAGTGGACCAGAATCCCTCCTGTGTGCAAACCTGGTGAAGAACTACAGGAACCACTGGACCTCTGTAACTGTTAACAAAGGCTTCTGTACCAAATATTCAAATGTTTTGACTCAAGTGATCAAATTATATTGACCTCACTGTACTTACCTTGTTGCCTAAGTAAGAGTTAAAGGTGAAAAGATCCCACAGAACTAACCTGAACACTTAACTCTTTTCTTTAGGGAGCAGGTAACTCCAAGAAAAACGGAACAAACAGAGATAACTAGCTGAGAATTAAAGTAACTGTTTCTACCATTAGCTCTGCAGAATATTAAAGACCGGTCTGAGATAAACAGACAAAACCAGAACAAACCAGCATTTAAATAAGAAGGACCAAACCAACAGGACATTTGATACTGTTTGTTTATTTTACACTGTAATACTGTACTGTAGATATTCATTGATATTTATTGATACATTTATTGATTTTTTTATTACTCTATTAACCTGTTTAATATTTGTTGTTAAGTAAACTGCCGGCTTATCTACAGCTAATCACTTCTTTCCAGTGACACAAGTGTTACATGAGCACAAAGTCAACATCTAAACCATGTGTCACATTAAACATCAGCCACATTCATCAACACCTTACTCAGAGTGCAGCTCAACACAACACATCCTCTACACTGTGACACACAACACACCTTGATGGCCCCTTGGACTGAGGCTTTACTCCTGGTCTGGTTCTTTTTAACCCTTTATGCCATCAGTTCTATCAAAATAAAGGTCTGGCTCAGCAGGAAATATCAAAATAAAAGCTTTAAATGCCTGTAATCATGTACATATTACTTTGGGGTCATTTACAGTTTCTGTCAGAAATGTTGATAAATTGTTCATTTTCAGGATTTTTTGAACTGATCACAGATGTTAGCTTCATGATCAATCAATAGATAGATAGAACCAGCAGCTGATCAGATGAGTCCAAACCCAAAGAGACCCTGAGAGAACCACCATGACAGACTGACAGAGTTCAAGATGGAAGCAGGATCAGAGCAGAAGACACCTGAAGACCTCCTTCAAGTTCTGAACGTCTCTTCAACGTGGACGGACTCTGCAGCTGCTCTTCAGGGAGAAACATCCACCTTTAAGTGAAGCAGTTCAGTGAAGACGAGCTGTCAGACTGACGGAGCAGAGAGAGCTCCACCTTTACTGAGACACAGTCTGACTGCTGCCAGAGACCATCTGAGGAGGAGGAGGAGGAGGAGGATGATGATGATGATGATGATCTCCCTGTGTGGATCATCAGGACACACTCCATCCTCTTCATTCCCTCCACCTGCAGAGAGAATGAGTGTGGAGGTGAGTGAGTGTGGACAGAGACTCCCTCCATCAGCAGCATCATCCAGTATAAAGAGCAGCAGGACCTCAGTCCTGTTCAGAGCAGCAGGACTTCAGTCCTGTTCAGAGCAGCAGGACTTCAGTCCTGTTCAGAGCAGCAGTGCAGCAGCTGCTTCCTTCCAGCTCTCATGTTAACGTGTTGGAGTGAACACACTGAGCTCCGAGCTCACAGAGCTGCAGACTTTTAGCATCAAGTCTGTGTCCTCTGCAGGTTTCACTCACAGTGGAGACACACTGCTGAGTCATCAACACAGACTTTACTGAGGACGTCCTGCTGTCCCATTTAAAGACAGAGTCTCTGTGTGCTGATGGACGTCTCGTCTGTCTCTGACAGAGAGACATGGAGGTCACCATTCTCACAGCATCACTGAGGGAAGCAGCCAATCAGAAGGCAGCAGCTTCACAGGAAACACTGGATCTGTGATACTGACTGTGTTTAGTACAAAACAGCTGAAAGCAGCACAGACTGACTCCACCCCTCTACTGACCTCACAATCTGCAGCATGCAGTCTGGACTCTGCTCAAGATCCAGCAGCTGCTTCAACCCTGAATCATGTGGGTCGTTGTAGGTCCAGAGGCCCAGCTCTCTCAGATGGAAGGGGTTGGACTTCAGAGCTGAGGCCAGAGAAGCATAGCTGATCTCTGACAGACTGCAGTCCCTCAATCTGAATAAAGAATAACAGATGAAATGATTGATAATCAATCAGATGAGTTTCAATGATCAGATGAACATTATTGTGTCCAAACAGCCTTTAAGGTTAACTGACTTTAAACAGAGGACATTTTCTACATATTAACAAACACTTGTTTTTATGACAGCAGAGTACATTTAAAACAGGAGCACCAAAAACATGAACAAAAGAACATTTACAGCTTTATGAACAGAAGCTCTGTGAGGATTTAAATTAGACATATAACAGTATCAGACAGAGAACTGACCTCAGAGTCTGCAGTCTGCAATCTGGACTCTGCAGAAAACCACACAGCTGCTCCACTCCTGAATCCTGCAGATGGTTGTAGGTCAGGTCCAGATGTGTCAGATGGGAGGGGTTGGACTTCAGAGCTGAGGCCAGAGAAGCACAGCTGATCTCTGACAGACCGCAGCCACACAATCTGAATAAAGAATAACAGATGAAATGATTGATAATCAATCAGATGAGTTTCAATGATCAGATGAACATTATTGTGTCCAAACAGCCTTTAAGGTTAACTGACTTTAACAGCTATCAGAGGACATTTTTTACAGTTTCTGTAACAAACAGACTGAATTTAGGAAGTTAGGATGATTCTATTTATACGTCCACACAAACCCCTGTTGAACTTAGTAATATTTTACAAGTCGAACTGAGACGAATTGAAAATTGGATGAGGGACATAAAATGGTGATTAATGCAGGGAAAAGTAAATGTATGGTGTTGGGATCCAGGTCTCTGGTAAAGATCCACCTGTGTTGGGTCTGACTGGGGGGTGCTGTAATAGAACAGGTCACTGAGGTAAAGCTACTCGGTGTGACTGGTGACAGTTTGTTGAATTGGAATAGTCATATAAATCAAACATTATTGAGTCTGGAGGTGTCAAGCACTGTAGAAAATGTATTCCAAATCCAGTGATGAGAACACCAGTAGAATCATTAGTTTGATCACATTTCGATTATTGTTCAATCATTTGGTCAAGTACAACTGAAATGAACTGAAGCAAAGTGCAAGTTGCTCAAATAAAGCAGCTGGTGTAGTTTTAAGCTGCCCTTTCAGGACTAGTGTTAGAGAACTGAATACCAGCTAGTTTGGCTAAGTGGAAACGGTAGGATTCATTATTCTGTTATTAACTTTATTAGAAACACTGTTATTACAAAAATGCCAAAAATACTTTACAGCAGACTGTTGAATGGTTGAAGGGGAAAAACTATGGAACTTATGAACCCTATAGTAGCATAACTGTAACTGTGATAAGGAATAATGTAGAGCTGCTGTTTCACTGTTTTAGTTTTTAGTACGTTGCTGTACTGTCATGTAGGAATGTGTGCACTCCATTTTGTCTGTATAATGTATTGTTTTATGTTAAGAATACTTTTTGAAGTCTACAGACCCCAGGAAGAAGAGCTACTGCTTTGGCAGCAGTTAATGGGGATCTTACTAAACTAGACTGGATTTAGGTCAAGAACAGAAACCAGTCTTAGCTCTGGCTAACAGGGGACTCTGTGTCTGAGTGCATGAAGCAGGATCATGTTGGACAGTAGGGTCGAGCGGTTTCAGCTAAATCTTCCTGAGTGCTTGCCTGGTCCCGTCTCCACTGTGCCTGCATAGAGAGGGGGGGTGTCTGCACAGAGCTCCATCAAAACAGCTGCTGTAGCCTACAATTCACTGCAGGTAAAGTGCATTATAAACTCTCTCTCTCTCTCGTATTAAAAATGATACCATCACTACCTGTGTGCCCCGCTGGTATACCTTAATGCAGGGGTGGCCAAACTTTTTTTGGGGAGGGCCAGATTCAATAATGCGAAACTCTCCGAGGGCCAGCAGTCCATGATGTCATTATTTTAAACAATAAAAACTGTGTATGCTGTTTTGTAATATGTTACATCTTACACAGCAAACAAAATAACATCTTAGCATTCAGATGAACAGATCAGAAAATGTTATCTGAATTTACAGCATAAATTTAAAACTTTCAGAAACTGTGTGGTTGTGATAACAGAGCAACAAGTTATTGACTCTACTGTGAAGGTGAGATCTGATCATATGTGCAGGTCTGGTTTAGGAGCAGCAGACATCAGTAAAATGTCAGGTAGACCAGGTGGGAGTCATTTAGTGCTGATCTCAAAGGGTCTGTAATTTAATGTTTACACAGGTTTGCAGTGCATGGCAACGAGACGTAAAAACGTGATGACGTGCCTTACGACAGATGCGTACTGAATGATGGAGTCTTTTTGAGAGAAGTGCTGCGTCTATGTACAGCTGACAGTTTAACAACAGAGAACGTTAACAAGCAAAGACGGACTGCTCTGCTGCTCCAGTAAAACATCACAGTTTATCACAGACAGTCTGCTCACACGGCACAAACTAATTCATGGTTTACAAATGTTTGCATTTCTGGAGAGTTGCTTTTATCCAGCCGCCGGTAAAAAGGCCCGAGGTCAGGATGCAGCCTCCCCGTGCAGCAGGGAGCAATGAGCGTCCCCCTCCCTCTCCATCATGTTGCTTTAACTTCTCTAAGCCCCGAAGTACTCCGGCACATTCCCCAGAGAGGGACGCTCATTGCTGCACGGGGAGGTTGCTCTCTGGCCGGGCAGCACGCTCCCATGCACCCCGTCCATGAATTCTAATAGGGCTACTATACTACAACTAATAATAACAATATTTCGTGCGCACGTTATACATAATTCGTGGCCACAATTTATTTCTTTTTGACCATGTCACAGAGGGGCTCCTAGTTTTGGAGAACTTCACTTGTACAGACGCTCTCTGATAGCAGGTTGTATGCAGAAGCGTGTTTAGTCTTGTAGTGAATTGTGTCGAAGTGCTGAACCGGTGTTTTGCACCTTCGGAGCCCTCTGCGTAGCTGGAACCAACAACCAAGCCCTGCAGCCCCGCGTGACGCACCACGATGCAGACAGAGAGAGACAATGTTCTGCTCAGAGAATCATGCAAACATTACACAATGAGTTAAAAACAAAAACAAGAATTGCCTGTTGATTTTGTATGATTTACTCTGTTTGGCTGGCGGGCCAAAAATAACACATATTAAGATAGAAGCCGCGGGCCATAGAAAATCCGACCGCGGGGACGTAGTTTGGACACCCCTGCCTTAATACCTTAATACCTTAATATGGCCCAACCCTACTGGACAGGAAGTAAAGTTCAGCTCTCTTTCCTGTCATGTGTGCAGCCTTTGGAGGCCTCAGCTCCAGGGCACAGAAACTATCTCTGACATGTAAACCAGAGGAAGTGAGTGAGCACAATAACAAAAGACATTCACTGACTGGAAGGAGCAGAAACGACTGGTTACATGATCCTTGAAGAACAACACATAATCTGAACTGTATGTACACTAACATGTACGACACACTCATTCATATGCAGCATAAGAAGATTCATATTACTGTATTACAATATGGACCAAAGCTTCATGGATGGAAGCTCTGTGAGTTTTACAACAGTATCAGACAGAGAACTGACCTCAGAGTCTGCAGTCTGCAATCTGGACTCTGCAGAAAACCACACAGCTGCTTCACTCCTGAATCCTGCAGGTTGAAGTTTCCACTCAGCTCCAGCTCTGTCAGATGGGAGGGGTTGGACTTCAGAGCTGAGGCCAGAGAAGCACAGCTGATCTCTGACAGACTGCAGTTCATCAATCTGAATAAAGAATAACAGATGAAATGATTGATAATCAATCAGATGAGTTTCAATGATCAGATGAACATTATTGTGTCCAAACAGCCTTTAAGGTTAACTGACTTTAAACAGAGGACATTTTCTACAGTTTCTGTAACAAACAGACTGAATTTAGGAATTTAGGATGATTCTATTTATACGTCCACACAAACCCCTGTTGAACTTAGTAACATTTTACAAGTCGAACTGAGACGAATTGAAAATTGGATGAGGGACATAAAATGGTGATTAATGCAGGGAAAAGTAAATGTATGGTGTTGGGATCCAGGTCTCTGGTAAAGATCCACCTGTGTTGGGTCTGACTGGGGGGTGCTGTAATAGAACAGGTCACTGAGGTAAAGCTACTCGGTGTGACTGTTGACAGTTTGTTGAATTGGAATAGTCATATAAATCAAACATTATTGAGTCTGGAGGTGTCAAGCACTGTAGAAAATGTATTCCAAATCCAGTGATGAGAACACCAGTATGTTATAAGAACACTGTTTTGAAGTCTACAGACCCCAGGAAGAAGAGCTACTGCTTTGGCAGCAGTTAATGGGGATCTTACTAAACTAGACTGGATTTAGGTCAAGAACAGAAACCAGTCTTAGCTCTGGCTAACAGGGGACTCTGTGTCTGAGTGCATGAAGCAGGATCATGTTGGACAGTAGGGTCGGGCGGTTTCAGCTAAATCTTCCTGAGTGCTTGCCTGGTCCCGTCTCCACTGTGCCTGCATAGAGAGGGGGGGTGTCTGCACAGAGCCCCATCAAAACAGCTGCTGTAGCCTACAATTCACTGCAGGTAAAGTGCATTATAAACTCTCTCTCTCTCTCGTATTAAAAATGATACCATCACTACCTGTGTGTCCCGCTGGTATACCTTAATGCAGGGGTGGCCAAACTTTTTTCGGGGAGGGCCAGATTCGATAATGTGAAACTCTCCGAGGGCCAACAGTCCATGATGTCATTATTTTAAACAATAAAAACTGTGTATGCTGTTTTGTAATATGTTACATCTTACACAGCAAACAAAATAACATCTTAGCATTCAGATGAACAGATCAGTAAATGTTATCTGAATTTACAGCATAAATTTAAAACATTCAGAAACTGTGTGGTTGTGATAACAGAGCAACAAGTTATTGACTCTACTGTGAAGGTGAGATCTGATCATATGTGGCAGGTCTGGTTTAGGAGCAGACATCAGTAAAATGTCAGGTAGACCAGGTGGGAGTCATTTAGTGCTGATCTCAAAGGGTCTGTAATTTAATGTTTACACAGGTTTGCAGTGCATGGCAACGAGACGTAAAAACGTGATGACGTGCCTTACGACAGATGTGTACTGAATGACGGAGTCTTTTTGAGAGAATCTCTCTGTACAGCTGACAGTTTGACAACAGAGAACGTTAACAAGCAAAGACGGACTGCTCTGCTGCTCCAGTAAAACATCACAGTTTATCACAGACAGTCTGCTCACACGACACAAACTAATTCATGGTTTACAAATGTTCGCATTTCTGGAGAGTTGCTTTTATCCAGCCACCGGTAAAAAGGCCCGAGGTCAGGACGCAGCCTCCCCGTGCAGCAGGGAGCAATGAGCGTCCCTCTCTCTCTCCATCATGTTGCTTCAACTTCTCTAACAGCTCTAGCATCGCTCCCGGCAGCAGGGAGCGACACGATGCACAGGGAGAGGGACGCTCCGCTCCACTCCCCTGCGCTCCTGGAGCCCCCAGTACTCCGGCACGTTCCCCAGAGAGGGACGCTCATTGATCATGCACAGGCAGCCCGCTCCCATGCACCCAGTCCATGAATTCTAATAGGGCTACTATACAACAACTAATAATAACAATATTTCGTGCGCACGTTATACATAATTCGTGGCCACAATTTATTTCTTTTTTACAGAGGGGCTCCTAGTTTTGGAGAACTTCACTTGTACAGACGCTCTCTGATAGCAGGTTGTCTGCAGAAGCATGTTTAGTCTCGTAGTGAATTGTGTCGAAGTGCTGAACCGGTGTTGTGCACCTTCGGAGCCCTCTGCGTAGCTGGAACCAACAACCAAGCCCTGCAGCACCGCGTGACGCACCACGATGCAGACAGAGAGAGACAATGTTCTGCTCAGAGAATCATGCAAACATTACACAATGAGTTAAAAACAAAAACAAGAATTGCCTGTTGATTTTGTATGATTTATGATTGTATGATATGTTTGGCTGGCGGGCCAAAAATAACATATTTTAAGATAGAAGCCGCGGGCCATAGAAAATCCGACCGTAGTTTGGACACCCCTGATCTAGGAGGACTGCTTTAGTCTACTGTAAATAGATCAATATATTTGACCGTCGGACTGGGAGCTTGTTTAAGTTATTCCGGACGTGCACTGTTTCGATACTCATTCTTGAGTTATCTCAGTTGGCACTGGAGAGGCCCTTTATACAGTGAAGGTGTCCCTCCCCAACTAAAACCCTTTATTATGAGGAACTGTCATTATGGAAGCCTGTTTTTCCTTCATTTATTTTTTTCCTGTGTTTTAAGTTACAAGTTTTTGTCGCTATATCTGTTCATGTTCAAGTGTTAAGGTCACCTTGGGTGTATGAGAAGGAGGGGTTTATACTTAATGTTAAATGCCTCAGCAAGAATACAGAATCATAACACTTAACGTTAATGGGTTACAGAATTTTACTAAAAGAAGGAAGCTTATAGCAAAGATGAAAAGGGAACATCCACATATCATCTTTTGGCAGGAAACTCATTTGGTAAAAACAGAACATGAGAAATTAAAAAAAAAATGGGTTTTAAAAATACGTTCTTTTCCTCCTACACAAGTGGACATGCGAGAGGAGTCGCGATGCTTATTGCAAATCAAGTAAACTTCCAGCTTTCCAAGCAGCTTTGTCTTAGTGAGGGGATTACTGGACTCAAAAGAAGTAACATTATTTAATGTTTATAGACCTCCGGGACGAGACAGGACATTAATTAATAGAATATTTGATTTGATAGCCACAGAGGTTTCTGGTGTCTTGATTTGTGGGGGGGACTGGAAAGTACAGTTGCACCCCACCTTAGACTCTACAAATCCAACAAAGAAAATGAACTCGGAGTCATCGTATATGAAGAAAATGATTAAAGGTTTTAACATAATTGATGTATGGAGGGACATTCACCCACTCCTTAAACAATTTACCTTTTACTCCCACCCCAAATCAGTCTGTTCTAGAATCGACTATTTTTTCATGTTTGAAACTGACACAGAGTTCTAGACTGCAACATTGGTGTTAGAGATGTATCGGACCACTCAGGAGTATATCTGAAAATACATTTGGATGTCCCGCACAGGAATACAATTTGGAGACCAAGACCTCCTTGCTAAATGATAATCAATTTGAGGAATTCATTAAAAAGGAAACTAGGGACTACATAGAACCTAACAGTAGCACAGAGGTGTCACCAAGTATATTATGGGATGCTGCAAAAGCAGTATTGTGTGGTAAAGTTATAATGTGGTCATCTCAAAAGAAAAAGAAAAACTTAAACAGCTGAATGACTTGACTAACAAATTAGATTTACTGGAGCGGAAACATATAGAGACTAATGACCCTGCCCTACTAGAACAAATATCTCTTGTAAAATCAGAAATAAATAAGAAACTCAACGATCAAGAGAAATATAAACTGAAGCGTCTCAAACAAAGTTATTATGAAAATGGGCCCCGAGCGAAAAAAATATTAGCCTGGAGGCTAAGAAAACAACAACAACTGAAAGAGCTATTTATAAAGTAAAAGATCCACTCACCAATCAGTTGTGCTCTAAGCCGGAAGAAATACATAGGTCATTTGAAACATATTACAGGAACCTGCACTCCCAACCCAAATTAGCAGACCCCGCAACAGTCAAGTATTTTTTGGACTCCCTAGATTTGCCATCAATTGGCACAATACAAAACAAACAGATAACTGCAGATATAACAATAGCAGAGCTTAATAAGACTATTTCTAACCTGAATTCAAACAAAGCAGCTGGGGGAGACGGACTACCTACAGAGTGGCACAAGGTTTTTAGGGACCCTTTGACCCCATTGTTATTAAATTGTTTTAATTATGTGCCAAAAGGGGGCGAGACCCCACCATCTTGAAAACAAGCTATAATATCAGTGATTCCGAAACCAGGAAAAGATAAGTTGGTGTTCGTATAGACCTATTTCTGTGTTAAATGCAGACTATAAAATTTTCACCTCAATTATCGTCAGTAGGCTGGAAAGGATTATCCCCGACCTGATCGCCACTGATCAGACGGGATTTATTAAGAACAGATGCACCCAAGATAAGGTCAGACAAGCAATACATTTGATAGATATTATTAGCCGACGTAATATAAAATCTTTAGCATTCGGCTTCGATGCAGAAAAAGCCTTCGACTCCGTGCGGTGGGAATTTTTATATTTGGTGCTACAACGCTTTGGCTTCAATGATGCAGTTATAGGATGTTTTAAATCCATCTATGATTCACCAGTGGCTCGGGTTAAAATAAATGGCAGTCTTTCAGATACAATCTCTTTGGAACAGGGATGCCGACAGGGCTGCCCATTGAGCCCTATTCTGCTTGCTCTATTTATAGAGCCACTTGCTCAAAAAATTAGAGACGATCCAGATATTACGGGAATTACATTTAAGGGAAGACAATATAAGACATGTCTATACGCGGATGATATACTGGTGACTTTGTCTGACCTGGACACTAGTCTCCTGAAATTGATGTCCTGCCTTGACCAATATGGTCTCTATAGAGGATACAAACTGAATATAGAAAAAACTCAGACCCTCTGCTTTAACTACTCACCTCAGGAAAATATATGTAAAACCTTTCAATTTAAATGGAAAACTAGAATTATGAAATACTTAGGTGTTAATATTTCTAAATCCCTTGAAGATTTATATGGTGAAAATTATGGCATCATCACAAATAAAATTAAAAATGATTTGAACAGATGGACTCCTCTAACTCTTGATTTGTACAACAGAATAGAAACTATAAAGATGATTATTCTACCTCAACTGCTATTTCTTTTCCAATCACTACCCGTGGTAGTACCATCTAAACAGTTCGACGAATGGAACCGGATTATCTCTCGGTTTATATGGCAGAACAAGAAGCCAAGGGTACACTATAAGACATTACACCTGCCAAAAGATAAAGGAGGGATGTAACTCCCATGTTTGGAGACTATTACAAAGCAGCTCAACTGCAGTATGTGGTCTTCTGGTGCAGGGAGGGTTATGATGCAGGGTGGAAGGAACTAGAGCTGAACCAGCTAGATATCCCTCTTCAATCTCTCCTGGGAGATAAAACCCTCAAGACTACATACTCAAGTAAATTAAGCAACTTTACTAAAATTCTGGTCTGAGTCTAACAGTGAAAAGTTGGAGGTCATCCAGTCCTTTCATAGACAAACATGTTCATGTCTGTTTTATAGAACCTTTGATTGTACTTATAGATTATTGAACATCTACAAGTGGTCCATCCACAGAAGCAGACTGAGGGCTTTGTTCTGTATCTGGTAACATTGGAGTCAGATTATCAGCAGATTTCTTCACAGACAGAAAGAATGATCACTGACACCAACGACTCTTTAATGAACCTGTGAACACCAGACTGGAGCTGATCTGTCATCAGACCACCGAGGACTGAGGAGACACCTGCTGATATGAAGGACCATGATGCTCCTTCATTCAAACTGTCTGTGCTCCCTGTTCTGTCTGTCAGTCCTGACAGGTGCTCTGTGCAGTCTGAGACAAACTGGACCTCCATTCTTCATAAACCTGATCATAAATAATAACAGAGAACTGACCTCAGAGTCTGCAGCCTGCAGTGAGGACTCTGCAGTCCAGAACACAGCTGCTCCACTCCTGAATCCGGCAATCCATTGCTGCTCAGATCCAGTTCTGTCAGATGGGAGGGGTTGGACTTCAGAGCTGAGGCCACGACTTCACAGTGAGTCTCTGAGAGTCCACAGTTAGAAAGTCTGTGATGACAGAAACATCAGAAAACATGTTATTATTATTATTATTATTATTATTATTATTATTATTATTATTATTATTATTAATAATAATAATAATAATAATAATAATAATAATAATAATAATAATAATTGTTATTATTATTATTATTATTATTATTATTATTATATTATATTATATTATTATATACAATTATATTATTGTTACATGTTATTATGACCTACGTCTGAGTCCACCGAGTCACCATGAGGACGTCTTCATCAGAGACACATTCTGAGTAGGGATGCACAATAACTATCGCCACCGATAATTATCGGTCCGATATTGAAAAAAATGACGTCATTCAGATAATTCCGATAATTAAAATTTTCACCGATAAAATAGAACCCATAATAGTAAACGTAAAGGGTTTGGATTTCGCACATATTACAGTACATGATACATGTTGCTGTTGCATGGCCAACCACCATAAAAACAAAGAAGAAGAAGACCTAACCTCGGCCCTCTTCTTCTTCTTTGTTTTTATAGCGGTTTGGTAACAAACTGACTTTTTCACTGTTTCAGAGAGAGACGATGCATTTGCAATTTGCACAAATTGTTGTTCTGCGGAAGTTTACAGCTGGCTGTAAACGAGGCTTTGCTGAGCCAAAGGAGTATATCTGAGTGTGTGTCAATTGGGCGAAAAAACATAGGACATTTCAGACTCTCCCAAGTCGCTACCTCCCGTCTGGCGGAGTTACAGACACGACTAGGAGTGAAAACAGCACGGCTGCAGCCAGACATATCCACGCGATGGAACAGCACGTTTTACATGCTGAGGAGCACCAAAAGCGAGCGCTTGCAGTCTATGGAGTAGATTATCAACTACCTGCAACTCTGAGCGCAAACCAATGGACACTAGTCGATCCGTGTGAACAGCTGACTAGAGACAAGACCGCTGGGCCCACGCTTCCCATGAGCCCAGACTGGAGAAGCAACAAGTCCCGTTTTCCAACCCCTGCCCATCTTGCACGTAAATACCTCTCTGACCCTTGCACTGGCGTTGACAACGAGCGCTTGTTTTCTGCTGCTGCACATGTGATTGATGATAAAAGAAACCGAAATTTATCAATTACATGTTTGATTTTATTGCATTACATTTATGTCTGAAAGCTTTATTTTTGTATTATATCATGCACTTGTTAATATGACTGGGTTAACGTTGACACTGATTTGACAGTCACACATTTCATTTATTTTGATTTCAGAGAAGTAACTGAAAAGTAACTGGAAATCCTTGGTCTATTGTGCATTTAAAGCAGCCATAGGCTTTTGGTTCTGTAGAACCCTTTATTTTATTGTTAACAGAGTTTTGCTAACTTGAAATAACAATAAAGGTTCATTTGAAGAATTGGAACTGTTGTTGTTTGTTATCGGTATCAGCTACAAGAAGCAGGAAGTTATCGGTTATTGTTATCGGTTGTAAAAAACAGTTCGTGCATCCCTAATTCTGAGTGTTCTTACTGAGCGGCTGCTGCAGCTACAGTTACACACTGATGTCAACAATGATCAGATTTGTATAGAAACACACAAACAGAAGAACATCTGTCAAATGGAACAATGATTAGAAACAACAAGAAAACTTCTTCATTCATTTAACAGCTTTAAACAGAAACAGCTGAAAAATCCACGTTTTCACAGCTGAAGAACATCTGAGACAAAAACACAGCTGACATGTTCCAATGAACACGTGAACCACACAGTGTGGATCTGTGAAGACCCGAACCACTAATCTACACTGATTCACAATCATCATCACATCTGGACTCACCGAGCCTTCCTGCAGTTCCTCACAGCTGGAATCAGTCTCTGTCGTCCCTCATTTGTTGTGTTGTACTTCTCCAGGTCCAGCTCCTCCAGAACCTCCTCTGACATCTGCAGCATGTAGGCCAGAGCTGAACAGTGGATCTCAGAGAGTTTCTTCTCTGATCTGGTCTCTGACTGCAGGAACTCTTGGATCTCCTGATGGACTGAGAGGTCCTTCATCTCCATCAGACAGTGGAAGATGTTGATGCTTCTGTCAGGAGAGATTTTACCAGTGTTCGTCTTCTTCAGGTTGTTGATGACTGTCTGGATGGTTTCTGGGCTGGTCTCTGTCTGACCCAGCAGGCCTCCTAAGAGTCTCTGGTTGGACTGCAGAGAGAGGCCATGAAGGAAGCGGACAAACAGGTCCAGGTGGCCATTTTTACTTTCGAGGGATTTTAACATGACTCTCTCAAGGAATTTGTCCAGTGAAAACTCATCATATTGAATAGTCATGCCATATTCCTTCATGTCACGATCATCAGCATCCTCAGAGTCAGTATCCTTCTCTTCATCAGAATCCAGCAGATCCTTGTAGGCACCGCTGTCTTTATCATAATAGTATTCCTCGTCTTTATCTAGAGATGAGCTCCAGTAGTCTTCTCCCAGGAACCCTCTCAGCAGCTCGATGTTCCTGTTAGTGTAAAAGTTGTCTTCATCGTCATCAATATCATAGTCATCCTCGTCTTTTTCTTCTTCTCCATTTTCATCATCCTCATCTTCATCACAATTGCTATTATGTTTATCAACATTTTCTACAGATGAGATCCTGTAGTCTCCCAGGAACCCTCTCAGCAGCTCGGTGTTCCTGTTGGTGAAACAGTGGAACATGTAGACTGCAGCCAGAAACTCCTGAACACTCAGATGAACAAAGCAGTAGACTGTTTTCTGGAAGATCACACTCTCTCTTTTGAAGATCTGTGTACAAACTCCTGAGAACACCGAGGCCTCTGTGACATCCAGACCACACTGCTCCAGGTCTTCTTGGTAGAACATGATGTTTCCTTTCTCCAGATGTTCAAAGGCCAGCCTCCCCAGCTTCAGAAGAACTTCCCTGTCAGCCTCCGTCAGCTCCTGAGGACTGGTCTCATGTCCCTCATGGTACTTGTGCTTCTTCCTGATGGTCTGGACCAGCAGGAAGTGTGAGTACATGTCAGTCAGGGTCTTGGGCAGCTCTCCTCTCTGCTCTGTAGTCAACATGTGCTCCAGAACTGTAGCAGTGATCCAGCAGAAGACTGGGACTGCACACATGATGTGGAGGCTCCTGGAGTTCTGGATGTGGGAGAGGATTCTGCTGGACAGCTCTTCATCACTGAACCTCCTCCTGAAGTACTCCTCCTTCTGGGCGTCAGTGAAGCCTCGTACTTCTGTCAGCCTGTCCACACACGTAGGAGCGATCTGATTGGCTGCTGCCGGGCGAGAAGTTATCCAGACCAGAGCCGAGGGAAGCAGGTTCCCCTGGATGAGGTTTGTGAGCAGCACGTGGACCGATGACTTCTGTGTGACATCAGACAGCCGCTGACTGCTGCTGAAGTCCAGAGAAAGTCTGCTTTCATCCAGGCCGTCAAAGATGAACAAAGGTTTACAGACAGCGAGCTGCTCTGCTGTGACCTTCTGTAATGTTGGATGGACGACATGGAGCAGCGTCAGAAGACTGTGCTGCTCATCTCTGATCAAGTTCAGCTCCCTGAAGGAAAGCAGAACCACCACACTGACATCTTGGTTCTCTGAGCCCTCGGCCCAGTCCAGACTGAACTTCTGCACTGAGAAGGTTTTTCCAACACCAGCAACGCCGTTCGTCAGAACCACTCTGATGGCTGTCTGTTGGTCAGCTGAGGCTTTGAAGATGTCCTGGCACCTGATTGGAGTCTCATGGAGGGTCTCCATCTTGGAAGCTGTCTCCAGCTGCCTGACCTCATGTTGGGTCTGGACCTCTTCGCTCTGTCCCTCTGTGATGTAGAGCTCAGTGTAGACCCTGTTGAGGAGGGTTCCACTTCCTGTTTCATCAGTTCCTTCAGTCACATGTTCACATCTCCTCCTCAGACTGACCTTATGTTCCTCTAAAACCTGCTGCAGACCAACATCTGCTGAAAGACAAAGACCACAATGAGACATCTTTCATGTCTGTACAACACAACACAACCACAAGTCCAGTTTCAGAAAAGAGTCCCTCAGCAGACACATGTCCAGTCTTACCTTGTCCATGTCTTTGTCTTGATCTAGGCAGCTGCTCGTCCTCACAGACGTCGCTCCTCTTCCTCTCTCTGTGGAGACATGTCTTCATCAGTAAAATTATTTCTGGTTTTTATAAAAACATCAGAAAGTGTTGAGCAGCTCAGACGCTCTCAGAGAAACAGGAAGTCATGAACATGAATGAGCTGCTGTCTTTAACCACTGAGATCTTCCTGCAGGTTTCTCTGAACACACAGAGTCCACAGTGAGACTCTCTGCTACAGCTGAGACCAGATCAGGTTTTAAATGAGGTCTGAATACTTTGAGTTCATCAGGATCATCATGTGGACATGAAGACAAACTGCATCAGTGACATCATCACCGTCCATCAGGACACTTTAGAAACTCTCTTACTTTGGATTGAAGGGTCCAGGTTCAGCACTGAAGTATAGAGGTTCTTCTTTGGACCAGTCACTCTTCATGGACTCACAGGTGGATCCTGGTCCTCTGTGTCTGCAAACACAAACTTTCCAAAGTCAGAGTAAAACCTAAGAAGATCAATCCAAACAGAATCAGATGAAACCTGTTTAGAAAGAAACCTTTGTTAAGAGCAGTTTGTTTTTATGCAGGAGAATAAAAATGGATTCAAATAATAATAAATCAGGTTTCATGTGAAGAAATGAGAGATTTTATGTTGAAGCATCAGCGCCCAGTAGGGCTGGCAAGTAACCGAAAATATATCCAAACCGACATTTAGACCCTCTAACTGACTTGTGATGATTAATTTGATAATTACTTCTGTGCTGTCCCGTTGCTGTAAAAATAAAATCAAAGTGTGTTGTAGAGCTTGTTACATATCCAGAGAACAGTTCCAGAGGTGGCAAGAACAAAAACAAACTTTGAACAGAGAACAGAACTCGCACGGGTGGTAAGAGTAAAAAAAAAAGTTCTTTTCGGCATGGAGGTACCATACTCCACGAGACGTGTGAAGAAGAACTCCTCATACGGCCTCCTACGCAGCGCACGTCACACACAAAAGGTTGACAATGCAGTTGTGTTGTAAATTGTGAGCACAGTCGTGGTTACCTGGCCTAACGAGCTGATAATGTTCAGGGAAGAGGGCGCACAGCTGACAACAGATAGAAGATCAGTGCAGCTGACTGTAGCAGACCTCTGGTCTGTGTGAGTTTAACTCTGTGAACGTGTGGATGACTGTCTGCAATAACACATCCCGTCTCCCGGTGTTTAATGTGCGCGAGCCACTGTAACACTGTGATCAATACTGGGATTAGTTTTTATCGCCACCTTGTGGACAGACTCTCTCCTCTGTGCGCTGTGTTTCTCCTTCCAGGAGCTGTTTGCCAGCTGCTCATCTAAACTGTCCATCGTCGCTGTGCTTCCTCCTTCTGTCTGTGTGTTCTGCACCTGAAGAAGCTCTTGGCTTCAACACATTCATCACGCCCACAATAAATTCCAACCAATCACAGCATGGTTGACGCACAGCCTTGAGAGAAAAAGTTCTGCCCGTGCCATGTGTACGAGATCGCTGCACAACGTCCGAGATAAAAAATGACGTCACGTTGTGGGCGTAACGTCGGCAGGGGGAAGGGAGTTCTCTGTTCTCGCGGAGTATGGATCCAGTTTCAGAACCACCACAAGATTTCTCTGTTCTATTGGAGTATAACATACTTAAATCACGTTACTGGGTCTCCTTTTTAGTCTGCGTTCACTCAAAGCGAAGCCATGAGCTTATTTAACCCCCATCAGGGACAGAAGAGATTCACATGAGACACATACAGGAGTCAGCAGCAGGGCTCTTACCTTGGATTGAAGGGTCCAGGTTCAGCACTGAAGTTTGGAGGATAATCTTTGGACCGATCACTCTTCATGGACTCACAGATGGATCCTGGTCCTCTGGGTCTGCAAACACAAATGTTTCTGTTCACATGGATCAATCAGTGAAGTCTCTCTGAACACACGAAGAACTGATCATCTGATGATCAGATGGTTCAATAACAGTCCTCTTCTTTAAGCTCTGACTGAACCTCTGTAACATCAGGGACAGAAGAGATTCACATGAGACACATACAGGACTCAGCAGCAGGGCTCTTACTTTGGACTGAAGGGTCCAGGTTCAGCACTGAAGTTTGGAGATCTGCCTTTGGACCAGTCACTCTTCATGGACTCACAGATGGATCCTGGTGGTCCTGCTCTGCCCTCCTCTACCTCCACACCACCATCCATCTTCAGTCAGTCTCAGGCCTGAACCAGGATCACTCAGAGACTGTAGCAGTCAGCTTCTCTGCACTGAGCTGGTTTCTAACCTGTGAACAACAAACAGAGGAGCTGGGTTCAGCTGATCCAGGTTTCAGAGCTCACATTTAAAGAGAGATCAGAGGACTGGACATGTTCTCATGCAGATGTTCAGGAAGGTCTCTGAGGACTCTGGGACACTTTCAGAGAACAGTGAATCCTCTGTGGGGACTCTGATAGGACTCAGACCTGCGAATCCGGCTGTATCCAGTTTGATTTCAATCCAGCTAGATCCACCTTTGGCGCCACCTAGTGGTTTGGAGGACAGCAAACACGATGGATGAAGCCGATTGAGTGCGGACACAAGTGTGTGCTAGCCGGATTTGAAAACAGGTCTGAACGTATTCAGCTTAAAGGCAGTCTGGGCTCAATCCTACTCCAGCTGGAACAGGGCTCTAGACTAACTTTTTGCACTGGTTGCACTGGTGCGCCTAACTTTTTTTTTTTGTGCAGTGGCACAAAATTTAGGTGCACCGCATCTCAACACCCACCCGCACACTTAACACCGCAGTTTGTTCATAATCACTGTCCATATAATTTTGTACACATCAGTAGGCTACATTTTTATATGAACAGGCTTAATAATCACATCACATCACACAAAATGAATTTGGACCTTGTATAATGAACAGTTATATAAAAATATTTTAATACTGATAGTACTCATTACTCATTACTCATGAGTACTCAGTACTCAAACTAGCCAACAAGTCTGCTTGTCAGGAATCCATCATGAAGAGTCAAAGTTCATACAGCACTCTTCAGTTCCCTGTTTGCTTTCTCTCTGTATTTTCTGGCTGTTGCTCCTCACTATCTATCTGCCAATGGGAATTAAAATTAGCAGCAGCTACAGTATCTCTTCTCTCATCTTCCTCACCTCTTCCTCTCTGTCTCCTCTCTCTCTAAAGCTGAGCTCCAGCTGACTCTTCATTCTGTCTCTTACAGTTTTAGCTGTATGCAGATATCATCCTGGCAGACAATGCTCCACTATAGCAGGATAATAACAATACTGTTTAAATGGGCGTTCGTCATGTAACATGTTCTATAACTCCTTAACCCTCATGCATTGTTCGCAAACACTACCCTAATGTGTTGTTCGGGGACAAAAACGTCCTCTAACTTTAACGGTTTTAAAAATATATTAGATAAATATTTTTTTGAAATTTTTTTGCATAGACCTTTTAATTAACTTCAGTTCTAATCAACAGTAGTGAAAAAATCATTTTCCCCCAGGATTTTAACCCTTTAATCACCAATTTTATAAGGGGTGGTGCTGAAAATTGAAAAAAAAAAACACAAAATGGCTCATTTTTAATAGAAAAGGTGAATGTGGACTGGATTCTTTTGAACCTTTATTACAGTCTTGGTCATGTCAAACATCAGTAAAAAAATTGACTTGATTGCATTATTAGTTTTTGCACAGCACTGGATTTTCTTTTTTTCTCCCTAATGTGTTGTTCGGGGACAAAAACGTCCCCTAACTTTAACGGTTTTAAAAATATATTAGATAAATATATTTTTGAATTTTTTTTGCATAGACCTTTTCATTAACTTCAGTTCTAATCAACAGTAGTGAAAAAATCATTTTCCCCCAGGATTTTAACCCTTTAATCACCAATTTTATAAGGGGTGGTGCTGAAGATTGAAAAAAAAACACACAAAATGGCTCATTTTTAATAGAAAAGGTGAATGTGGACTGGATTCTTTTGAACCTTTATTACAGTCTTGGTCATGTCAAACATCAGTAAAAAAATTGACTTGATTGCATTATTAGTTTTTGCACAGCACTGGATTTTCTTTTTTTCTCCCTAATGTGTTGTTCGGGGACAAAAACGTCCCCTAACTTTAACGGTTTTAAAAATATATTAGATAAATATTTTTTTGAAATTTTTTTGCATAGACCTTTTAATTAACTTCAGTTCTAATCAACAGTAGTGAAAAAATCATTTTCCCCCAGGATTTTAACCCTTTAATCACCAATTTTATAAGGGGTGGTGCTGAAAATTGAAAAAAAAAACACACAAAATGGCTCATTTTTAATAGAAAAGGTGAATGTGGACTGGATTCTTTTGAACCTTTATTACAGTCTTGGTCATGTCAAACATCAGTAAAAAAATTGACTTTATTGCATTATTAGTTTTTGCACAGCACTGGATTTTCTTTTTTTCTCCCATTTTGTCCCATAGACTTACATTATAAACACACTTTTTTTGACTGCACAGCCATGGCACTACATAATCATGCATTCTTGATTGTTGGTGGTTTACCCTGTTGGTAGGAGGTAAAATTTGTGATTTTTACAGTTAACAACTTAATTACCATATTAACCCTTTACCTGCAGGCCTGTGCTCATGTAGTGTAGTTTCTGGCTTGTATATGGAGTTATAGGGAGTATTTTAGCACATAATTGTGTGTCTACACACTGTGTGTGTATGTTAGAGAGGAAGAGAGCCATTTGCACACTGATCTTGTTGTCTGTGAGTACACACAACCACAGAGTCTTCATAGTAAACAAAAACAAAGAAAGTGTTGCTATGCACGTGTGGCCCTTTGATGTCTACAGGTGCAGACTAAACAAAACAAAAAGGCAAGTGGTCTTACATGTGACCTTGTGGTCATTTGATGGTGAGAAGAGCAGAAAGCAACATGAAGAGAGGATTCACTTGTGCACAATCTCTGGAAATGATTGTGCAGCCTGGCTCTATGAAGGGCCAGGCTGTGAAGCTGTGAAGGCTGCACAAGTAGATCCGTCACTTGTTCACAAGCGAATCCTTCATTCGTTCACAAGTGAATCCTTCACTCATGCACAGGTGAATCCTCTCTTCATGCTGCTTGCTGCTCTTGTCACCATTAAATGACCAGGAGGATGCATGCAAGTCCACTAGTGTTTTTGTTTTGTTTAGTCTGAACCTCTCAGCATCAAAGGGCCCGGCACTTACTTTTAGGGCTGCAACAAATTTACTTTACTTTACTTTACTAAACTACTTTTAATACTAATTTTAGTAGGGGACTAAACTGTAGATTAGATTTGGTTAGTCAATGATTATTTATTATGTTATCAAGTTATCTATCTATGGTGTCTATTTAGTAACATGCACATGTACGTATGGTCGTGTGGAGCGCAACACACCATGGAAAAGGGGCACTTAGACCTCACTTAGACTAATTCAGTGATCTCAACTGAGACACTAACCTAAAAGTAAAGTCACTCTACTGGAGGACGTGTTTTCCGAAAGCTAAAAAAAAAAAAAAAAAACAGCTATTTTACCCATCCACAACTTCAGACGCCAGAACTCCTGGATGTTTTCATTTTACATGCTTATGCATTGCCGTTGTACGTCTGAATTAGGTACACTTCACTTACTTAGTAACTTTATTTTCCTGACTTTCCTTCCCTGACAGTGTGCAAATGGCTCTCTTCCTCTCTAACATACACACACAGTGTGTAGACACACAATTATGTGCTAAAATACTCCCTATAACTCCATATACTTAAGCCAGAAACTACAGTACATGAGCACAGGCCTGCAGGTAAAGGGTTAATATGGTAATTAAGTTGTTAACTGTAAAAATCACAAATGTTACCTCCTACCAACAGGGTAAACCACCAACAATCAAGAATGCATGATTATTTAGTGCCATGGCTGTGCAGTCAAAAAAAGTGTGTTTATAATGTAAGTCTATGGGACAAAATGGGAGAAAAAAAGAAAATCCAGTGCTGTGCAAAAACTAATAATGCAATCAAGTCAATTTTTTTACTGATGTTTGACATGACCAAGACTGTAATAAAGGTTCAAAAGAATCCAGTCCACATTCACCTTTTCTATTAAAAATGAGCCATTTTGTGTGTTTTTTTTTTCAATTTTCAGCACCACCCCTTATAAAATTGGTGATTAAAGGGTTAAAATCCTGGGGGAAAATGATTTTTTCACTACTGTTGATTAGAACTGAAGTTAATGAAAAGGTCTATGCAAAAAAAATTCAAAAATATATTTATCTAATATATTTTTAAAACCGTTAAAGTTAGGGGACGTTTTTGTCCCCGAACAACACATTAGGGAGAAAAAAAGAAAATCCAGTGCTGTGCAAAAACTAATAATGCAATCAAGTCAATTTTTTTACTGATGTTTGACATGACCAAGACTGTAATAAAGGTTCAAAAGAATCCAGTCCACATTCACCTTTTCTATTAAAAATGAGCCATTTTGTGTTTTTTTTTTTCAATTTTCAGCACCACCCCTTATAAAATTGGTGATTAAAGGGTTAAAATCCTGGGGGAAAATGATTTTTTCACTACTGTTGATTAGAACTGAAGTTAATTAAAAGGTCTATGCAAAAAAATTTCAAAAAAATATTTATCTAATATATTTTTAAAACCGTTAAAGTTAGGGGACGTTTTTGTCCCCGAACAACACATTAGGGGGTAAAATTTGCCCACAGTGTACCGTTGACCTATGAAAAATTTTAAAATCATATTAACAAAATTTATGTAAAATTAAGCTTATTGAGGAAAAATGATTCAATTTGTCCACATATTGACAAAGTTATGGCCAAAATAAACAGAAAAATTTCTCTCAGAGGACAAAAATGTCCCGAACAACGCATGAGGGTTAAACCAGCTGACTGCTGTCAGTCGGAGTGACTCAGCCTTCATGGATGAACCACACAGGTCAGATAACACTGTCCTCAGACCTGCTGTTCAGTCTGTTATAAAGCTACGAGCACGTCACGCTCAACATGACCGGCTCGTTATCGTCACTCATTCAGGTCAACAGCTAATTATCAAAACCTGCATAGTAGCAACAAATCCTGCTCCTCCGCTACACGTTCACTTAAACTGCGGTTTCTGCTGTTCAGCAGCAAAACATCTTTAAACCCTGTCTACCTGCCTGTCTGTCTGTCTGTCTGTCTGTCTGTCTGTCTGTGCGCTGCAGTGAGAGGGCCGTATGAGTTCTGCACGCACATTTCAAAAAGTCCGGGACGAGACAAACTTTGTTCGTGTTCTCGTCACCTCGGGAACACGAACATATTTCTCTGTTCTCGTGGAGTATGGAACCAGCTTTATCACACAGCATCAGCTCTGCGCAGCATATGTCCGCGTTCTTCTTCTTCTTCTCGATTTTCGGCAGACTCGGTCTGACTGCAAATGTACACACACACGGGGGTCCCGCCCTTCACCGTCTCTGACTGGTTTAGACCATTGGTTTATGAGCCTGATGTGTGTCTGTTGTTGGACCACAGGGAGACTTTTAACAGTCGCGGAGAATGTATCTCCCTCTTACAGCTGGTCGTACCGGTGCGACCTCTGATATTTTTTGGTTGCACCTTTGAAAAATTAGGTCGCATGTGCGCCCAAAACGGTCGCACTCTAGAGCCCTGTGGAATGACTTTCTCCAGTGTGAACGGGGCCTAAAAGCCCTCTGCTGACGTGTCAGCAGGGGCGGAGCTAGGAGGGGCAGCAGGGGCCATCTCTGGAATGTGATTGGGTGCCACCCGGCCGACTCAGCAGGAAGGTTCTCCTTATGAGCCGGTCCTGTTCAAGGTCTCTTCCTGTTAAAGGGAGTTTTTCCTGACGCTGTTGGTCTTCAGGGGGTTCAGGCTCTGGGTCTGAGAACATTCCAGTACAGACTGCAGTGACACAGCTCGGTTTGGTAATAACTAAAAACATCCTCCAAAATGCAACTATTACCCCCACACTCAATGCTGTGAAAAGGTTTTTAACCATTGGTGGACTGGGACAGGTGATTTGTCTCTTCTAGGTCGTATTTTACTGTCTAAAGCCGAAGGTCTCTGAAGACTCATGAATCCTTGTCCTCCAAGCTTCACACCCCCAGAAGTTATAAGGTGATCTGCTCCATTAACTTTAATCTCATCCTGAAAATAAAACACTACATTTACAGATCACAAGTAGGAAAACAGAGAACAGAGGGTTAAAAGCTTCAGACTTCAAATCCACTGTTGCTGCTTCCAGGGTCAGATGGTTAAAGAATGTTTATCTATATGGTGCCATATTCCTCACAGGTTCTTGTAAAGGTCGGCGTTATAAAGGCTCAGGTTTGTGGTCTGTCATTCATCCATGTGTAAGTGCCACTGTGCTGATTAAGGGCAGCGAGAGGGCAGCTGGTCCATGCAGTGCCTTATTTGCACCATAGATGGCGCCATTCTTCCACCTACATCTGTGACGCCCCTCACTTAGACTTCCTGTACAGACAGACTGGAGGCAGAGCCTGTGTTCTGTCAGGTCTGGTGCAGATCACTGAGACTCTCCTGGTCTAGTCGATCACCTTAAATCTGCTTCATTTAGCTCTGCATGAATAAGTCTGACATGTTTATTAATAACAGGCTGAACATCACTCAGCTGTTACTTCAGGCTGCTGGAAACACTCCAAATATCAGAGGGAACATGCTGTGGAGCCTGGTTCAGGACTCCTGTCTCCTCCTATCTGTGTTCTGATGGGCACCCCAGCATTCAGTGCAGTACAGTCCACTGCAGAACAGACGGAGGGTTTCCATTTCTGCTTAGGGGCGACTTTGAAGAGACAAAGAGCCCTGAAATGATCAGCCTTCCACAGCCAGGCGCTGAAATTTGGGAAACTGCTCTTTACCCATAATTCCTCCCCTCATAATTCTGTGTTGTGGAACATGGAAGGATGTCATCCATTTTATGGACTCTTTGTTCAAATAAAAGAGGCTCACAGACTTCAGAATCCAAGACTGAAAGACAGGAGGTCTGATCCAGATCAAGATCAAGGCCTGGACTCACACAGGAGGCCTGAACTGCCACTTACTGACACACACAGCAGAACACGATCAATCACCACCTGCTGTCCACACTCACTGAACGGTGATGGTGATCATATTTTCAATATCAATAATTCAAAGAAACAGACGAAGTTTAAACTCACCGAGCGTCACCGTCTGCTGCTCAAAATGGAGACTGAACACAAACACTTTCACTTTCACTGCCCCTCCCTCTGCAGGTACAGAAAACCAGGTGAGTTAATGTGTGTCTGACATGAGGCCAGGTGCATTATGGGAGATGTAGTCTGGCTTTGCTAACAGTGACAGAGTCCTTCACTGTGTGTTAGCTGTTAACCTGACCCAGCAGCTGGTCTGACACACAGAGCCATGTGTTCTGAACAGTGCTGGAAGAAGTACTGGAGCTGGGTGCTTTAGTCAAAGTACAATGACCCAGTAAAATACATACTTAAGTACAAGTGCTACATCAGCAACCCTACTTCAGTAAAAGTAGTATGCAATTACTTTTAAATGTACTTAAAGTATTCAAAGTAAAAGTACTCACACAGTGAGTTGTCTCTCAGCATCTAGGTGGAGCCGTGTTGATAAAGAATGCAGCGAGAGCTCCTGTTAATACTTTACTTCTGCCTGTACAGATGTCACTGCCAGTAAACTCCTGCCAACACACATCCATGCATACAGATATATATATATATAAAACTGATTTTCATTGCAAAGGACATGAACCAAAGTGATCAAAACTACAGTGAATGAAATTCAGGAAGCTCTTGAAGGGTTTTATAAAACTCTACACTCTGAAGGCCCTGGTAGGAGCTTGAGTCACACGGATCATTTCCTGAACTCTCTAAATCAGATCTGGGCAAAGTACGGCCCGCAGGCCACATCCGGCCCGCTTGCGTCTTCAATGCGGCCCGCGGACCGTGCGCACAATAGTCCTCGTCTCTTCCACGCTGCTGTACTGCTTCATCCCATCTACTCTCTGGAGATTAGAAGGAATTAGTTTGAACTCTAATGGTTTTCTTCATGTTTTTCAACATACAACCAGCAACACTCAGAGTGGACCTGGACACACACACAGAGGACAGAGGAGTGAGCAGTAAACACACAGACCAGTTCACATCATCAACTCCCTCCGCCACACATTGATTCTGTGTTTTTTTTTTCCGCCAATGCGATTTTATAATATCTATCTTTCCATTCATTCAACTCCGCGCAGCTCTCTCTCTCCATCCCATCCGCGTTCACACACACGTACACACATAAGCGCACACGCATGCGCGAGAGCAGCTGATCCGCCCGCTCCTCCTTTCAACGCACCATGACTGTTGAAGGAACCCGGACCGGCGGATATGTTCACAGAGAAGATGATGGAACATCGCACCCTGACTCAGCACAGACAGAGCTGGTAACGCAGCAAACATTAGGAGATTTGAGGTGAAACACGGTTACTGTTGAGATAAACTACGTCATATGCCCATAGTCACATGAATAACACCAAAAGCTGTTTTATTAATCAGTTAGTTGCCTTGTTGTAACTTTAGTAGTTCCATATATCTGATTATAGTATTTATGCTGTTAATGTATTTATGTGGTTATATCACATTATTTATTTGAACCTTTATTTTACCAGAAAATGTCATTTTACAGAACAAGAACAGGCTGACACATGAGGTCAGTGTTGAGTTCATATAGTGAAATAAAAACCTCCAGCTTCAGATGTTTGTGTAATCCATTCCTTAGATTAGAACTAAACTAGGCTCAAATTAAAGTAAGAACTTTAATTTCAATTCGGTGAGTCATCCAGGAAACATGAGAAAGGACAGGTCTGTCTGAGCAAACTCATTCTACACCCCTGTAATGTATGGAGCTGAGGTGGGGGAAGGTCCTGCAGGGTTCAGGTAAGCATGTATTTATTCATCTTATCACTCAGAACTAACTGAGGGAATTAAGATTTAACTAACAACTAGAAATTCTTGTAGCTTTAAAACTGTCACAGATAAGCATGCAGGTGCATATTTAACCTTTATAAACCCCAATGACCAACTCTCCGACCGATGTGACACCGAGATGCCAGCACACATTGGTCTGTGTGAAACACTGCTTACAGTGATGAAAATGTAACAAGAGCAGATTCATAAAGGTAGACACTGTGCCAGTGATCTCCAACTCAATTCATGCTATTATTTATGAAACAAATGTGGCCCTTTGCTTCTCTAATGGAAGTCTATGTGGCCCTCCGAAAAAATAACTGCCCACCCCTGGTATAACATGTTGCAGAATTAAAAACATTCCTGGTGTAGATACAGTTACTTCAACATGTCCTGTTTTCTACAGTCACTCTTACATTAAAACCTCCTGATCACACTCATGCATTTTACAAAGAGGTGCAGCAACATTTCATACATGTTACATTTAAATGTACAGACATTTGCTGATGTTACAGATCATTGAACTCTTACAACAGATCTAACAGTTTGTCCTGTTCAAGTCATTGTGTCGATGAGCTGAAGGATGGAGGCTTCAGGCTGCTTCTGGATCCAGCTGATCTGTGCCAGCCTTCTTGTAGGAGCCTTCGTCATGCCTGTAGCTACACTGGTTCGAATAAATATTGGCCACGCATCGTACAGATGTCTTTTTAGGGGTTTTATTCTCTCCTCAAAACCAAACACCAGACACCGTCTGTGACACCGTGAAAACTATAAAATAAATAAATACAAACAATAAACAAACTGCTCTGCAGTTCATGTAAATTCCAAAAGAAATGTCCATAGAAGTCCAAAGCTCGTTGGCATCTAACAAATAGCTACACAATGAATTTGTCATAATCATGTAACACAAAGGTACTGACAGAAAATAACGTGCACAACAAATAAAATAAACATTTACCGTGTGCGCCTGTCGAACCACATGTAGAGTAATACGCTTTCTCTCAGAACGTGCATCACATTGCATTCATGCTAGCGTACCCATAATACCTTGGTGTAAATTAACTTCCGGCCATGTGACCTCTGCTCTTTGCTTTGTAAATAAACATTCAAATAAAGAAGAAAATTAAACAATAGTTCATTTTAACTAAATTATTATTTCTTCTTCTTATGTTTTAACACATTTAACATCAACTTAAAAATCTTTCACTAAACCTATTTATGTGACAGTTACACTCCCACCAAATTACTAAGATTTATGAAAACCTTGCATGAATAAATCTAGTAATTTCCTGAACTTATCAATGGTGTGTATACCAAACTTAACAGACTTTAGTTACTTTCTACAAGCACAACCAACTTGTGAATGGGACGCTCTACAATAGAAGGAGTAGAAAGTTGATGACCATCTTTCCCTAACTTCTTATTTCCCAGTTGTATGGTGACCTTTCTCACAAGACCATCTTCATCTTCACAAACATCCTGCACTCTTCCTAATTTCCATTCATTGCGGGAAAGACCTTCTTCTTTCACAATGACAACATCTCCTATCTTTACATTTCTCCTTGAAGCATGCCAGCATTGTCTGAGGGAGATGGCTGCCAGATATTCCTTCCTCCATCTACTCCAAAACTGCTCAGTTAAATACTGAACTCTGCGCCAACGTTTTTTGGCATATAGATCCTCTGCCACAAATTTTCCTGGTGGAGGCAGTGGGACGGAGGTTTTCATTGTGAGCAGGTGGTTAGGGGTGAGTGGCTCTAGGCTTTTCGGATCGTTTAGGCTGTCAGTGGTGAGTGGGCGGCTGTTTACAATCGACATTGCTTCGTAGAAGAATGTTCTCAAAGAGGCGTCATCTAACCTGCCAGCACTTTTCGCAAAGACCCAACTCAAAACACTCCTAACTGTCCTTATTTGCCGTTCCCAGACACCTCCCATGTGACTTGCATCTGGCACATTCATAATGAAATCACACTGCTTATCACTCAGAAAGGTAGTCAATCTGTCTCTGTCCACTTCTCCTAGTGTCTTTGTTAGCTCATTCTTCGCTCCAACAAAATTTGTGCCTTGGTCAGACCTTATTTGTCTCACAGCTCCACGGATGGCTATAAAACATCTCAATGCATTTATGAAGGCATCAGTTGTTAGATCTTCAAGAACTTCAATGTGAACTGCCCTTGAGGATAAACAAGTCAATATGAGACCATATCTCTTACACTCTTTTCGGCCTTGTTTTGTGTAGAATGGCCCAAAACAATCCATTCCAACATATGAGAAAGGAGGGGAAGGATCCACACGGTCAACCGGTAAATCTGCCATTCTTTGTGTTTCAGTAGGCCTACGAGCTCTCCGACATGTAACACATTGCCTGATGTGATAAGCCACCACTTTGCTGCCACTGACAATCCAGTATCCATTAGCTCTTAGCTCATTGAGAGTCTGACTTCTACCCTGGTGCTGAGTCTTCTCATGACAGTAGTCTAAGATCAGATGCGTGATCACGCCCTCTTTAGGTAGTATTACTGGATGTTTCAGGTTAAGTGGCAAGGAAGACTGCTTCAATCGCCCGCCTACCCTGAGAACACCGTCCAACAAGACTGGATCAAGTTGAGACAGCGGGTGATGGTGTGGTAGTTTGTTGTCATTCAACAGCCTCATTTCTTCTTTGAAGGCTTCCCTTTGTGCCAATTTTACCAGCACAACACTTGCCTGACGTCTGTCTTCAACACTTATGAATCTGGGCAGTTTGTCTCTGTGTGCTAATCGCTGGATTCGTGCAACTACATTGAGTAATGTGTGCCATTTTGAGAATCGACTGAATCTTTCTAAAAAGTTGTCTTCTATGACATTTGTTTGCAGTACTTGTGTTGTTCTGACTTCAGGATCTCCCACCAAGAGCTCTGGTGATAGCTTAGCAGGTTCAATCTCTCTTTCCCACAAAAATCTGGGACCAGTGAGCCAACAAGAACTAATCAGCTCTGCTATACGGAGACCCCTAGACGCATGGTCAGCAGGATTTTGGTCAGACTCAACATAGTACCACTGTCCTGGGTCAGTTGCTTGTCGTATTCTTTGGACTCGATTTGCCACGAAAACATGGAATCTTCTGGCCTCATTGTTAATGTAGCCTAAAACTACCTGGGAATCAGTCCAAAAGTACTCTTGATCAATCTTGAGCTCAAGCTCCTCTTTTAGCATGCTGCTAACTGCAGATGAGACCACTGCAGCTGTCAACTCAAGCCTAGGGATGGTTACAACTGTTGTGGGTGCAACCCTAGCTTTTCCTATGATTAATGAGCAATGCACTCTGTCTTTACTTAACACTCGAATATATGAGCATTGTCCATATCCCTGGCTACTTGCATCTGAGAAATGATGAAGTTCTATTCTCTGGACTTTCCCTAGCTCTGTTGGAATGAGACATCTTGGGATCTGGACCTGCTGCAGGTTCCTCAGATCATACAGCCAACCTTCCCATTGTGGTTTTAAATCTCCAGGCAGTGGTTCGTCCCATGCAATGCCCTTTCGGCACATCTCCTGTAGTATTTTCTTGCCCAATAGAAGAAAGGGAGCTAGGAAGCCTAAGGGATCAAATACAGAGGCTATAACTGAGAGTATCCCTCGCCTTGTTGCTGGCTTCTCTTCCATAGTGACTTTGAAGGAAAAGGTGTCACTGTTCACACACCACTTTACTCCTAGCACACTCTGTAGTGGTAGGTCAGGATGAGTGAGATCAACATCATGAACTCCGCTGGCTCGTTCACTGTCAGGGATTGACTCCAAAACTTCCCTATTGTTGGAGATAAACTTGTGAAGATGCAATCTTCCCTTTGCACATACTTCTTGTGCTTCTCGGACAAGTTTGATGGCAGCATCCACTGTCTCCACACTGATGAGACCATCATCCACGTAGAAGTTCTTCTTGATAAAGTCGGCAGCAACAGGAAACTCATTTTCATTTTGACATGCCAAATATTTCATTCCATAATTCGCACATCCAGGAGACGATGCTGCTCCAAAGAGATGGACTCTCATGCGATAATCTTTTGGTTCAGAGCTTGTGTCGCCGTCCTCCCACCAAAGAAACCTTAAGTAATCCCGGTCCTCTGGACTCACATGAAACCTGTGGAACATTTTCTCGACATCACAGATTACAGCGATTGGGTGTTTTCTGAACCTGCAGAGCACACCAGTGAGCCCATTTGTGAGGTCTGGTCCCGTTAATAAGTGATCATTCAGAGCTATGCCTTCATACTTGGCAGAACAGTCAAATACAACCCTTATTTTTCCCGGTTTTCTTGGGTGATAAACACCTTGGTGGGGGATATACCACACATTTCCTTTATTTGGTTGGTTTTCAGCCTTTTCTGCATCACCATCTTTAAAAACACCTTCCATGAATTTGGTGTAGTCATCTTTGAATTTTGCGTTTTTCTCCAATTTTCTTTTTAAATGTGTCAACCTGACCATTGCTAGCTTCTTGTTTTCTGGCAGATGTGGGCGTGTCTTAAAGGGCAGTGGCATTTCCAGGTGCCCATCTGCATTCTGGTGTATTTGCTGATTTAACAGCTGCGTGAACAGTATGTCATCCTGTGAAATGCTCCTTTCACCAGTATTAGTGTCTCTGAAATCTGATTCAAGGGCTCTGATGACATTCAGTGGTGTCAATGAAGGCAGCTCTTTAACAGACACACGATGACACAGACCTGTCACTTCTTTAGACTTTGCAACTTGTGGTGATCTTCCAACAATACTCCAGCCTAAGTCAGTTTTGATGCCATATGGATCCTCATCACCCCCTGTAATGACTTGACGTGGTGTCAGTGCTCTTGGACAATCATAACCAATTAGGAGGCCAACCTTGCAATCCATCCTCTCTGGTATTTCCTTCACTATACTGTTTAAATGGTTCCATCTTTTGGCAGTATCAGGTGTGGGAATGTGTGAACGCTCCAGTGGGATAAAGTCTCTGGTATAAGCAGGTGGCAAGTTGATAAAGCTTTGAGAATGGAAACCTCTAACTCTAAGGCCACTAACTCTCTCACTCTGAACGATGGAATCTTTTCCCATCATAGTAGTAAGCTTCAACTTGATTGGCTCTGACCCCGCACCCACTTCTCCACATACCTCCTTATCTACAAAGGTGTTGGTACTCTGTGTGTCCAGGAGGGCGTACACTAAGCTCTCTGCCACAGGGTTAGTGCTTGAAGAAATCCATACAGGCACTATCATGGACGTACTCCCACCATCGCTTTTTTCTACACTACAAGAGAGAGAAGATGTGTTCTCATCCACCTGCGTAGCATTAGCAGATGAGTCTGCTACAGAGGGACGGTCTTCATGAAGTGGTGTGGGATGATGTTTTTTACATATCCCACATGTGGCTTTACTTTTGCAGTCCTTCGAATTATGTCCTCTCCTAAGACACCCAAAGCACAGGTTGTTATCCAATATGAACTTCCTTTTTTCCTCTTTAGACTTGTTGGAGAATTCCTGACATTTGTAGATTGAGTGATTTGCTCCACAATACATGCATGTGATTTGGTCAGACAATGGACTGTTCACTTTCCAGGATGTATTTGCATCTTTGGGCCTGTTATTAGCCACACTGTTTGTTTTTGTCACAGGATGTGATTTCTCTGACACTGTTGCATTTGTAACAAACGCATTAGCTTTTGGACGCCTTACATCTCTAGATGGCTTTTCTTCAGTGTGCTTTATTGCTTGGAATGATGTTACAGGATTACATGCAATTTCTGCCTCTTGTGACACGAACTCTGCAAACTCTTTGAAACTGGGGTACTCCTCACTCTTTCTCAGTTGCTTTGTGACATGCCGATTCCAGCGGGAGGTCACCCAGTCAGGAAGTTTCTGTAGCATCTTTTGATTTTCTTCGCAATCGTTTAACACTTGGAGACCTTTGACATGTGGTAAGGCATTACTACAGGCAGTCAGGAAGTCACTGAATTGTCTGAGCTTAAAGGACTCTCTTGAACCTATCTTTGGCCAGCTGCTCAGTTTATCTCTAAATGCTCTCTGGATTACAAAGGGATGACCATATCGTGCATTCAGTACCTCCCATGCCTGCTGATAAGCCTCATCATCTTTCCTGTAGAAGCTTCCTTCCAAAACAGATTGTGCTTCACCACTGATGTACTTCTGGAGATAGAATAGCCTGTCAGCTGGGTTTGTGCATCTTCTTTCAATTAAGGCTTTGAATTTTGTACTCCACTCCAGAAACTTTAGCGGGTCTCCTGTAAAGACTGAGGGCTCTGGTGCAGGGAGTCTGGTAAGGGACATTGTGTCATGTAATGCTTGTATTAAAGCTGCTTCATGGTTAGTATGATTGGTCTGCTCTTTATCATTGCCCTCACATGCTTGCTCTTTTTTCACTTCCTTAGCAGGTACTGGAGAACAACTTGCCATTTTCCTGTGCTCTGTTTTGCTTCCACTGCTAGCCTCACTTGAATCAGCTTCAGAGTACACCTTAAGCTTTGCTGCAATAACTTGAAGATCTCTCTGATTTTCCAGTCTCTTAAGTTCTTGCTTTTGGGCAGCAATAGCTTCCTCCATTTTCACCTCTGCCTGTTTAGCTGCCAATTCTGCAGCACATTCTGCTCTTTTTGCTGCAATGATCTGCTGCTCTAACACATAGCTGGAGTGGTGGCTAGAAGCAGTGAATTTGGAGCTTTTAAGGTCAAACACTGATTGAGCATGCTCTTTGTCTAGTACTACACACAGTCTGGAATTTTCTGCTTCAGCATCAAACTCCTCCATGCCCACCTCACTCATGCGTACCTTCATTAGTCCCATTATATCATTCGTTACTGCTGTGCAGGAGTCCACCTTTCTTCTGACATCTGTAGAGGGTGTTGACTGAGACCGTATACTTTCATACACATCTCTCACTTGTGCCTCCATACCCTCAACATTGTCCATTAGGTCAGCCAAGTCTTGGTCTGAACATTCTTCTTTAAGTTTGGTGCGTGCAGCTCTAACATGTTCTTTCCAACTTTCATACACCTTGAAGAATTTGCTTTCTTTTTGAGAAGCCTCTTGTTGCTTGAATTCTTGCATCTTGAGTGTTATCTTTCTCTCCCGTGAAGACTTCCTGGGTTCTACCTTCTCTGCTGCACTTGTACTGTGCTCTGTTGATCGGTGCATTTTCATTTTTGCATGGATATCACCTATGCATGACTCTAGTCTGTCCCTTTCAGCTTCATCAGTCTGAATTTTTAATTGTACTCTTAGTCTTACTAATTCAGCTTGCATATGTTCAATTGGTTCATCATATTCACCAATTTGTGACTGATCATCATGAACTGACATAATGCATTCTATCTGGTCAACACAATATGAACATGTAAATCTCTAGAATAACACCTGTTATTTTCACCTTTTCAAAAATCCTATTACACTCTATGCTTATGCATTTGCATTGTTAAATGGACATTTATCACTAACACAATGATTGTAGAGTGAAGAAAGGAACTTAGTGGCTATAATAATGTAAAATCAGGACTATGTCTCACTTAAACCACAATTTCCAAAGGATATCTTGTTATTTTGTTGTCCATCACTTGTGGGGTGATACAGTCAAACCTGATGACTCTGTTGATTCACTCTGATGAACCGCAGTGGAGTGAAGCTAGCACCTCTTGGAGCTTGTAGAGAGGATGTTTGTGAAGCTGTGGCATAGGCTGGTCAGTAGCTCCCTCTGCTGGCGAAACGGCGATACACTCTCTCTCTCTGTCTCTGGTTATTTGCATGCCGTGATTCGGAGCAGACTCGTCCGTCTTCTCCCGTAAACCAGCGAGTCACCGTTCCAGCGCCTTCACTGGCGATCGTCTGGCCACACGCTTCCTCTGCGACGGCGTGGTCTCCTCTCTTCTCCTCGCGCCCGCGGTGGTCGTCACTCTGAACTCTCGGCCATCTAGGCGCACACGTTTTCACTGTAGCTACACTGGTTCGAATAAATATTGGCCACGCATCGTACAGATGTCTTTTTAGGGGTTTTATTCTCTCCTCAAAACCAAACACCAGACACCGTCTGTGACACCGTGAAAACTATAAAATAAATAAATACAAACAATAAACAAACTGCTCTGCAGTTCATGTAAATTCCAAAAGAAATGTCCATAGAAGTCCAAAGCTCGTTGGCATCTAACAAATAGCTACACAATGAATTTGTCATAATCATGTAACACAAAGGTACTGACAGAAAATAACGTGCACAACAAATAAAATAAACATTTACCGTGTGCGCCTGTCGAACCACATGTAGAGTAATACGCTTTCTCTCAGAACGTGCATCACATTGCATTCATGCTAGCGTACCCATAATACCTTGGTGTAAATTAACTTCCGGCCATGTGACCTCTGCTCTTTGCTTTGTAAATAAACATTCAAATAAAGAAGAAAATTAAACAATAGTTCATTTTAACTAAATTATTATTTCTTCTTCTTATGTTTTAACACATTTAACATCAACTTAAAAATCTTTCACTAAACCTATTTATGTGACAGTTACAATGCCTTCACTGCCACTCAAAATGGTTGAGAAATGTTCAAAATGAAATATCGCATCAAATTGATTCCATCGATCCATCTTCCAACCGCTGATCCGGGGCCGGGTCAGGGGGGCAGCGGTCTAAGCAGGGACACCCAGACTTCCCCCTCGCCGGCGTTCCCAGGCCAGCGGAGCGACAATCTCCATCAAATTCGTGAAGTCAAATTCGTTGTGTGAAATTCAAATTTGTCAAAGTTGAAAATTCTTTCAAATTGGTCAGGTGCACAGTCACTGGGCTAATGACACGTTGGGCAGAGTAACAGACATGTGGCCGACACGGCAGCCCTGTAAAAAGCAGCACAATGAAAACGGTCTTACCTTCTGTAGACTTCCCTAGGAGGAACACATGAAAACCAGCACTGAAAGCTGTGTGTGGCAATGGATGGGTTAATGTGGATGTGTGTGCAAAAAAGGGGGGGGGGGTCTTGTGGAGCTATCAATGAGAACCAGTTTGGACCTAAAAGATCTTAAAGACCTTTTGCAGATTGAAATGAACATTTCTTTGCGCAAGACTAAAACCCTACCATAACGGGAGAGGGTGAGGAAGAGAGAGGACAGAGCGAGTGGCACACGGGCCAAAGAGCACAGATAAGACAAGGTACTTACAGTTTGAAGACGAACGCACACCTACACTGAACCTATTCGACGCAACCGCTGGTGACCACGCTGGACTTGATGAAGGCAGGGCTCCTCTTCAGGTCACAGAAATGAACTTTAACTTGGTCGACGTAAAGGATTAACTATTTAATATTTAAACTACTACCAACCTAACTGAAACATTAATGGACACATCATGGATGACTTCATCCACATCTTAAAACATCAACACTGTAAATTAGAGAGAGTCAGAGGAAAGTTGTTGGAAATGAAAGGTTTGTCTCAGCGGCCAGGAAAAACCCAAGAGTCAAATAGAAAACATTACCATCTTACCGTTTGTTGATGTGTTTGCTTGTAGATCAGACTAAAAAAACAACATAAAAACAAGCTTTAATACCTACACCTATTAAACACTCATCAACCAGATGATTAAATGAACCTTCAACCTTTCAATGCAGAGCAATACTTAACGTGTGTGAAAGGCCATTATAAGGTCAAGAACATTTCATATATGACTTGTTGGATTTAGATCAACCTTTTTAAAACTGAGCAAATCTCCTAAATATTAATCACATCATTGGAGTGGTTCATAAAATGTTCTTTCTTCTAACCAGAGCAGCTGCAGGAGTCTCATCTGACATTAGCATTAAGCTAACCTGCTGCTAAAGGGGGCTGTTTCATAAACACATGTTAGTCTCTGTAACATAATCCAGCATGAGTCTGACTTGTCTCAGAATTATAACTTATGACCTGATTCAACCCGTTATTTACATAAAATATATATTTCTGAGGCTTTCCTTAAAACCTGCTGCTTTTATAACATTAAGACGTTGAGGGAGGAAGAAGAAACATCAGTATTTTAAAAATTTGAGGCGTTCCTCCTAACATCCTCCATCAGCAGTAATCCATGAACAGAAGCATTGATTAGCATTAGCTGCTAACAAAGGTTGCATTTAGGGCTTCACTGACCGTTATGTGAGAGCCTCTGCTTCCCTCTGGAGTTTGGACCGACTCATCCTGCCGGGTCCAAATGTCCCACACACACCGTGGAGCTCCGGCGTCTCATCGCCCCCCCCTCACCTGTGGTGGAGAGAAAAGCCTGTTAAGATGTGAAGCTGGTGGAAACCAAAGCTTCTTCCTGCTAGTTCAACATACGTCAGTGCTTCTTACTTTGTGCAGCAGAGACGCTGCCAGCTCCACTTTGAAAGACACCAACGTGACAACTGTCGCACAACTGAAGCTCCGGCACCAACAGAGCACAGCTCCTGTGAAAGAGCAGCACAGTTTAACTCCACAACATTCAAAGCTTTGTACATTTTAGATCCTCAATCATTAGTGACACGATGGATAATGCATGAGGAGAACCAAGCAGTGAAGCTCCCTTTAAAACACCTTCAAAGTCAGAACATGACCATGTCAGAGACTTCTATAGGAAAACACACACAGTGCTCTGAAGGAGCCAGTTTGGTCCAATATGAACCCATCAGTGGTTTTACATCATCACAATAAAGGTTTCACAAATAAAAAAACTGTTGTGCATTTGTTTACCCCTGCAGCACAATCTATGATTGGACCGATTGCAGCTCCTGTGAGGGAGGTGGAGCAGCGGATGCTAATGACTAATACGTGATGACGTCATCCAAGCAACACGCACAACTTCCGGGACTTAAGAGACAACGGAGATCAAATAAATAATAAAAAGTCATAAATCATTGGTTATTGATCCACGATCAGGTGAAACGGGAAAAGAACAAATAAAGAAACATTTCACTGATATTACTGCTGTTGTTATTTTACTACATTAAATATGATCAAAGAATGTGTTCATGTGTGTTTTAACCGTTTTTTTCCTTTTTGTTGCTTCATTCAGAACAAACCCTTGAACACTGCTGCACTGACTGTTTATACACTTCTTGTTTTGAGGTGTTCTAAGTTCATGTTTCACCTTTTTGGTTCTCTCTGCATTTTGTAACAGGCTGAATACATTTAGAGCATGGATTAACTAAAATAGCAAACATATAATATTAGATAAACGCTGGTTTAAAAGTAACATATATATGATGTTTGTATATAAACACATGATCAGGTCAGACTGATGTAGCAGCAGCGCCCCCTGCTGTTGGAATAAAAAGCTTCATTCAGGGCTTTGCATGTTCTCCGACCAGCTTTATTGCTGCGTTTCCTTTACTTGTGCTAGTGTCCCCAAAAAGGAGGAGCAGCCTCCACCCTGGTCCCACACCGCCTGGTTTGTTCCTGAGCAGGTCCTCAGCCTCCTCAGGCTCTGCACCTGGTAGAGCGCCTTCAGCTGGATGTCACTCAGACTGGTTCCGGCCTGCAGGGAAGAAAACTCAAACAAAACAACACCGCTCAACTTTTCCACCACATAAATAGAGTAAACTGACAGAGGAAGAACGGCAGCCTGGTCTGAGGGGATGGATCTCAGTAAGAGAGAAGGGATCAGGGTTTTTGTTCATCATCCTCAAAGAGTTAAACTCACTCACCTGCGGTCTGTGTAGAAGTATGAGAGATAATTTACTGTTTCTCTCCCCCTTCTTCTCCTTCATCCCTCCTTCACTCCTCTTCCTCCTTGCTCCACACACAGTGCTGACTCAGCAGTGTGATGTCCTCTCTGTCACAGTGATGGTGGCAGATGAAGCGATGAAGAGTAAAAAGCTGAAGAACACATTGCTTCAAAGATACTGTGTTTGTTTCTAGCAGAGGATGGTTCTGATCCATCGACCTCTGGGTTATGGGCCCAGCAGGCTCTGCTGAGAAACACCCCAGATGGGACTCGAACCCACAATCCCTGGCTTAGGAGGCCAACATTGGGGCTGGACATGGACATGAGGGTGTTAATGCTGAGTCCTTGTGCAGCTTCAGACAGTGTGTCTCAGTAAGTATCACTCACACCATCCAACATGTTCTCATACTTTTGGGGTGAGGGGGGTTGAGGTTTGGTCCAGACAGTCCCACTGATCTGACCTACAGCTGCACCGTCACCACACGCAGGAACAGCAGCAGAGCTCTGATTAAATCTGGTCTGTTAGAGACAACTGTTAGAAACTCAGAGTCTGGACAGACATTATTAACCCTTTAACCTCTGTGTGTTTCTGTGTTTCAGCCTCCATCAGTGGTTCAGACTCTGAAACAACAATCAGCTGCTCTGCTTCAGACATTTCTCTGTACGATCTCATCTGGAGATTCAACCACAGTCAGACCATCCTGACCAAGACCAGGACTGAGACCAAGCACACGGTCTCAGAGGAGTGGAGGCAGCATGTGAAGAGTGTGTCAGAGTCAGGCAGCCTCACCCTGCAGCACTTATCCTCCAATCAGGAGGGACTATACACCTGTGAGCTCACTGATGAAGAGGAGACCATCACCACAAACACCTTTGTGAGGACAGAGAGGAATACAGGTAGAACAAATGACATGACATCAAATGCACCATGAGGCGTTCAGGGACACACTAACAGACTGACTGGGGTTATTATGGTTGCAGCCATCTGTGTATCAGCGGTCATCTGCCTGGTGTTGAGATGGAGGCTCAAAAAGGAAACAGCTGTTTTCAACAGATATTTGTTCCACACACAGAACTGCAGGTCATGACGTCACATGACTTCCTGTCCACAGAGAGTCCGGCTGTGACTGTTATTAAATGCAGGTGTGTCAGTTTGTGATGTGAGTCTTCAGACTCTGCAGCTCCATCAGCTGGTTGCTCCTGCTCCACCTTGATGCTCCACTCTGATTCAATCAGGAGGAGTTTCTGGAACAAAGTTCTTTTTTCATGTTTCCCTGTTCAGTTTAAAAGGCGTCCAGCAGTGGGCGCTGTTCCTCAGTCTACAAAGTCACAGCAGACCGTGGACACGCTGCAGAGTTGGTGAGATAGGACTGCTCTGTCTCTCTGTGTCCTCTCAGTTTGGTTTGGACACTCACACAGGAAGGTTGTCTGCCCCCTGCTGGTCAGAGCCTGCAGTGCTGACCTTCACATGAACTGTTGCAGAAGCATGAACAGGACGACGTGATGTCAGAGGAAGTAAAACAACTCTCAGCTCTGCAGCGCCGCCCTGTGGAACCTGTGTGCTGTGTTTTTTTTTATCCAGGTTTTATTCATTGACAGTAAAAACTATGGACAGAGCTTCCGTGACGTCACCCGTTTTTCTCTGAAGAGCCGTTTTGAGGCTCGTGGGAGGTTCCGAGACATGATGACCGCCGCCATGTTGGCAGCGTCACGTCCGCCAAAACTCCAAATATGGACAAAGAGGGGGAGCACGAGCGGGGTTTAGGGGGGCGGGCGATTGTGGAAGCAGGAAACAGCGTCTTCTGTCATTGACCTGCTGCTGTTGTCATTGTTCAGTTTTACTGCTGCTCTCTTTATGTCTTGCTGTAATTACTGTACATTGTGTAATTGTGATATTCTCTCCACAGCTCTGTGATCTTATGACCAAAATTTATATATTGTCAATAAACAGAGCTTTACCGTCCTTGAACAGGTCTTACATATGATTGGTGTTCAGACTGAAGTAGAGCAGGTGTCTGGTGATGTGAGGTAGCTGAATATCTGCAGGGAGCAGACTGCTCTGTAAACACCAGAGGAAATGCACTGAAGACTCATAATAAAGATTCAGTGCTAACTGGCTGTGCTAATGCTAACTGGCTGTGTAGCATCGCTGCCCTTGTTGGTTTTAGCAAATCTAACCTGCAGTAATTGCCATGTTTGATGATGTTATGTATTTATTCTCGCTGTAACTCAGCACTGACGCTTATTACTTCTCTGGTGCACAGAGCAGGAAGAGAGTGACAGCCAGCCGATCCTTACAGGGTCCACCAGGAGGCCTGCATGATGTGTTTAGCGTCTCATCGCTTCCACAAATTATTAATATTCTCCCTTTTGATGCGACACTGTCTACAACTTTGCCTGGTGTCAGTGTTTTGCAGCCGGTCACGTCAATACGATAGATAGCGGGTGTTGAGTTTAACTGACCACACGTCCGATGTTCCCTGAAGGCACCATGGCCGAGCTAAGGCCTCAGCATCATTGTCATGCTGTCACTCAGCAGTCCACACCCATGTCCCAAAACCTCAAAGGTGAAAAAAGGAGAGGCGAAAGTGGAAAAAAGATTTGAACCTGAAGAAACAAGATGTGAAACTGTAAAAAATTAAGATCTGAATATATATACCCACAAAGACAAAGCATGAAGACGTGTGTCTGTCCAACAAGCCTTCATGTGACTTTACACACTTAGACTGGAGGCTCACTGCTACACAACACAAACAACCAGCCCACAACAACAACAACACAACAGAGGAGGTGTGGAAGGAGCATCCAGCTGGAAGAGGAGGACAGCCTGGAGACAGTTTGTCCACATTCAGACCATGATGGGAGCAGCTGATGTGAGTCTCTGCTCCGTCTGCAGCCCCACAGTCAGAGCACAGCAGTGGACACAATGAGACACACAACAACACAAACATGCTGCAGCGCTGCAACGTGTGTGGACATGAACACAGCTGATGGTTCTACAGTTCAGACTCTGTCAGTGTTTCTGCAGCATCCGGTCCAAAGACGTCAGCCAGAACTGATGGTTTACAGACTTTTAATGATTCCTCACAGGACATGAACCAAAGTCAGAGCTGAGCACAAAGTCAACAACTAAACCATGTGTCACATTAAACATCAGCCACATTCATCAACACCAAGGAAGGATAACCTGTGAGGACTGAGACACTGCAAACGGATCCCTGTGAGGGTCTGAGCAGAACCAGCTGACCTGAGTTCTATGACCTGAGTCATACTGAACTGAGACATTTGACAGACCAAAGTGGAAGGGGATCCACCAACTGAAATGATTAAGTGTTTAGGATTATTGAGTTATTGAGGTGTGAATAGGTAAATGTATGTGACAGGGTTAATGTTAATCACTTGCTGATCAGCCAGATTTCTGACCCTCAAAGACCTGTTATTGTGCGTTTAAATAGTCCAGCTACACTCTGCTCATCATTCTAAATCAGTAGCACCTGTTTGAGCTCGTTAGCCGTCATAAAGACACCTGTGCACCCCACAATCAGCCAAAGTCGTAGCAACATGGGCAAAACCAAAGAGCCGTCAAAAGACACCAGGGACAAAATTGTAGACCTTCACAAAGCTGGAAAGAGCTACGGGGCGATTGTCAAGCAGCTTGGTGAAAAAAGAACAAGTGTTGGAGCCATCATCAGAAAATGGAAGAAGCTAAACATGACGGTCAAAGTCCCTCGGACTGGGGCCCCCTGGAAGATCTCTCCTCATGGGGTCTCGATGATGCTAAGAATGGTGAAGAATCCAAGAAGCCAAGAACTACGAGGGAGGAGCTGGTCAATGCCGTGAAGAGTATACTGTACTTACCTTGTTGCCTAAGTAAGAGTTAAAGGTGAAAAGATCCCACAGAACTAACCTGAACACTTAACTCTTTTCTTTAGGGAGCAGGTAACTCCAAGAAAAACGGAACAAACAGAGATAACTAGCTGAGAATTAAAGTAACTGTTTCTACCATTAGCTCTACAGAATATTAAAGACCGGTCTGAGATAAACAGACAAAACCAGAACAAACCAGCATTTAAATAAGAAGGACCAAACCAACAGGACATTTGATACTGTTTGTTTATTTCACACTGTAATACTGTACTGTAGATATTCATTGATATTTATTGATACATTTATTGATTTTTTTATTACTCTATTAACCTGCTTAATATTTGTTGTTAAGTAAACTGCCGGCTTATCTACAGCTAATCACTTCTTTCCAGTGACACAAGTGTTACATGAGCACAAAGTCAAAAACTAAACCATGTGTTACATTAAACATCAGCCACATTCATCAACACCTTACTCAGAGTGCAGCTCAACACAACACATCCTCTACACTGTGACACACAACACACCTTGATGGCCCCTTGGACTGAGGCTTTACTCCGGGTCTGGTTCTTTTTAACCCTTTATGCCATCAGTTCTATCAAAATAAAGGTCCGGCTCAACAGGAAATATCAAAATAAAAGCTTTAAATGCCTTTAATCATGTACATATTACTTTGGGGTCATTTACAGTTACTGTCAGAAATGTTGATAAATTGTTCATTTTCAGGATTTTTTGAACTGATCACAGATGTTAGCTTCATGATCAATCAATAGATAGATAGAACCAGCAGCTGATCAAATGAGTCCAAACCCAAAGAGACCCTGAGAGAACCACCATGACAGACTGACAGAGTTCAAGATGGAAGCAGGATCAGAGCAGAAGACACCTGAAGACCTCCTTCAAGTTCTGAACGTCTCTTCAACGTGGACGGACTCTGCAGCTGCTCTTCAGGGAGGAACATCCACCTTTAAGTGAAGCAGTTCAGTGAAGACGAGCTGTCAGACTGACGGAGCAGAGAGAGCTCCACCTTTACTGAGACACAGTCTGACTGCTGCCAGAGACCATCTGAGGAGGAGGAAGATGATGATGATGATGATGATGATGATGATGAGGATGGTGATGATGATGATGATCTCCCTGTGTGGATCATCAGGACACACTCCGTCCTCTTCATAACCTGTAGAGAGAATGAGTGTGGAGGTGAGTGAGTGTGGACAGAGACTCCCTCCATCAGCAGCATCATCCAGTATAAAGAGCAGCAGGACTTCAGTCCTGTTCAGAGCAGCAGGACTTCAGTCCTGTTCAGAGCAGCAGTGCAGCAGCTGCTTCCTTCCAGCTCTCATGTTAACGTGTTGGAGTGAACACACTGAGCTCCGAGCTCACAGAGCTGCAGACTTTTAGCATCAAGTCTGTGTCCTCTGCAGGTTTCACTCACAGTGGAGACAGACTGCTGAGTCATCAACACAGACTTTACTGAGGACGTCCTGCTGTCCCATTTAAAGACAGAGTCTCTGTGTGCTGCTCATCTGTCTCTGACAGAGAGACATGGAGGTCACCATTCTCACAGCATCACTGAGGAAAGCAGCCAATCAGAAGGCAGCAGCTTCACAGGAAACACTGGATCTGTGATACTGACTGTGTTTAGGACAAAACAGCTGAAAGCAGCACAGACTGACTCCACCCCTCTACTGACCTCACAGTCTGCAGGCTGCAGTCTGGACTCTGCACAAGATCCAGCAGCTGCTTCATAACAGATGAAATGATTGATAATCAATCAGATGAGTTTCAATGATCAGATGAACATTATTGTGTCCAAACAGCCTTTAAGGTTAACTGACTTTAACAGCTATCAGAGGACATTTTTTACAGTTTCTGTAACAAAAAGACTGAATTTAGGAATTTAGGATGATTCTATTTATACGTCCACACAAACCCCTGTTGAACTTAGTAATATTTTACAAGTCGAACTGAGACGAATTGAAAATTGGATGAGGGACATAAAATGGTGATTAATGCAGGGAAAAGTAAATGTATGGTGTTGGGATCCAGGTCTCTGGTAAAGATCCACCTGTGCTGGGTCTGACTGGGGGGTGCTGTAATAGAACAGGTCACTGAGGTAAAGCTACTCGGTGTGACTGGTGACAGTTTGTTGAATTGGAATAGTCATATAAATCAAACATTATTGAGTCTGGAGGTGTCAAGCACTGTAGAAAATGTATTCCAAATCCAGTGATGAGAACACCAGTAGAATCATTAGTTTGATCACATTTAGATTATTGTTCAATCATTTGGTCAAGTACAACTGAAATGAACTGAAGCAAAGTGCAAGTTGCTCAAATAAAGCAGCTGGTGTAGTTTTAAGCTGCCCTTTCAGGACTAGTGTTAGAGAACTGAATACCAGCTAGTTTGGCTAAGTGGAAACGGTAGGATTCATTATTCTGTTATTAACTTTATTAGAAAAACTGTTATTACAAAAATGACAAAAATACTTTACAGCAGACTGTTGAATGGTCGAAGGGGAAAAACTATGGAACTTATGAACCCTATAGTAGCATAACTGTAACTGTGATAAGGAATAATGTAGAGCTGCTGTTTCACTGTTTTAGTTTTTAGTACGTTGCTGTACTGTCATGTAGGAATGTGTGCACTCCATTTTGTCTGTATAACGTATTGTTTTATGTTAAGAATACTTTTTGAAGTCTACAGACCCCAGGAAGAAGAGCTACTGCTTTGGCAGCAGTTAATGGGGATCTTACTAAACTAGACTGGATTTAGGTCAAGAACAGAAACCAGTCTTAGCTCTGGCTAACAGGGGACTCTGTGTCTGAGTGCATGAAGCAGGATCATGTTGGACAGTAGGGTCGGGTGGTTTCAGCTAAATCTTCCTGAGTGCTTGCCTGGTCCCGTCTCCACTGTGCCTGCATAGAGAGGGGGGTGTCTGCACAGAGCCCCATCAAAACAGCTGCTGTAGCCTACAATTCACTGCAGGTAAAGTGCATTATAAACTCTCTCTCTCTCTCGTATTAAAAATGATACCATCACTACCTGTGTGCCCCGCTGGTATACCTTAATGCAGGGGTGGCCAAACTTTTTTCGGGGAGGGCCAGATTCAATAATGCGAAACTCTCCAAGGGCCAACAGTCCTCGATGTCATTATTTTAAACAATAAAAACTGTGTATGCTGTTTTGTAATATGTTACATCTTACACAGCAAACAAAATAACATCTTAGCATTCAGATGAACAGATCAGAACATGTTATCTGAATTTACAGCATAAATTTAAAACTTTCAGAAACTGTGTGGTTGTGATAACAGAGCAACAAGTTATTGACTCTACTGTGAAGGTGAGATCTGATCATATGTGGCAGGTCTGGTTTAGGAGCAGACATCAGTAAAATGACCAGGTGGGAGTCATTTAGTGCTGATCTCAAAGGGTCTGTAATTTAATGTTTACACAGGTTTGCAGTGCATGGCAACGAGACGTAAAAACGTGATGACGTGCCTTACGACAGATGCGTACTGAATGACGGAGTCAGTTTGAGAGAAGTGCCGCGTCTCTGTACAGCTGACAGTCTAACAACAGAGAACGTTAACAAGCAAAGACGGACTGCTCTGCTGCTCCAGTAAAACATCACAGTTTATCACAGACAGTCTGCTCACACGGCACAAACTAATTCATGGTTTACAAATGTTCGCATTTCTGGAGAGTTGCTTTTATCCAGCTGCCGGTAAAAAGGCCCGAGGTCAGGATGCAGCCTCCCCGTGCAGCAGGGAGCAATGAGCGTCCCCCTCCCTCTCCATCATGTTGCTTTAACTTCTCTAAGCCCCCCAGTACTCCGGCACATTCCCCAGAGAGGGACGCTCAATGCTGCACGGGGAGGTTGCTCTCTGGCCGGGCAGCACGCTCCCATGCACCCCGTCCATGAATTCTAATAGGGCTACTATACAACAACTAATAATAAAAATATTTCGTGCGCACGTTATACATAATTCGTGGCCACAATTTATTTCTTTTTGACCATGTCACAGAGGGGCTCCTAGTTTTGGAGAACTTCACTTGTACAGACGCTCTCTGATAGCAGGTTGTATGCAGAAGCATGTTTAGTCTCGTAGTGAATTGTGTCGAAGTGCTGAACCGGTGTTTTGCACCTTCGGAGCCCTCTACGTAGCTGGAACCAACAACCAAGCCCTGCAGCACCGCGTGACGCACCATGATGCAGACAGAGAGAGACAATGTTCTGCTCGGAGAATCATGCAAACATTACACAATGAGTTAAAAACAAAAACAAGAATTGCCTGTTGATTTTGTATGATTTACTCTGTTTGGCTGGCGGGCCAAAAATAACCCATATTAAGATAGAAGCCGCGGGCCATAGAAAATCCGACCGCGGGGACGTAGTTTGGACACCCCTGCCTTAATACCTTAATACCGCCCAACCCAACTGGACAGGAAGTAAAGTTCAGCTCTCTTTCCTGTCATGTGTGCAGCCTTTGGAGGCCTCAGCTCCAGGGCACAGAAACTATCTCTGACATGTAAACCAGAGGAAGTGAGTGAGCACAATAACAAAAGACATTCACTGACTGGAAGGAGCAGAAACGACTGGTTACATGATCCTTGAAGAACAACACATAATCTGAACTGTATGTACACTAACATGTACGACACACTCATTCATATGCAGCATAAGAAGATTCATATTACTGTATTACAATATGGACCAAAGCTTTATGGATGGAAGCTCTGTGAGTTTTACAACAGTATCAGACAGAGAACTGACCTCAGAGTCTGCAGTCTGCAATCTGGACTCTGCAGAAAACCACACTGCTGCTTCACTCCTGAATCCTGCAGCTTGTTTCCACTCAGGTCCAGCTCTGTCAGATGGGAGGGGTTGGACTTCAGAGCTGAGGCCAGAGAAGCACAGCTGATCTCTGACAGACTGCAGCACCTCAACCTGAATAAAGAATAACAGATGAAATGATTGATAATCAATCAGATGAGTTTCAATGATCAGATGAACATTATTGTGTCCAAACAGCCTTTAAGGTTAACTGACTTTAAACAGAGGACATTTTCTACATATTAACAAACACTTGTTTTTATGAAAGCAGAGTACATTTAAAACAGGAGCACCAAAAACATGAACAAAAGAACATTTACAGCTTTATGAACAGAAGCTCTGTGAGGATTTAAATTAGACATATAACAGTATCAGACAGAGAACTGACCCCAGAGTCTGCAGTCTGCAATCTGGACTCTGCAGAAAACCACACAGCTGCTTCACTCCTGAATACTGCAGGTTGTTGTTTCCACTCAGGTCCAGATGTGTCAGATGGGAGGGGTTGGACTTCAGAGCTGAGGCCAGAGAAGCACAGCTGATCTCTGACAGACAGCAGTCCTCCAATCTGAATAAAGAATAACAGATGAAATGATTGATAATCAATCAGATGAGTTTCAATGATCAGATGAACATTATTGTGTCCAAAGAGCCTTTAAGGTTAACTGACTTTAACAGCTTTCATTATTTTAAACAATAAAAACTGTGTATGCTGTTTTGTAATATGTTATATCTTACACAGCAAACAAAATAACATCTTAGCATTCAGATGAACAGATCAGAACATGTTATCTGAATTTACAGCATAAATTTAAAACATTCAGAAACTGTGTGGTTGTGATAACAGAGCAACAAGTTATTGACTCTACTGTGAAGGTGAGATCTGATCATATGTGGCAGGTCTGGTTTAGGAGCAGCAGACATCAGTAAAATGTCAGGTAGACCAGGTGGGAGTCATTTAGTGCTGATCTCAAAGGGTCTGTAATTTAATGTTTACACAGGTTTGCAGTGCATGGCAACGAGACGTAAAAACGTGATGACGTGCCTTACGACAGATGCGTACTGAATGACGGAGTCTTTTTGAGAGAAGTGCCGCGTCTCTGTACAGCTGACAGTTTAACAACAGAGAACGTTAACAAGCAAAGACGGACTGCTCTGCTGCTCCAGTAAAACATCACAGTTTATCACAGACAGTCTGCTCACACGACACAAACTAATTCATGGTTTACAAATGTTCGCATTTCTGGAGAGTTGCTTTTATCCAGCCGCCGGTAAAAAGGCCCGAGGTCAGGATGCAGCCTCCCCGTGCAGCAGGGAGCAATGAGCGTCCCTCTCCATCATGTTGCTTTAACTTCTCTAATCGCTCCCTGCTGTCCGGCGCGGGTAGCAGGGAGCGATGGAACAGGGAGAGGGACGCTCCGCTCCACTCCCCTGCGCTCCTGGAGCCCCCAGTACTCCGGCACGTTCCCCAGAGAGGGACGCTCATTGCTGCACGGGGAGGTTGCTCTCTGGCCGGGCAGCACGCTCCCATGCACCCCGTCCATGAATTCTAATAGGGCTACTATACAACAACTAATAATAAAAATATTTCGTGCGCACGTTATACATAATTCGTGGCCACAATTTATTTCTTTTTGACCATGTCACAGAGGGGCTCCTAGTTTTGGAGAACTTCACTTGTACAGACGCTCTCTGATAGCAGGTTGTATGCAGAAGCATGTTTAGTCTCGTAGTGAATTGTGTCGAAGTGCTGAACCGGTGTTTTGCACCTTCGGAGCCCTCTACGTAGCTGGAACCAACAACCAAGCCCTGCAGCACCGCGTGACGCACCATGATGCAGACAGAGAGAGACAATGTTCTGCTCAGAGAATCATGCAAACATTACACAATGAGTTAAAAACAAAAACAAGAAATGCCTGTTGATTTTGTATGATTTACTCTGTTTGGCTGGCGGGCCAAAAATAACACATATTAAGATAGAAGCCGCGGGCCATAGAAAATCCGACCGCGGGGACGTAGTTTGGACACCCCTGCCTTAATACCTTAATATGGCCCAACCCAACTGGACAGGAAGTAAAGTTCAGCTCTCTTTCCTGTCATGTGTGCAGCCTTTGGAGGCCTCAGCTCCAGGGCACAGAAACTATCTCTGACATGTAAACCAGAGGAAGTGAGTGAGCACAATAACAAAAGACATTCACTGACTGGAAGGAGCAGAAACGACTGGTTACATGATCCTTGAAGAACAACACATAATCTGAACTGTATGTACACTAACATGTACGACACACTCATTCATATGCAGCATAAGAAGATTCATATTACTGTATTACAATATGGACCAAAGCTTCATGGATGGAAGCTCTGTGAGTTTTACAACAGTATCAGACAGAGAACTGACCTCAGAGTCTGCAGTCTGCAATCTGGACTCTGCAGAAAACCACACAGCTGCTCCACTCCTGAATCCTGCAGGTTGAAGTTTCCACTCAGGTCCAGCTCTGTCAGATGGGAGGGGTTGGACTTCAGAGCTGAGGCCAGAGAAGCACAGCTGATCTCTGACAGACTGCATCTCCCCAATCTGAATAAAGAATAACAGATGAAATGATTGATAATCAATCAGATGAGTTTCAATGATCAGATGAACATCATTGTGTCCAAACAGCCTTTAAGGTTAACTGACTTTAACAGCTATCAGAGGACATTTTTTACAGTTTCTGTAACAAACAGACTGAATTTAGGAATTTAGGATGATTCTATTTATACGTCCACACAAACCCCTGTTGAACTTAGTAATATTTTACAAGTCGAACTGAGACGAATTGAAAATTGGATGAGGGACATAAAATGGTGATTAATGCAGGGAAAAGTAAATGTATGGTGTTGGGATCCAGGTCTCTGGTAAAGATCCACCTGTGTTGGGTCTGACTGGGGGGTGCTGTAATAGAACAGGTCACTGAGGTAAAGCTACTCGGTGTGACTGGTGACAGTTTGTTGAATTGGAATAGTCATATAAATCAAACATTATTGAGTCTGGAGGTGTCAAGCACTGTAGAAAATGTATTCCAAATCCAGTGATGAGAACACCAGTAGAATCATTAGTTTGATCACATTTAGATTATTGTTCAATCATTTGGTCAAGTACAACTGAAATGAACTGAAGCAAAGTGCAAGTTGCTCAAATAAAGCAGCTGGTGTAGTTTTAAGCTGCCCTTTCAGGACTAGTGTTAGAGAACTGAATACCAGCTAGTTTGGCTAAGTGGAAACGGTAGGATTCATTATTCTGTTATTAACTTTATTAGAAACACTGTTATTACAAAAATGCCAAAAATACTTTACAGCAGACTGTTGAATGGTTGAAGGGGAAAAACTATGGAACTTATGAACCCTATAGTAGCACAACTGTAACTGTGATAAGGAATAATGTAGAGCTGCTGTTTCACTGCTTTAGTTTTTAGTACGTTGCTGTACTGTCATGTAGGAATGTGTGCACTCCATTTTGTCTGTATAACGTATTGTTTTATGTTAAGAATACTTTTTGAAGTCTACAGACCCCAGGAAGAAGAGCTACTGCTTTGGCAGCAGTTCATGGGGATCTTACTAAACTAGACTGGATTTAGGTCAAGAACAGAAACCAGTCTTAGCTCTGGCTAACAGGGGACTCTGTGTCTGAGTGCATGAAGCAGGATCATGTTGGACAGTAGGGTCGGGCGGTTTCAGCTAAATCTTCCTGAGTGCTTGCCTGGTCCCGTCTCCACTGTGCCTGCATAGAGAGGGGGGTGTCTGCACAGAGCCCCATCAAAACAGCTGCTGTAGCCTACAATTCACTGCAGGTAAAGTGCATTATAAACTCTCTCTCTCTCTCGTATTAAAAATGATACCATCACTACCTGTGTGTCCCGCTGGTATACCTTAATGCAGGGGTGGCCAAACTTTTTTCGGGGAGGGCCAGATTCAATAATGCGAAACTCTCCGAGGGCCAACAGTCCTCGATGTCATTATTTTAAACAATAAAAACTGTGTATGCTGTTTTGTAATATGTTACATCTTACACAGCAAACAAAATAACATCTTAGCATTCAGATGAACAGATCAGAACATGTTATCTGAATTTACAGCATAAATTTAAAACATTCAGAAACTGTGTGGTTGTGATAACAGAGCAACAAGTTATTGACTCTACTGTGCAGGTGAGATCTGATCATATGTGGCAGGTCTGGTTTAGGAGCAGACATCAGTAAAATGTCAGGTAGACCAGGTGGGAGTCATTTAGTGCTGATCTCAAAGGGTCTGGTAATTTAATGTTTACACAGGTTTGCAGTGCATGGCAACGAGACGTAAAAACGTGATGACGTGCCTTACGACAGATGCGTACTGAATGACGGAGTCTTTTTGAGAGAAGTGCCGCGTCTCTGTACAGCTGACAGTCTAACAACAGAGAACGTTAACAAGCAAAGACGGACTGCTCTGCTGCTCCAGTAAAACATCACAGTTTATCACAGACAGTCTGCTCACACGGCACAAACTAATTCATGGTTTACAAATGTTCGCATTTCTGGAGAGTTGCTTTTATCCAGCTGCCGGTAAAAAGGCCCGAGGTCAGGATGCAGCCTCCCCGTGCAGCAGGGAGCAATGAGCGTCCCCCTCCCTCTCCATCATGTTGCTTTAACTTCTCTAAGCCCCCCAGTACTCCGGCACATTCCCCAGAGAGGGACGCTCAATGCTGCACGGGGAGGCTGCTCTCTGGCCAGGCAGCACGCTCCCATGCACCCCGTCCATGAATTCTAATAGGGCTACTATACAACAACTAATAATAACAATATTTCGTGCGCACGTTATACATAATTCGTGGCCACAATTTATTTCTTTTTGACCATGTCACAGAGGGGCTCCTAGTTTTGGAGAACTTCACTTGTACAGACGCTCTCTGATAGCAGGTTGTATGCAGAAGCGTGTTTAGTCTCGTAGTGAATTGTGTCGAAGTGCTGAACCGGTGTTTTGCACCTTCGGAGCCCTCTACGTAGCTGGAACCAACAACCAAGCCCTGCAGCACCGCGTGACGCACCACGATGCAGACAGAGAGAGATAATGTTCTGCTCAGAGAATCATGCAAACATTACACAATGAGTTAAAAACAAAAACAAGAAATGCCTGTTGATTTTGTATGATTTACTCTGTTTGGCTGGCGGGCCAAAAATAACACATTTTAAGATAGAAGCCGCGGGCCATAGAAAATCCGACCGCGGGGACGTAGTTTGGACACCCCTGCCTTAATACCTTAATACGGCCCAACCCTACTGGACAGGAAGTAAAGTTCAGCTCTCTTTCCTGTCATGTGTGCAGCCTTTGGAGGCCTCAGCTCCAGGGCACAGAAACTATCTCTGACATGTAAACCAGAGGAAGTGAGTGAGCACAATAACAAAAGACATTCACTGACTGGAAGGAGCAGAAACGACTGGTTACATGATCCTTGAAGAACAACACATAATCTGAACTGTATGTACACTAACATGTACGACACACTCATTCATATGCAGCATAAGAAGATTCATATTACTGTATTACAATATGGACCAAAGCTTCATGGATGGAAGCTCTGTGAGTTTTACAACAGTATCAGACAGAGAACTGACCTCAGAGTCTGCAGTCTGCAATCTGGACTCTGCAGAAAACCACACAGCTGCTCCACTCCTGAATCCTGCAGGTTGATGTTGTAGCTCAGGTCCAGCTCTGTCAGATGGGAGGGGTTGGACTTCAGAGCTGAGGCCAGAGAAGCACAGCTGATCTCTGACAGCCTGCAGAGCCTCAATCTGAATAAAGAATAACAGATGAAATGATTGATAATCAATCAGATGAGTTTCAATGATCAGATGAACATTATTGTGTCCAAACAGCCTTTAAGGTTAACTGACTTTAAACAGAGGACATTTTCTACAGTTTCTGTAACAAACAGACTGAATTTAGGAATTTAGGATGATTCTATTTATACGTCCACACAAACCCCTGTTGAACTTTGTAATATTTTACAAGTCGAACTGAGACGAATTGAAAATTGGATTAGGGACATAAAATGGTGATTAATGCAGGGAAAAGTAAATGTATGGTGTTGGGATCCAGGTCTCTGGTAAAGATCCACCTGTGTTGGGTCTGACTGGGGGGTGCTGTAATAGAACAGGTCACTGAGGTAAAGCTACTCGGTGTGACTGGTGACAGTTTGTTGAATTGGAATAGTCATATAAATCAAACATTATTGAGTCTGGAGGTGTCAAGCACTGTAGAAAATGTATTCCAAATCCAGTGATGAGAACACCAGTAGAATCATTAGTTTGATCACATTTAGATTATTGTTCAATCATTTGGTCAAGTACAACTGAAATGAACTGAAGCAAAGTGCAAGTTGCTCAAATAAAGCAGCTGGTGTAGTTTTAAGCTGCCCTTTCAGGACTAGTGTTAGAGAACTGAATACCAGCTAGTTTGGCTAAGTGGAAACGGTAGGATTCATTATTCTGTTATTAACTTTATTAGAAAAACTGTTATTACAAAAATGACAAAAATACTTTACAGCAGACTGTTGAATGGTTGAAGGGGAAAAACTATGGAACTTATGAACCCTATAGTAGCACAACTGTAACTGTGATAAGGAATAATGTAGAGCTGCTGTTTCACTGTTTTAGTTTTTAGTACGTTGCTGTACTGTCATGTAGGAATGTGTGCACTCCATTTTGTCTGTATAACGTATTGTTTTATGTTAAGAATACTTTTTGAAGTCTACAGACCCCAGGAAGAAGAGCTACTGCTTTGGCAGCAGTTAATGGGGATCTTACTAAACTAGACTGGATTTAGGTCAAGAACAGAAACCAGTCTTAGCTCTGGCTAACAGGGGACTCTGTGTCTGAGTGCATGAAGCAGGATCATGTTGGACAGTAGGGTCGGGCGGTTTCAGCTAAATCTTCCTGAGTGCTTGCCTGGTCCCGTCTCCACTGTGCCTGCATAGAGAGGGGGGGTGTCTGCACAGAGCCCCATCAAAACAGCTGCTGTAGCCTACAATTCACTGCAGGTAAAGTGCATTATAAACTCTCTCTCTCTCTCGTATTAAAAATGATACCATCACTACCTGTGTGCCCCGCTGGTATACCTTAATGCAGGGGTGGCCAAACTTTTTTCGGGGAGGGCCAGATTCAATAATGCGAAACTCTCCGAGGGCCAACAGTCCTCGATGTCATTATTTTAAACAATAAAAACTGTGTATGCTGTTTTGTAATATGTTACATCTTACACAGCAAACAAAATAACATCTTAGCATTCAGATGACAGATCAGAACATGTTATCTGAATTTACAGCATAAATTTAAAACATTCAGAAACTGTGTGGTTGTGATAACAGAGCAACAAGTTATTGACTCTACTGTGCAGGTGAGATCTGATCATATGTGGCAGGTCTGGTTTAGGAGCAGACATCAGTAAAATGTCAGGTAGACTAGGTGGGAGTCATTTAGTGCTGATCTCAAAGGGTCTGTAATTTAATGTTTACACAGGTTTGCAGTGCATGGCAACGAGACGTAAAAACGTGATGACGTGCCTTACGACAGATGCGTACTGAATGACGGAGTCTTTTTGAGAGAAGTGCCGCGTCTCTGTACAGCTGACAGTCTAACAACAGAGAACGTTAACAAGCAAAGACGGACTGCTCTGCTGCTCCAGTAAAACATCACAGTTTATCACAGACAGTCTGCTCACACGGCACAAACTAATTCATGGTTTACAAATGTTCGCATTTCTGGAGAGTTGCTTTTATCCAGCTGCCGGTAAAAAGGCCCGAGGTCAGGATGCAGCCTCCCCGTGCAGCAGGGAGCAATGAGCGTCCCCCTCCCTCTCCATCATGTTGCTTTAACTTCTCTACTCGCTCCCTGCTGCCCGGCGCGGGTAGCAGGGAGCGATGGAACAGGGAGAGGGACGCTCCGCTCCACTCCCCTGCGCTCCTGGAGCCCCCAGTACTCCGGCACGTTCCCCAGAGAGGGACGCTCAATGCTGCACGGGGAGGTTGCTCTCTGGCCGGGCAGCACGCTCCCATGCACCCCGTCCATGAAGTCTAATAGGGCTACTATACTACAACTAATAATAACAATATTTCGTGCGCACGTTATACATAATTCGTGGCCACAATCTATTTCTTTTTGACCATGTCACAGAGGGGCTCCTAGTTTTGGAGAACTTCACTTGTACAGACGCTCTCTGATAGCAGGTTGTATGCAGAAGCATGTTTAGTCTCGTAGTGAATTGTGTCGAAGTGCTGAACCGGTGTTGTGCACCTTCGGAGCCCTCTGCGTAGCTGGAACCAACAACCAAGCCCTGCAGCACCGCGTGACGCACCACGATGCAGACAGAGAGAGACAATGTTCTGCTCAGAGAATCATGCAAACATTACACAATGAGTTAAAAACAAAAACAAGAAATGCCTGTTGATTTTGTATGATTTACTCTGTTTGGCTGGCGGGCCAAAAATAACACATTTTATGATAGAAGCCGCGGGCCATAGAAAATCCGACCGCGGGGACGTAGTTTGGACAGCCCTGCCTTAATACCTTAATACGGCCCAACCCAACTGGACAGGAAGTAAAGTTCAGCTCTCTTTCCTGTCATGTGTGCAGCCTTTGGAGGCCTCAGCTCCAGGGCACAGAAACTATCTCTGACATGTAAACCAGAGGAAGTGAGTGAGCACAATAACAAAAGACATTCACTGACTGGAAGGAACAGAAACGACTGGTTACATGATCCTTGAAGAACAACACATAATCTGAACTGTATGTACACTAACATGTACGACACACTCATTCATATGCAGCATAAGAAGATTCATATTACTGTATTACAATATGGACCAAAGCTTTATGGATGGAAGCTCTGTGAGTTTTACAACAGTATCAGACAGAGAACTGACCTCAGAGTCTGCAGTCTGCAATCTGGACTCTGCAGAAAACCACACAGCTGCTCCACTCCTGAATACTGCAGGTTGATGTTCCAGCTCAGGTCCAGATGTGTCAGATGGGAGGGGTTGGACTTCAGAGCTGAGGCCAGAGAAGCACAGCTGATCTCTGACAGACTGCAGCTCTCCAATCTGAATAAAGAATAACAGATGAAATGATTGATAATCAATCAGATGTGATCAGTTTCAATGATCAGGTCTACATGTGTGTGTCCTCATCAACATGTCAGCAACATTCACACCTGTTCATGTCAACACAGATCAATAACCTGCTGCTGACCTCAGTCATTACAGGATCAATATCAGATCACACATGTTGGAGCACAAACTGTTCATCATTTCATTCCAACCAATCAGAGAGCTTCTTACATGGACAGTTATCTTTGTCTGACTGTTTTCAGCAGAAATTGTCACAGACAGAATAAATGGAGGCTAGAAGAAGAAGCTGAATGACAGAAACCTCAACAGCTGAGGAAGAGGAGGCAGAAATGGAGACGATGAAGACATTTACACCATTTTAAACATCAAAATAAATTCTATTATTAATAATTAATTATTCTGTCAATCCTCTTATTTGTTCCACTGTGTAAACTTCCATCATTCATAATTCACTGATTCAATGATGTCCTCCATGTTCTTATGATGTTTGTGAAAACCTCTTTCATTGATTGATAGATTAATCCTTCGTGTTTGAACCCAAACTGGAAGCTGCTTCCACAGCTAAAGGCTCGTCCTCCATTCTACTGGGATGAATCCTAGGAACTACAAGTAAAGCTGCACTCTGAGATCTGACTGTTCTGTTAGGAACATACGGTTCTATCAGGTCCTGCAGAGATCATGGAGCTAGTCCATGAAGAGCCTTGTAGGTGAGGAGAAGGATCTTGAAGTGTGTTCTTGAGTCCACTGGGAGCCAGTGAAGAGAAGCTAGAACAGCAGAGATATGATCCCTTTGGCTGCTTCCTGTCAGAACTCTAGCTGCTGCTTCTGGATCAGCAGCAGCTGTTCATGCAGTGATGTGGACATCCTGACAATAGTGAGCTGCAGTAGTCCAGTCTAGAAGCAACAAAAGCCTGGAGGAGTTTTTCAGCATCACTCTGAGAGAGGATGCTCCTGATCTTAGTGATATTACAGAGGTGGAAGAAGGCGGTCTGAGAGACCTGTTTCATATGAGGGATAGACCACATGTCCTGATCAAAGAGAACTCTGAGGTTCCTCACAGTCGGACTGGAGGCCAAAGTGATGCCGACCAGAGAGAGAATGTTATCAGATAATCTAGATCTGAGATGTTTGGGCCAAAAACAATGAGCTCAGTTTGGTCTGAGTCTAACAGTGAAACGTTGGAGGTCATCCAGTCCTTTCATAGACAAACATGTTCATGTCTGTTTCTATAGAACATTTGATTGTACTTATATATTATTGAACATCTACAAGTGGTCCATCCACAGAAGCAGACTGAGGGGTTTGTTCTGTATCTGGTAACATTGGAGTCAGATTCTCAGCAGATTTCTTCACAGACAGAAAGAATGATCCCTGACACCAACGACTCTTTAATGAACCTGTGAACACCAGACTGGAGCTGATCTGTCATCAGACCACCGAGGACTGAGGAGACACCTGCTGATATGAAGGACCATGATGCTCCTTCATTTAAACTGTCTGTGCTCCCTGTTCTGCCTGTCAGTCCTGACAGGTGCTCTGTGCAGTCTGAGACAATCTGGACCTCCATTCTTCATAAACCTGATCATAAATAATAACAGAGAACTGACCTCAGAGTCTGCAGCCTGCAGTGAGGACTCTGCAGTCCAGAACACAGCTGCTTCACTCCTGAATCCTGTAGGTCGTTGCTGCTCAGGTCCAGTTCTGTCAGATGGGAGGGGTTGGACTTCAGAGCTGAGGCCACAACTTCCCAGTGAGTCTCTGAGAGTCCACAGCCAGAAAGTCTGTGATGACAGAAACATCAGAAAACATGTTATTATGAAAGAGGACACTTTATATGGACTTCATCTGAAGACAGATGGACACGTCCTGTTGGACATGTTGGTCTGCACATCAGTGGCTCAGCTCATCTGATCTGACTGTGTTTGACATGAATCAATAATCCTCATCAGACTGTTAATCTGTGCTGTAATCTGCAGATGAAAGCAGAGAACATGCAGTTCCATTCAGGCCTCCATGCTGTCCACAGTCTGTCAGTGAGATCTGACCCACGTCTGAGTCCACAGAGTCACCATGAGGACGTCTTCATCAGAGACACATTCTGAGTGTTCTTACTGAGCGGCTGCTGCAGCTACAGTTACACACCGATGTCAACAATGATCAGATTTGTATAGAAACACACAAACAGAAGATTAGAAACAACAAGAAAACTTCTTCATTCATTTAACAGCTTTAAACAGAAGCAGCTGAAAAATCCACGTTTTCACAGCTGAAGAACATCTGAGACAAAAACACAGCTGACATGTTGCAATGAACATGTGGACCTCTGAAGAACCACACAGTGTGGATCTGTGAAGACCTGAACCACTAATCTACACTGATTCACAATCATCATCACATCTGGACTCACCGAGCCTTCCTGCAGTTCCTCACAGCTGGAATCAGTCTCCATCGTCCCTGGTCTGTTGTGTTGTACTTCTCCAGGTCCAGCTCCTCCAGAACCTCCTCTGACATCTGCAGCATGTAGGCCAGAGCTGAACAGTGGATCTCAGAGAGGCTCTTCTCTGATCTGGTCTCTGACTGCAGGAACTCTTGGATCTCCTGATGGACTGAGAGGTCCTTCATCTCCATCAGACAGTGGAAGATGTTGATGCTTCTGTCAGGAGAGATTTTATCAGTGTTCATCTCCTTCAGGTTGTTGATAACTGTCTGGATGGTTCTTGAATTTTTCTTTTTCTGACCCAGCAGGCCCCCTAAGAGTCTCTGGTTGGACTGCAGAGAGAAGCCATGAAGGAAGCGAACAAACAGGTCCAGGTGGCCATTTTTACTTTGGAGGGATTTCTTCATGGCTCTCTTCAGGAAGTCATCCAGACATGAAATTTTTGGATCTTTCTTTTTATTTTGCTTTCTCCTGAGTAAAGACTCTGGCTTTGAGTCCAGCAGGAACCGTCTCAGCAGCTCGGTGTTCCCGTTGGTGTAACAGTGGAACATGTAGACTGCAGCCAGAAACTCCTGAACGCTCAGATGAACAAAGCAGTAGACTGTTTTCTGGAAGATAACACACTCTCTTTTGAAGATCTGTGTACAAACTCCTGAGAACACCGAGGCCTCTGTGACATCCAGACCACACTGCTCCAGGTCTTCTTGGTAGAACATGATGTTTCCTTTCTCCAGATGTTCAAAGGCCAGCCTCCCCAGCTTCAGAAGAACTTCCCTGTCAGCCTCCGTCAGCTCCTGAGGACTGGTCTCATGTCCCTCATGGTACTTGTGCTTCTTCCTGATGGTCTGGACCAGCAGGAAGTGTGAGTACATGTCAGTCAGGGTCTTGGGCAGCTCTCCTCTCTGCTCTGTAGTCAACATGTGCTCCAGAACTGTAGCAGTGATCCAGCAGAAGACTGGGACTGCACACATGATGTGGAGGCTCCTGGAGGTCTGGATGTGGGAGAGGATTCTGCTGGACAGCTCTTCATCACTGAACCTCCTCCTGAAGTACTCCTCCTTCTGGGCGTCAGTGAAGCCTCGTACTTCTGTCAGCCTGTCCACACACGCAGGAGGGATCTGATTGGCTGCTGCAGGGCGGGAAGTTATCCAGACCAGAGCCGAGGGAAGCAGGTTCCCCTGGATGAGGTTTGTGAGCAGCACGTGGACCGATGACTTCTGTGTGACATCAGACAGCCGCTGACTGCTGCTGAAGTCCAGAGAAAGTCTGCTTTCATCCAGGCCGTCAAAGATGAACAAAGGTTTACAGACAGCGAGCTGCTCTGCTGTGACCTTCTGTAATGTTGGATGGAAGACATGGAGCAGCGTCAGAAGACTGTGCTGCTCATCTCTGATCAAGTTCAGCTCCCTGAAGGAAAGCAGAACCACCACACTGACATCTTGGTTCTCTGAGCCCTCGGCCCAGTCCAGACTGAACTTCTGCACTGAGAAGGTTTTTCCAACGCCAGCAACGCCATTCGTCAGAACCACTCTGATGGCCGTCTGTTGGTCAGCTGAGGCTTTGAAGATGTCCTGGCACCTGATTGGAGTCTCATGGAGGGTCTCCATCTTGGAAGCTGTCTCCAGCTGCCTGACCTCATGTTGGGTCTGGACCTCTTCGCTCTGTCCCTCTGTGATGTAGAGCTCAGTGTAGACCCTGTTGAGGAGGGTTCCACTTCCTGGTTCATCAGTTCCTTCAGTCACATGTTCACATCTCCTCCTCAGACTGACCTTATGTTCCTCTAAAACCTGCTGCAGACCAACATCTGCTGAAAGACAAGGACCACAATGAGACATCTTTCATGTCTGTACAACACAACACAACCACAAGTCCAGTTTAAGAAAAGAGTCCCACAGCAGACACATGTCCAGTCTTACCTTGTCCTTGTCTTCGTTTTGATCTTGGCAGCTGCTCGTCCTCACAGACGTCGCTCCTCTTCCTCTTTCTGTGGAGACATGTCTTCATCAGTAAATTATTTCTAGTTGTTATTAAAACATCAGAAAGTGTCACTCTCAGAGAAACAGGAAGTCATGAACATGAATGAGCTGCTGTCTTTAACCACTGAGATCTTCCTGCAGGTTTCTGTGAACACACAGAGTCCATAGTGAAAGTCTCTCTGCTGCAGCTGAGACCAGATCAGATTCTAAATGAGGTCTGAATACTTTGAGTTCATCAGAATCATCATGTGGACATGAATGAAGACAAACTGCATCAGTGACATCATCACCGTCCATCAGGACACTATAGAAACTCTCTTACTGTGGATTGAAGGGTCCAGGTTCAGCACTGAAGTCTGGAGGTTCAAATCTGGAATGTCCACTCTTCATGGACTCACAGGTGGATCCTGGTCCTCTGTGTCTGCAAACACAAACTTTCCAAAGTCAGAGTAAAACCTAAGAAGATCAATCCAAACAGAATCAGATGAAACCTGTTTAGAAAGAAACCTTTGTGAAGAGCAGTTTGTTTTTATGAAGGAGAATAAAAACGGATTCAAATAATAATAAATCAGGTTTCATGTGAAGAAATGAGAGCTTTTATGTTGAAGCCTTAAAAGGAGTTTGTGTTGTCTCTGGGAGTTTAACTGGTTCAGAGTGGCAAGCTGTGGCTGAGTTCCTGTTAAAGAACCAAGGATGCAGATGTCCTGTTCATGGCTGATTTATTGACTGTGGTCTGTAATAACAACAAAGTAGAACTCATAATACATATATTCAGCACTCAAATATGTCCCATGAATCATAAAACACAAACAAATCCCCTCACACGAGGCTCACGGATTGTGCGTCTTAGCTAGTTAGCTCACCAACATAACAACATTAATTAGGTCAAGTCAGTTTTATCTTGTTTTACATAAGGTGCCAGATCATAGCAGAATCATTGAAGGTTACCTTTCCTACAGAACAGACAACACCTTGTTCTATTACTAAACAAACTGAATAGCTTCATGTTGTTTGTTTTATGTGCATGGAGGCATGTCATTTCTGTATATGCTTTACTGTCTTTACTGCTTTCTGTCTTCATGCAGGTTTACACCTCATGCTGCTGTCTGTGCACAGAGGCCCGGTGTACTCACACACACACAGACAGGTGTACTCACACACACACAGACAGGTGTACTCACATATACACACAGACAGGTGTACTCACACACACACAGACAGGTGTACTCACAGACACACACAGACACACACACACAGACACACACAGAGACACACACACACAGACAGGTGTGTGTACATACAGGTGAGCACAGTCCTATCAGCAGTTAGAGAGCGTGTGTTTTGTTCACCATTACTTGTGACATGCTAGTTGGATACACTGAACTCCACTGACTGCGCTAGGCTAAGCTAACGTTACTGGTGTCAGCATTATTCTTATTTGTGCCATTTAAATATGCTGTTTACATCCCGCTCTGTAAGCCATGGCGGGACGACTGGATGCTGGGTGCTGTGGGTCTCCTCTCTGCTCTGACTGCAGCTGCTGTGAGGCGGGGAGGAGCTCACAGCTGCACCTCCTGAACGCCCCATGCCGAACTAATGCTTAACTAAACAATACATGATATTAGCTACAAACTCCGGCTGGTTAGAACATCATTCATCTCACCTTCTGGCATCTACACACAGCAATAACCAGGGAGATACTCAGTGAGAAAGAAACTACAATCTCCCTCTGGAGAAACATCACAGCACAGAGTTTCTTCAGCAGGTGTGATGCCTTCAACAGCATCAGGACCACTATGATGCATTCAAGAACATTGGACATATGAAACTTCCAATGAAACTCAGCTCAACAAACAGTCACAGTGTGGCTTTCTAACAAGCCTCAGCTCCCAGCCCTCACTGATCCACATGTGGAGGCAGCAGCAGGTCTCTTACCTTGGACTGAAGGGTCCAGGTTCAGCACTGAAGTCTGGAGGATGATCTTTGGACCAGTCACTCTTCAGAGACTCACAGATGGATCCTTGTGGTCCTGCTCTGCCCTCCTCTTCCTCCGCACCACCATCCATCTTCAGTCAGTCTCAGGCCTGAACCAGGATCACTCAGAGACTGTAACAGTCAGCTTCTCTGCACTGAGCTGGTTTCTAACCTGTGAACAACAAACAGAGGAGCTGGGTTCAGCTGATCCAGGTTTCAGAGCTCACATTTAAAGAGAGATCAAAGGACTGAACATGTTCTCATGCAGATGTTCAGGAGGAAGGTTCTCCTTATGAGTCGGGTCCTGTTCAAGGTCTCTTCCTGACCCTGTTGGTCTTCAGGGGGTTCAGGCTCTGGGTCTGAGAACATTCCAGTACAGACTGCAGTGACACAGCTCGGTTTGGTAATAACTAAAAACATCCTCCAAAATGCAAATATTACCCCCACACTCAATGCTGTGAAAAGGTTTTTAACCATTGGTGGACTGGGACTGGTGATTCGTCTCTTCTAGGTCGTATTTTACTGTCTAAAGCTGAGGGTCTCTGAAGACTCATGAATCCTTGTCCTCCAAGCTTCACACCCCCAGAAGTTATAAGGTGATCTGCTCCATTAACTTTAATCTCATCCTGAAAAATAAAACACTACATTCACAGATCACAAGTAGGAAAACAGAGAACAGAGGGTTAAAAGCTTCAGACTTCAAATCCACTGTTGCTGCTTCCAGGGTCAGAGGGTTAAAGAATGTTTATCTATATGGTGCCATATTCCTCACAGGTTCTTGTAAAGGTCGGCGTTATAAAGGCTCAGGTTTGTGGTCTGTCATTCATCCATGTGTAAGTGCCACTGTGCTGATTAAGGGCAGTGAGAGGTCAGCTGGTCCATGCAGTGCCTTATTTGCACCATAGATGGCGCCATTCTTCCACCTACATCTGTGACGCACCTCACTTAGACTTCCTGTACAGACAGACTGGAGGCAGAGCCTGTGTTCTGTCAGGTCTGGTGCAGATCACTGAGACTCTCCTGGTCTAGTCGATCACCTTAAATCTGCTTCATTTAGCTCTGCATGAATAAGTCTGACATGTTTATTAATAACAGGCTGAACATCACTCAGCTGTTACTTCAGGCTGCTGGAAACACTCCAAATATCAGAGGGAGCTGAACCTCTGCTCCTCTGTAAACCTGTTTGTTTAAAGGGTTCATTTATATTCACCCTTGTGAAGTGAACGCCACTGTTCCTGTGCTGGCTGCTTTTACATGACTTTACTGCATGTGTTGAATCACTGAGAAGCTTCTGTGTCAATAAGAAGGTTTTTCTGACAGTTTATTTGTTGCTCAGGAAGTTTGTCACTTCACCTTCACTACATGGAAACATGAGTCATATCCATGTGCAGCCAGGCTGAACCTTTGTTCAACAAACAGATGAAAACAGGTCTGTGTCAGTGCAGTGACTACATTACCCATGAGTGTTTGCTGCAGGGCGGTGTTTAAACACAGAGGAAGTCGATCAATAACCTGTTGATCAGTTCTCGTCCTCAGCACAAACCATCAGTCAAAGGCTCTGCTCCTGCAGCTGTCTGCAGACCTATCGACCAATCAGAACACAGCGTCTGAACATCTGCCTCAGTGTCAGTGCAGTGACGTCACTGTGAGCGTCTCCCCCCCACAGTCTGTGAACTTTTCTGACTCCTGCTGATTATGAAGCTGTTTCCACACACAGGGACAGACGGACACTGATCACTGACACACTGCTCACACTCCTCCTCCTTCCTCCACCCGCTGCCCAGGCTCTTAGCGGGTTTAAAAGGGTTAATGTGAACAGACACTTTTCAATCTATGCTGTGAACGATGTTATTTTAGAAAACGAAGCAAACGTCGTGTTTCTAAACACCTGCTGTGTGTAAACGGCCTGAACCCGTCTGAAGGGTCCTGAGGCTTCGAGGCCTGGACTCACACAGGAGGCCTGGACTGCGCACTTCCTGACACACACAGACACACACACAACGAGACACACAGACACACAGCCAACACGAGCAGTCTGCTGTCCACGCTCACGCTGACAAACAACAACAACAACAACAACAACAACAGCTCTAAGAAACATGAAGTTTAAACTCACCGAGCCTCCGCCTTCAGCTCTCTGTCCGCTGCTCTTCACTCAAAATGGAGACTGAACAAAGTCACTTTCAGTTTCGATTCTTCCTCCATGTTGTGTAGTTCCAGGAAGAAGGAGCTCCGCCCACTGTACAGCGCTCACAGGCTGAGTTTGGACCACAGGTTCGGAGCAGCAGCGCCCTCATGACCAGAGTTACAAGGATCGATATATGGACAGTGTATCAGCAGAGTCACGTGACCGCTGATCGCTGCTCCTCTTTGATGTGACAGTGTGTGTACAGAGAGAGAGAGGGAGAGAGAGAGAGAGAGAGAGAGAGAGGGAGAGAGAGAGAGAGAGAGGGAGAGAGAGAGAGAGAGAGAGAGAGGGAGAGGGAGGGAGAGAGGGGGGGAGAGAGGAGAGGAGAGAGAGGGAGGGAGAGGGGGAGGGAGAGAGGGAGGGGGGGGGAGAGAGAGAGAGGGGGAGAGAGAGGGAGGGGGGGGAGGGAGAGAGAGAGAGAGAGAGGGGGGGGGGGGAGGGAGAGAGGGAGGGAGGGGGAGAGAGAGAGAGGAAGGGAGGAGGAGAGAGAGGGGGAGAGAGAGAGAGGGAGAGAGGGAGGGAGGGGGAGGAGGGGAGGGAGAGAGAGGGAGAGGAGAGAGAGAGAGGGGGAGAGAGAGAGAGGGAGGGAGGGGGAGAGAGAGAGAGGAAGGGAGGAGGAGAGAGAGAGAGAGGGGGAGAGAGAGGGAGGGGGGGGGGGGGAGGGGGACATGTTCGTGATGATTGATCATGTTCGGCAGGTTGAACACAGGTTGATGGTTCAACAGCAGCAACAGGAGACATGTTCATATTTATTCATCTTCCCTTTGGAGAGCTGTGAGCTTGTGTTGATGTTGTGTGTTTATTGTGACTGCAGGAAGCCACACACCAGGTGCAGCATCATCAATAAAGAGGCGATCGATCACAGCTCCAGCGTTCTGATCGATCTCCCTGGTGACCTCAGTGTTCTGGAGCCTCAGTGGATAAAGCTCTCCCAGCCATCAACACAGCCAGTGTGGGGAAGAACGCTTCAAAAAGTAATCTGTAATGGACTCCGTTACATTACTCAGTCTGAGTACTCTGAATACTTGGATTACTCACACATTGAACTACATTTGAAGTGACTGTATGCAGTGATCAGCCCTGCTGACTGCAGGGGGCGCCATGAAGCATGAAACATGTCCAGACTGCTCCGGCTGACTGCGTCACATCAGTGTTCTGTCAGAGGAGCAGGACGTGATGACGTCAGAGGGACGTTTAAACCACGCAGCCATTAAGCATCTTCATCCTCATCTTCACATCCTCAACCTCATCTTCATCTTCATCAGTCCGGCTGCTCTGTCCTCTCTGTCCACTGACATGAACCAAAAACTTTAGCTGTGATCAAAGATGCTGTATTGATGGTAAGAGCTCTCACTCCAACGACTATTCACCGTCACACACATGAACACAAGCTCACACTGAGCCGAGCGGTCAGAGTCAGACATCTGCTGTGAACAAGATCTTTGTTGTAGAAGAAGTGATGTTTATGTTTCCTCCAGCAGAGAACAGACACGTTAGAGTACTTCAACAGTGGAACTGTAATCCGATTACCACCTCTTTAGACTGTAACTGTAGTGGGATAGTTACTCAGATTTTGTATTCTGATTACATAACTGTGGCACTTGTAATCTGTTACTCCCCATCACTGCTCATGACACATGGGGGCAGCACGACCATCTGCTCCACTAAGAGCTTTCTACCATCAATCATCTCATTTTTGAATTTTTGAAAAATGTTGCATTTTTTAAAAAATGTATTATGAATAATCCACCAATCTGCAGCAGATATTTCACTGGATTATTGTTACAGAATTGTTTCAATTTTTCTCTGTCTTCGTCAGTTTGAAGATGTGACTGAGCAAACCACAGGCGAAAGACGCTTCATGTCTTACAAAGGTTTATTGGAAACACATGAAGAATTAGACACAGTTTAACACTGCACATGCATAATGTGGTCCAGTCTGTTCATCCAGTGGAAGCAGCCTCTGTTCCACCTGGTTCTACATCTGACTGTATTACAAAAGGTTTCCCCAAAGAACAGACCAGTGCTAATCATTAACATAACAAATCTGAACTGTTCATGTTTCAAACATCTGCTCAAATCAAGGCTGAATAAGCACTGACACATTAACCATAAAGTTATACATTCACAAAATATAACAAAATGATCTATATAATCATTGACAATTGAAATATGTATAGTAGGTAAAAAACCCAGCATTAGCTTTTTTGGGAAAATTCCCCCACGACCCCCTTCTACGGGCGATCACGGTGTTCCACTTGCAGTGAACAGAAAACAATGATTAAAGGAATAACTGAACAGATGCACTTTATCAGCATGAGAGTAAAGAGAAGGAAAATGGGGAAACCGACGGTGGTGACACAAGCCCTTCAGCTTACACGTCACATCACGGGATCCCTGAGGCTCCTTCAAAAAGTTCTCTTCCTCTTGGGTTCTCAGGAGCAGCGTTCAGCGTACACACCAGGAGATTCTCCGCTAACAGTCATGGTTTTTACATGCGGGTCAGATCCCTGGTCCTCAGCCAGTTAGGAGAAGCAGAATGTCTTCAGATCCAGATCCTCCTTCCCAGAACATGAAGTCATCATGGTCCTGAGGAGTGAAAGGCAACAGCAAGAATGATGAGGGATTGAAATGCATCAGGCAGCACAGACATAAATCATACAAACTACCTGTCTTATGGTCAGCCAGCAGTCCCAGTGTCCACATCTGGTCTGATCCCTGGTCCTCAGCCACAGCATGCAGTCATTATGAGAAGGGAGGCCGTCAGGCCCGAACATCTGAGCAGCTGTCCTGGAGGTCATCGTGGACCTGAGGACAGAAAAAACAGCAGCCAGCAAAGATCCCACAATAATCACATAAACAGCCACAAGGACTCCTTCAAGGGCCTGTATCAAAGAAAGCTGTTAACACATCTGAAGAAGTCAATAGAAGGTCTTTGTTAGAGTTCATACAGGAGGTAACACCTGCTTCCTCACTGGCTACAGCTTCTGTGGAGGAAACTTGTGTTAATCACATACATCAGATCAGGTTTAATTTCTGGACTGGCCTCCTTCTAGTCCTGGAGACTCATCTGGATGATGAACAGCTGATACCAACACTTGTTTCAGTCCACAGATCAGGTCCCTCTGAAAAAGGCAGCATGATGACCAGCTGCAGGAGACTCATGAGCAGCTCAGGCTGTTCAGGATTCTGTGAACTGTACTTTGACATAATAACACACAGTCTGAGGCTGTTGGGGTCAAAGGTTAATTCATTTTTACTTGTTTTTCAGTGTTCCATTTACTCTCCCAGACTCTGAAGGTGATACAAGGCTTTGAACCACATTCCATCAGCACCCTGTTTTCCAGACCCACCTTTTATTTTCAATAACCACTCGTTTGTATTTTCAGCAAATTCATTTTGCTTTGACCCATACTTCCTGACCAAACCCAAAACAGATTCAGAGACCTGATTTCATCACATTCAATGAACCCATGCAGTAAACCTTGTGCTTTAAACCACATTTTCAGACACCAGTTAGCGTATTAAGGAACTCGCCATTAATCAGTTTCCCTTTGAACCATATGTCATGCTTCCTTTGCTCCTCTTGTAGCAACAACCCAATACAGAACCATGAAAGACCTGATTTCATGACATTCAATGAACCCATCACACCTGGTTTGATTTCATCAGTTTTTGTTTTAAACCACATTCCATCAGCACCCTGTTTTTCAGACCAATAACCACTCGTTTGTATTTTCAGCAAATTCATTTTGCTTTGACCCATACTTCCTGACCAAACCCAAAAAACATTCACGCAAAGACCTGATTTCATCACATTCAATGAACCCATCACCGTGTTTGTACCTTTGAACATTTCCCATCATGCTTTAGTTTCTTACCCTTTGTGTTTTCATCACTTTGAACCATGTTTCACACTGTGTAACACAATGTAACACTTTTCATTTTCAATAACCTCAGTTCTGTCAAGAAATTCAACATTAATCATTTTTGTTTTAAACATGATTTCATTGCACAATTCAACAAACCCATCCAGACCTTAGAACCTCTGAACATCAGACATGTAGACGTTTTCTTGAATTACCTGGTTATTTCATTTTCAACAAGCACCTTTGCAAAGTTTCATGTTTATCCATTTGTGTGTCAGTTACTCACCGTCAGATGGCCAGCAGCAGGCACTCACACTGGTTATAGCAGCTTCATACAGACCCTCTTCCATGACAGTCACAGGCTGCAATGAATCCTTTCAAACAGTAATCAATGCAATTAAATTAATTCATATATAGTGAGTATGAAGAAAGGTGATGACAAGGGTTGAGGGAACTGCTCAGTGGATGGTGGTTTGAATTATGCCATATGTGTGCATACAAACCTTGATGGCCATCTGAAGCTGGCAGCTCTACTCATCCCTACACAGGATGAAGATCACTGACATCAATGACAAGAAGCTGCTCCTTCCTCATGCTTCCCCTGGGTCTTGGCAACTCCAACATCTGGTTCTTCTGTGTCTCTACCAAAAAGCTCACATTCTGACATTTTTCCTGTCTTTACTCAACTCACAGGCCAAAGTGGCTCCATATGTACATTAACATTACACAGTACAACATATTGTTAACTTTAGAGTCTTTTGTAAATCTGCTTTAATATAAGATTTGTTTAACTGTACATCTGCAATAACACCAACATGAAACTGCATTTGATGATGTAATGGGAAAGGCGACAAGAGTTACAAATGACGACTCATCCTGCCGGGTCCAAACGTCCCCCACACACCGTGGAGCTCCGGCGCCTCATCACCCCCCCTCACCTGTGGTAGAGAGAAAAGCCTGTTAAGATGTGAAGCTGGTGGAAACCAAAGCTTCTTCCTGCTAGTTAAACATACGTCAGTGCTTCTTACTTTGTGCAGCAGAGACGCTGCCAGCTCCACTTTGGAAAGACACCAACGTGACAACTGTAGCTGCATCTGATGGTTTAATGGGAAAGGGGACAATAAGAGTTACAAATGAAGAGGCACATGAACACAGACAACACCTAAACATCAAGCTGTGTGTGTCTGTTACTCACCACCTGTTGACCAGCAGCCGTCACTCACTGGTCATAGCATCCACTCACCCTCCCATGGTGGTCAACAGCCTGCAATGAATCCTCACACACTACAGGGATCAATGCATGTTATAAAGCTATAATGTGTGCATACAAACCTTGATGGTCATCTGAAGCTACTCACCCCTCCACAGGATCACAGCCACTGTCCGACAGTAAGAAGCTGCTCCTACTTCCTAGTGCTATCATCAGCCATTTTGTTTATGTTCAAATTTAGTTTAGACTAAAAGACCTTTAAGGATATCAAATCATAATCTATCAAGTCAGCAGTCCTTTTACAGGTCTGTGACACTGGGGAGCAAAAGTTTTCATTTTAAGGTCCCAGAATGATCAAAACAGGGTAAGAAAGTTAATTTAAACATTTAAAACAAGGAGTGACGATAAGACAGACATACACAGAGACAACAGAGACAAACATGAACATGCAATGACAGCAAAGCAGTGAGGACATCGTAGAACATGTTGCAGAATTAAAAACATTCCTGGTGTAGATACAGTTACTTCAACATGTCCTAATGTTTTCTACAGTCACTCTTACATTAAAACCTCCTGATCACACTCATGCATTCTACAAACAGGTGCAGCAACATTTCATACATGTTACATTTAAATGTACAGACATTTGCTGATGTTACAGATCATTGAACTCTTACAACAGATCTAACAGTTTGTCCTGTTCAAGTCATTCTGTCGATGAGCTGAAGGATGGAGGCTTCAGGCTGCTTCTGGATCCAGCTGATCTGTGCCAGTCTTCTTGTAGGAGCCTTCTTCATGCCTTCACTGCCACTCAAAATGGTTGAGAAATGTTCAAAATGAAATATCGCATCAAATTGATTCCATCGATCCATCTTCCAACCACTGATCCGGGGCCGGGTCACGGGGGCAGCGGTCTAAGCAGGGACACCCAGACTTCCCCCCTCGGCGGCGTTCCCAGGCCAGCGGAGCGACAGTCTCCATCAAATTCGTCGTGTGAAATTCAAATTTGTCAAAGTTGAAAATTCTTTCAAATTGGTCAGGTGCACAGTCACTGGGCTAATGACACGTTGGGCAGAGTAACAGACATGTGGCCGACACGGCAGCCCTGTAAAAACCAGCACAATGAAAATGGTCTTACCTTCTGTAGACTTCCCTAGGAGGAACACATGAAAACCAGCACTGAAAGCTGTGTGTGGCAATGGATGGGTTAATGTGGATGTGTGTGCAAAAAGAAGGGGGGGGGGTCTTGTGGAGCTATCAATGACAACCAGTTTGGGTAGTTTAGTTCTCATGTGCCAGAAATTCAAACTACACAACATGGTGCTTTCAAAGATAACTTTACAAGGTGTGAGTGTGTGAGAGCAGCAAAGCAAGAAAAGACAGTGGGAAACAGGCACAGAGGCCACGACAGGCTGAGGAGGACAGAGACCAGAGGCCCACTTCACTGAGAAGGTTCAGGAAACTGCATTTACAGGTGGACTCTGGCAAGACCAGAGAAGCGGGGTGAGGAGACTCAGCAGTTATTCAACTACCACTCAGGTAGGTCCATCACTTCAGGCTCAACATACTCAGGTTCCACTACACCTGCTCTGTGAAATGGGCCCATAACACATCAACATAGCAACACATCAAAGGCCAACATCTGATTAAAGGCCTTTAAGACCTAAAAGATCTTAAACACCTTTTGCAGATTGAAATGAACATTTCTTTGCGCAAGACTAAAACCCTACCATAACGGGAGAGGGTGAGGAAGAGAGAAGACAGAGCGAGTGGCACACGGGCCAAAGAGCACAGATAAGACAAGGTACTTACAGTTTGAAGATGAACGCACACCTACACTGAACCTATTCGACGCAACCACTGGTGACCACGCTGGACTTGATGAAGGCAGGGCTCCTCTTCAGGTCACAGAAATGAACTTTAACTTGGTCGACGTAAAGGATTAACTATTTAATATTTAAACTACTACCAACCTAACTGAAACATTAATGGACACATCATGGATGACTTCATTCACATTTTAAAACATCAACACTGTAAATTAGAGAGAGTCAGAGGAAAGTTGTTGGAAATGAAAGGTTTGGCTCAGCGGCCAGGAAAAACCCAAGAGTCAAATAGAAAACATTACCATCTTACCGTTTGTTGATGTGTTTGCTTGTAGATCAGACTAAAAAAACAACATAAAAACAAGCTTTAATACCTACACATATTAAACACTCATCAACCAGATGATTAAATGAACCTTCAACCTTTCAATGCAGAGCAATACTTAACGTGTGTGAAAGACCATTATAAGGTCAAGAACATTTCATATATGACTTGTTGGATTTAGATCAACCTTTTTAAAACTAAGCAAATCTCCTAAATATTAATCACATCATTGGAGTGGTTCATAAAATGTTCTTTCTTCTAACCAGAGCAGCTGCAGGAGTCTCATCTGACATTAGCATTAAGCTAACCTGCTGCTAAAGGGGGCTGTTTCATAAACACATGTTAGTCTCTGTAACATAATCCCAAGTCTGACTTGTCTCAGAATTATAACTTATGACCTAATTCAACCTGTTATGAAAATAAAATACATATTTCTGAGGCTTTCCTCCTAACATCCTCCATCAGCAGTAATCCATGAACAGAAACATTCATTAGCATTAGCTGCTAACAAAGGTTGCATTTAGGGCTTCACTGACCGTTATGTGAGAGCCTCTGCTTCCCTCTGGAGTTTGGACCGACTCATCCTGCCGGGTCCAAACGTCCCACACACACCGTGGAGCTCCGGCGTCTCATCGCCCCCCCTCACCTGTGGTGGAGAGAAAAGCCTGTTAAGATGTGAAGCTGGTGGAAACCAAAGCTTCTTCCTGCTAGTTCAACATACGTCAGTGCTTCTTACTTTGTGCAGCAGAGACGCTGCCAGCTCCACTTTGGAAGACACCAACGTGACAACTGTCGCACAACTGAAGCTCCGGCACCATCAGAGCACAGCTCCTGTGAAAGAGCAGCACAGTTTAACTCCACAACATTCAAAGCTTTGTACATTTTAGATCCTCAATCATTAGTGACACGATGGATAATGCATGAGGAGAACCAAGCAGTGAAGCTCCCTTTAAAACACCTTCAAAGTCAGAACATGACCATGTCAGAGACTTCTATAGGAAAACACACACAGTGCTTTGAAGGAGCCAGTTTGGTCCAATATGAACCCATCAGTGGTTTTACATCATCACAATAAAGGTTTCACAAATAAAAAAACTGTTGTGCATTTGTTTACCCCTGCAGCACAATCTATGATTGGACCTGGTCTAGATGAGGGAGTGCATCAACAGGACATGACGCCAAATAAGAATATAGTATTATAAATATGTATGTATTATATATAACCACAAAACTTCATTAACCACAGTGTAGATGCTCAGCTGTTTTAATGCTCAATCTAATTTAATTAAAAGAATTTACATTATAACAGTACAAGAGTCAGAAACATGGCACCATGTGGCACACTAGCCTAACAAGCTAACACACCTGACAACAATTAAGCAATTCCGACTAGCATTAGCTGCTAACGTTGCTCGCAATCAAAGTATTAACTGATCTGAGAGAGCTTCTCTTTAAAGTTTGGACCGGGTCATGAGGCTCACAGAAACCTCAGCTGGTTAATTTATGTTAGCTTTAAGTTTAAAAACTTAATTAACACAACGTTATGGTACAAAAGTCAGAACCAGGCCACCATGCACAGCACTGGTTCAAACTGGCCTAACAAGCTAACACACCTGACAACAATTAAGCAGCGTCGATTAGCGTTAGCGGCTAACGTAGCTCGCAATCAAGCCATCACTGACCTTAAAGCAGAGTTTCAGCTTCTGTTTGGAGTTTGGACCGAATCATTCTGAGTCCAAACGTCCCACGAACCCTGTGGAGCTCCCGCGGTTCATGTCCTCACCTGTCTGCACGGACTGAAGGCCGCAGCTCCTGTGAGGGAGGTGGAGCAGCGGATGCTAATGACGAATTAGCATCAGAGCGGCACAGACGCGGCGACGTGATGACGTCATCCAATCAATACGCACAACTTCCGGGACTTAAAAGACAACGGAGATCAAATAAATAATAAAAAGATTCATAAATCATTGGTTATTGATCCACGATCAGGTGAAACGGGCAGGAAGAGAACAAATAAAGAAACATTTCACTGATATTACTGCTGTTGTTATTTTACTACATTAAATATGATCAAAGAATGTGTTCATGTGTGTTTTAACCGTTTTTTCCTTTTCGTTGCTTCATTCAGAACAAACCCTTGAACACTGCTGCACTGACTGTTTATACACTTCTTGTTTTGAGGTGTTCTAAGTTCATGTTTCACCTTTTTGGTTCTCTCTGCATTTTGTAACAGGCTGAATACATTTAGAGCATGGATTAACTAAAATAGCAAACATATAATATTAGATAAACGCTGGTTTAAAAGTAACATAAATATGATGTTTGTATATAAACACATGATCAGGTCAGGCTGATGTAGCAGCAGCGCCCCCTGCTGTTGGAATAAAAAGCTTCATTCAGGGCTTTGCATGTTCTCCGACCAGCTTTATTGCTGCGTTTCCTTTACTTGTGCTAGTGTCCCCAAAAAGGAGGAGCAGCCTCCACCCTGGTCCCACACCGCGCCTGGTTTGTTCCTGAGCAGGTCCTCAGCCTCCTCAGGCTCTGCACCTGGTAGAGCGCCTTCAGCTGGATGTCACTCAGACTGGTTCCGGCCTGCAGGGAAGAAAACTCAAACAAAACAACACCGCTCAACTTTTCCACCACATAAATAGAGTAAACTGACAGAGGAAGAATGGCAGCCTGGTCTGAGGGGATGGATCTCAGTAAGAGAGAAGGGATCAGGGTTTTTGTTCATCATCCTCAAAGAGTTAAACTCACTCACCTGCGGTCTGTGTAGAAGTATGAGAGATAATTTACTGTGTTTCTCTCCCCCTTCTTCTCCTTCATCCCTCCTTCACTCCTCTTCTTCCTTGCTCCACACACAGTGCTGACTCAGCAGTGTGATGTCCTCTCTGTCACAGTGATGGTGGCAGATGAAGCGATGAAGAGTAAAAAGCTGAAGAACTCATTGCTTCAAAGATACTGTGTTTGTTTCTAGCAGAGGATGGTTCTGATCCATCGACCTCTGGGTTATGGGCCCAGCAGGCTCTGCTGAGAAACACCCCAGATGGGACTCGAACCCACAATCCCTGGCTTAGGAGGCCAACACTGGGGCTGGACATGGACATGAGGGTGTTAATGCTGAGTCCTTGTGCAGCTTCAGACAGTGTGTCTCAGTAAGTATCACTCACACCATCCAACATGTTCTTGTACTTTTGGGGTGAGGGGGGTTGAGGTTTGGTCCAGACAGTCCCACTGATCTGACCTACAGCTGCACCGTCACCACACGCAGGAACAGCAGCAGAGCTCTGATTAAATCTGGTCTGTTAGAGACAACTGTTAGAAACTCAGTCTGGACAGACATTATTAACCCTTTAACCTCTGTGTGTTTCTGTGTTTCAGCCTCCATCAGTGGTTCAGACTCTGAAACAACAATCAGCTGCTCTGCTTCAGACATTTCTCTGCACGACCTCATCTGGAGATTCAACCACAGTCAGACCATCCTGACCAAGACCAGGACTGAGACCAAGCACACGGTCTCAGAGGAGTGGAGGCAGCATGTGAAGAGTGTGTCAGAGTCAGGCAGCCTCACCCTGCAGCACTTATCCTCCAATCAGGAGGGACTATACACCTGTGAGCTCACTGATGACGAGGAGACCATCACCACAAACACCTTTGTGAGGACAGAGAGGAATACAGGTAGAACAAATGACATGACATCAAATGCACCATGAGGCGTTCAGGGACACACTAACAGACTGACTGGGGTTATTATGGTTGCAGCCATCTGTGTATCAGCGGTCATCTGCCTGGTGTTGAGATGGAGGCTCAAAAAGGTAACAGCTGTTTTCAACAGATCTTTGTTCCACACACAGAACTGCAGGTCATGACGTCACATGACTTCCTGTCCACAGAGCGTCCGGCTGTGACTGTTATTAAATGCAGGTGTGTCAGTTTGTGATGTGAGTCTTCAGACTCTGCAGCTCCATCAGCTGGTTGCTCCTGCTCCACCTTGATGCTCCACTCTGATTCAATCAGGAGGAGTTTCTGGAACAAAGTTCTTTTTTCATGTTTCCCTGTTCAGTTTAAAAGGCGTCCAGCAGTGGGCGCTGTTCCTCAGTCTACAAAGGCACAGCAGACCGTGGACACGCTGCAGAGTTGGTGAGATAGGACTGCTCTGTCTCTCTGTGTCCTCTCAGTTTGGTTTGGACACTCACACAGGAAGGTTGTCTGCCCCCTGCTGGTCAGAGCCTGCAGTGCTGACCTTCACATGAACTGTTGCAGAAGCATGAACAGGACGACGTGATGTCAGAGGAAGTAAAACAACTCTCAGCTCTGCAGCGCCGCCCTGTGGAACCTGTGTGCTGTGATTTTTTTCCAGGTTTTATTCATTGACAGTAAAAACTATGGACAGAGCTTCCGTGACGTCACCCGTTTGTCTCTGAAGAGCCGTTTTGAGGCTCGTGGGAGGTTCCGAGACATGATGACCGCCGCCATGTTGGCAGCGTCACGTCCGCCAAAACTCCAAATATGGACAAAGAGGGGGAGCACGAGCGGGGTTTAGGGGGGCGGGCGATTGTGGAAGCAGGAAACAGCGTCTTCTGTCATTGACCTGCTGCTGTTGTCATTGTTCAGTTTACTGCTGCTCTCTTTATGTCTTGCTGTAATTACTGTACATTGTGTAATTGTGATATTCTCTCCACAGCTCTGTGATCTTATGACCAAAATTTATATATTGTCAATAAACAGAGCTTTACCGTCCTTGAACAGGTCTTACATATGATTGGTGTTCAGACTGAAGTAGAGCAGGTGTCTGGTGATGTGAGGTAGCTGAATATCTGCAGGGAGCAGACTGCTCTGTAAACACCAGAGGAAATGCACTGAAGACTCATAATAAAGATTCAGTGCTAACTGGCTGTGCTAATGCTAACTGGCTGTGTAGCATCGCTGCCCTTGTTGGTTTTAGCAAATCTAACCTGCAGTAATTGCCATGTTTGATGATGTTATGTATTTATTCTCGCTGTAACTCAGCACTGACGCTTATTACTTCTCTGGTGCACAGATCAGGAAGAGAGTGACAGCCAGCCGATCCTTACAGGGTCCACCAGGAGGCCTGCATGATGTGTTTAGCGTCTCATCGCTTCCACAAATTATTAATATTCTCCCTTTTGATGCGACACTGTCTACAACTTTGCCTGGTGTCAGTGTTTTGCAGCCGGTCACGTCAATACGATAGATAGCGGGTGTTGAGTTTAACTGACCACAGGTCCGATGTTCCCTGAAGGCACCATGGCCGAGCTAAGGCCTCAGCATCATTGTCATGCTGTCACTCAGCAGTCCACACCCATGTCCCAAAACCTCAAAGGTGAAAAAAGGAGAGGCGAAAGTGAAAAAAGATTTGAACCTGAAGAAACAAGATGTGAAACTGTAAAAAATTAAGATCTGAATATATATACCCACAAAGACAAAGCATGAAGACGTGTGTCTGTCCAACAAGCCTTCATGTGACTTTACACACTTAGACTGGAGGCTCACTGCTACACAACACAAACAACCAGCCCACAACAACAACAACAACACAACAGAGGAGGTGTGGAAGGAGCATCCAGCTGGAAGAGGAGGACAGCCTGGAGACAGTTTGTCCACATTCAGACCATGATGGGAGCAGCTGATGTGAGTCTCTGCTCCGTCTGCAGCCCCACAGTCAGAGCACAGCAGTGGACACAAAGAGACACACAACAACACAAACATGCTGCAGCGCTGCAACGTGTGTGGACGTGAACACAGCTGATGGTTCTACAGTTCAGACTCTGTCAGTGTTTCTGCAGCATCCGGTCCAAAGACGTCAGCCAGAACTGATGGTTTACAGACTTTTAATGATTCCTCACAGGACATGAACCAAAGTCAGAGCTGAGCACAAAGTCAACAACTAAACCATGTGTCACATTAAACATCAGCCACATTCATCAAAACCAAGGAAGGATAACCTGTGAGGACTGAAACACTGCAAACGGATCCCTGTGAGGGTCTGAGCAGAACCAGCTGACCTGAGTTCTATGACCCGAGTCATACTGAACTGAGACATTTGACAGACCAAAGTGGAAGGGGATCCACCAACTGAAATGATTACCGAGTTATTGAGGTGTGAATAGGTAAATGTATGTGACAGGGTTAATGTATTATTGTTAAATGTTAAAGGGTACCTACATGCAGTGAGGTCGATAAGTTCTCCTACTTAGAAATCATGGAGGAGTCTAGAACTTTCAGCACAGGTGCATTTCCACTGTGAGAGACAGAAAAATAAAAACCGGAAATCACTTCGTATGATTTTTTAACAATTTATTTGTAAATTACTGTGTCTAATAAGTCTTTGATCACTTGCTGATCAGCCAGATTTCTGACCCTCAAAGACCTGTTATTGTGCGTTTAAATAGTCCAGCTACACTCTGCTCATCATTCTAAATCAGTAGCACCTGTTTGAGCTCGTTAGCCGTCATAAAGACACCTGTGCACCCCACAATCAGCCAAAGTCGTAGCAACATGGGCAAAACCAAAGAGCCAAAGAGAGAGAGATACTCTGAGACGTCATGGTTGAAATCATGCATCACTGAAGGTTCCCCTGCTTAAACCAGCACATGTCCAGGCCTGTCTGTTCCCTCAGTCAGAGCATTGAGGGTGGGTCGAGGCTGGGTCTTCCAACATGACAATGACCCAAAGCACACAGCCAGGACAACCAAGGAGAGGCTCTGTAAGAAGCATATCGAGGTTCTGGAGCGGCCTAGCCAGTCTCCAGACCTAAACCCAACAGAAAATCTTTGGAGGGAGCTCACACTCTGTGCTGCTCAGCGACAGCCCAGAAACCTGACAGATCTATTGAAGATCTGTGTGGAGGAGTGGACCAGAATCCCTCCTGTGTGCAAACCTGGTGAAGAACTACAGGAACCACTGGACCTCTGTAACTGTTAACAAAGGCTTCTGTACCAAATATTCAAATGTTTTGACCTTAAGTGATCAAATTATATTGACCTCACTGTACTTACCTTGCTGCCTAAGTAAGAGTTAAAGGTGAAAAGATCCCACAGAACTAACCTGAACACTTAACTCTTTTCTTTAGGGAGCAGGTAACTCCAAGAAAAACGGAACAAACAGAGATAACTAGCTGAGAATTAAAGTAACTGTTTCTACCATTAGCTCTGCAGAATATTAAAGACCGGTCTGAGATAAACAGACAAAACCAGAACAAACCAGCATTTAAATAAGAAGGACCAAACCAACAGGACATTTGATACTGTTTGTTTATTTTACACTGTAATACTGTACTGTAGATATTCATTGATATTTATTGATACATTTATTGATTTTTTTTATTACTATATTAACCTGCTTAATATTTGTTGTTAAGTAAACTGCCGGCTTATCTACAGCTAGTCACTTCTTTCCAGTGACACAAGTGTTACATGAGCACAAAGTCAACAACTAAACCATGTGTCACATTAAACATCAGCCACATTCTTCAACACCTTACTCAGAGTGCAGCTCAACACAACACATCCTCTACACTGTGACACACAACACACCTTGATGGCCCCTTGGACTGAGGCTTTACTCCTGGTCTGGTTCTTTTTAACCCTTTATGCTGTCAGTTCTATCAAAATAAAGGTCTGGCTCAGCAGGAAATATCAAAATAAAAGCTTTAAATGCCTGTAATCATGTACATATTACTTTGGGGTCATTTACAGTTTCTGTCAGAAATGTTGATAAATTGTTCATTTTCAGGATTTATTGAACTGATCACAGATGTTAGCTTCATGATCAATCAATAGATAGATAGAACCAGCAGCTGATCAAATGAGTCCAAACCCAAAGAGACCCTGAGAGAACCACCATGACAGACTGACAGAGTTCAAGATGGAAGCAGGGTCAGAGCAGAAGACACCTGAAGACCTCCTTCAAGTTCTGAACGTCTCTTCAACGTGGACGGACTCTGCAGCTGCTCTTCAGGGAGAAACATCCACCTTTAAGTGAAGCAGTTCAGTGAAGACGAGCTGTCAGACTGACGGAGCAGAGAGAGCTCCACCTTTACTGAGACACAGTCTGACTGCTGCCAGAGACCATCTGAGGAGGAGGAGGAGGAGGATGATGATGATGATGATGATGATGATGATGAGGATGATGATCTCCCTGTGTGGATTATCAGGACACACTCCGTCCTCTTCATAACCTGTAGAGAGAATGAGTGTGGAGGTGAGTGAGTGTTGACAGAGACTCCCTCCATCAGCAGCATCATCCAGTATAAAGAGCAGCAGGACTTCAGTCCTGTTCAGAGCAGCAGGACTTCAGTCCTGTTCAGAGCAGCAGTGCAGCAGCTGCTTCCTTCCAGCTCTCATGTTAACGTGTTGGAGTGAACACACTGAGCTCCGAGCTCACAGAGCTGCAGACTTTTAGCATCAAGTCTGTGTCCTCTGCAGGTTTCACTCTCAGTGGAGACAGACTGCTGAGTCATCAACACAGACTTTACTGAGGACGTCCTGCTGTCCCATTTAAAGACAGAGTCTCTGTGTGCTGATGGACGTCTCATCTGTCTCTGACAGAGAGACATGGAGGTCACCATTCTCACAGCATCACTGAGGGAAGCAGCCAATCAGAAGGCAGCAGCTTCACAGGAAACACTGGATCTGTGATACTGACTGTGTTTAGTACAAAACAGCTGAAAGCAGCACAGACTGACTCCACCCCTCTACTGACCTCACAGTCTGCAGCCTGCAGTCTGGACTCTGCTCAAGATCCAGCAGCTGCTTCACTCCTGAAAGCTGCAGGTTGTTTCCTCTCAGCTCCAGCTCTGTCAGATGGGAGGGGTTGGACTTCAGAGCTGAGGCCAGAGAAGCACAGCTGATCTCTGACAGACTGCAGTTCTCCAATCTGAATAAAGAATAACAGATGAAATGATTGATAATCAATCAGATGAGTTTCAATGATCAGATGAACATTATTGTGTCCAAACAGCCTTTAAGGTTAACTGACTTTAACAGAGGACGTTTTCTACATATTAACAAACACTTGTTTTTATAACAGCAGAGTACATTTAAAACAGGAGCACCAAAAACATGAACAAAAGTACATTTACAGCTTTATGAACAGAAGCTCTGTGAGGATTTAAATTAGACATATAACAGTATCAGACAGAGAACTGACCTCAGAGTCTGCAGTCTGCAATCTGGACTCTGCAGAAAACCACACAGCTGCTCCACTCCTGAATACCGCAGATGGTTGTAGGTCAGGTCCAGATGTGTCAGATGGGAGGGGTTGGACTTCAGAGCTGAGGCCAGAGAAGCACAGCTGATCTCTGACAGACCGCAGCCCTCCAATCTGAATAAAGAATAACAGATGAAATGATTGATAATCAATCAGATGAGTTTCAATGATCAGATGAACATTATTGTGTCCAAACAGCCTTTAAGGTTAACTGACTTTAACAGCTATCAGAGGACATTTTCTACAGTTTCTGTAACAGACTGAATTTAGGAATTTAGGATGATTCTATTTATACGTCCACACAAACCCCTGTTGAACTTAGTAATATTTTACAAGTCGAACTGAGACGAATTGAAAATTGGATGAGGGACATAAAATGGTGACTAATGCAGGGAAAAGTAAATGTATGGTGTTGGGATCCAGGTCTCTGGTAAAGATCCACCTGTGTTGGGTCTGACTGGGGGGTGCTGTAATAGAACAGGTCACTGAGGTAAAGCTACTCAGTGTGACTGGTGACAGTTTGTTGAATTGGAATAGTCATATAAATCAAACATTATTGAGTCTGGAGGTGTCAAGCACTGTAGAAAATGTATTCCAAATCCAGTGATGAGAACACCAGTATGTTATAAGAACACTGTTTTGAAGTCTACAGACCCCAGGAAGAAGAGCTACTGCTTTGGCAGCAGTTAATGGGGATCTTACTAAACTAGACTGGATTTAGGTCAAGAACAGAAACCAGTCTTAGCTCTGGCTAACAGGGGACTCTGTGTCTGAGTGCATGAAGCAGGATCATGTTGGACAGTAGGGTCGGGCGGTTTCAGCTAAATCTTCCTGAGTGCTTGCCTGGTCCCGTCTCCACTGTGCCTGCATAGAGAGGGGGGGTGTCTGCACAGAGCTCCATCAAAACAGCTGCTGTAGCCTACAATTCACTGCAGGTAAAGTGCATTATAAACTGCCTGGAACAGGTAGCCATCTTTGTCAGTTAATATCTGTGTTCACTGTCTTCCTCATAGCTCTTTCTCTCTCTCTCTCTCTCTCTCTCTCTCTCTCACGTCATGTTCATGAACTTTATCAAATGTCTCCAAAAGTAAAATACATTATACTACTGAAGAAAAACTGTAGATTCAACCACACAAGGCATCAAATAAAATATGTTTAATATTTGATCCTATTTTTTATATAAGTGGATTGCACTTTTTTATTAATGGTATTAAAAATGATACTGTCGCTACCTGTGTGCCCCGCCGGTATACCTTAATACCTTAATACCTTAATACCTTAATACCACCCAACCCTACTGGACAGGAAGTAAAGTTCAGCTCTCTTTCCTGTCATGTGTGCAGCCTTTGGAGGCCTCAGCTCCAGGGCACAGAAACTATCTCTGACATGTAAACCAGAGGAAGTGAGTGAGCACAATAACAAAAGACATTCACTGACTGGAAGGAGCAGAAACGACTGGTTACATGATCCTTGAAGAACAACACATAATCTGAACTGTATGTACACTAACATGTACGACACACTCATTCATATGCAGCATAAGAAGATTCATATTACTGTATTACAATATGGACCAAAGCTTTATGGATGGAAGCTCTGTGAGTTTTACAACAGTATCAGACAGAGAACTGACCCCAGAGTCTGCAGTCTGCAATCTGGACTCTGCAGAAAACCACACAGCTGCTTCACTCCTGAATCCTGTAGATTGTTCCAGCCCAGGTCCAGATGTGTCAGGTGGGAGGGGTTGGACTTCAGAGCTGAGGCCAGAGAAGCACAGCTGATCTCTGACAGACTGCAGCCCCCCAATCTGAATAAAGAATAACAGATGAAATGATTGATAATCAATCAGATGAGTTTCAATGATCAGATGAACATTATTGTGTCCAAACAGCCTTTAAGGTTAACTGACTTTAACAGCTATCAGAGGACATTTTTTACAGTTTCTGTAACAGACTGAATTTAGGAATTTAGGATGATTCTATTTATACGTCCACACAAACCCCTGTTGAACTTAGTAATATTTTACAAGTCGAACTGAGACAAATTGAAAATTGGATGAGGGACATAAAATGGTGACTAATGCAGGGAAAAGTAAATGTATGGTGTTGGGATCCAGGTCTCTGGTAAAGATCCACCTGTGTTGGGTCTGACTGGGGGGTGCTGTAATAGAACAGGTCACTGAGGTAAAGCTACTCGGTGTGACTGGTGACAGTTTGTTGAATTGGAATAGTCATATAAATCAAACATTATTGAGTCTGGAGGTGTCAAGCACTGTAGAAAATGTATTCCAAATCCAGTGATGAGAACACCAGTAGAATCATTAGTTTGATCACATTTAGATTATTGTTCAATCATTTGGTCAAGTACAACTGAAATGAACTGAAGCAAAGTGCAAGTTGCTCAAATAAAGCAGCTGGTGTAGTTTTAAGCTGCCCTTTCAGGACTAGTGTTAGAGAACTGAATACCAGCTAGTTTGGCTAAGTGGAAACGGTAGGATTCATTATTCTGTTATTAACTTTATTAGAAACACTGTTATTACAAAAATGACAAAAATACTTTACAGCAGACTGTTGAATGGTTGAAGGGAAAAACTATGGAACTTATGAACCCTATAGTAGCATAACTGTAACTGTGATAAGGAATAATGTAGAGCTGCTGTTTCACTGTTTTAGTTTTTAGTACGTTGCTGTACTGTCATGTAGGAATGTGTGCACTCCATTTTGTCTATATAACGTATTGTTTTATGTTAAGAATACTTTTTGAAGTCTACAGAGCCCAGGAAGAAGAGTTACTGCTTTGGCAGCAGTTAATGGGGATCTTACTAAACTAGACTGGATTTAGGTCAAGAACAGAAACCAGTCTTAGCTCTGGCTAACAGGGGACTCTGTGTCTGAGTGCATGAAGCAGGATCATGTTGGACAGTAGGGTCGGGCGGTTTCAGCTAAATCTTCCTGAGTGCTTGCCTGGTCCCGTCTCCACTGTGCCTGCATAGAGAGGGGGGTGTCTGCACAGAGCCCCATCAAAACAGCTGCTGTAGCCTACAATTCACTGCAGGTAAAGTGCATTATAAACTCTCTCTCTCTCTCGTATTAAAAATGATACCATCACTACCTGTGTGCCCCGCTGGTATACCTTAATGCAGGGGTGGCCAAACTTTTTTCGGGGAGGGCCAGATTCGATAATGCGAAACTCTCCGAGGGCCAGCAGTCCATGATGTCATTATTTTAAACAATAAAAACTGTGTATGCTGTTTTGTAATATGTTACATCTTACACAGCAAACAAAATAACATCTTAGCATTCAGATGAACAGATCAGAAAATGTTATCTGAATTTACAGCATAAATTTAAAACATTCAGAAACTGTGTGGTTGTGATAACAGAGCAACAAGTTATTGACTCTACTGTGAAGGTGAGATCTGATCATATGTGCAGGTCTGGTTTAGGAGCAGCAGACATCAGTAAAATGTCAGGTAGACCAGGTGGGAGTCATTTAGTGCTGATCTCAAAGGGTCTGTAATTTAATGTTTACACAGGTTTGCAGTGCATGGCAACGAGACGTAAAAACGTGATGACGTGCCTTACGACAGATGCGTACTGAATGATGGAGTCTTTTTGAGAGAAGTGCCGCGTCTCTGTACAGCTGACAGTTTAATAACAGAGAACGTTAACAAGCAAAGACGGACTGCTCTGCTGCTCCAGTAAAACATCACAGTTTATCACAGACAGTCTGCTCACACGACACAAACTAAATTCATGGTTTACAAATGTTCGCATTTCTGGAGAGTTGCTTTTATCCAGCCGCCGGTAAAAAGGCCCGAGGTCAGGATGCAGCCTCCCCGTGCAGCAGGGAGCAATGAGCGTCCCCCTCCCTCTCCATCATGTTGCTTTAACTTCTGTAAGCCCCCCAGTACTCCGGCACATTCCCCAGAGAGGGACGCTCAATGCTGCACGGGGAGGTTGCTCTCTGGCCGGGCAGCACGCTCCCATGCACCCCGTCCATGAATTCTAATAGGGCTACTATACTACAACTAATAATAACAATATAACGTGCGCACGTTATACATAATTCGTGGCCACAATTTATTTCTTTTTGACCATGTCACAGAGGGGCTCCTAGTTTTGGAGAACTTCACTTGTACAGACGCTCTCTGATAGCAGGTTGTATGCAGAAGCATGTTTAGTCTCGTAGTGAATTGTGTTGAAGTGCTGAACCGGTGTTTTGCACCTTCGGAGCCCTCTGCGTAGCTGGAACCAACAACCAAGCCCTGCAGCCCCGCGTGACGCACCATGATGCAGACAGAGAGAGACAATGTTCTGCTCGGAGAATCATGCAAACATTACACAATGAGTTAAAAACAAAAACAAGAAATGCCTGTTGATTTTGTATGATTTACTCTGTTTGGCTGGCGGGCCAAAAATAACACATTTTAAGATAGAAGCCGCGGGCCATAGAAAATCCGACCGCGGGGACGTAGTTTGGACACCCCTGCCTTAATACCTTAATACGGCCCAACCCAACTGGACAGGAAGTAAAGTTCAGCTCTCTTTCCTGTCATGTGTGCAGCCTTTGGAGGCCTCAGCTCCAGGGCACAGAAACTATCTCTGACATGTAAACCAGAGGAAGTGAGTGAGCACAATAACAAAAGACATTCACTGACTGGAAGGAGCAGAAACGACTGGTTACATGATCCTTGAAGAACAACACATAATCTGAACTGTATGTACACTAACATGTACGACACACTCATTCATATGCAGCATAAGAAGATTCATATTACTGTATTACAATATGGACCAAAGCTTTATGGATGGAAGCTCTGTGAGTTTTACAACAGTATCAGACAGAGAACTGACCTCAGAGTCTGCAGTCTGCAATCTGGACTCTGCAGAAAACCACACAGCTGCTTCACTCCTGAATCCTGCAGGTTGATGTTCTCACTCAGGTCCAGATGTGTCAGATGGGAGGGGTTGGACTTCAGAGCTGAGGCCAGAGAAGCACAGCTGATCTCTGACAGATTGCAGTCCCCCAATCTGAATAAAGAATAACAGATGAAATGATTGATAATCAATCAGATGTGATCAGTTTCAATGATCAGATCTACATGTGTGTGTCCTCATCAACATGTCAGCAACATTCACACCTGTTCATGTCAACACAGATCAATAACCTGCTGCTGACCTCAGTCAGTCAGTCATTACAGGATCAATATCAGATCACACATGTTGGAGCACAAACTGTTCATCATTTCATTCCAGCCAATCAGAGAGCTTCTTACATGGACAGTTATCTTTGTCTGACAGTTTTCAGCAGAAAGTGTCACAGACAGAATAAATGGAGGCTAGAAGAAGAAGCTGAATGACAGAAACCTCAACAGCTGAGGAAGAGGAGGCAGAAATGGAGACGATGAAGACATTTACACCATTTTAAACATCAGAATAAATTCTATAATCTCAGATTATTCTGTCAATCCTCTTATCCTTTATTAATTTCAATCATTCATTATTCATTGATTTCAATGATGTCCTCCATGTTCTTATGATGTTTGTGAAAACCTCTTTCATTGATTGATAGATTAATCATTCATGTTTGAACCCAAACTGGAAGCTGCTTCCACAGCTGAGCTGCCTGACAGCTAAAGGCTTGTCTACATTCTACTGTGATGAATCCTAGGAACTACAAGTAAAGATCTGAGATCTGACTGTTCTGTTAGGAACATACAGTTCTATCAGGTCCTGCAGAGTTTATGGAGCTAGTCCATGAAGAGCCTTGTAGGTAAGGAGAGGGATCTTGAAGTTTATTCTTGAGTCCACTGGGAGCCAGTGAAGAGAAGCTAGAACAGCAGAGATATGATCCTTTGGCTGCTTCCTGTCAGAACTCTAGCTGCTGCTTCTGGATCAGCTGCAGCTGTTCATGCAGTGATGTGGACATCCTGACAATAGTCAGCTGCAGTAGTCCAGTCTAGAAGTAACAAAAGCCTGGAGGAGGTTTTCAGCATCACTCTGAGAGAGGATGCTCCTGATCTTAGTGATATTACAGAGGTGGAAGAAGGCGGTCTGAGAGACCTGTTTCATATGAGGGATAAACCACATGTCCTGATCAAAGAGAACTCTGAGGTTCCTCACAGTCGGACTGGAGGACAAAGTCTCCAGAGAGAGAATGTTATCAGATAATCTAGATCTGAGATGTTTGGGCCAAAAACAATGAGCTCAGTTTGGTCTGAGTCTAACAGTGAAACGTTGGAGGTCATCCAGTCCTTTCATAGACAAACATGTTCATGTCTGTTTCTATAGAACCTTTGATTGTACTTATAGATTACTGAACATCTACAAGTGGTCCATCCACAGAAGCAGACTGAGGGCTTTGTTCTTTATCTGTTAACATTGGAGTCAGATTCTCAGCAGATTTCTTCACAGACAGAAAAAATGATCCCTGACACCAACGACTCTTTAATGAACCTGTGAACACCAGACTGGAGCTGATCTGTCATCAGACCACCGAGGACTGAGGAGACACCTGCTGATAAGAAGGACCATGATGCTCCTTCATTTAAACTGTCTGTGCTCCCTGTTCTGTCTGTCAGTCCTGACAGGTGCTCTGTGCAGTCTGAGACAAACGGGACCTCCATTCTTCATAAACCTGATCATAAATAATAACAGAGAACTGACCTCAGAGTCTGCAGCCTGCAGTGAGGACTCTGCAGTCCAGAACACAGCTGCTCCACTCCTGAATCCTCTAGATGGTTCCAGCTCAGGTCCAGTTCTGTCAGATGGGAGGGGTTGGACTTCAGAGCTGAGGCCACGACTTCACAGTGAGTCTCTGAGAGTCTACAGCCAGAAAGTCTGTGATGACAGAAACATCAGAAAACATGTTATTATGAAAGAGGACACTTTATATGGACTTCATCTGAAGACAGCTGGACACGTCCTGTTGGACATGTTGCTCTGCACATCAGTGCCTCAGCTCATCTGATCTGACTGTGTTTGACATGAAACAATAATCCTCATCAGACTGTTAACCTGTGCTGTAATCTGCTGATGAAAGCAGAGAACATGGAGTTCCATTCAGGCCTCCATGCTGTCCATAGTCTGTCAGTGAGATCTGACCCACGTCTGAGTCCACAGAGTCACCATGAGGACGTCTTCATCAGAGACACATTCTGAGTGTTCTTACTGAGCGGCTGCTGCAGCTACAGTTACACACTGATGTCAACAATGATCAGATTTGTATAGAAACACACAAACAGAAGAACATCTGTCAAATGGAACAATGATTAGAAACAACAAGAAAACTTCTTCATTCATTTAACAGCTTTAAACAGAAACAGCTGAAAAATCCACGTTTTCACAGCTGAAGAACATCTGAGACAAAAACACAGCTGACATGTTCCAATGAACACTTGGACCTCTGAAGAACCATAGTGTGGCTCTGTGAAGACCTGAACCACTAATCTACACTGATTCACAATCATCCTCACATCTGGACTCACCGAGCCTTCCTGCAGTTCCTCACAGCTGGAATCAGTCTCAGTCGTCCCTGGTCTGTTGTGTTGTACTTCTTCAGGTCCAGCTCCTCCAGAACCTCCTCTGACATCTGCAGCATGTAGGCCAGAGCTGAACAGTGGATCTCAGAGAGTCTCTTCTCTGATCTGGTCTCTGACTGCAGGAACTCTTGGATCTCCTGATGGACTGAGAGGTCCTTCATCTCCATCAGACAGTGGAAGATGTTGATGCTTCTGTCAGGAGAGATTTCATCAGTGTTAATCTCCTTCAGGTTGTTGATGACTGTCTGGATGGTTCCTGGGCTGGTCTCTGTCTGACCCAGCAGGTCTCCTAAGAGCCTCTGGTTGGACTGCAGAGAGAGGCCATGAAGGAAGCGTACAAACAGGTCCAGGTGTCCATTTTTACTTTCGAGGGATTTTAACATGACTCTCTCAAGGAATTTGTCCAGTGAAAACTCATCATATTGAATAGTCATGCCATATTCCTTCATGTCACGATCATCAGCATCCTCAGAGTTAGTATTCTTCTCTTTATCAGAATCCAGCAGATCCTTGTAGGCACCGCTGTCTTTATCATAATAGTATTCCTCGTCTTTATCTAGAGATGAGCTCCAGTAGTCTTCTCCCAGGAACCCTCTCAGCAGCTCGATGTTCCTGTTAGTGTAACAGTGGAACATGTAGACTGCAGCCAGAAACTCCTGAATGCTCAGATGAACAAAGCAGTAGACTGTTTTCTGGAAGATCACACTCTCTCTTTTGAAGATCTGTGTACAAACTCCTGAGAACACCGAGGCCTCTGTGACATCCAGACCACACTGCTCCAGGTCTTCTTGGTAGAACATGATGTTTCCTTTCTCCAGATGTTCAAAGGCCAGCCTCCCCAGCTGCAGAAGAACTTCCCTGTCAGCCTCCGTCAGCTCCTGAGGACTGGTCTCATGTCCCTCATGGTACTTGTGCTTCTTCCTGATGGTCTGGACCAGCAGGAAGTGTGAGTACATGTCAGTCAGGGTCTTGGGCAGCTCTCCTCTCTGCTCTGTAGTCAACATGTGCTCCAGAACTGTAGCAGTGATCCAGCAGAAGACTGGGACTGCACACATGATGTGGAGGCTCCTGGAGTTCTGGATGTGGGAGAGGATTCTGCTGGACAGCTCTTCATCACTGAACCTCCTCCTGAAGTACTCCTCCTTCTGGGCGTCAGTGAAGCCTCGTACTTCTGTCAGCCTGTCCACACATGCAGGAGGGATCTGATTGGCTGCTGCCGGGCGGGAAGTTATCCAGACCAGAGCCGAGGGAAGCAGGTTCCCCTGGATGAGGTTTGTGAGCAGCACGTGGACCGATGACTTCTGTGTGACATCAGACAGCCGCTGACTGCTGCTGAAGTCCAGAGAAAGTCTGCTTTCATCCAGGCCGTCAAAGATGAACAAAGGTTTACAGACAGCGAGCTGCTCTGCTGTGACCTTCTGTAATGTTGGATGGAAGACATGGAGCAGCGTCAGAAGACTGTGCTGCTCATCTCTGATCAAGTTCAGCTCCCTGAAGGAAAGCAGAACCACCACACTGACATCTTGGTTCTCTGAGCCCTCGGCCCAGTCCAGACTGAACTTCTGCACTGAGAAGGTTTTTCCAACGCCAGCGACGCCGTTCGTCAGAACCACTCTGATGGCTGTCTGTTGGTCAGCTGAGGCTTTGAAGATGTCCTGGCACCTGATTGGAGTCTCATGGAGGGTCTTCTTCTTGGAAGCTGTCTCCAGCTGCCTGACCTCATGTTGCGTCTGGACCTCTTCGCTCTGTCCCTCTGTGATGTAGAGCTCAGTGTAGACCCTGTTTAGGAGGGTTCCACTTCCTGTTTCATCAGTTCCTTCAGTCACATGTTCACATCTCCTCCTCAGACTGACCTTATGTTCCTCTAAAACCTGCTGCAGACCAACATCTGCTGAAAGACAAGGACCACAATGAGACATCTGTCATGTCTGTACAACACAACACAACCACAAGTCCAGTTTCAGAAAAGAGTCCCTCAGCAGACACATGTCCAGTCTTACTCTGTCCTTGTCTTCGTCTTGATCTTGGCAGTTGCTCGTCCTCACAGATGTCGCTCCTCTTCCTCTTTCTGTGGAGACATGTCTTCATCAGTAAAATTATTTCTGGTTGTTATAAGAACATCAGAAAGTGTTGAGCAGCTCAGACGCTCTCAGAGAAACAGGAAGTCATGAACATGAATGAGCTGCTGTCTTTAACCACTGAGATCTTCCTGCAGGTTTCTGTGAACACACAGAGTCCACAGTGAAAGTCTCTCTGTGCAGCTGAGACCAGATAAGATTCTAAATGAGGTCTGAATACTTTGAGTTCATCAGGGTCATCATGTGGACATGAATGAAGACAAACTGCACCAGTGACATCATCACCATCCATCAGGACACTATAGAAACTCTCTTACTTTGGATTGAAGGGTCCAGGTTCAGCACTGAAGTCCGGAGGGTCAAATCTGGAATGGCCACTCTTCATGGACTCACAGATGGATCCTGGTCCTCTGTATCTGCAAACACAAATGTTTCTGTTCACATGGATCAATCAGTGAAGTCTCTCTGAACACATGAAGGACTGATCATCTGATGATCAGATGGTCCAATAACAGTCTTCTTCTTTAAACTCTGACTGAACCTCTGTAACATCAGGGACAGAAGAGATTCACATGAGACACATACAGGAGTCAGCAGCAGGTCTCTTACTCTGGATTGAAGGGTCCAGGTTCAGCACTGAAGTCTGGAGGTTCAAATCTGGAATGTCCACTCTTCATGGACTCACAGGTGGATCCTGGTCCTCTGTGTCTGCAAACACAAACTTTCCAAAGTCAGAGTAAAACCTAAGAAGATCAATCCAAACAGAATCAGACGAAACCTGTTTAGAAAGAAACCTTTGTGAAGAGCAGTTTGTTTTTATGAAGGAGAATAAAAACGGATTCAAATAATAATAAATCAGGTTTCATGTGAAGAAATGAGAGATTTTATGTTGAAGCCTTAAAAGGAGTTTGTGTTGTCTCTGGGAGTTTAACTGGTTCAGAGTGGCAAGCTGTGGCTGAGTTCCCGTTAAAGAACCAAGGATGCAGATGTCCTGTTCATGGCTGATTTATTGACTGTGGTCTGTAATAACAACAAAGTAGAACTCATAATACATATATTCAGCACTCAAATATGTCCCATGAATCATAAAACGCAAACAAATCCCCTCACACGAGGCTCACGGATTGTGCGTCTTAGCTAGTTAGCTTACCAACATAACATTAATTAGGTCAAGTCAGTTTTATCTTATTTTACATAAGGTGCCAGATCATAGCAGAATCATTGAAGGTTACCTTTCCTACAGAACAGACAACACCTTGTTCTATTACTAAACAAACTGAATAGCTTCATGTTGTTTGTTTTATGTGCATGGAGGCATGTCATTTCTGTACATGCTTTACTGTCTTTACTGCTTTCTGTCTTCATGCAGGTTTACACCTCATGCTGCTGTCTGTGCACAGAGGCCCGGTGTACTCACAGACACACAGACAGGTGTACTCACACATATACACAGACAGGTGTACTCACACACACACACAGACACACACAGACAGGTGTACTCACACACACACACATACACACACAGACAGGTGTACTCACACACACACACAGACAGACAGGTGTACTCACAGACACACACACACAGACAGGTGTGTGTACAGACAGGTGAGCACAGTCCTATCAGCAGTTAGAGAGCGTGTGTTTTGTTCACCATTACTTGTGACATGCTAGTTGGATACACTGAACTCCACTGACTGCGCTAGGCTAAGCTAACGTTACTGGTGTCAGCATTATTCTTATTTGTGCCATTTAAATATGCTGTTTACATCCCGCTCTGTAAGCCATGGCGGGACGACTGGATGCTGGGTGCTGTGGGTCTCCTCTCTGCTCTGACTGCAGCTGCTGTGAGGCGGGGAGGAGCTCACAGCTGCACCTCCTGAACGTCCCATGATGAACTAATGCTTAACTAAACAATACATGATATTAGCTACAAACTCCGGCTGGTTAGAACATCATTCATCTCACCTTCTGGCATCTACACACAGCAATAACCAGGGAGATACTCAGTGAGAAAGAAACTACAATCTCCCTCTGGAGAAACATCACAGCACAGAGTTTCTTCAGCAGGTGTGATGCCTTCAACAGCGTCAGGACCACTATGATGCATTCAAGAACATTGGACATATGAAACTTCCAATGAAACTCAGCTCAACAAACAGTCACAGTGTGGCTTTCTAACAAGCCTCAGCTCCCAGCCCTCACTGATCCACATGTGGAGGCAGCAGCAGGGCTCTTACCTTGGATTGAAGGGTCCAGGTTCAGCACTGAAGTCTGGAGGATAATCTTTGGACCAGTCACTCCTCAAAGACTCACAGATGGATCCTGGTGGTCCTGCTCTGCCCTCCTCTTCCTCCACACCACCATCCATCTTCAGTCAGTCTCAGGCCTGAACCAGGATCACTCTCTGCACTGAGCTGGTTTCTAACCTGTGAAAGACAAACAGAGGAACTGGGTTCAGCTGATCCAGGTTTCAGAGCTCACATTTAAAGAGAGATCAGAGGACTGAACATGTTCTCATGCAGATGTTCAGCAGGAAGGTTCTCCTTATGAGTCGGGTCCTGTTCAAGGTCTCTTCCTGACCCTGTTGGTCTTCAGGGGGTTCAGGCTCTGGGTCTGAGAACATTCCAGTACAGACTGCAGTGACACAGCTCGGTTTGGTAATAACTAAAAACATCCTCCAAAATGCAACTATTACCCCCACACTCAATGCTGTGAAAAGGTTTTAACCATTGGTGGACTGGGACTGGTGATTTGTCTCTTCTAGGTCGTATTTTACTGTCTAAAGCTGAGGGTCTCTGAAGACTCATGAATCCTTGTCCTCCAAGCTTCACACCCCCAGAAGTTATAAGGTGATCCGCTCCATTAACTTTAATCTCATCCTGAAAAATAAAACTCTACATTCACAGATCACAAGTAGTAAAAGAGAGAACAGAGGGTTAAAAGCTTCAGACTTCAAATCCACTGTTGCTGCTTCCAGGGTCAGATGGTTAAAGAATGTTTATCTATATGGTGCCATATTCCTCACAGGTTCTTGTAAAGGTCGGCGTTATAAAGGCTCAGGTTTGTGGTCTGTCATTCATCCATGTGTAAGTGCCACTGTGCTGATTAAGGGCAGTGAGAGGTCAGCTGGTCCATGCAGTGCCTTATTTGCACCACAGATGGCGCCATTCTTCCACCTACATCTGTGACGCCCCTCACTTAGACTTCCTGTACAGACAGACTGGAGGCAGAGCCTGTGTTCTGTCAGGTCTGGTGCAGATCACTGAGACTCTCCTGGTCTAGTCGATCACCTTAAATCTGCTTCATTTAGCTCTGCATGAATAAGTCTGACATGTTTATTAATAACAGGCTGAACATCACTCAGCTGTTACTTCAGGCTGCTGGAAACACTCCAAATATCAGAGGGAGCTGAACCTCTGCTCCTCTGTAAAGCTGCTTGTTTAAAGGGTTCATTTATATTCACCCTTGTGAAGTGAACGCCACTGTTCCTGTGCTGGCTGCTTTTACATGACTTTACTGCATGTGTTGAATCACTGAGAAGCTTCTCTGTGTCAATAAGAAGGTTTTTCTGACAGTTTATTTGTTGCTCAGGAAGTTTGTCACTTCACCTTCACTACATGGAAACATGAGTCACATCCATGTGCAGCCAGGCTGAACCTTTGTTCAATCAAACAGATGAAAACAGGTCTGTGTCAGTGCAGTGACTACATTACCCATGAGTGTTTGCTGCAGGGCGGTGTTTAAACACAGAGGAAGTCGATCAATAACCTGTTGATCAGTTCTCGTCCTCAGCACAAACCATCAGAGTCAAAGGCTCTGCTCCTGCAGCTGTCTGCAGACCTATCGACCAATCAGAACACAGAGCGTCTGAACATCTGCCTCAGTGTCAGCGCAGTGACGTCACTGTGAGCGTCTCCCCCCCACAGTCTGTGAACTTTTCTCCTGCTGATTATGAAGCTGTCTCCACACACAGGGACAGACGGACACTGATCACTGACACACTGCTCACACTCCTCCTCCTCCCTCCACCCGCTGCCCAGGCTCTTAGCGGGTTTAAAAGGGTTAATGTGAACAGACACTTTTCAATCTATGCTGTGAACGATGTTATTTTAGAAAACGAAGCAAACGTCGTGTTTCTAAACACCTGCTGTGTGTAAACGGCCTGAACCCGTCTGAAGGGTCCTGAGGCTTCGAGGCCTGGACTCACACAGGAGGCCTGGACTGCGCACTTACTGACACACACAGAAACACACAACGAGACACACAGACACACACACAACACGAGCAGTCTGCTGTCCACGCTCACGCTGACAAACAACAACAAGAACAACAACAACAACAGCTCTAAGAAACATGAAGTTTAAACTCACCCAGCTTCCGCCTTCAGCTCTCTGTCCGCTGCTCTTCACTCAAAATGGAGACTGAACAAAGTCACTTTCAGTTTCGATTCTTCCTCCATGTTGTGTAGTTCCAGGAAGAAGGAGCTCCGCCCACTGTACAGCGCTCACAGGCTGAGTTTGGACCACAGGTTCGGAGCAGCAGCGCCCTCATGACCAGAGTTACAAGGATCGATATATGGACAGTGTATCGGCAGAGTCACGTGACCGCTGATCGCTGCTCCTCTTTGATGTGACAGTGTGTGTACAGAGAGAGAGAGGGAGAGAGGGAGAGAGAGGGGGAGAGAGGGAGAGAGAGAGAGGGAGAGGGAGAGGGAGGGAGAGAGGGGGGGAGAGAGGGAGAGAGAGAGGGAGGGAGAGGGAGGGAGAGAGGGGGGGAGAGAGGGAGAGAGAGGGAGGGAGAGGGGGAGGGAGAGAGGGGGGGGAGGGAGAGAGAGAGAGAGGGGGAGAGAGAGGGAGGGGGGGGGGGAGAGGGAGAGGGAGAGAGAGAGGGGGGGGGGAGAGGGAGAGAGAGAGAGAGGGAGAGAGGGAGGGAGGGGGAGGAGTGAGGGAGAGAGAGGGAGAGGAGAGAGGGAGAGGGGGAGAGAGAGAGAGGAAGGGAGGAGGAGAGAGAGAGAGAGGGGGAGAGAGAGGGAGGGGGGGGGGAGGGGGACATGTTCGTGATGATTGATCATGTTCGGCAGGTTGAACACAGGTTGATGGTTCAACAGCAGCAACAGGAGACATGTTCATATTTATTCATCTTCCCTTTGGAGAGCTGTGAGCTTGTGTTGATGTTGTGTGTTTATTGTGACTGCAGGAAGCCACACACCAGGTGCAGCATCATCAATAAAGAGGCGATCGATCACAGCAGCGTTCTGATCGATCTCCCTGGTGACCTCAGTGTTCTGGAGCCTCAGTGGATAAAGCTCTCCCAGCCATCAACACAGCCAGTGTGGGGAAGAACGCTTCAAAAAGTAATCTGTAATGGACTCCGTTACATTACTCAGTCTGAGTACTCTGAATACTTGGATTACTCACACATTGAACTACATTTGAAGTGACTGCATGCAGTGATCAGCCCTGCTGACTGCAGGGGGCGCCATGAAGCATGAAACATGTCCAGACTGCTCCGGCTGACTGCGTCACATCAGTGTTCTGTCAGAGGAGCAGGACGTGATGACGTCAGAGGGACGTTTAAACCACGCAGCCATTAAGCATCTTCATCCTCATCTTCAACCGCATCCTCATCCTGATCTTCATCCTCATCTTCATCTTCACCTTGATCTTCATCCTCATCCTCTGACCCCATCAGTCTGTTCTGTCTCCTCTCTGTCTCTCTCTCTCCTCTCTGTCCACTGACATGAACCAAAAACTTTAGCTGTGATCAAAGATGCTGTATTGACGGTAAGAGCTCTCACTCCAACGACTATTCACCGTCACACACATGAACACAAGCTCACACTGAGCCGAGCGGTCAGAGTCAGACATCTGCTGTGAACAAGATCTTTGTTGTAGAAGAAGTGATGTTTATGTTTCCTCCAGCAGAGAACAGACACGTTAGAGTACTTCAACAGTGGAACTGTAATCTGATTACCACCTCTTTAGACTGTAACTGTAGTGGGATAGTTACTCAGATTTTGTATTCTGATTACATAACTGTGGTACATGTAGTCTGTTACTCCCCATCACTGCTCATGACACATGGGGGCAGCACGACCATCTGCTCCACTAAGAGCTTTCTATGGTCGATCATCTCACTGTGGGGAACTGGTGATGTGAACTGAAGGCTGAACCAACATGGCTGAAGCTGAAGAGGATGAAGGTGATGACAGGTTCTGAATTTGAGAAATTTTTTTTTGCATTTTTAAATAATTTATTATAAATTTATTTATTATAAATAATCCATAAAAGCTATATATTACCAGTATTTCACTGGATTATCGTTACAGAAGGCCTCTATCATCACAGTGAGTTTCATGAAAAAATACTGCAGGGTTATGGAGGAATGGAAGGTTGAATTGGCATTAAATTCAGAATTTTTGAAAAATGTTGCATTTTTTAAAAAATGTATTATGAATAATCCATCAATCTGCAGCAGATATTTCACTGGATTATTGTTACAGAATTGTTTCAATTTTCTCTGTCTTTGTCAGTTTGAAGATGTGACTGAGCAAACCACAGGCGAAAGAAGCTTCATGTCTTACAAAGGTTTATTGGAAACACATGAAGAATTAGACACAGTTTAACACTGCACATGCATAATGTGGTCCAGTCTGTTCATCCAGTGGCAGCAGCCTCTGTTCCACCTGGTTCTAAATCTGACTGTATTACAAAAGGTTTCCCCAAAGAACAGACCAGTGCTAATCATTAGCATAACAAATCTGAACTGTTCATGTTTCAAACATCTGCTCAAATCAAGGCTGAACAAAGCACTGACACTATTAACCCTAAAGTTATACATTCACAAAATATAACAAAATGATCTATATAATCATTGACAATTGAAATATGTATAGTAGGTAAAAAACCCAGCATTAGCTTTTTTGGGAAAATTCCCCCACAACCCCCTTCTACGGGCGATCACGGTGTTCCACTTGCAGTGAACAGAAAACAATGATTAAAGGAATAAGTGAATAGATGCACTTTATCAGCATGAGATTAAAGAGAAGGAAAATGGGGAAACCGACGGTGGTGACACAAGCCCTTCAGCTTACACGTCACATCACGGGATCCCTGAGGCTCCTTCAAAAAGTTCTCTTCCTCTTGGGTTCTCAGGAGCAGCGTTCAGCGTACACACCAGGAGATTCTCCGCTAACAGTCATGGTTTTTACATGCGGGTCAGATCCCTGGTCCTGAGCCAGTTAGGAGAAGCAGAATGTCTTCAGATCCAGATCCTCCTTCCCAGAACATGAAGTCATCATGGTCCTGAGGAGTGAAAGGCAACAGCAAGAATGATGAGGGATTGAAATGCATCAGGCAGCACAGACATAAATCATACAAACTACCTGTCTTATGGTCAGCCAGCAGTCCCAGTGTCCACATCTGGTCTGATCCCTGGTCCTCAGCCACAGCATGCAGTCATTATGAGAAGGGAGGCCGTCAGGCCCGAACATCTGAGCAGCTGTCCTGGAGGTCATCGTGGACCTGAGGACAGAAAAAACAGCAGCCAGCAAAGATCCCACAATAATCACATAAACAGCCACAAGGACTCCTTCAAGGGCCTGTATCAAAGAAAGCTGTTAACACATCTGAAGAAGTCGATAAAAGGTCTTTGTTAGAGTTCATACAGGAGGTAACACCTGCTTCCTCACTGGCTACAGCTTCTGTGGAGGAAACTTGTGTTAATCACATACATCAGATCAAGTTTAATTTCTGGACTGGCCTCCTTCTAGTCCTGGAGACTCATCTGGATGATGAACAGCTGATACCAACACTTGTTTCAGTCCACAGATCAGGTCCCTCTGAAAAAGGCAGCATGATGACCAGCTGCAGGAGACTCATGAGCAGCTCAGGCTGTTCAGGATTCTGTGAACTGTACTTTGACATAATAACACACAGTCTGAGGCTGTTGGGGTCAAAGGTTAATTCATTTTTACTTGTTTTTCAGTGTTCCATTTACTCTCCCAGACTCTGAAGGTGATACAAGGCTTTGAACCACATTCCATCAGCACCCTGTTTTCCAGACCCACCTTTTATTTTCAATAACCACTCGTTTGTATTTTCAGCAAATTCATTTTGCTTTGACCCATACTTCCTGACCAAACCCAAAACAGATTCAGAGACCTGATTTCATCACATTCAATGAACCCATGCAGTAAACCTTGTGCTTTAAACCACATTTTCAGACACCAGTTAGCGTATTAAGGAACTCGCCATTAATCAGTTTCCCTTTGAACCATATGTCATGCTTCCTTTGCTCCTCTTGTAGCAACAACCCAATACAGAACCATGAGAGACCTGATTTCATGACACACTTCAATGAACCCATCACACCTGGTTTGTACCTTTGTTCACCATCTTGCATTACATTTCCTCACCACCCTTTTTTGATTTCATCAGTTTTTGTTTTAAACCACATTCCATCAGCACCCTGTTTTTCAGACCAATAACCACTCGTTTGTATTTTCAGCAAATTCATTTTGCTTTGACCCATACTTCCTGACCAAACCCAAAAAAGATTCACGCAAAGACCTGATTTCATCACATTCAATGAACCCATCACCGTGTTTGTACCTTTGAACATTTCCCATCATGCTTTAGTTTCTTACCCTTTGTGTTTTCATCACTTTGAACCATGTTTCACAAACACTTTTCATTTTCAATAACCTCAGTTCTGTCAAGAAATTCAACATTAATCATTTTTGTTTTAAACATGATTTCATTGCACAAATCAACAAACCCATCCAGACCTTAGAACCTCTGAACATCAGACATGTAGACGTTTTCTTGAATTACCTGGTTATTTCATTTTCAACAAGCACCTTTGCAAAGTTTCATGTTTATCCATTTGTGTGTCAGTTACTCACCGTCAGATGGCCAGCAGCAGGCACTCACACTGGTTATAGCAGCTTCGTACAGACCCTCTTCCATGACAGTCACAGGCTGCAATGAATCCTTTCAAACAGTAATCAATGCAATTAAATTAATTCATATAGTGAGTATGAAGAAAGGTGATGACAAGGGTTGAGGGAACTGCTCAGTGGATGGTGGTTTGAATTATGCCATATGTGTGCATACAAACCTTGACCATCTGTAGCTGGCAGCTCTACTCATCCCTACACAGGATGAAGATCACTGACATCAATGACAAGAAGCTGCTCCTTCCTCATGCTTCCCCTGGGTCTTGGAAACTCCAACATCTGGTTCTTCTGTGTCTCTACCTAAAAGCTCACATTCTGACATTTTTCCTGTCTTTACTCAACTCACAGGCCAAAGTGGCTCCATATGTACAGTAACATTACACAGTACAACATATTGTTAACTTTAGAGTCTTCTGTAAATCTGCTTTAATATAAGGTTTGTTTAACTGTACATCTGCAATAACACCAACATACAACTGCATTTGATGATGTAATGGGAAAGGCGACAAGAGTTACAAATGACGACTCATCCTGCCGGGTCCAAACGTCCCACACACACCGTGGAGCTCCGGCGTCTCATCGCCCCCCCTCACCTGTGGTGGAGAGAAAAGCCTGTTAAGATGTGAAGCTGGTGGAAACCAAAGCTTCTTCCTGCTAGTTCAACATACGTCAGTGCTTCTTACTTTGTGCAGCAGAGACGCTGCCAGCTCCACTTTGAAAGACACCAACGTGACAACTGTCGCACAACTGAAGCTCCGGCACCAACAGAGCACAGCTCCTGTGAAAGAGCAGCACAGTTTAACTCCACAACATTCAAAGCTTTGTACATTTTAGATCCTCAATCATTAGTGACACGATGGATAATGCATGAGGAGAACCAAGCAGTGAAGCTCCCTTTAAAACACCTTCAAAGTCAGAACATGACCATGTCAGAGACTTCTATAGGAAAACACACACAGTGCTTTGAAGGAGCCAGTTTGGTCCAATATGAACCCATCAGTGGTTTTACATCATCACAATAAAGGTTTCACAAAAAAAAACTGTTGTGCATTTGTTTACCCCTGCAGCACAATCCATGATTGGACCTGGTCTAGATGAGGGAGTGCATCAACAGGACATGACGCCAAATAAGAATATAGTATTATAAATATGTATGTATTATATATAACCACAAAACTAGCCTAACAAGCTAACACACCTGACAACAATTAAGCAATTCCGACTAGCATTAGCTGCTAACGTTGCTCGCAATCAAAGTATTAACTGACCTGAGAGAGCTTCTCTTTAAAGTTTGGACCGGGTCATGAGGCTCACAGAAACCTCAGCTGGTTAATTTATGTTAGCTTTAAGTTTAAAAACTTAATTAACACAACGTTATGGTACAAAAGTCAGAACCAGGCCACCATGCACAGCACTGGTTCAAACTGGCCTAACAAGCTAACACACCTGACAACAATTAAGCAGCGTCGATTAGCGTTAGCGGCTAACGTAGCTCGCAATCAAGCCATCACTGACCTTAAAGCAGAGTTTCAGCTTCTGTTTGGAGTTTGGACCGAATCATTCCCTGAGTCCAAACGTCCCACGAACCCTGTGGAGCTCCCGCGGTTCATGTCCCCACCTGTCTGCACGGAGTGAAGGCCGCAGCTCCTGTGAGGGAGGTGGAGCAGCGGATGCTAATGACGAATTAGCATCAGAGCGGCACAGACGCGGCGACGTGATGACGTCATCCAAGCAACACGCACAACTTCTGGGACTTAAGAGACAACGGAGATCAAATAAATAATAAAAAGATTCATAAATCATTGGTTATTGATCCACGATCAGGTGAAACGGGAAAAGAACAAATAAAGAAACATTTCACTGATATTACTGCTGTTGTTATTTTACTACATTAAATATGATCAAAGAATGTGTTCATGTGTGTTTTAACCGTTTTCTCCTTTTTGTTGCTTCATTCAGAACAAACCCTTGAACACTGCTGCACTGACTGTTTATACACTTCTTGTTTTGAGGTGTTCTAAGTTCATGTTTCACCTTTTTGGTTCTCTCTGCATTTTGTAACAGGCTGAATACATTTAGAGCATGGATTAACTAAAATAGCAAACATATAATATTAGATAAACGCTGGTTTAAAAGTAACATAAATATGATGTTTGTATATAAACACATGATCAGGTCAGACTGATGTAGCAGCAGCGCCCCCTGCTGTTGGAATAAAAAGCTTCATTCAGGGCTTTGCATGTTCTCCGACCAGCTTTATTGCTGCGTTTCCTTTACTTGTGCTAGTGTCCCCAAAAAGGAGGAGCAGCCTCCACCCTGGTACCACACCGCGCCTGGTTTGTTCCTGAGCAGGTCCTCAGCCTCCTCAGGCTCTGCACCTGGTAGAGCGCCTTCAGCTGGATGTCACTCAGACTGGTTCCGGCCTGCAGGGAAGAAAACTCAAACAAAACAACACCGCTCAACTTTTCCACCACATAAATAGAGTAAACTGACAGAGGAAGAATGGCAGCCTGGTCTGAGGGGATGGATCTCAGTAAGAGAGAAGGGATCAGGGTTTTTGTTCATCATCCTCAAAGAGTTAAACTCACTCACCTGCGGTCTGTGTAGAAGTATGAGAGATAATTTACTGTGTTTCTCTCCCCCTTCTTCTCCTTCATCCCTCCTTCACTCCTCTTCCTCCTTGCTCCACACACAGTGCTGACTCAGCAGTGTGATGTCCTCTCCTCACAGTGATGGTGGCAGATGAAGCGATGAAGAGTAAAAAGCTGAAGAACACATTGCTTCAAAGATACTGTGTTTGTTTCTAGCAGAGAATGGTTCCGATCCATCGACCTCTGGGTTATGAGCCCAGCAGGCTCTGCTGAGAAACACCCCAGATGGGACTTGAACCCACAATCCCTGGCTTAGGAGGCCAACACTGGGGCTGGACATGGACATGAGGGTGTTAATGCTGAGTCCTTGTGCAGCTTCAGACAGTGTGTCTCAGTAAGTATCACTCACACCATCCAACATGTTCTCATACTTTTGGGGTGAGGGGGGTTGAGGTTTGGTCCAGACAGTCCCACTGATCTGACCTACAGCTGCACCGTCACCACACGCAGGAACAGCAGCAGAGCTCTGATTAAATCTGGTCTGTTAGAGACAACTGTTAGAAACTCAGAGTCTGGACAGACATTATTAACCCTTTAACCTCTGTGTGTTTCTGTTTCAGCCTCCATCAGTGGTTCAGACTCTGAAACAACAATCAGCTGCTCTGCTTCAGACATTTCTCTGTACGACCTCATCTGGAGATTCAACCACAGTCAGACCATCCTGACCAAGACCAGGACTGAGACCAAGCACACGGTCTCAGAGGAGTGGAGGCAGCATGTGAAGAGTGTGTCAGAGTCAGGCAGCCTCACCCTGCAGCACTTATCCTCCAATCAGGAGGGACTATACACCTGTGAGCTCACTGATGAAGAGGAGACCATCACCACAAACACCTTTGTGAGGACAGAGAGGAATACAGGTAGAACAAATGACATGACATCAAATGCACCATGAGGCGTTCAGGGACACACTAACAGACTGACTGGGGTTATTATGGTTGCAGCCATCTGTGTTTCAGCGGTCATCTGCCTGGTGTTGAGATGGAGGCTCAAAAAGGAAACAGCTGTTTTCAACAGATATTTGTTCCACACACAGAACTGCAGGTCATGACGTCACATGACTTCCTGTCCACAGAGAGTCCGGCTGTGACTGTTATTAAATGCAGGTGTGTCAGTTTGTGATGTGAGTCTTCAGACTCTGCAGCTCCATCAGCTGGTTGCTCCTGCTCCACCTTGATGCTCCACTCTGATTCAATCAGGAGGAGTTTCTGGAACAAAGTTCTTTTTTCATGTTTCCCTGTTCAGTTTAAAAGGCGTCCAGCAGTGGGCGCTGTTCCTCAGTCTACAAAGTCACAGCAGACCGTGGACACGCTGCAGAGTTGGTGAGATAGGACTGCTCTGTCTCTCTGTGTCCTCTCAGTTTGGTTTGGACACTCACACAGGAAGGTTGTCTGCCCCCTGCTGGTCAGAGCCTGCAGTGCTGACCTTCACATGAACTGTTGCAGAAGCATGAACAGGATGACGTGATGTCAGAGGAAGTAAAACAACTCTCAGCTCTGCAGCGCCGCCCTGTGGAACCTGTGTGCTGTGATTTTTTTCCAGGTTTTATTCATTGACAGTAAAAACTATGGACAGAGCTTCCGTGACGTCACCCGTTTGTCTCTGAAGAGCCGTTTTGAGGCTCGTGGGAGGTTCCGAGACATGATGACCGCCGCCATGTTGGCAGCGTCACGTCCGCCAAAACTCCAAATATGGACAAAGAGGGGGAGCACGAGCGGGGTTTAGGGGGGCGGGCGATTGTGGAAGCAGGAAACAGCGTCTTCTGTCATTGACCTGCTGCTGTTGTCATTGTTCAGTTTTACTGCTGCTCTCTTTATGTCTTGCTGTAATTACTGTACATTGTGTAATTGTGATATTCTCTCCACAGCTCTGTGATCTTATGACCAAAATTTATATATTGTCAATAAACAGAGCTTTACCGTCCTTGAACAGGTCTTACATATGATTGGTGTTCAGACTGAAGTAGAGCAGGTGTCTGGTGATGTGAGGTAGCTGAATATCTGCAGGGAGCAGACTGCTCTGTAAACACCAGAGGAAATGCACTGAAGACTCATAATAAAGATTCAGTGCTAACTGGCTGTGCTAATGCTAACTGGCTGTGTAGCATCGCTGCCCTTGTTGGTTTTAGCAAATCTAACCTGCAGTAATTGCCATGTTTGATGATGTTATGTATTTATTCTCGCTGTAACTCAGCACTGACGCTTATTACTTCTCTGGTGCACAGAGCAGGAAGAGAGTGACAGCCAGCCGATCCTTACAGGGTCCACCAGGAGGCCTGCATGATGTGTTTAGCGTCTCATCGCTTCCACAAATTATTAATATTCTCCCTTTTGATGCGACACTGTCTACAACTTTGCCTGGTGACAGTGTTTTGCAGCCGGTCACGTCAATACGATAGATAGCGGGTGTTGAGTTTAACTGACCACACGTCCGATGTTCCCTGAAGGCACCATGGCCGAGCTAAGGCCTCAGCATCATTGTCATGCTGTCACTCAGCAGTCCACACCCATGTCCCAAAACCTCAAAGGTGAAAAAAGGAGAGGCGAAAGTGAAAAAAGATTTGAACCTGAAGAAACAAGATGTGAAACTGTAAAAAATTAAGATCTGAATATATATACCCACAAAGACAAAGCATGAAGACGTGTGTCTGTCCAACAAGCCTTCATGTGACTTTACACACTTAGACTGGAGGCTCACTGCTACACAACACAAACAACCAGCCCACAACAACAACAACACAACAGAGGAGGTGTGGAAGGAGCATCCAGCTGGAAGAGGAGGACGGCCTGGAGACAGTTTGTCCACATTCAGACCATGATGGGAGCAGCTGATGTGAGTCTCTGCTCCGTCTGCAGCCCCACAGTCAGAGCACAGCAGTGGACACTAAGAGACACACAACAAACACAAACATGCTGCAGCGCTGCAACGTGTGTGGACGTGAACACAGCTGATGGTTCTACAGTTCAGACTCTGTCAGTGTTTCTGCAGCATCCGGTCCAAAGACGTCAGCCAGAACTGATGGTTTACAGACTTTTAATGATTCCTCACAGGACATGAACCAAAGTCAGAGCTGAGCACAAAGTCAACAACTAAACCATGTGTCACATTAAACATCAGCCACATTCATCAACACCAAGGAAGGATAACCTGTGAGGACTGAGACACTGCAAACGGATCCCTGTGAGGGTCTGAGCAGAACCAGCTGACCTGAGTTCTATGACCCGAGTCATACTGAACTGAGACATTTGACAGACCAAAGTGGAAGGGGATCCGCCAACTGAAATGATTAAGTGTTTAGGATTATTGAGTTATTGAGGTGTGAATAGGTACGTAAATGTATGTGACATGGTTAATGTTAATCACTTGCTGATCAGCCAGATTTCTGACCCTCAAAGACCTGTTATTGTGCGTTTAAATAGTCCAGCTACACTCTGCTCATCATTCTAAATCAGTAGCACCTGTTTGAGCTCGTTAGCCGTCATAAAGACACCTGTGCCCCCCACAATCAGCCAAAGTCGTAGCAACATGGGCAAAACCAAAGAGCCGTCAAAAGACACCAGGGACAAAATTGTAGACCTTCACAAAGCTGGAAAGAGCTACGGGGCGATTGCCAAGCAGCTTGGTGAAAAAAGAACAAGTGTTGGAGCCATCATCAGAAAATGGAAGAAGCTAAACATGACGGTCAAAGTCCCTCGGACTGGGGCCCCCTGGAAGATCTCTCCTCATGGGGTCTCGATGATGCTAAGAATGGTGAAGAATCCAAGAAGCCAAGAACTACGAGGGAGGAGCTGGTCAATGCCGTGAAGAGTATACTGTACTTACCTTGTTGCCTAAGTAAGAGTTAAAGGTGAAAAGATCCCACAGAACTAACCTGAACACTTAACTCTTTTCTTTAGGGAGCAGGTAACTCCAAGAAAAACGGAACAAACAGAGATAACTAGCTGAGAATTAAAGTAACTGTTTCTACCATTAGCTCTGCAGAATATTAAAGACCGGTCTGAGATAAACAGACAAAACCAGAACAAACCAGCATTTAAATAAGAAGGACCAAACCAACAGGACATTTGATACTGTTAGTTTATTTTACACTGTAATACTGTACTGTAGATATTCAGTGATATTTATTGATACATTTATTGATTTTTTTTTATTACTCTATTAACCTGCTTAATATTTGTTGTTAAGTAAACTGCCGGCTTATCTACAGCTAATCACATCTTTCCAGTGACACAAGTGTTACATGAGCACAAAGTCAAAAACTAAATCATGTGTCACATTAAACATCAGCCACATTCATCAACACCTTCTAATAATAATCTAATAATGCAATAAAGTCAATGTTGTTACTGATGTTTGACACGACCAAGACTGTAATAAAGGTTCAAATATCCAGTCCACATTCACCTTTTCTATTAAAAATGAGCCATTTTGTGTGTTTTTTTTTCCAATTTTCAGCACCACCCCTTATGAAATTAGTGATTAAAGGGTTAAAATCTTGGGGTAAAATGATTTTTTTTCACTACTTTTGATCAGAACTGAAGTTAATTAAAAGGTCTATGCAAAAAAATTTCAAAATGTTTTTTATCTGATATATTTTTAAAACCGTTGACATATTGACAAAGTTATGGCCAAAATAAACAGAAAAATGACTCTCAGAGGACAAAAATGTCCCGAACAGTGCATAAGGGTTAAATCTTTATGTCTCTTATTTTGATAATATTGATTACACCACTCAGCGAACCTAGAACTGGTCCAGCAGCTAACAAGTGTTACATGAGCACAAAGTCAACAACTAAACCATGTGTCACATTAAACATCAGCCACATTCATCAACACCTTACTCAGAGTGCAGCTCAACACAACACATCCTCTACACTGTGACACACAACACACCTTGATGGCCCCTTGGACTGAGGCTTTACTCCTGGTCTGGTTCTTTTTAACCCTTTATGCCATCAGTTCTATCAAAATAAAGGTCCGGCTCAGCAGGAAATATCAAAATAAAAGCTTTAAATGCCTGTAATCATGTACATATTACTTTGGGGTCATTTACAGTTTCTGTCAGAAATGTTGATAAATTGTTCATTTTCAGGATTTTTTGAACTGATCACAGATGTTAGCTTCATGATCAATCAATAGATAGACAGAACCAGCAGCTGATCAGGTGAGTCCAAACCCAAAGAGACCCTGAGAGAACCACCATGACAGACTGACAGAGTTCAAGATGGAAGCAGGATCAGAGCAGAAGACACCTGAAGACCTCCTTCAAGTTCTGAACGTCTCTTCAACGTGGACTCTGCAGCTGCTCTTCAGGGAGAAACATCCACCTTTAAGTGAAGCAGTTCAGTGAAGACGAGCTGTCAGACTGACGGAGCAGAGAGAGCTCCACCTTTACTGAGACACAGTCTGACTGCTGCCAGAGACCATCTGAGGAGGAGGAGGAGGATGATGATGATGATGATGATGATGATGATCTCCCTGTGTGGATCATCAGGACACACTCCGTCCTCTTCATTTCCTCCACCTGCAGAGAGAATGAGTGTGGAGGTGAGTGAGTGTGGACAGAGACTCCCTCCATCAGCAGCATCATCCAGTATAAAGAGCAGCAGGACCTCAGTCCTGTTCAGAGCAGCAGGACCTCAGTCCTGTTCAGAGCAGCAGGACTTCAGTCCTGTTCAGTCCTGTTCAGAGCAGCAGGACTTCAGTCCTGTTCAGAGCAGCAGTGCAGCAGCTGCTTCCTTCCAGCTCTCATGTTAACGTGTTGGAGTGAACACACTGAGCTCCGAGCTCACAGAGCTGCAGACTTTTAGCATCAAGTCTGTGTCCTCTGCAGGTTTCACTCACAGTGGAGACACACTGCTGAGTCATCAACACAGACTTTACTGAGGATGTCCTGCTGTCCCATTTAAAGACAGAGTCTCTGTTTGCTGATGGACATCTCATCTGTCTCTGACAGAGAGACATGGAGGTCACCATTCTCACAGCATCACTGAGGGAAGCAGCCAATCAGAAGGCAGCAGCTTCACAGGAAACACTGGATCTGTGATACTGACTGTGTTTAGGACAAAACAGCTGAAAGCAGCACAGACTGACTCCACCCCTCTACTCACCACACAGTCTGCAGGCTGCAGTCTGGACTCTGCTCAAGATCCAGCAGCTGCTTCACTCCTGAATCCTGCAGGTTGTTTCCTCTCAGCTCCAGCTCTGTCAGATGGGAGGGGTTGGACTTCAGAGCTGAGGCCAGAGAAGCACAGCTGATCTCTGACAGCCTGCAGTCCTCCAATCTGAATAAAGAATAATTAAAGAAAAACAGATGAAATGATTGATAATCAATCAGATGAGTTTCAATGATCAGATGAACATTATTGTGTCCAAACAGCCTTTAAGGTTAACTGACTTTAACAGCTATCAGAGGACATTTTTTACAGTTTCTGTAACAAACAGACTGAATTTAGGAATTTAGGATGATTCTATTTATACGTCCACACAAACCCCTGTTGAACTTAGTAATATTTTACAAGTCGAACTGAGACGAATTGAAAATTGGATGAGGGACATAAAATGGTGACTAATGCAGGGAAAAGTAAATGTATGGTGTTGGGATCCAGGTCTCTGGTAAAGATCCACCTGTGTTGGGTCTGACTGGGGGGTGCTGTAATAGAACAGGTCATTGAGGTAAAGCTACTCGGTGTGACTGGTGACAGTTTGTTGAATTGGAATAGTCATATAAATCAAACATTATTGAGTCTGGAGGTGTCAAGCACTGTAGAAAATATATTCCACATCCAGTGATGAGAACACCAGTATAATCATTAGTTTGATCACATTTAGATTATTGTTCAATCATTTGGTCAAGTACAACTGAAATGAACTGAAGCAAAGTGCAAGTTGCTCAAATAAAGCAGCTGGTGTAGTTTTAAGCTGCCCTTTCAGGACTAGTGTTAGAGAACTGAATACCAGCTAGTTTGGCTAAGTGGAAACGGTAGGATTCATTATTCTGTTATTAACTTTATTAGAAAAACTGTTATTACAAAAATGCCAAAAATACTTTACAGCAGACTGTTATTGTTCAGTGCTGAGCATCAATATTCCACTGGTCAGTCAGAGAGTCGCTCTTTGTCACCTCCGTGTGGAACTACCCTCATGCAAAGGACAGTGCAGCACAGAGCAATGGTGGCTGGAATTCTCTGTTCACAGCTTTTGGTTTTTGGAATGAATGCACTGACTTTATGTATTGACACTAGAATAACTGTTATTATTTATATTTGCTGCTTCTTTGTCAAGAATGGTTGAAGGGAAAAAAACTATGGAACTTATGAACCCTATAGTAGCATAACTGTAACTGTGATAAGGAATAATGTAGAGCTGCTGTTTCACTGTTTTAGTTTTTAGTACGTTGCTGTACTGTCATGTAGGAATGTGTGCACTCCATTTTGTCTGTATAACGTATTGTTTTATGTTAAGAATACTTTTTGAAGTCTACAGACCCCAGGAAGAAGAGCTACTGCTTTGGCAGCAGTTCATGGGGATCTTACTAAACTAGACTGAATTTAGGTCAAGAACAGAAACCAGTCTTAGCTCTGGCTAACAGGGGACTCTGTGTCTGAGTGCATGAAGCAGGATCATGTTGGACAGTAGGGTCGGGCGGTTTCAGCTAAATCTTCCTGAGTGCTTGCCTGGTCCCGTCTCCACTGTGCCTGCATAGAGAGGGGGGGTGTCTGCACAGAGCCCCATCAAAACAGCTGCTGTAGCCTACAATTCACTGCAGGTAAAGTGCATTATAAACTCTCTCTCTCTCTCGTATTAAAAATGATACCATCACTACCTGTGTGCCCCGCTGGTATACCTTAATGCAGGGGTGGCCAAACTTTTTTTGGGGAGGGCCAGATTCAATAATGCGAAACTCTCCGAGGGCCAACAGTCCCTGATGTCATTATTTTAAACAATAAAAACTGTGTATGCTGTTTTGTAATATGTTACATCTTACACAGCAAACAAAATAACATCTTAGCATTCAGATGAACAGATCAGAACATGTTATCTGAATTTACAGCATAAATTTAAAACTTTCAGAAACTGTGTGGTTGTGATAACAGAGCAACAAGTTATTGACTCTACTGTGAAGGTGAGATCTGATCATATGTGGCAGGTCTGGTTTAGGAGCAGACATCAGTAAAATGTCAGGTAGACCAGGTGGGAGTCATTTAGTGCTGATCTCAAAGGGTCTGTAATTTAATGTTTACACAGGTTTGCAGTGCATGGCAACGAGACGTAAAAACGTGATGACGTGCCTTACGACAGATGTGTACTGAATGACGGAGTCTTTTTGAGAGAAGTGCTTCGTCTATGTACAGCTGACAGTCTAACAACAGAGAACGTTAACAAGCAAAGACGGACTGCTCTGCTGCTCCAGTAAAACATCACAGTTTATCACAGACAGTCTGCTCACACGACACAAACTAATTCATGGTTTACAAATGTTCGCATTTCTGGAGAGTTGCTTTTATCCAGCCGCCGGTAAAAAGGCCCGAGGTCAGGATGCAGCCTCCCCGTGCAGCAGGGAGCAATGAGCGTCCCCCTCCCTCTCCATCATGTTGCTTTAACTTCTCTAATCGCTCCCTGCTGCCCGGCGCGGGTAGCAGGGAGCGATGGAACAGGGAGAGGGACGCTCCGCTCCACTCCCCTGCGCTCCTGGAGCCCCCAGTACTCAGGCACGTTCCCCAGAGAGGGACGCTCAATGCTGCACGGGGAGGTTGCTCTCTGGCCGGGCAGCCTGCTCCCATGCACCCCGTCCATGAATTCTAATAGGGCTACTATACTACAACTAATAATAAAAATATTTCGTGCGCACGTTATACATAATTCGTGGCCACAATTTATTTCTTTTTGACCATGTCACAGAGGGGCTCCTAGTTTTGGAGAACTTCACTTGTACAGACGCTCTCTGATAGCAGGTTGTATGCAGAAGCATGTTTAGTCTCGTAGTGAATTGTGTCGAAGTGCTGAACCGGTGTTTTGCACCTTCGGAGCCCTCTGCGTAGCTGGAACCAACAACCAAGCCCTGCAGCCCCGTGTGACGCACCATGATGCAGACAGAGAGATAATGTTCTGCTCAGAGAATCATGCAAACATTACACAATGAGTTAAAAACAAAAACAAGAAATGCCTGTTGATTTTGTATGATTTACTCTGTTTGGCTGGCGGGCCAAAAATAACACATATTAAGATAGAAGCCGCGGGCCATAGAAAATCCGACCGCGGGGACGTAGTTTGGACACCCCTGCCTTAATACCTTAATACGGCCCAACCCAACTGGACAGGAAGTAAAGTTCAGCTCTCTTTCCTGTCATGTGTGCAGCCTTTGGAGGCCTCAGCTCCAGGGCACAGAAACTATCTCTGACATGTAAACCAGAGGAAGTGAGTGAGCACAATAACAAAAGACATTCACTGACTGGAAGGAGCAGAAACGACTGGTTACATGATCCTTGAAGAACAACACATAATCTGAACTGTATGTACACTAACATGTACGACACACTCATTCATATGCAGCATAAGAAGATTCATATTACTGTATTACAATATGGACCAAAGCTTCATGGATGGAAGCTCTGTGAGTTTTACAACAGTATCAGACAGAGAACTGACCTCAGAGTCTGCAGTCTGCAATCTGGACTCTGCAGAAAACCACACAGCTGCTCCACTCCTGAATCCCACAGATGGTTGTAGCTCAGGTCCAGCTCTGTCAGATGGGAGGGGTTGGACTTCAGAGCTGAGGCCAGAGAAGCACAGCTGATCTCTGACAGCCTGCATCTCCCCAATCTGAATAAAGAATAACAGATGAAATGATTGATAATCAATCAGATGAGTTTCAATGATCAGATGAACATTATTGTGTCCAAACAGCCTTTAAGGTTAACTGACTTTAAACAGAGGACATTTTCTACAGTTTCTGTAACAAACAGACTGAATTTAGGAATTTAGGATGATTCTATTTATACGTCCACACAAACCCCTGTTGAACTTAGTAATATTTTACAAGTCGAACTGAGACGAATTGAAAATTGGATGAGGGACATAAAATGGTGATTAATGCAGGGAAAAGTAAATGTATGGTGTTGGGATCCAGGTCTCTGGTAAAGATCCACCTGTGTTGGGTCTGACTGGGGGTGCTGTAATAGAACAGGTCACTGAGGTAAAGCTACTCGGTGTGACTGGTGACAGTTTGTTGAATTGGAATAGTCATATAAATCAAACATTATTGAGTCTGGAGGTGTCAAGCACTGTAGAAAATGTATTCCAAATCCAGTGATGAGAACACCAGTATGTTATAAGAACACTGTTTTGAAGTCTACAGACCCCAGGAAGAAGAGCTACTGCTTTGGCAGCAGTTAATGGGGATCTTACTAAACTAGACTGGATTTAGGTCAAGAACAGAAACCAGTCTTAGCTCTGGCTAACAGGGGACTCTGTGTCTGAGTGCATGAAGCAGGATCATGTTGGACAGTAGGGTCGGGCGGTTTCAGCTAAATCTTCCTGAGTGCTTGCCTGGTCCCGTCTCCACTGTGCCTGCATAGAGAGGGGGGGTGTCTGCACAGAGCCCCATCAAAACAGCTGCTGTAGCCTACAATTCACTGCAGGTAAAGTGCATTATAAACTCTCTCTCTCTCTCGTATTAAAAATGATACCATCACTACCTGTGTGCCCCGCTGGTATACCTTAATGCAGGGGTGGCCAAACTTTTTTTGGGGAGGGCCAGATTCAATAATGCGAAACTCTCCGAGGGCCAACAGTCCCCGATGTCATTATTTTAAACAATAAAAACTGTGTATGCTGTTTTGTAATATGTTACATCTTACACAGCAAACAAAATAACATCTTAGCATTCAGATGAACAGATCAGAAAATGTTATCTGAATTTACAGCATAAATTTAAAACTTTCAGAAACTGTGTGGTTGTGATAACAGAGCAACAAGTTATTGACTCTACTGTGAAGGTGAGATCTGATCATATGTGGCAGGTCTGGTTTAGGAGCAGACATCAGTAAAATGTCAGGTAGACCAGGTGGGAGTCATTTAGTGCTGATCTCAAAGGGTCTGTAATTTAATGTTTACACAGGTTTGCAGTGCATGGCAACGAGACGTAAAAACGTGATGACGTGCCTTACGACAGATGTGTACTGAATGATGGAGTCTTTTTGAGAGAATCTCTCTGTACAGCTGACAGTTTAACAACAGAGAACGTTAACAAGCAAAGGGACTGCTCTGCTGCTCCAGTAAAACATCACAGTTTATCACAGACAGTCTGCTCACACGACACAAACTAATTCATGGTTTACAAATGTTCGCATTTCTGGAGAGTTGCTTTTATCCAGCCGCCGGTAAAAAGGCCCGAGGTCAGGATGCAGCCTCCCCGTGCAGCAGGGAGCAAGGAGCGTCCCCCTCCCTCTCCATCATGTTGCTTCAACTTCTCTAACAGCTCTAGCATCGCTCCCGGCAGCAGGGAGCGACACGATGCACAGGGAGAGGGACGCTCCGCTCCACTCCCCTGCGCTCCTAACTAACAAATTAGATTTACTGGAGGGGAAACATATAGAGACTAATGACCCTGCCCTACTAGAACAAATATCTCTTGTAAAATCAGAAATAAATAAGAAACTCAACGATCAAGAGAAATATAAACTGAAGCGTCTCAAACAAAGTTATTATGAAAATGGGCCCCGAGCGACAAAAATATTAGCCTGGAGGCTAAGAAAACAACAACAACTGAAAGAGCTATTTATAAAGTAAAAGATCCAGTCACCAATCAGTTGTGCTCTAAGCCGGAAGAAATACATAGGTCATGTGAAACATATTACAGGAACCTGTACTCCCAACCCAAATTAGCAGACCCCGCAACAGTCAAGTATTTTTTGGACTCCCTAGATTTGCCATCAATTGGCACAATACAAAACAAACAGATAACTGCAGATATAACAATAGCAGAGCTTAATAAGACTATTTCTAACCTGAATTCAAACAAAGCAGCTGGGGGAGACGGACTACCTACAGAGTGGTACAAGGTTTTTAGGGACCCTTTGACCCCATTGTTATTAAATTGTTTTAATTATGTGCCAAAAGGGGGCGAGACCCCACCATCTTGAAAACAAGCTATAATATCAGTGATTCCGAAACCAGGAAAAGATAAGTTGGTGTTCGTATAGACCTATTTCTGTGTTAAATGCAGACTATAAAATTTTCACCTCAATTATCGTCAGTAGGCTGGAAAGGATTATCCCCGACCTGATCGCCACTGATCAGACGGGATTTATTAAGAACAGATGCACCCAAGATAACGTCAGACAAGCAATACATTTGATAGATATTATTAGCCGACGTAATATAAAATCTTTAGCAATCAGCTTCGATGCAGAAAAAGCCTTCGACTCCGTGCGGTGGGAATTTTTATATTTGGTGCTACAACACTTTGGCTTCAATGATACAGTTATAGGATGTTTTAAATCCATCTATGATTCACCAGTGGCTCGGGTTAAAATAAATGGCAGTCTTTCAGATACAATCTCTTTGGAACAGGGATGCCGACAGGGCTGCCCATTGAGCCCTATTCTGCTTGCTCTATTTATAGAGCCACTTGCTCAAAAAATTAGAGATGATCCAGATATTACGGGAATTACATTTAAGGGAAGACAATATAAGACATGTCCATATGCGGATGATATACAGGTGACTTTGTCTGACCCGGACACTAGTCTCCCGAAATTGATGTCCTGCCTTGACCAATATGGTCTCTATAGAGGATACAAACTGAATATAGAAACAACTCAGACCCTTTAACTACTCACCTCAGGAAAATATATGTAAAACCTTTCAATTTAAATGGAAAACTAGAATTATGAAATACTTAGGTGTTAATATTTCTAAATCCCTTGAAGATTTATATGGTGAAAATTATGGCATCATCACAAATAAAATTAAAAGTGATTTGAACAGATGGACTCCCCTAACTCTTGATTTGTACAACAGAATAGAAAATATAAAGATGATTATTCTACCTCAACTGCTATTTCTTTTCCAATCACTACCCGTGGTAGTACCATCTAAACAGTTCGACGAATGGAACCGGATTATCTCTCGTTTTATATGGCAGAACAAGAAGCCAAGGGTACGCTATAAGACATTACACCTGCCAAAAGATAAAGGAGGGATGTCACTCCCATGTTTGGAGACTATTACAAAGCAGCTCAACTGCAGTATGTGGTCTTCTGGTGCAGGGAGGATTATGATGCAGGGTGGAAGGAACTAGAGCTGAATCAGCTAGATATCCCTCTTCAATCTCTCCTGGGAGATAAAACCCTCAAGACTACATACTCAAGTGAATTAAGCAACTTTACTAAAATTCTGGTCTGAGTCTAACAGTGAAAAGTTGGAGGTCATCCAGTCCTTTCATAGACAAACATGTTCATGTCTGTTTCTATAGAACCTTTGATTGTACTTATAGATTATTGAACATCTACAAGTGGTCCATCCACAGAAGCAGACTGAGGGTTTTGTTCTGTATCTGGTAACATTGGAGTCAGATTATCAGCAGATTTCTTCACAGACAGAAAGAATGATCCCTGACACCAACGACTCTTTAATGAACCTGTGAACACCAGACTGGAGCTGATCTGTCATCAGACCACCGAGGACTGAGGAGACACCTGCTGATATGAAGGACCATGATGCTCCTTCATTCAAACTGTCTGTGCTCCCTGTTCTGTCTGTCAGTCCTGACAGGTGCTCTGTGCAGTCTGAGACAATCTGGACCTCCATTCTTCATAAACCTGATCATAAATAATAACAGAGAACTGACCTCAGAGTCTGCAGCCTGCAGTGAGGACTCTGCAGTCCAGAACACAGCTGCTCCACTCCTGAATCCTCTAGATGCTTCCAGCTCAGGTCCAGTTCTGTCAGATGGGAGGGGTTGGACTTCAGAGCTGAGGCCACGACTTCCCAGTGAGTCTCTGAGAGTCTACAGTTAGAAAGTCTGTGATGACAGAAACATCAGAAAACATGTTATTATTATTATTATTATTATTATTATTATTATTATTATTATTATTATTATTATTATTAATAATAATAATAATAATAACAGTAATAATTGTTATTGTTATTATTATTATTATTATTATTATTATTATTATTATTATTATTATTATTATATTATTATATTATTATATACAATTATATTATTGTTACATGTTATTATGACCTACGTCTGAGTCCACCGAGTCACCATGAGGACGTCTTCATCAGAGACACATTCTGAGTAGGGATGCACAATAACTATCGCCACCGATAATTATCGGTCCGATATTGAAAAAAATGACGTCATTCAGATAATTCCGATAATTAAATTTTTCACCGATAAAATAGAACCCATAATAGTAAACGTAAAGGGTTTGGATTTCGCACATATTACAGTACATGATACATGTTGCTGTTGCATGGCCAACCACCATAAAAACAAAGAAGAAGAAGACCTAACCTCGGCCCTCTTCTTCTTCTTTGTTTTTATAGCGGTTTGGTAACAAACTGACTTTTTCACTGTTTCAGAGAGAGACGATGCATTTGCAATTTGCACAAATTGTTGTTCTGCGGAAGTTTACAGCTGGCTGTAAACGAGGCTTTGCTGAGCCAAAGGAGTATATCTGAGTGTGTGTCAATTGGGCGAAAAAACATAGGACATTTCAGACTCTCCCAAGTCGCTACCTCCCGTCTGGCGGAGTTACAGACACGACTAGGAGTGAAAACAGCACGGCTGCAGCCAGACATATCCACGCGATGGAACAGCACGTTTTACATGCTGAGGAGCACCAAAAGCGAGCGCTTGCAGTCTATGGAGTAGATTATCAACTACCTGCAACTCTGAGCGCAAACCAATGGACACTAGTCGATCCGTGTGAACAGCTGACTAGAGACAAGACCGCTGGGCCCACGCTTCCCATGAGCCCAGACTGGAGAAGCAACAAGTCCCGTTTTCCAACCCCTGCCCATCTTGCACGTAAATACCTCTCTGACCCTTGCACTGGCGTTGACAACGAGCGCTTGTTTTCTGCTGCTGCACATGTGATTGATGATAAAAGAAACCGAAATTTATCAATTACATGTTTGATTTTATTGCATTACATTTATGTCTGAAAGCTTTATTTTTGTATTATATCATGCACTTGTTAATATGACTGGGTTAACGTTGACACTGATTTGACAGTCACACATTTCATTTATTTTGATTTCAGAGAAGTAACTGAAAAGTAACTGGAAATCCTTGGTCTATTGTGCATTTAAAGCAGCCATAGGCTTTTGGTTCTGTAGAACCCTTTATTTTATTGTTAACAGAGTTTTGCTAACTTGAAATAACAATAAAGGTTCATTTGAAGAATTGGAACTGTTGTTGTTTGTTATCGGTATCAGCTACAAGAAGCAGGAAGTTATCGGTTATTGTTATCGGTTGTAAAAAACAGTTCGTGCATCCCTAATTCTGAGTGTTCTTACTGAGCGGCTGCTGCAGCTACAGTTACACACTGGTGCCAACAATGATCGGATTTGTATAGAAACACACAAACAGAAGAACATCTGTCAAATGGAACAATGATTAGAAACAACAAGAAAACGTCTTCATTCATTTAACAGCTTTAAACAGAAACAGCTGAAAAATCCACGTTTTCACAGCTGAAGAACATCTGAGACAAAAACACAGCTGACATGTTCCAATGAACACGTGAACCACACAGTGTGGATCTGTGAAGACCCGAACCACTAATCTACACTGATTCACAATCATCATCACATCTGGACTCACCGAGCCTTCCTGCAGTTCCTCACAGCTGGAATCAGTCTCAGTCGTCCCTCATTTGTTGTGTTGTACTTCATCAGGTCCAGCTCCTCCAGAACCTCCTCTGACATCTGCAGCATGTAGGCCAGAGCTGAACAGTGGATCTCAGAGAGGATCTTCTCTGATCTGGTCCCTGACTGCAGGAACTCTTGGATCTCCTGATGGACTGAGAGGTCCTTCATCTCCACCAGACAGTGGAAGATGTTGATGCTTCTGTCAGGAGAGATTTCATCAGTGTTCATCTCCTTCAGGTTGTTGATGACTGTCTGGATGGTTTCTGGGCTGGTCTCTGTCTGACCCAGCAGGCCTCCTAAGAGTCTCTGGTTGGACTGCAGAGATAGGCCATGAAGGAAGCGGACAAACAGGTCCAGGTGGCCATTTTTACTTTCGAGGGATTTTAACATGACACTCTCAAGGAAGTTGTCCAGTGAAAACTCATCATATTGAATAGTCATGCCATATTCCTTCATGTCACGATCATCAGCATCCTCAGAGTTAGTATTCTTCTCTTTATCAGAATCCAGCAGATCCTCGTAAGCACCGCTGTCTTTATCATAATAGTATTCCTCGTCTTTATCTAGAGATGAGCTCCAGTAGTCTTCTCCCAGGAACCCTCTCAGCAGCTCAGTATTCCTGTTAGTGAAACAGTGGAACATGTAGACTGCAGCCAGAAACTCCTGAATGCTCAGATGAACAAAGCAGTAGACTGTTTTCTGGAAGATCACACTCTCTCTTTTGAAGATCTGTGTACAAACTCCTGAGAACACCGAGGCCTCTGTGACATCCAGACCACACTGCTCCAGGTCTTCTTGGTAGAACATGATGTTTCCTTTCTCCAGATGTTCAAAGGCCAGCCTCCCCAGCTTCAGAAGAACTTCCCTGTCAGCCTCCATCAGCTCCTGAGGACTGGTCTCATGTCCCTCATGGTACTTGTGCTTCTTCCTGATGGTCTGGACCAGCAGGAAGTGTGAGTACATGTCAGTCAGGGTCTTGGGCAGCTCTCCTCTCTGCTCTGTAGTCAACATGTGCTCCAGAACTGTAGCAGTGATCCAGCAGAAGACTGGGACTGCACACATGATGTGGAGGCTCCTGGAGGTCTGGATGTGGGAGAGGATTCTGCTGGACAGCTCTTCATCACTGAACCTCCTCCTGAAGTACTCCTCCTTCTGGGCGTCAGTGAAGCCTCGTACTTCTGTCAGCCTGTCCACACATGCAGGAGGGATCTGATTGGCTGCTGCCGGGCGGGAAGTTATCCAGACCAGAGCCGAGGGAAGCAGGTTCCCCTGGATGAGGTTTGTGAGCAGCACGTGGACCGATGACTTCTGTGTGACATCAGACAGCCGCTGACTGCTGCTGAAGTCCAGAGAAAGTCTGCTTTCATCCAGGCCGTCAAAGATGAACAAAGGTTTACAGACAGCGAGCTGCTCTGCTGTGACCTTCTGTAATGTTGGATGGACGACATGGAGCAGCGTCAGAAGACTGTGCTGCTCATCTCTGATCAAGTTCAGCTCCCTGAAGGAAAGCAGAACCACCACACTGACATCTTGGTTCTCTGAGCCCTCGGCCCAGTCCAGACTGAACTTCTGCACTGAGAAGGTTTTTCCAACGCCAGCGACGCCGTTCGTCAGAACCACTCTGATGGGTGTCTGTTGGTCAGCTGAGGCTTTGAAGATGTCCTGGCACCTGATTGGAGTCTCATGGAGGGTCTTCTTCTTGGAAGCTGTCTCCAGCTGCCTGACCTCATGTTGCGTCTGGACCTCTTCGCTCTGTCCCTCTGTGATGTAGAGCTCAGTGTAGACCCTGTTGAGGAGGGTTCCACTTCCTGTTTCATCAGTTCCTTCAGTCACATGTTCACATCTCCTCCTCAGACTGACCTTATGTTCCTCTAAAACCTGCTGCAGACCAACATCTGCTGAAAGACAAGGACCACAATGAGACATCTGTCATGTCTGTACAACACAACACAACCACAAGTCCAGTTTCAGAAAAGAGTCCCTCAGCAGACACATGTCCAGTCTTACTCTGTCCTTGTCTTCGTCTTGATCTTGGCAGCTGCTCGTCCTCACAGATGTCGCTCCTCTTCCTCTTTCTGTGGAGACATGTCTTCATCAGTAAAATTATTTCTGGTTGTTATAAGAACATCAGAAAGTGTTGAGCAGCTCAGACGCTCTCAGAGAAACAGGAAGTCATGAACATGAATGAGCTGCTGTCTTTAACCACTGAGATCTTCCTGCAGGTTTCTGTGAACACACAGAGTCCACAGTGAAAGTCTCTCTGTGCAGCTGAGACCAGATAAGATTCTAAATGAGGTCTGAATACTTTGAGTTCATCAGGGTCATCATGTGGACATGAATGAAGACAAACTGCACCAGTGACATCATCACCATCCATCAGGACACTATAGAAACTCTCTTACTTTGGATTGAAGGGTCCAGGTTCAGCACTGAAGTCCGGAGGGTCAAATCTGGACCGGCCACTCTTCATGGACTCACAGATGGATCCTGGTCCTCTGTGTCTGCAAACACAAATGTTTCTGTTCACATGGATCAATCAGTGAAGTCTCTCTGAACACATGAAGGACTGATCATCTGATGATCAGATGGTCCAATAACAGTCTTCTTCTTTAAACTCTGACTGAACCTCTGTAACATCAGGGACAGAAGAGATTCACATGAGACACATACAGGAGTCAGCAGCAGGTCTCTTACTCTGGATTGAAGGGTCCAGGTTCAGCACTGAAGTCTGGAGGTTCATCTTTGGACCGGTCACTCTTCATGGACTCACAGGTGGATCCTGGTCCTCTGTGTCTGCAAACACAAACTTTCCAAAGTCAGAGTAAAACCTAAGAAGATCAATCCAAACAGAATCAGACGAAACCTGTTTAGAAAGAAACCTTTGTGAAGAGCAGTTTGTTTTTATGAAGGAGAATAAAAACGGATTCAAATAATAATAAATCAGGTTTCATGTGAAGAAATGAGAGATTTTATGTTGAAGCCTTAAAAGGAGTTTGTGTTGTCTCTGGGAGTTTAACTGGTTCAGAGTGGCAAGCTGTGGCTGAGTTCCTGTTAACGAACCAAGGATGCAGATGTCCTGTTCATGGCTGATTTATTGACTGTGGTCTGTAATAACAACAAAGTAGAACTCATAATACATATATTCAGCACTCAAATATGTCCCATGAATCATAAAACGCAAACAAATCCCCTCACACGAGGCTCACGGATTGTGCGTCTTAGCTGGTTAGCTTACCAACATAACATTAATTAGGTCAAGTCAGTTTTATCTTATTTTACATAAGGTGCCAGATCATAGCAGAATCATTGAAGGTTACCTTTCCTACAGAACAGACAACACCTTGTTCTATTACTAAACAAACTGAATAGCTTCATGTTGTTTGTTTTATGTGCATGGAGGCATGTCATTTCTGTACATGCTTTACTGTCTTTACTGCTTTCTGTCTTCATGCAGGTTTACACCTCATGCTGCTGTCTGTGCACAGAGGCCCGGTGTACTCACAGACACACAGACAGGTGTACTCACACACACACACAGACAGACAGGTGTACTCACAGACACACACACACAGACAGGTGTGTGTACAGACAGGTGAGCACAGTCCTATCAGCAGTTAGAGAGCGTGTGTTTTGTTCACCATTACTTGTGACATGCTAGTTGGATACACTGAACTCCACTGACTATGCTAGGCTAAGCTAACGTTACTGGTGTCAGCATTATTCTTATTTGTGCCATTTAAATATGCTGTTTACATCCCGCTCTGTAAGCCATGGCGGGACGACTGGATGCTGGGTGCTGTGGGTCTCCTCTCTGCTCTGACTGCAGCTGCTGTGAGGCGGGGAGGAGCTCACAGCTGCACCTCCTGAACGTCCCATGCCGAACTAATGCTTAACTAAACAATACATGATATTAGCTACAAACTCCGGCTGGTTAGAACATCATTCATCTCACCTTCTGGCATCTACACACAGCAATAACCAGGGAGATACTCAGTGAGAAAGAAACTACAATCTCCCTCTGGAGAAACATCACAGCACAGAGTTTCTTCAGCAGGTGTGATGCCTTCAACAGCGTCAGGACCACTATGATGCATTCAAGAACATTGGACATATGAAACTTCCAATGAAACTCAGCTCAACAAACAGTCACAGTGTGGCTTTCTAACAAGCCTCAGCTCCCAGCCCTAACTGATCCACATGTGGAGGCAGCAGCAGGGCTCTTACCTTGGATTGAAGGGTCCAGGTTCAGCACTGAAGTCTGGAGGATAATCTTTGGACCAGTCACTCCTCAAAGACTCACAGATGGATCCTGGTGGTCCTGCTCTGCCCTCCTCTTCCTCCACACCACCATCCATCTTCAGTCAGTCTCAGGCCTGAACCAGGATCACTCTCTGCACTGAGCTGGTTTCTAACCTGTGAAAGACAAACAGAGGAGCTGGGTTCAGCTGATCCAGGTTTCAGAGCTCACATTTAAAGAGAGATCAAAGGACTGAACATGTTCTCATGCAGATGTTCAGCAGGAAGGTTCTCCTTATGAGTCGGGTCCTGTTCAAGGTCTCTTCCTGACCCTGTTGGTCTTCAGGGGGTTCAGGCTCTGGGTCTGAGAACATTCCAGTACAGACTGCAGTGACACAGCTCGGTTTGGTAATAACTAAAATCATCCTCCAAAATGCAAATATTACCCCCACACTCAATGCTGTGAAAAGGTTTTTAACCATTGGTGGACTGGGACTGGTGATTCGTCTCTTCTAGGTCGTATTTTACTGTCTAAAGCTGAGGGTCTCTGAAGACTCATGAATCCTTGTCCTCCAAGCTTCACACCCCCAGAAGTTATAAGGTGATCCGCTCCATTAACTTTAATCTCATCCTGAAAAATAAAACACTACATTCACAGATCACAAGTAGGAAAACAGAGAACAGAGGGTTAAAAGCTTCAGACTTCAAATCCACTGTTGCTGCTTCCAGGGTCAGATGGTTAAAGAATGTTTATCTATATGGTGCCATATTCCTCACAGGTTCTTGTAAAGGTCGGCGTTATAAAGGCTCAGGTTTGTGGTCTGTCATTCATCCATGTGTAAGTGCCACTGTGCTGATTAAGGGCAGTGAGAGGTCAGCTGGTCCATGCAGTGCCTTATTTGCACCATAGATGGCGCCATTCTTCCACCTACATCTGTGACGCCCCTCACTTAGACTTCCTGTACAGACAGACTGGAGGCAGAGCCTGTGTTCTGTCAGGTCTGGTGCAGATCACTGAGACTCTCCTGGTCTAGTCGATCACCTTAAATCTGCTTCATTTAGCTCTGCATGAATAAGTCTGACATGTTTATTAATAACAGGCTGAACATCACTCAGCTGTTACTTCAGGCTGCTGGAAACACTCCAAATATCAGAGGGAGCTGAACCTCTGCTCCTCTGTAAAGCTGCTTGTTTAAAGGGTTCATTTATATTCACCCTTGTGAAGTGAACGCCACTGTTCCTGTGCTGGCTGCTTTTACATGACTTTACTGCATGTGTTGAATCACTGAGAAGCTTCTGTGTCAATAAGAAGGTTTTTCTGACAGTTTATTTGTTGCTCAGGAAGTTTGTCACTTCACCTTCACTACATGGAAACATGAGTCACATCCATAACACCCCCCCCCCCCCCAAAAAAGGCAGAGGTCATTAAACAAAGGTGAAGGCTGCAATTCAATTCAATACAGTTTTATTAATTGAGCGCGTTTTACAATCAGAAATTGTCTCAAAGCGCTTCACAGAGACCCAGAGCCTGAACCCCCTTAAGAGCCACAGTGTCAGGAAAAACTCCCTTTAACAGGAAGAAACCTTGAACAAGACCCGGCTCATAAGGAAGAACCTTCCTGCTGACAGTTTCCTACTTGGTAAATGTGGGGGGTTAATTACAGGCGAAGACGGGCACGTAGCATGTGAGTTCATCATTTGAGCTAAATCTAGCCTGCTTGCGTGGTGCCGAGAGAGAGAGAGAGAGAGAGAGAGAGAGAGAGAGAGAGAGAGAGGAGAGAGAGAGAGAGAGAGAGAGAGAGAGGGAGAGAGAGAGAGAGAGAGAGAGAGAGAGAGAGAGAGGCGTGTCTCCGCAGAGCTCCATCAAAACAGCGCGGCAGGCATTATAAACTGCCTGACACACGTCAAGCGATCTTTTTCTGTTAATATAGTTTTTTAGCAGCACACTGCGGTATTAAACTCGTATAAACCCGTCCCGATGTGTTTGTTTTTGTAATTTTATCATGTTTAGAGCCTTGTGCAGTATTTATGTTAGAAGTCACGCATGGTGATAAAACACCTGTCCGGTAAACTGAAAACCTGCCGCTCACGCTTTCCGCTGCCAAGTTTTTCTGATTAAAATTATAATATTACAATTAAAGTGATAAATGTGGGCTCAGATGGCACCAAACTGTTGGCTTGTTCCTACACTGTTCAGAAACTAAACACCAGCTCAGCTCTGGCTCGTCCTCTGAAGAGCAGCAGTGTTCTATAAGGAACCAGGTCACAGGTGACTACAGCTCTCTCTCTCTCTCTCTCTCTCTCTCTCTCTCTCTCACGTCATGTTCATAAACTTTATCAAACGTTTCCAAAAGTAAAATATATTATACTACTGATATTATACTATTCAGTAAAACTGAAGATTCAACCACACAAGGCATCAAATAAAATATGTTATGACGAGCATCATGGATGGACGTTATAAAAACACAGCGCAGCATCAGACTCTCAGTCATTCACACTATACACAAACACGCAGTGACACGCTATCAGGACGGAGTGAGACCTCCCTCCTTCTCTCCCTGTCTGTTCCGTTTGGAGACCCAGAGGTGAGCTGTCCCCCGCGCCCCCTCCCCTCCTCTCACAGTTTCTCAGCATCAGGGGCGCCTGCAGCCTGCAGGGGGCGCTAACATGCCAATTCTCCACACATTGATCTGTAATATAGAAAACCACTGCGCAGATGATATTTTTTCCAACTGCTCGTGCCGCCCCCTGTGTGATGCCGCCCCGGGACACCGCCTGGTCTGCCCGTGCCCAAAACCGCCACTGCTGATCACTGACACACTGCTCACACTCCTCCTCCTTCCTCCACCCGCTGCCCAGGCTCTTAGCGGGTTTAAAAGGGTTAATGTGAACAGACACTTTTCAATCTATGCTGTGAACGATGTTATTTTAGAAAACGAAGCAAACGTCGTGTTTCTAAACACCTGCTGTGTGTAAACGGCCTGAACCCGTCTGAAGGGTCCTGAGGCTTCGAGGCCTGGACTCACACAGGAGGCCTGGACTGCGCACTTCCTGACACACACAGACACACACAGACACACACACAGACACACAGCCAACACGAGCAGTCTGCTGTCCACGCTCACGCTGACAAACAACAACAACAACAACAACAACAACAACAACAACAACAGCTCTAAGAAACATGAAGTTTAAACTCACCGAGCCTCCGCCTTCAGCTCTCTGTCCGCTGCTCTTCACTCAAAATGGAGACTGAACAAAGTCACTTTCAGTTTCGATTCTTCCTCCATGTTGTGTAGTTCCAGGAAGAAGGAGCTCCGCCCACTGTACAGCGCTCACAGGCTGAGTTTGGACCACAGGTTCGGAGCAGCAGCGCCCTCATGACCAGAGTTACAAGGATCGATATATGGACAGTGTATCAGCAGAGTCACGTGACCGCTGATCGCTGCTACTCTTTGATGTGACAGTGTGTGTACAGAGAGGGAGAGGGGGAGAGAGAGGGAGAGAGAGAGAGAGAGGGGAGGGAGAGAGAGAGAGAGAGAGAGAGAGAGAGGGAGGGAGAGGGAGAGGGGGAGGGAGAGAGGGGGGGGGGGAGAGAGAGAGAGAGAGGGGGAGAGGGAGAGAGGGAGGGAGGGGGAGGGGGAGAGAGAGAGAGGGGGAGAGAGAGAGAGGGGGAGAGAGAGGGAGGGGGGGGGGGGGAGAGAGAGAGAGAGAGAGGGAGAGAGGGAGGGAGGGGGAGGAGGGAGGGAGAGAGAGGGAGAGGAGAGAGGGAGAGGGGGAGAGAGAGAGAGGGAGGGAGGGGGAGAGAGAGAGAGGAAGGGAGGAGGAGAGAGAGAGAGGGGGGGGAGAGAGAGGGAGGGGGGGGGGAGGGAGGGGGACATGTTCGCGATGATTGATCATGTTCGGCAGGTTGAACACAGGTTGATGGTCCAACAGCAGCAACAGGAGACATGTTCATATTTATTCATCTTCCCTTTGGAGAGCTGTGAGCTTGTGTTGATGTTGTGTGTTTATTGTGACTGCAGGAAGCCACACACCAGGTGCAGCATCATCAATAAAGAGGCGATCGATCACAGCAGCGTTCTGATCGATCTCCCTGGTGACCTCAGTGTTCTGGAGCCTCAGTGGATAAAGCTCTCTCAGCCATCAACACAGCCAGTGTGGGGAAGAACGCTTCAAAAAGTAATCTGTAATGGACTCCGTTACATTACTCAGTCTGAGTACTCTGAATACTTGGATTACTCACACATTGAACTACATTTGAAGTGACTGCATGCAGTGATCAGCCCTGCTGACTGCAGGGGGCGCCATGAAGCATGAAACATGTCCAGACTGCTCCGGCTGACTGCGTCACATCAGTGTTCTGTCAGAGGAGCAGGACGTGATGACGTCAGAGGGACGTTTAAACCACGCAGCCATTAAGCATCTTCATCCTCATCTTCAACCGCATCCTCATCCTGATCTTCATCCTCACTTCATCTTCATCTTGATCTTCATCCTCATCCTCTGACCCCATCAGTCTGCTCTGTCCTCTCTGTCTCTCTCTCTCCTCTCTGTCCACTGACATGAACCAAAACTTTAGCTGTGATCAAAGATGCTGTATTGACGGTAAGAGCTCTCACTCCAACGACTATTCACCGTCACACACATGAACACAAGCTCACACTGAGCCGAGCGGTCAGAGTCAGACATCTGCTGTGAACAAGATCTTTGTTGTAGAAGAAGTGATGTTTATGTTTCCTCCAGCAGAGAACAGACACGTTAGAGTACTTCAACAGTGGAACTGTAATCCGATTACCACCTCTTTAGACTGTAACTGTAGTGGGATAGTTACTCAGATTTTGTATTCTGATTACATAACTGTGGTACATGTAGTCTGTTACTCCCCATCACTGCTCATGACACATGGGGGCAGCACGACCATCTGCTCCACTAAGAGCTTTCTACCATCAATCATCTCATTTTTGAATTTTTGAAAAATGTTGCATTTTTTAAAAAATGTATTATGAATAATCCATCAATCTGCAGCAGATATTTCACTGGATTATTGTTACAGAATTGTTTCAATTTTCTCTGTCTTCGTCAGTTTGAAGATGTGACTGAGCAAACCACGGGCGAAAGAAGCTTCATGTCTTACAAAGGTTTATTGGAAACACATGAAGAATTAGACAGTTTAACACTGCACATGCATAATGTGGTCCAGTCTGTTCATCCAGTGGCAGCAGCCTCTGTTCCACCTGGTTCTAAATCTGACTGTATTACAAAAGGTTTCCCCAAAGAACAGACCAGTGCTAATCATTAACATAACAAATCTCAACTCTTCATGTTTCAAACATCTGCTCAAATCAAGGCTGAACAAAGCACTGACACTATTAACCCTAAAGTTATACATTCACAAAATATAACAAAATGATCTATATAATCATTGACAATTGAAATATGTATAGTAGGTAAAAAACCCAGCATTAGCTTTTTTGGGAAAATTCCCCCACAACCCCCTTCTACGGGCGATCACGGTGTTCCACTTGCAGTGAACAGAAAACAATGATTAAAGGAATAACTGAACAGATGCACTTTATCAGCATGAGAGTAAAGAGAAGGAAAATGGGGAAACCGACGGTGGTGACACAAGCCCTTCAGCTTACACGTCACATCACGGGATCCCTGAGGCTCCTTCAAAAGTTCTCTTCCTCTTGGGTTCTCAGGAGCAGCGTTCAGCGTACACACCAGGAGATTCTCCGCTAACAGTCATGGTTTTTACATGCGGGTCAGATCCCTGGTCCTCAGCCAGTTAGGAGAAGCAGAATGTCTTCAGATTCAGATCCTCCTTCCCAGAACATGAAGTCATCATGGTCCTGAGGAGTGAAAGGCAACAGCAAGAATGATGAGGGATTGAAATGCATCAGGCAGCACAGACATAAATCATACAAACTACCTGTCTTATGGTCAGCCAGCAGTCCCAGTGTCCACATCTGGTCTGATCCCTGGTCCTCAGCCACAGCATGCAGTCATTATGAGAAGGGAGGCCGTCAGGCCCGAACATCTGAGCAGCTGTCCTGGAGGTCATCGTGGACCTGAGGACAGAAAAAACAGCAGCCAGCAAAGATCCCACAATAATCACATAAACAGCCACAAGGACTCCTTTAAGGGCCTGTATCAAAGAAAGCTGTTAACACATCTGAAGAAGTCGATAAAAGGTCTTTGTTAGAGTTCATACAGGAGGTAACACCTGCTTCCTCACTGGCTACAGCTTCTGTGGAGGAAACTTGTGTTAATCACATACATCAGATCAGGTTTAATTTCTGGACTGGCCTCCTTCTAGTCCTGGAGACTCATCTGGATGATGAACAGCTGATACCAACACTTGTTTCAGTCCACAGATCAGGTCCCTCTGAAAAAGGCAGCATGATGACCAGCTGCAGGCGACTCATGAGCAGCTCAGGCTGTTCAGGATTCTGTGAACTGTACTTTGACATAATAACACACAGTCTGAGGCTGTTGGGGTCAAAGGTTAATTCATTTTTACTTGTTTTTCAGTGTTCCATTTACTCTCCCAGACTCTGAAGGTGATACAAGGCTTTGAACCACATTCCATCAGCACCCTGTTTTCCAGACCCACCTTTTATTTTCAATAACCACTCGTTTGTATTTTCAGCAAATTCATTTTGCTTTGACCCATGCTTCATGACCAAACCCAAAACAGATTCAGAGACCTGATTTCATCACATTCAATGAACCCATGCAGTAAACCTTGCGCTTTAAACCACATTTTCAGACACCAGTTAGCGTATTAAGGAACTCGCCATTAATCAGTTTCCCTTTGAACCATATGTCATGCTTCCTTTGCTCCTCTTGTAGCAACAACCCAATACAGAACCATGAAAGACCTGATTTCATGACACACTTCAATGAACCCATCACACCTGGTTTGTACCTTTGTTTACCATCTTGCATTACATTTCCTCACCACCCTTTTGATTTCATCAGTTTTTGTTTTAAACCACCAGCACCATCAGCACCCTGTTTTTCAGACCAATAACCACTCGTTTGTATTTTCAGCAAATTCATTTTGCTTTGACCCATACTTCCTGACCAAACCCAAAAAACATTCACGCAAAGACCTGATTTCATCACATTCAATGAACCCATCACCGTGTTTGTACCTTTGAACATTTCCCATCATGCTTTAGTTTCTTACCCTTTGTGTTTTCATCACTTTGAACCATGTTTCACACTGTGTAACACAATGTAACACTTTTCATTTTCAATAACCTCAGTTCTGTCAAGAAATCCAACATTAATCATTTTTGTTTTAAACATGATTTCATTGCACAAATCAACAAACCCATCCAGACCTTAGAACCTCTGAACATCAGACATGTAGACGTTTTCTTGAATTACCTGGTTATTTCATTTTCAACAAGCACCTTTGCAAAGTTTCATGTTTATCCATTTGTGTGTCAGTTACTCACCGTCAGATGGCCAGCAGCAGGCACTCACACTGGTTATAGCAGCTTCGTACAGACCCTCTTCCATGACAGTCACAGGCTGCAATGAATCCTTTCAAACAGTAATCAATGCAATTAAATTAATTCATATATAGTGAGTATGAAGAAAGGTGATGACAAGGGTTGAGGGAACTGCTCAGTGGATGGTGGTTTGAATTATGCCATGTGTGCATACAAACCTTGATGGCCATCTGAAGCTGGCAGCTCTACTCATCCCTACACAGGATGAAGATCACTGACATCAATGACAAGAAGCTGCTCCTTCCTCATGCTTCCCCTGGGTCTTGGCAACTCCAACATCTGGTTCTTCTGTGTCTCTACCTAAAAGCTCACATTCTGACATTTTTCCTGTCTTTACTCAACTCACAGGCCAAAGTGGCTCCATATGTACATTAACATTACACAGTACAACATATTGTTAACTTTAGAGTCTTTTGTAAATCTGCTTTAATATAAGATTTGTTTAACTGTACATCTGCAATAACACCAACATGAAACTGCATTTGATGATGTAATGGGAAAGGCGACAAGAGTTACAAATGACGACTCATCCTGCCGGGTCCAAACGTCCCACACACACCGTGGAGCTCCGGCGTCTCATCACCCCCCCTCACCTGTGGTGGAGAGAAAAGCCTGTTAAGATGTGAAGCTGGTGGAAACCAAAGCTTCTTCCTGCTAGTTAAACATACGTCAGTGCTTCTTACTTTGTGCAGCAGAGACGCTGCCAGCTCCACTTTGAAAGACACCAACGTGACAACTGTATCTGCATCTGATGGTTTAATGGGAAAGGGGACAATAAGAGTTACAAATGAAGAGGCACATGAACACAGACAACACCTAAACATCAAGCTTTGTGTGTCTGTTACTCACCACCTGTTGACCAGCAGCCGTCACTCACTGGTCATAGCGTCCACTCACCCTCCCATGGTGGTCAACAGCCTGCAATGAATCCTCACACACTACAGGGATCAATGCATGTTATAAAGCTATAATGTGTGCATACAAACCTTGATGGTCATCTGAAGCTACTCACCCCTCCACAGGATCACAGCCACTGTCCGACAGCAAGAAGCTGCTCCTACTTCCTACTGCTATCATCAGCCATTTTGTTTATGTTCAAATTTAGTTTAGACTAAAAGACCTTTAAGGATATCAAATCATAATCTATCAAGTCAGCAGTCCTTTTACAGGTCTGTGACACTGGGGAGCTAAAGTTTTCATTTTAAGGTCCCAGAATGATCAAAACAGGGTAAGAAAGTTAATTTAAACATTTAAAACAAGGAGTGACGATAAGACAGACATACACAGAGACAACAGAGACATACATGAACATGCAATGACAGCAAAGCAGTGAGGACATCGTATAACATGTTGCAGAATTAAAAACATTCCTGGTGTAGATACAGTTACTTCAACATGTCCTAATGTTTTCTACAGTCACTCTTACATTAAAACCTCCTGATCACACTCATGCATTCTACAAACAGGTGCAGCAACATTTCATACATGTTACATTTAAATGTACAGACATTTGCTGATGTTACAGATCATTGAACTCTTACAACAGATCTAACAGTTTGTCCTGTTCAAGTCATTCTGTCGATGAGCTGAAGGATGGAGGCTTCAGGCTGCTTCTGGATCCAGCTGATCTGTGCCAGCCTTCTTGTAGGAGCCTTCTTCATGCCTTCACTGCCACTCAAAATGGTTGAGAAATGTTCAAAATGAAATATCGCATCAAATTGATTCCATCGATCCATCTTCCAACCGCTGATCCGGGGCCGGGTCACGGGGGCAGCGGTCTAAGCAGGGACACCCAGACTTCCCCCTCGCCGGCGTTCCCAGGCCAGCGGAGCGACAGTCTCCATCAAATTCGTGAAGTCAAATTCGTCGTGTGAAATTCAAATTTGTCAAAGTTGAAAATTCTTTCACATTGGTCAGGTGCACAGTCACTGGGCTAATGACACGTTGGGCAGAGTAACAGACATGTGGCCGACACGGCAGCCCTGTAAAAAGCAGCACAATGAAAACGGTCTTACCTTCTGTAGACTTCCCTAGGAGGAACACATGAAAACCAGCACTGAAAGCTGTGTGTGGCAATGTATGAGTTAATGTGGATGTGTGTGCAAAAAAGGGGGGGGGGGGTCTTGTGGAGCTATCAATGAGAACCAGTTTGGGTAGTTTAGTTCTCATGTGCCAGAAATTCAAACTACACAACATGGTGCTTTCAAAGATAACTTTACAAGGTGTGAGTGTGTGAGAGCAGCAAAGCAAGAAAAGACAGTGGGAAACAGGCTCAGAGGCCACGACAGGCTGAGGAGGACAGAGACCAGAGGCCCACTTCACTGAGAAGGTTCAGGAAACTGCATTTACAGGTGGACTCTGGCAAGACCAGAGAAGCGGGGTGAGGAGACTCAGCAGTTATTCAACTACCACTCAGGTAGGTCCATCACTTCAGGCTCAACATACTCAGGTTCCACTACACCTGCTCTGTGAAGTGGGCCCATAACACATCAACATAGCAACACATCAAAGACCAACATTTGATTAAAGGCCTTTAAGACCTAAAAGATCTTAAAGACCTTTTGCAGATTGAAATGAACATTTCTTTGCGCAAGACTAAAACCCTACCATAACGGGAGAGGGTGAGGAAGAGAGAGGACAGAGCGAGTGGCACACGGGCCAAAGAGCACAGATAAGACAAGGTACTTACAGTTTGAAGATCAACGCACACCTACACTGAACCTATTCGACGCAACCGCTGGTGACCACGCTGGACTTGATGAAGGCAGGGCTCCTCTTCAGGTCACAGAAATGAACTTTAACTTGGTCGACGTAAAGGATTAACTATTTAATATTTAAACTACTACCAACCTAACTGAAACATTAATGGACACATCATGGATGACTTCATTCACATTTTAAAACGTCAACACTGTAAATTAGAGAGAGTCAGAGGAAAGTTGTTGGAAATGAAAGGTTTGGCTCAGCGGCCAGGAAAAACCCAAGAGTCAAATAGAAAACATTACCATCTTACCGTTTGTTGATGTGTTTGCTTGTAGATCAGACTAAAAAAACAACATAAAAACAAGCTTTAATACCTACACCTATTAAACACTCATCAACCAGATGATTAAATGAACCTTCAACCTTTCAATGCAGAGCAATACTTAACGTGTGTGAAAAGCCATTATAAGGTCAAGAACATTTCATATGACTTGTTGGATTTAGATCAACCTTTTTAAAACTAAGCAAATCTCCTAAATATTAATCACATCATTGGAGTGGTTCATAAAATGTTCTTTCTTCTAACCAGAGCAGCTGCAGGAGTCTCATCTGACATTAGCATTAAGCTAACCTGCTGCTAAAGGGGGCTGTTTCATAAACACATGTTAGTCTCTGTAACATAATCCCAAGTCTGACTTGTCTCAGAATTATAACTTATGACCTGATTCAACCTGTTATGAAAATAAAATACATATTTCTGAGGCTTTCCTCCCAACATCCTCCATCAGCAGTAATCCATGAACAGAAACATTCATTAGCATTAGCTGCTAACAAAGGTTGCATTTAGGGCTTCACTGACCGTTATGTGAGAGCCTCTGCTTCCCTCTGGAGTTTGGACCGACTCATCCTGCCGGGTCCAAACGTCCCACACACACCGTGGAGCTCCGGCGTCTCATCGCCCCCCCTCACCTGTGGTGGAGAGAAAAGCCTGTTAAGATGTGAAGCTGGTGGAAACCAAAGCTTCTTCCTGCTAGTTCAACATACGTCAGTGCTTCTTACTTTGTGCAGCAGAGACGCTGCCAGCTCCACTTTGGAAGACACCAACGTGACAACTGTCGCACAACTGAAGCTCCGGCACCATCAGAGCACAGCTCCTGTGAAAGAGCAGCACAGTTTAACTCCACAACATTCAAAGCTTTGTACATTTTAGATCCTCAATTATTAGTGACACGATGGATAATGCATGAGGAGAACCAAGCAGTGAAGCTCCCTTTAAAACACCTTCAAAGTCAGAACATGACCATGTCAGAGACTTCTATAGGAAAACACACACAGTGCTCTGAAGGAGCCAGTTTGGTCCAATATGAACCCATCAGTGGTTTTACATCATCACAATAAAGGTTTCACAAATAAAAAAACTGTTGTGCATTTGTTTACCCCTGCAGCACAATCTATGATTGGACCTGGTCTAGATGAGGGAGTGCATCAACAGGACATGACGCCAAATAAGAATATAGTATTATAAATATGTATGTATTATATATAACCACAAAACTTCATTAACCACAGTGTAGATGCTCAGCTGTTTTAATGCTCAATCTAATTTAATTAAAAGAATTTACATTATAACAGTACAAGAGTCAGAAACATGGCACCATGTGGCACACTAGCCTAACAAGCTAACACACCTGACAACAATTAAGCAATTCCGACTAGCATTAGCTGCTAACGTTGCTCGCAATCAAAGTATTAACTGACCTGAGAGAGCTTCTCTTTAAAGTTTGGACCGGGTCATGAGGCTCACAGAAACCTCAGCTGGTTAATTTATGTTAGCTTTAAGTTTAAAAACTTAATTAACACACCGCTATGGTACAAACGTCAGAACCAGGCCACCATGCACAGCACTGGTTCAAACTGGCCTAACAAGCTAACACACCTGACCACAATTAAGCAGCGTCGATTAGCGTTAGCGGCTAACGTAGCTCGCAATCAAGCCATCACTGACCTTAAAGCAGAGTTTCAGCTTCTGTTTGGAGTTTGGACCGAATCATTCCCTGAGTCCAAACGTCCCACGAACCCTGTAGAGCTCCCGCGGTTCATGTCCTCACCTGTCTGCACGGACTGAAGGCCGCAGCTCCTGTGAGGGAGGTGGAGCAGCGGATGCTAATGACTAATTAGAATCAGAGCGGCACAGACGCGGCGACGTGATGACGTCATCCAAGCAATACGCACAACTTCCGGGACTTAAAAGACAACGGAGATCAAATAAATAATAAAAAGATTCATAAATCATTGGTTATTGATCCACGATCAGGTGAAACGGGAAGAGAACAAATAAAGAAACATTTCACTGATATTACTGCTGTTGTTATTTTACTACATTAAATATGATCAAAGAATGTGTTCATGTGTGTTTTAACCGTTTTTTCCTTTTCGTTGCTTCATTCAGAACAAACCCTTGAACACTGCTGCACTGACTGTTTATACACTTCTTGTTTTGAGGTGTTCTAAGTTCATGTTTCACCTTTTTGGTTCTCTCTGCATTTTGTAACAGGCTGAATACATTTAGAGCATGGATTAACTAAAATAGCAAACATATAATATTAGATAAACGCTGGTTTAAAAGTAACATAAATATGATGTTTGTATATAAACACATGATCAGGTCAGGCTGATGTAGCAGCAGCGCCCCCTGCTGTTGGAATAAAAAGCTTCATTCAGGGCTTTGCATGTTCTCCGACCACCTTTATTGCTGCGTTTCCTTTACTTGTGCTAGTGTCCCCAAAAAGGAGGAGCAGCCTCCACCCTGGTCCCACACCGCGCCTGGTTTGTTCCTGAGCAGGTCCTCAGCCTCCTCAGGCTCTGCACCTGGTAGAGCGCCTTCAGCTGGATGTCACTCAGACTGGTTCCGGCCTGCAGGGAAGAAAACTCAAACAAAACAACACCGCTCAACTTTTCCACCACATAAATAGAGTAAACTGACAGAGGAAGAACGGCAGCCTGGTCTGAGGGGATGGATCTCAGTAAGAGAGAAGGGATCAGGGTTTTTGTTCATCATCCTCAAAGAGTTAAACTCACTCACCTGCTGTCTGTGTAGAAGTATGAGAGATAATTTACTGTTTCTCTCCCCCTTCTTCTCCTTCATCCCTCCTTCACTCCTCTTCCTCCTTGCTCCACACACAGTGCTGACTCAGCAGTGTGATGTCCTCTCTGTCACAGTGATGGTGGCAGATGAAGCGATGAAGAGTAAAAAGCTGAAGAACACATTGCTTCAAAGATACTGTGTTTGTTTCTAGCAGAGGATGGTTCCGATCCATCGACCTCTGGGTTATGGGCCCAGCAGGCTCTGCTGAGAAACACCCCAGATGGGACTCGAACCCACAATCCCTGGCTTAGGAGGCCAACACTGGGGCTGGACATGGACATGAGGGTGTTAATGCTGAGTCCTTGTGCAGCTTCAGACAGTGTGTCTCAGTAAGTATCACTCACACCATCCAACATGTTCTCATACTTTTGGGGTGAGGGGGGTTGAGGTTTGGTCCAGACAGTCCCACTGATCTGACCTACAGCTGCACCGTCACCACACGCAGGAACAGCAGCAGAGCTCTGATTAAATCTGGTCTGTTAGAGACAACTGTTAGAAACTCAGTCTGGACAGACATTATTAACCCTTTAACCTCTGTGTGTTTCTGTGTTTCAGCCTCCATCAGTGGTTCAGACTCTGAAACAACAATCAGCTGCTCTGCTTCAGACATTTCTCTGTACGACCTCATCTGGAGATTCAACCACAGTCAGACCATCCTGACCAAGACCAGGACTGAGACCAAGCACACGGTCTCAGAGGAGTGGAGGCAGCATGTGAAGAGTGTGTCAGAGTCAGGCAGCCTCACCCTGCAGCACTTATCCTCCAATCAGGAGGGACTATACACCTGTGAGCTCACTGATGAAGAGGAGACCATCACCACAAACACCTTTGTGAGGACAGAGAGGAATACAGGTAGAACAAATGACATGACATCAAATGCACCATGAGGCGTTCAGGGACACACTAACAGACTGACTGGGGTTATTATGGTTGCAGCCATCTGTGTATCAGCGGTCATCTGCCTGGTGTTGAGATGGAGGCTCAAAAAGGTAACAGCTGTTTTCAACAGATATTTGTTCCACACACAGAACTGCAGGTCATGACGTCACATGACTTCCTGTCCACAGAGAGTCCGGCTGTGACTGTTATTAAATGCAGGTGTGTCAGTTTGTGATGTGAGTCTTCAGACTCTGCAGCTCCATCAGCTGGTTGCTCCTGCTCCACCTTGATGCTCCACTCTGATTCAATCAGGAGGAGTTTCTGGAACAAAGTTCTTTTTTCATGTTTCCCTGTTCAGTTTAAAAGGCGTCCAGCAGTGGGCGCTGTTCCTCAGTCTACAAAGGCACAGCAGACCGTGGACACGCTGCAGAGTTGGTGAGATAGGACTGCTCTGTCTCTCTATGTCCTCTCAGTTTGGTTTGGACACTCACACAGGAAGGTTGTCTGCCCCCTGCTGGTCAGAGCCTGCAGTGCTGACCTTCACATGAACTGTTGCAGAAGCATGAACAGGACGACGTGATGTCAGAGGAAGTAAAACAACTCTCAGCTCTGCAGCGCCGCCCTGTGGAACCTGTGTGCTGTGATTTTTTTCCAGGTTTTATTCATTGACAGTAAAAACTATGGACAGAGCTTCCGTGACGTCACCCGTTTGTCTCTGAAGAGCCGTTTTGAGGCTCGTGGGAGGTTCCGAGACATGATGACCGCCGCCATGTTGGCAGCGTCACGTCCGCCAAAACTCCAAATATGGACAAAGAGGGGGAGCACGAGCGGGGTTTAGGGGGGCGGGCGATTGTGGAAGCAGGAAACAGCGTCTTCTGTCATTGACCTGCTGCTGTTGTCATTGTTCAGTTTTACTGCTGCTCTCTTTATGTCTTGCTGTAATTACTGTACATTGTGTAATTGTGATATTCTCTCCACAGCTCTGTGATCTTATGACCAAAATTTATATATTGTCAATAAACAGAGCTTTACCGTCCTTGAACAGGTCTTACATATGATTGGTGTTCAGACTGAAGTAGAGCAGGTGTCTGGTGATGTGAGGTAGCTGAATATCTGCAGGGAGCAGACTGCTCTGTAAACACCAGAGGAAATGCACTGAAGACTCATAATAAAGATTCAGTGCTAACTGGCTGTGTAGCATCGCTGCCCTTGTTGGTTTTAGCAAATCTAACCTGCAGTAATTGCCATGTTTGATGATGTTATGTATTTATTCTCGCTGTAACTCAGCACTGACGCTTATTACTTCTCTGGTGCACAGAGCAGGAAGAGAGTGACAGCCAGCCGATCCTTACAGGGTCCACCAGGAGGCCTGCATGATGTGTTTAGCGTCTCATCGCTTCCACAAATTATTAATATTCTCCCTTTTGATGCGACGCTGTCTACAACTTTGCCTGGTGTCAGTGTTTTGCAGCCGGTCACGTCAATACGATAGATAGCGGGTGTTGAGTTTAACTGACCACACGTCCGATGTTCCCTGAAGGCACCATGGCCGAGCTAAGGCCTCAGCATCATTGTCATGCTGTCACTCAGCAGTCCACACCCATGTCCCAAAACCTCAAAGGTGAAAAAAGGAGAGGCGAAAGTGAAAAAAGATTTGAACCTGAAGAAACAAGATGTGAAACTGTAAAAAATTAAGATCTGAATATATATACCCACAAAGACAAAGCATGAAGACGTGTGTCTGTCCAACAAGCCTTCATGTGACTTTACACACTTAGACTGGAGGCTCACTGCTACACAACACAAACAACCAGCCCACAACAACAACAACACAACAGAGGAGGTGTGGAAGGAGCATCCAGCTGGAAGAGGAGGACAGCCTGGAGACAGTTTGTCCACATTCAGACCATGATGGGAGCAGCTGATGTGAGTCTCTGCTCCGTTTGCAGCCCCACAGTCAGAGCACAGCAGTGGACACAAAGAGACACACAACAACACAAACATGCTGCAGCGCTGCAACGTGTGTGGACGTGAACACAGCTGATGATTCTACAGTTCAGACTCTGTCAGTGTTTCTGCAGCATCCGGTCCAAAGACGTCAGCCAGAACTGATGGTTTACAGACTTTTAATGATTCCTCACAGGACATGAACCAAAGTCAGAGCTGAGCACAAAGTCAACAACTAAACCATGTGTCACATTAAACATCAGCCACATTCATCAACACCAAGGAAGGATAACCTGTGAGGACTGAAACACTGCAAACGGATCCCTGTGAGGGTCTGAGCAGAACCAGCTGACCTGAGTTCTATGACCTGAGTCATACTGAACTGAGACATTTGACAGACCAAAGTGGAAGGGGATCCACCAACTGAAATGATTAAGTGTTTAGGATTATTGAGTTATTGAGGTGTGAATAGGTAAATGTATGTGACAGGGTTAATGTTAATCACTTGCTGATCAGCCAGATTTCTGACCCTCAAAGACCTGTTATTGTGCGTTTAAATAGTCCAGCTACACTCTGCTCATCATTCTAAATCAGTAGCACCTGTTTGAGCTCGTTAGCCGTCATAAAGACACCTGTGCACCCCACAATCAGCCAAAGTCGTAGCAACATGGGCAAAACCAAAGAGCCGTCAAAAGACACCAGGGACAAAATTGTAGACCTTCACAAAGCTGGAAAGAGCTACGGGGCGATTGCCAAGCAGCTTGGTGAAAAAAGAACAAGTGTTGGAGCCATCATCAGAAAATGGAAGAAGCTAAACATGACGGTCAAAGTCCCTCGGACTGGGGCCCCCTGGAAGATCTCTCCTCATGGGGTCTCGATGATGCTAAGAATGGTGAAGAATCCAAGAAGCCAAGAACTACGAGGGAGGAGCTGGTCAATGCCGTGAAGAGTATACTGTACTTACCTTGTTGCCTAAGTAAGAGTTAAAGGTGAAAAGATCCCACAGAACTAACCTGAACACTTAACTCTTTTCTTTAGGGAGCAGGTAACTCCAAGAAAAACGGAACAAACAGAGATAACTAGCTGAGAATTAAAGTAACTGTTTCTACCATTAGCTCTACAGAATATTAAAGACCGGTCTGAGATAAACAGACAAAACCAGAACAAACCAGCATTTAAATAAGAAGGACCAAACCAACAGGACATTTGATACTGTTTGTTTATTTCACACTGTAATACTGTACTGTAGATATTCATTGATATTTATTGATACACTTATTGATTTTTTTTATTACTCTATTAACCTGCTTAATATTTGTTGTTAAGTAAACTGCCGGCTTATCTACAGCTAATCACTTCTTTCCAGTGACACAAGTGTTACATGAGCACAAAGTCAACAACTAAACCATGTGTCACATTAAACATCAGCCACATTCATCAACACCTTACTCAGAGTGCAGCTCAACACAACACCTCCTCTACACTGTGACACACAACACACCTTGATGGCCCCTTGGACTGAGGCTTTACTCCGGGTCTGGTTCTTTTTAACCCTTTATGCCATCAGTTCTATCAAAATAAAGGTCCGGCTCAGCAGGAAATATCAAAATAAAAGCTTTAAATGCCTGTAATCATGTACATATTACTTTGGGGTCATTTACAGTTTCTGTCAGAAATGTTGATAAATTGTTCATTTTCAGGATTTATTGAACTGATCACAGATGTTAGCTTCATGATCAATCAATAGATAGATAGAACCAGCAGCTGATCAAATGAGTCCAAACCCAAAGAGACCCTGAGAGAACCACCATGACAGACTGACAGAGTTCAAGATGGAAGCAGGATCAGAGCAGAAGACACCTGAAGACCTCCTTCAAGTTCTGAACGTCTCTTCAACGTGGACGGACTCTGCAGCTGCTCTTCAGGGAGGAACATCCACCTTTAAGTGAAGCAGTTCAGGGAAGACGAGCTGTCAGACTGACGGAGCAGAGAGAGCTCCACCTTTACTGAGACACAGTCTGACTGCTGCCAGAGACCATCTGAGGAGGAGGAGGAGGAGGAGGATGATGATGATGATGATGATGATGATCTCCCTGTGTGGATCATCAGGACACACTCCGTCTTCTTCATTCCCTCCACCTGCAGAGAGAATGAGTGTGGAGGTGAGTGAGTGTGGACAGAGACTCCCTCCATCAGCAGCATCATCCAGTATAAAGAGCAGCAGGACTTCAGTCCTGTTCAGAGCAGCAGGACCTCAGTCCTGTTCAGAGCAGCAGTGCAGCAGCTGCTTCCTTCCAGCTCTCATGTTAACGTGTTGGAGTGAACACACTGAGCTCTGAGCTCACAGAGCTGCAGACTTTTAGCATCAAGTCTGTGTCCTCTGCAGGTTTCACTCTCAGTGGAGACAGACTGCTGAGTCATCAACACAGACTTTACTGAGGACGTCCTGCTGTCCCATTTAAAGACAGAGTCTCTGTGTGCTGATGGACGTCTCGTCTGTCTCTGACAGAGAGACATGGAGGTCACCATTCTCACAGCATCACTGAGGAAAGCAGCCAATCAGAAGGCAGCAGCTTCACAGGAAACACTGGATCTGTGATACTGACTGTGTTTAGGACAAAACAGCTGAAAGCAGCACAGACTGACTCCACCCCTCTACTGACCTCACAGTCTGCAGGCTGCAGTCTGGACTCTGCTGAAGATCCAGCAGCTGCTTCACTCCTGAATCCTGCAGATTGTTTCTTCTCAGCTCCAGCTCTGTCAGATGGGAGGGGTTGGACTTCAGAGCTGAGGCCAGAGAAGCACAGCTGATCTCTGACAGACTGCAGTTCATCAATCTGAATAAAGAATAACAGATGAAATGATTGATAATCAATCAGATGAGTTTCAATGATCAGATGAACATTATTGTGTCCAAACAGCCTTTAAGGTTAACTGACTTTAACAGCTATCAGAGGACATTTTGCACAGAGCCCCATCAAAACAGCTGCTGTAGCCTACAATTCACTGCAGGTAAAGTGCATTATAAACTGCCTGGAACAGGTAGCCATCTTTGTCGGGTAATATCTGTGTTCACTGTCTTCCTCATAGCTCTTTCTCTCTCTCTCTCTCTCTCACGTCATGTTCATGAACTTTATCAAATGTCTCCAAAAGTAAAATACATTATACTACTGAAGAAAAACTGTAGATTCAACCACACAAGGCATCAAATAAAATATGTTTAATATTTGATCCTATTTTTTATATAAGTGGATTGCACTTTTTTATTAATGGTATTAAAAATGTTACCGTCGCTACCTGTGTGCCCCGCCGGTATACCTTAATACCTTAATACCGCCCAACCCAACTGGACAGGAAGTAAAGTTCAGCTCTCTTTCCTGTCATGTGTGCAGCCTTTGGAGGCCTCAGCTCCAGGGCACAGAAACTATCTCTGACATGTAAACCAGAGGAAGTGAGTGAGCACAATAACAAAAGACATTCACTGACTGGAAGGAGCAGAAACGACTGGTTACATGATCCTTGTAGAACAACACATAATCTGAACTGTATGTACACTAACATGTACGACACACTCATTCATATGCAGCATAAGAAGATTCATATTACTGTATTACAATATGGACCAAAGCTTCATGGATGGAAGCTCTGTGAGTTTTACAACAGTATCAGACAGAGAACTGACCTCAGAGTCTGCAGTCTGCAATCTGGACTCTGCAGAAAACCACACAGCTGCTTCACTCCTGAATACTGCAGGTTGATGTTTCCACTCAGGTCCAGATGTTTCAGATGGGAGGGGTTGGACTTCAGAGCTGAGGCCAGAGAAGCACAGCTGATCTCTGACAGCCTGCAGCTGATCAATCTGAATAAAGAATAACAGATGAAATGATTGATAATCAATCAGATGAGTTTCAATGATCAGATGAACATCATTGTGTCCAAACAGCCTTTAAGGTTAACTGACTTTAACAGCTATCAGAGGACATTTTTTACAGTTTCTGTAACAAACAGACTGAATTTAGGAATTTAGGATGATTCTATTTATACGTCCACACAAACCCCTGTTGAACTTAGTAATATTTTACAAGTCGAACTGAGACGAATTGAAAATTGGATGAGGGACATAAAATGGTGATTAATGCAGGGAAAAGTAAATGTATGGTGTTGGGATCCAGGTCTCTGGTAAAGATCCACCTGTGTTGGGTCTGACTGGGGGGTGCTGTAATAGAACAGGTCACTGAGGTAAAGCTACTCGGTGTGACTGGTGACAGTTTGTTGAATTGGAATAGTCATATAAATCAAACATTATTGAGACTGGAGGTGTCAAGCACTGTAGAAAATGTATTCCAAATCCAGTGATGAGAACACCAGTATGTTATAAGAACACTGTTTTGAAGTCTACAGACCCCAGGAAGAAGAGCTACTGCTTTGGCAGCAGTTAATGGGGATCTTACTAAACTAGACTGGATTTAGGTCAAGAACAGAAACCAGTCTTAGCTCTGGCTAACAGGGGACTCTGTGTCTGAGTGCATGAAGCAGGATCATGTTGGACAGTAGGGTCGGGCGGTTTCAGCTAAATCTTCCTGAGTGCTTGCCTGGTCCCGTCTCCACTGTGCCTGCATAGAGAGGGGGGGTGTCTGCACAGAGCCCCATCAAAACAGCTGCTGTAGCCTACAATTCACTGCAGGTAAAGTGCATTATAAACTCTCTCTCTCTCTCGTATTAAAAATGATACCATCACTACCTGTGTGCCCCGCTGGTATACCTTAATGCAGGAGTGGCCAAACTTTTTTCGGGGAGGGCCAGATTCAATAATGTGAAACTCTCCAAGGGCCAACAGTCCCTGATGTCATTATTTTAAACAATAAAAACTGTGTATGCTGTTTTGTAATATGTTACATCTTACACAGCAAACAAAATAACATCTTAGCATTCAGATGAACAGATCAGAACATGTTATCTGAATTTACAGCATAAATTTAAAACATTCAGAAACTGTGTGGTTGTGATAACAGAGCAACAAGTTATTGACTCTACTGTGAAGGTGAGATCTGATCATATGTGGCAGGTCTGGTTTAGGAGCAGACATCAGTAAAATGTCAGGTAGACCAGGTGGGAGTCATTTAGTGCTGATCTCAAAGGGTCTGTAATTTAATGTTTACACAGGTTTGCGGTGCATGGCAACGAGGCGTAAAAACGTGATGACGTGCCTTACGACAGATGCGTACTGAATGACGGAGTCAGTTTGAGAGAAGTGCCGCGTCTCTGTCCAGCTGACAGTTTAACAACAGAGAACGTTAACAAGCAAAGGGACTGCTCTGCTGCTCCAGTAAAACATCACAGTTTATAACACTCCGCTCACACGACACAAACTAATTCATGGTTTACAAATGTTCGCATTTCTGGAGAGTTGCTTTTATCCAGCCGCCGGTAAAAAGGCCCGAGGTCAGGATGCAGCCTCCCCGTGCAGCAGGGAGCAATGAGCGTCCCCCTCCCTCTCCATCATGTTGCTTTAACTTCTGTAAGCCCCGAAGTACTCCGGCACATTCCCCAGAGAGGGACGCTCAATGCTGCACGGGGAGGCTGCTCTCTGGCCGGGCAGCACGCTCCCATGCGCCCCGTCCATGAATTCTAATAGGGCTACTATACAACAACTAATAATAACAATATTTCGTGCGCACGTTATACATAATTCGTGGCCACAATTTATTTCTTTTTGACCATGTCACAGAGGGGCTCCTAGTTTTGGAGAACTTCACTTGTACAGACGCTCTCTGATAGCAGGTTGTATGCAGAAGCATGTTTAGTCTCGTAGTGAATTGTGTCGAAGTGCTGAACCGGTGTTTTGCACCTTCGGAGCCCTCTGCGTAGCTGGAACCAACAACCAAGCCCTGCAGCACCGCGTGACGCACCATGATGCAGACAGAGAGAGACAATGTTCTGCTCGGAGAATCATGCAAACATTACACAATGAGTTAAAAACAAAAACAAGAATTGCCTGTTGATTTTGTATGATTTACTCTGTTTGGCTGGCGGGCCAAAAATAACACATATTAAGATAGAAGCCGCGGGCCGTAGAAAATCCGACCGCGGGGACGTAGTTTGGACACCCCTGCCTTAATACCTTAATATGGCCCAACCCTACTGGACAGGAAGTAAAGTTCAGCTCTCTTTCCTGTCATGTGTGCAGCCTTTGGAGGCCTCAGCTCCAGGGCACAGAAACTATCTCTGACATGTAAACCAGAGGAAGTGAGTGAGCACAATAACAAAAGACATTCACTGACTGGAAGGAGCAGAAACGACTGGTTACATGATCCTTGAAGAACAACACATAATCTGAACTGTATGTACACTAACATGTACGACACACTCATTCATATGCAGCATAAGAAGATTCATATTACTGTATTACAATATGGACCAAAGCTTTATGGATGGAAGCTCTGTGAGTTTTACAACAGTATCAGACAGAGAACTGACCTCAGAGTCTGCAGTCTGCAATCTGGACTCTGCAGAAAACCACACAGCTGCTTCACTCCTGAATCCTGCAGGTTGATGTTTCCACTCAGGTCCAGTTCTGTCAGATGGGAGGGGTTGGACTTCAGAGCTGAGGCCAGAGAAGCACAGCTGATCTCTGACAGCCTGCACCAACTCAATCTGAATAAAGAATAACAGATGAAATGATTGATAATCAATCAGATGAGTTTCAATGATCAGATGAACATTATTGTGTCCAAACAGCCTTTAAGGTTAACTGACTTTAACAGCTATCAGAGGACATTTTTTACAGTTTCTGTAACAAACAGACTGAATTTAGGAATTTAGGATGATTCTATTTATACGTCCACACAAACCCCTGTTGAACTTAGTAATATTTTACAAGTCGAACTGAGACGAATTGAAAATTGAAATTGAAAAGGAAGAAGAGCTACTGCTTTGGCAGCAGTTAATGGGGATCTTACTAAACTAGACTGGATTTAGGTCAAGAACAGAAACCAGTCTTAGCTCTGGCTAACAGGGGACTCTGTGTCTGAGTGCATGAAGCAGGATCATGTTGGACAGTAGGGTCGGGCGGTTTCAGCTAAATCTTCCTGAGTGCTTGCCTGGTCCCGTCTCCACTGTGCCTGCATAGAGAGGGGGGGTGTCTGCACAGAGCCCCATCAAAACAGCTGCTGTAGCCTACAATTCACTGCAGGTAAAGTGCATTATAAACTCTCTCTCTCTCTCTCGTATTAAAAATGATACCATCACTACCTGTGTGCCCCGCTGGTATACCTTAATGCAGGGGTGGCCAAACTTTTTTTGGGGAGGGCCAGATTCGATAATGTGAAACTCTCCGAGGGCCAACAGTCCCCGATGTCATTATTTTAAACAATAAAAACTGTGTATGCTGTTTTGTAATATGTTACATCTTACACAGCAAACAAAATAACATCTTAGCATTCAGATGAACAGATCAGAAAATGTTATCTGAATTTACAGCATAAATTTAAAACATTCAGAAACTGTGTGGTTGTGATAACAGAGCAACAAGTTATCGACTCTACTGTGAAGGTGAGATCTGATCATATGTGCAGGTCTGGTTTAGGAGCAGCAGACATCAGTAAAATGTCAGGTAGACCAGGTGGGAGTCATTTAGTGCTGATCTCAAAGGGTCTGTAATTTAATGTTTACACAGGTTTGCAGTGCATGTCAACGAGACGTAAAAACGTGATGACGTGCCTTACGACAGATGCGTACTGAATGACGGAGTCTTTTTGAGAGAAGTGTCGCGTCTCTGTACAGCTGACAGTTTAACAACAGAGAACGTTAACAAGCAAAGACGGACTGCTCTGCTGCTCCAGTAAAACATCACAGTTTATCACAGACAGTCTGCTCACACGACACAAACTAATTCATGGTTTACAAATGTTCGCATTTCTGGAGAGTTGCTTTTATCCAGCCGCCGGTAAAAAGGCCCGAGGTCAGGATGCAGCCTCCCCGTGCAGCAGGGAGCAATGAGCGTCCCTCTCTCTCTCCATCATGTTGCTTCAACTTCTCTAACAGCTCTAGCATCGCTCCCGGCAGCAGGGAGCGACACGATGCACAGGGAGAGGGACGCTCCGCTCCACTCCCCTGCGCTCCTGGAGCCCCCAGTACTCCGGCACGTTCCCCAGAGAGGGACGCTCATTGATCATGCACAGGCAGCCCGCTCCCATGCACCCAGTCCATGAATTCTAATAGGGCTACTATACAACAACTAATAATAACAATATTTCGTGCGCACGTTATACATAATTCGTGGCCACAATTTATTTCTTTTTTACAGAGGGGCTCCTAGTTTTGGAGAACTTCACTTGTACAGACGCTCTCTGATAGCAGGCTGTCTGCAGAAGCATGTTTAGTCTCGTAGTGAATTGTGTCGAAGTGCTGAACCGGTGTTTTGCACCTTCAGAGCCCTCTGCGTAGCTGGAACCAACAACCAAGCCCTGCAGCACCGCGTGACGCACCACGATACAGACAGAGTGATAATGTTCTGCTCAGAGAATCATGCAAACATTACACAATGAGTTAAAAACAAAAACAAGAATTGCCTGTTGATTTTGTATGATTTATGATTGTATGATATGTTTGGCTGGCGGGCCAAAAATAACACATTTTAAGATAGAAGCCGCGGGCCATAGAAAATCCGACCGTAGTTTGGACACCCCTGATCTAGGAGGACTGCTTTAGTCTACGGTAAATAGATCAATATATTTGACCGTCGGACTGGGAGCTTGTTTAAGTTATTCCGGACGTGCACTGTTTCGATACTCATTCTTGAGTTATCTCAGTTGGCACTGGAGAGGCCCTTTATACAGTGAAGGTGTCCCTCCCCAACTAAAACCCTTTATTATGAGGAACTCTCGTTATGGAAGCCTGTTTTTCCTTCATTTATTTTTTTCCTGTGTTTTAAGTTACAAGTTTTTGTCGCTATATCTGTTCATGTTCAAGTGTTAAGGTCACCTTGGGTGTATGAGAAGGAGGGGTTTATACTTAATGTTAAATGCCTCAGCAAGAATACAGAATCATAACACTTAACGTTAATGGGTTACAGAATTTTACTAAAAGAAGGAAGCTTATAGCAAAGATGAAAAGGGAACATCAACATATCATCTTTTGGCAGGAAACTCATTTGGTAAAAACAGAACATGAGAAATTAAAAAAAAATGGGTTTTAAAAATACGTTCTTTTCCTCCTACACAAGTGGACATGCGAGAGGAGTCGCGATACTTATTGCAAATCAAGTAAACTTCCAGCTTTCCAAGCAGCTTTGTCTTAGTGAGGGGATTACTGGACTCAAAAGAAGTAACATTACTTAATGTTTATAGACCTCCGGGACGAGACAGGACATTAATTAATAGAATATTTGATTTGATAGCCACAGAGGTTTCTGGTGTCTTGATTTGTGGGGGGGACTGGAAAGTACAGTTGCACCTTAGACTCTACAAATCCAACAAAGAAAATGAACTCGGAGTCATCGTATATTAAGAAAATGATTAAAGGTTTTAACATAATTGATGTATGGAGGGACATTCACCCACTCCTTAAACAATTTACCTTTTACTCCCACCCCAAATCAGTCTGTTCTAGAATCGACTATTTTTTCATGTTTGAAACAGACACAGAGTTCTAGACTGCAACATTGGTGTTAGAGATGTATCGGACCACTCAGGAGTATATCTGAAAATACATTTGGATGTCCCGCACAGGAATACAATTTGGAGACCAAGACCTCCTTGCTAAATGATAATCAATTTGAGGAATTCATTAAAAAGGAAACTAGGGACTACATAGAACCTAACAGTAGCACAGAGGTGTCACCAAGTATATTATGGGATGCTGCAAAAGCAGTATTGTGTGGTAAAATTATAATGTGGTCATCTCAAAAGAAAAAGAAAAACTTAAACGGCTGAATGACTTGACTAACAAATTAGATTTACTGGAGCGGAAACATATAGAGACTAATGACCCTGCCCTACTAGAACAAATATGTAAAATCAGAAATAAATAAGAAACTCAACGATCAAGAGAAATATAAACTGAAGCGTCTCAAACAAAGTTATTATGAAAATGGGCCCCGAGTGAAAAAAATATTAGCCTGGAGGCTAAGAAAACAACAACAACTGAAAGAGCTATTTATAAAGTAAAAGATCCAGTCACCAATCAGTTGTGCTCTAAGCCGGAAGAAATACATAGGTCATTTGAAACATCTTACAGGAACCTGCACTCCCAACCCAAATTAGCAGACCCCGCAACAGTCAAGTATTTTTTGGACTCCCTAGATTTGCCATCAATTGGCACAATACAAAACAAACAGATAACTGCAGATATAACAATAGCAGAGCTTAATAAGACTATTTCTAACCTGAATTCAAACAAAGCAGCTGGGGGAGACGGACTACCTACAGAGTGGTACAAGGTTTTTAGGGACCCTTTGACCCCATTGTTATTAAATTGTTTTAATTATGTGCCAAAAGGGGGCGAGACCCCACCATCTTGAAAACAAGCTATAATATCAGTGATTCCGAAACCAGGAAAAGATAAGTTGGTGTTCGTATAGACCTATTTCTGTGTTAAATGCAGACTATAAAATTTTCACCTCAATTATCGTCAGTAGGCTGGAAAGGATTATCCCCGACCTGATCGCCACTGATCAGACGGGATTTATTAAAAACAGACGCACCCAAGATAACGTCAGACAAGCAATACATTTGATAGATATTATTAGCCGACGTAATATAAAATCTTTAGCAATCAGCTTCGATGCAGAAAAAGCCTTTGACTCCGTGCGGTGGGAATTTTTATATTTGGTGCTACAACGCTTTGGCTTCAATGATACAGTTATAGGATGTTTTAAATCCATCTATGATTCACCAGTGGCTCGGGTTAAAATAAATGGCAGTCTTTCAGATACAATCTCTTTGGAACAGGGATGCCGACAGGGCTGCCCATTGAGCCCTATTCTGCTTGCTCTATTTATAGAGCCACTTGCTCAAAACGTTAGAGATGATCCAGATATTACGGGAATTACATTTAAGGGAAGACAATATAAGACATGTCTATACGCGGATGATATACTGGTGACTTTGTCTGACCCGGACACTAGTCTCCCGAAATTGATGTCCTGCCTTGACCAATATGGTCTCTATAGAGGATACAAACTGAATATAGAAAAAACTCAGACCCTCTGCTTTAACTACTCACCTCAGGAAAATATACGTAAAACCTTTAAATTTAAATGGAAAACTAGAATTATGAAATACTTAGGTGTTAATATTTCTAAATCCCTTGAAGATTTATATGGTGAAAATTATGGCATCATCACAAATAAAATTAAAAATGATTTGAACAGATGGACTCCTCTAACTCTTGATTTGTACAACAGAATAGAAACTATAAAGATGATTATTCTACCTCTACTGCTATTTCTTTTCCAATCACTACCCGTGGTAGTACCATCTAAACAGTTCGACGAATGGAACCGGATTATCTCTCGGTTTATATGGCAGAACAAGAAGCCAAGGGTACGCTATAAGACATTACACCTGCCAAAAGATAAAGGAGGGATGTCACTCCCATGTTTGGAGACTATTACAAAGCAGCTCAACTGCAGTATGTGGTCTTCTGGTGCAGGGAGGGTTATGATGCAGGGTGGAAGGAACTAGAGCTGAACCAGCTAGATATCCCTCTTCAATCTCTCCTGGGAGATAAAACCCTCAAGACTACATACTCAAGTGAATTAAGCAACTTTACTAAAATTCTGGTCTGAGTCTAACAGTGAAAAGTTGGAGGTCATCCAGTCCTTTCATAGACAAACATGTTCATGTCTGTTTCTATAGAACCTTTGATTGTACTTATAGATTATTGAACATCTACAAGTGGTCCATCCACAGAAGCAGACTGAGGGGTTTGTTCTGTATCTGGTAACATTGGAGTCAGATTATCAGCAGATTTCTTCACAGACAGAAAGAATGATCCCTGACACCAACGACTCTTTAATGAACCTGTGAACACCAGACTGGAGCTGATCTGTCATCAGACCACCGAGGACTGAGGAGACACCTGCTGATATGAAGGACCATGATGCTCCTTCATTCAAACTGTCTGTGCTCCCTGTTCTGTCTGTCAGTCCTGACAGGTGCTCTGTGCAGTCTGAGACAAACTGGACCTCCATTCTTCATAAACCTGATCATAAATAATAACAGAGAACTGACCTCAGAGTCTGCAGTCTGCAGTGAGGACTCTGCAGTCCAGAACACAGCTGCTCCACTCCTGAATCCTCTAGATGGTTCCAGCTCAGGTCCAGTTCTGTCAGATGGGAGGGGTTGGACTTCAGAGCTGAGGCCACGACTTCCCAGTGAGTCTCTGAGAGTCTACAGTTAGAAAGTCTGTGATGACAGAAACATCAGAAAACATGTTATTATTATTATTATTATTATTATTATTAATAATAATAATAATAATAACAGTAATAATTGTTATTATTATTATTATTATTATTATTATTATTATATTATATTATATTATTATATACAATTATATTATTGTTACATGTTATTATGACCTACGTCTGAGTCCACCGAGTCACCATGAGGACGTCTTCATCAGAGACACATTCTGAGTAGGGATGCACAATAACTATCGCCACCGATAATTATCGGTCCGATATTGAAAAAAATGACGTCATTCAGATAATTCCGATAATTAAATTTTTCACCGATAAAATAGAACCCATAATAGTAAACGTAAAGGGTTTGGATTTCGCACATATTACAGTACATGATACATGTTGCTGTTGCATGGCCAACCACCATAAAAACAAAGAAGAAGAAGACCTAACCTCGGCCCTCTTCTTCTTCTTTGTTTTTATAGCGGTTTGGTAACAAACTGACTTTTTCACTGTTTCAGAGAGAGACGATGCATTTGCAATTTGCACAAATTGTTGTTCTGCGGAAGTTTACAGCTGGCTGTAAACGAGGCTTTGCTGAGCCAAAGGAGTATATCTGAGTGTGACATTTCAGACTCTCCCAAGTCGCTACCTCCCGTCTGGCGGAGTTACAGACACGACTAGGAGTGAAAACAGCACGGCTGCAGCCAGACATATCCACGCGATGGAACAGCACGTTTTACATGCTGAGGAGCACCAAAAGCGAGCGCTTGCAGTCTATGGAGTAGATTATCAACTACCTGCAACTCTGAGCGCAAACCAATGGACACTAGTCGATCCGTGTGAACAGCTGACTAGAGACAAGACCGCTGGGCCCACGCTTCCCATGAGCCCAGACTGGAGAAGCAACAAGTCCCGTTTTCCAACCCCTGCCCATCTTGCACGTAAATACCTCTCTGACCCTTGCACTGGCGTTGACAACGAGCGCTTGTTTTCTGCTGCTGCGCATGTGATTGATGATAAAAGAAACCGAAATTTATCAATTACATGTTTGATTTTATTGCATTACATTTATGTCTGAAAGCTTTATTTTTGTATTATATCATGCACTTGTTAATATGACTGGGTTAACGATGACACTGATTTGACAGTCACACATTTCATTTATTTTGATTTCAGAGAAGTAACTGAAAAGTAACTGGAAATCCTTGGTCTATTGTGCATTTAAAGCAGCCATAGGCTTTTGGTTCTGTAGAACCCTTTATTTTATTGTTAACAGAGTTTTGCTAACTTGAAATAACAATAAAGGTTCATTTGAAGAATTGGAACTGTTGTTGTTTGTTATCGGTATCAGCTACAAGAAGCAGGAAGTTATCGGTTATTGTTATCGGTTGTAAAAAACAGTTCGTGCATCCCTAATTCTGAGTGTTCTTACTGAGCCGGCTGCTGCAGCTACAGTTACACACTGGTGCCAACAATGATCGGATTTGTATAGAAACACACAAACAGAAGAACATCTGTCAAATGGAACAATGATTAGAAACAACAAGAAAACTTCTTCATTCATTTAACAGCTTTAAACAGAAACAGCTGAAAAATCCACGTTTTCACAGCTGAAGAACATCTGAGACAAAAACACAGCTGACATGTTCCAATGAACACGTGAACCACACAGTGTGGATCGGTGAAGACCCGAACCACTAATCTACACTGATTCACAATCATCATCACATCTGGACTCACCGAGCCTTCCTGCAGTTCCTCACAGCTGGAATCAGTCTCAGTCGTCCCTCATTTGTTGTGTTGTACTTCTTCAGGTCCAGCTCCTCCAGAACCTCCTCTGACATCTGCAGCATGTAGGCCAGAGCTGAACAGTGGATCTCAGAGAGTTTCTTCTTTGATCTGGTCTCTGACTGCAGGAACTCTTGGATCTCCTGATGGACTGAGAGGTCCTTCATCTCCACCAGACAGTGGAAGATGTTGATGCTTCTGTCAGGAGAGATTTCATAAGTGTTCATCTCCTTCAGGTTGTTGATGACTGTCTGGATGGTTTCTGGGCTGGTCTCTGTCTGACCCAGCAGGCCTCCTAAGAGCCTCTGGTTGGACTGCAGAGAGAAGCCATGAAGGAAGCGAACAAACAGGTCCAGGTGGCCATTTTTACTTTTGAGGGATTTTAACATGGCTCTCTCAAGGAAGTTGTCCAGTGAAAACTCATCATATTGAATAGTCATGCCATATTCCTTCATGTCACGATCATCAGCATCCTCAGAGTTAGTATTCTTCTCTTTATCAGAATCCAGCAGATCCTCGTAAGCACCGCTGTCTTTATCATAATAGTATTTCTCGTCTTTAACTAGAGATGAGATCCAGTAGTCTCCCAGGAACCCTCTCAGCAGCTCAGTATTCCTGTTAGTGAAACAGTGGAACATGTAGACTGCAGCCAGAAACTCCTGAATGCTCAGATGAACAAAGCAGTAGACTGTTTTCTGAAAGATCACACTCTCTCTTTTGAAGATCTGTGTACAAACTCCTGAGAACACCGAGGCCTCTGTGACATCCAGACCACACTGCTCCAGGTCTTCTTGGTAGAACATGATGTTTCCTTTCTCCAGATGTTCAAAGGCCAGCCTCCCCAGCTTCAGAAGAACTTCCCTGTCAGCCTCCATCAGCTCCTGAGGACTGGTCTCATGTCCCTCATGGTACTTGTGCTTCTTCCTGATGGTCTGGACCAGCAGGAAGTGTGAGTACATGTCAGTCAGGGTCTTGGGCAGCTCTCCTCTCTGCTCTGTAGTCAACATGTGCTCCAGAACTGTAGCAGTGATCCAGCAGAAGACTGGGACTGCACACATGATGTGGAGGCTCCTGGAGGTCTGGATGTGGGAGAGGATTCTGCTGGACAGCTCTTCATCACTGAACCTCCTCCTGAAGTACTCCTCCTTCTGGGCGTCAGTGAAGCCTCGTACTTCTGTCAGCCTGTCCACACACGCAGGAGGGATCTGATTGGCTGCTGCCGGGCGGGAAGTTATCCAGACCAGAGCCGAGGGAAGCAGGTTCCCCTGGATGAGGTTTGTGAGCAGCACGTGGACCGATGACTTCTGTGTGACATCAGACAGCCGCTGACTGCTGCTGAAGTCCAGAGAAAGTCTGCTTTCATCCAGGCCGTCAAAGATGAACAAAGGTTTACAGGCAGCGAGCTGCTCTGCTGTGACCTTCTGTAATGTTGGATGGAAGACATGGAGCAGCGTCAGAAGACTGTGCTGCTCATCTCTGATCAAGTTCAGCTCCCTGAAGGAAAGCAGAACCACCACACTGACATCTTGGTTCTCTGAGCCCTCGGCCCAGTCCAGACTGAACTTCTGCACTGAGAAGGTTTTTCCAACGCCAGCGACGCCGTTCGTCAGAACCACTCTGATGGCTGTCTGTTGGTCAGCTGAGGCTTTGAAGATGTCCTGGCACCTGATTGGAGTCTCATGGAGGGTCTTCTTCTTGGAAGCTGTCTCCAGCTGCCTGACCTCATGTTGCGTCTGGACCTCTTCGCTCTGTCCCTCTGTGATGTAGAGCTCAGTGTAGACCCTGTTGAGGAGGGTTCCACTTCCTGTTTCATCAGTTCCTTCAGTCACATGTTCACATCTCCTCCTCAGACTGACCTTATGTTCCTCTAAAACCTGCTGCAGACCAACATCTGCTGAAAGACAAGGACCACAATGAGACATCTTTCATGTCTGTACAACACAACACAACCACAAGTCCAGTTTCAGAAAAGAGTCCCTCAGCAGACACATGTCCAGTCTTACCTTGTTCATGTCTTCGTTTTGATCTTGGCAGCTGCTCGTCCTCACAGACGTCGCTCCTCTTCCTCTTTCTGTGGAGACATGTCTACATCAGTAAAATGATTTCTGGTTGTTATAAAAACATCAGAAAGTCTCGAGCAGCTCAGATGCTCTCAGAGAAACAGGAAGTCATGAACATGAATGAGCTGCTGTCTTTAACCACTGAGATCTTCCTGCAGGTTTCTGTGAACACACAGAGCCCACAGTGAGACTCTCTGCTGCAGCTGAGACCAGACCAGATTCTAAATGAGGTCTGAATACTTTGAGTTCATCAGGATCATCATGTGGACATGAATGAAGGTGATGATGTCACTGGTGCAGTTTACCAGTGACATCATCACCGTCCATCAGGACACTATAGAAACTCTCTTACTGTGGATCTGGTGGTCCAGGTTCAGCACTGAAGTCCGGAGGGTCAAATCTGGAAAGGCCACTCTTCATGGACTCACAGGTGGATCCTGGTCCTCTGTGTCTGCAAACAAAGTCAGAGTAAAACCTAAGAAGATCAAACCAAACAGAATCAGATGAAACCTGTTTAGAAAGAAACCTTTGTGAAGAGCAGTTTGTTTTTATGAAGGAGAATAAAAATGGATTCAAATAATAATAAATCAGGTTTCATGTGAAGAAATGAGAGATTTTATGTTGAAGCCTTAAAAGGAGTTTGTGTTGTCTCTGGGAGTTTAACTGGTTCAGAGTGGCAAGCTGTGGCTGAGTTCCTGTTAAAGAACCAAGGATGCAGATGTCCTGTTCATGGCTGATTTATTGACTGTGGTCTGTAATAACAACAAAGTAGAACTCATAATACATATATTCAGCACTCAAATATGTCCCATGAATCATAAAACGCAAACAAATCCCCTCACACGAGGCTCACAGATTGTGCGTCTTAGCTAGTTAGCTCACCAACATAACAACATTAATTAGGTCAAGTCAGTTTTATCTTGTTTTACATAAGGTGCCAGATCATAGCAGAATCATTGAAGGTTACCTTTCCTACAGAACAGACAACACCTTGTTCTATTACTAAACAAACTGAATAGCTTCATGTTGTTTGTTTTATGTGCATGGAGGCATGTCATTTCTGTACATGCTTTACTGTCTTTACTGCTTTCTGTCTTCATGCAGGTTTACACCTCATGCTGCTGTCTGTGCGCAGAGGCCCGGTGTACTCACAGACACACACAGACAGGTGTACTCACACACACACAGACACACACACACAGACACACACAGACAGGTGTACTCACAGACACACACAGACAGGTGTACTCACACACACACACAGACATACACACAGCGTCAGGACCACTATGATGCATTCAAGAACGTTGGACATATGAAACTTCCAATGAAACTCAGCTCAACAAACAGTCACAGTGTGGCTTTCTAACAAGCCTCAGCTCCCAGCCCTCACTGATCCACATGTGGAGGCAGCAGCAGGGCTCTTACCTTGGACTGAAGGGTCCAGGTTCAGCACTGAAGTCCGGAGGGTCAAATATGGAATGTCCACTCTTTATGGACTCACAGGTGGATCCTGGTCCTCTGTGTCTGCAAACACAAATGTTTCTGTTCACATGGATCAATCAGTGAAGTCTCTCTGAACACATGAAGGACTGATTATCTGATGATCAGATGGTTCAATAACAGTCCTCTTCTTTAAGCTCTGACTGAACCTCTGTAACATCAGGGACAGAAGAGATTCACATGAGACACATACAGGACTCAGCAGCAGGTCTCTTACTTTGGACTGAAGGGTCCAGGTTCAGCACTGAAGTCCGGAGGGTCAAATCTGGACCGGCCACTCTTCAGAGACTCACAGATGGATCCTGGTGGTCCTGCTCTGCCCTCCTCTTCCTCCACACCACCATCCATCTTCAGTCAGTCTCAGGCCTGAACCAGGATCACGGAGACTGTAACAGTCAGCTTCTCTGCACTGAGCTGGTTTCTAACCTGTGAACAACAAACAGAGGAGCTGGGTTCAGCTGATCCAGGTTTCAGAGCTCACATTTAAGGAGAGATCAGAGGACTGAACATGTTCTCATGCAGATGTTCAGCAGGAAGGTTCTCCTTATGAGTCGGGGTCTGTTCAAGGTCTCTTCCTGACCCTGTTGGTCTTCAGGGGGTTCAGGCTCTGGGTCTGAGAACATTCCAGTACAGACTGCAGTGACACAGCTCGGTTTCGTAATAACTAAAAACATCCTCCAAAATGCAAATATTACCCCCACACTCAATGCTGTGAAAAGGTTTTTAACCATTGGTGGACTGGGACTGGTGGTTTGTCTCTTCTAGGTCGTATTTTACTGTCTAAAGCTGAGGGTCTCTGAAGACTCATGAATCCTTGTCCTCCAAGCTTCACACCCCCAGAAGTTATAAGGTGATCTGCTCCATTAACTTTAATCTCATCCTGAAAAATAAAACACTACATTCACAGATCACAAGTAGTAAAAGAGAGAACAGAGGGTTAAAAGCTTCAGACTTCAAATCCACTGTTGCTGCTTCCAGGGTCAGAGGGTTAAAGAATGTTTATCTATATGGTGCCATATTCCTCACAGGTTCTTGTAAAGGTCGGCGTTATAAAGGCTCAGGTTTGTGGTCTGTCATTCATCCATGTGTAAGTGCCACTGTGCTGATTAAGGGCAGTGACAGGTCAGCTGGTCCATGCAGTGCCTTATTTGCACCATAGATGGCGCCATCCTTCTGTGACGCCCCTCACTTAGACTTCCTGTACAGACAGACTGGAGGCAGAGCCTGTGTTCTGTCAGGTCTGGTGCAGATCACTGAGACTCTCCTGGTCTAGTCGATCACCTTAAATCTGCTTCATTTAGCTCTGCATGAATAAGTCTGACATGTTTATTAATAACAGGCTGAACATCACTCAGCTGTTACTTCAGGCTGCTGGAAACACTCCAAATATCAGAGGGAGCTGAACCTCTGCTCCTCTGTAAACCTGCTTGTTTAAAGGGTTCATTTATATTCACCCTTGGAAAGTGAACGCCACTGTTCCTGTGCTGGCTGCTTTTACATGACTTTACTGCATGTGTTGAATCACTGAGAAGCTTCTGTGTCAATAAGAAGGTTTTTCTGACAGTTTATTTGTTGCTCAGGAAGTTTGTCACTTCACCTTCACTACATGGAAACATGAGTCACATCCATGTGCAGCCAGGCTGAACCTTTGTTCAAACAAACAGATGAAAACAGGTCTGTGTCAGTGCAGTGACTACATTACCCATGAGTGTTTGCTGCAGGGCGGTGTTTAAACACAGAGGAAGTCGATCAATAACCTGTTGATCAGTTCTCGTCCTCAGCACAAACCATCAGAGTCAAAGGCTCTGCTCCTGCAGCTGTCTGCAGACCTATCGACCAATCAGAACACAGAGCGTCTGAACATCTGCCTCAGTGTCAGCGCAGTGACGTCACTGTGAGCGTCTCCCCGCCACGGTGACGTCACTGTGAGCGTCTCCCCCCCCCCCCCACAGTCTGTGAACTTTTCTGACTCCTGCTGATTATGAAGCTGTTTCCACACACAGGGACAGACGGACACTGATCACTGACACACTGCTCACACTCCTCCTCCTTCCTCCACCCGCTGCCCAGGCTCTTAGCGGGTTTAAAAGGGTTAATGTGAACAGACACTTTTCAATCTATGCTGTGAACGATGTTATTTTAGAAAACGAAGCAAACGTCGTGTTTCTAAACACCTGCTGTGTGTAAACGGCCTGAACCCGTCTGAAGGGTCCTGAGGCTTCGAGGCCTGGACTCACACAGGAGGCCTGGACTGCGCACTTCCTGACACACACAGACACACACAACGAGACACAAAGACACACACAACGAGACACACAGCCAACACGAGCAGTCTACTGTCCACGCTCACGCTGACAAACAACAACAACAACAACAACAACAACAACAGCTCTAAGAAACATGAAGTTTAAACTCACCCAGCCTCCGCCTTCAGCTCTCTGTCCGCTGCTCTTCACTCAAAATGGAGACTGAACAAAGTCACTTTCAGTTTCGTTTCTTCCTCCATGTTGGACTGAGTGTGTAGTTCCAGGAAGGAGCCCCGCCCACTGTACAGCGCTCACAGGCTGAGAGTGTGAAGAGTGTGAAGAGAGAGAGCGAGAGAGAGTTGGCTGAGAGCAGTGTGTGGTGCAGTAGCGGAGACTTTCCTGCAGCGTAACTATGACGTCAGTTTGCAGTTTGTGTTCAGATGTTCGTGATGATTGATCATGTTCGGCAGGTTGAACACAGGTTGATGGTTCAACAGCAGCAACAGGAGACATGTTCATATTTATTCATCTTCCCTTTGGAGAGCTGTGAGCTTGTGTTGATGTTGTGTGTTTATTGTGACTGCAGGAAGCCACACACCAGGTGCAGCATCATCAATAAAGAGGCGATCGATCACAGCTCCAGCGTTCTGATCGATCTCCCTGGTGACCTCAGTGTTCTGGAGCCTCAGTGGATAAAGCTCTCCCAGCCATCAACACAGCCAGTGTGGGGAAGAACGCTTCAAAAAGTAATCTGTAATGGACTCCGTTACATTACTCAGTCTGAGTACTCTGAATACTTGGATTACTCACACATTGAACTACATTTGAAGTGACTGCATGCAGTGATCAGCCCTGCTGACTGCAGGGGGCGCCATGAAGCATGAAACATATCCAGACTGCTCCGGCTGACTGCGTCACATCAGTGTTCTGTCAGAGGAGCAGGACGTGATGACGTCAGAGGGACGTTTAAACCACGCAGCCATTAAGCATCTTCATCCTCATCCTCATCCTCATCTTCATCTTCATCCTCATCCTCATCCTCATCCTCATCCTCTGACCCCATCAGTGCGGCAGCTCTGTCCTCTCTGTCTCCTCTCTGTCTCCTTTCTGTCCTCTCTGCGAGGCCGGTTCTAGGCAGGGGCAAGAGGGGGCAGTGCCCCCTCAAATAAATGTCTTGCCCCCTCAAATCAAATTTTTAGACGTTGAGAAAGCACATGTTAATATACTCACAAATTTAATATATTACGCGTTGACAAAATGATCATCAGTAGCGGAAAAATCCGACAAGAAGTGCAGCACACACACACCCTGAGTAAACATCCAATCAGCGTCCGTATGCAAATGAGTCAACACGTAGTCTAACGGTGTAGTGACAGGTTTCAGTGGTTACGAAGAGGAAAGACAAAGAAGCTGCACACATGCATCTCGGGGAGTGTGAATACTCCACGCCGAAACGAACTTTGTTCTTGTTCTTGAGAAAGTTCTTTGTTCTCGTGGAGCATGCGCCCAGCTCTACAACAAGCATAGAGACGTGTCCACGTCCGCTGAATGTGACAGACTGAAGACAAATGACCGCTGTCTGACAGAGCCCTGCTAAAGCCTCAGACTGTAGTTCTGTTCTGTTTCAGATCACCGCTGCAGTTTCTACAAAGCCAGCTTACTTAATTTCCACTCCAGCTCCAGCAGGACACAGACACTGCAATGCATCCATTTTATGTGAAAGTTTTTGCAAAGGGAAATATGAGACTGTGGTTGTAAAGTGGACAGGAGTAGAGTGCTTTAAAAAATACAAATAAAACAAACAAATAATAAAAAAGAGAAAACATTACAAATAATAAAAAAGAGAAAACATTACAAATAATAAAAAAGAGAAAACATTACATGATCTATAGCCTATCTGCTGTGCTTTATTTATTTTAGTGTTACTTTTATTCATAAGACCTTTTAGGTTTGTAAACTTAAACTTACTTTAGATTACATGTTTTTGAGAATGAGACCATCCAGATAAATGTTATGTTGTTGATGAATAAAATCTGGATTAAGGATATTTTATTTATTCAATGTTTATGTTTCGGTTTTCCCCTGAGGGATCCACCTTATAGTGGTCAGGGGGATTGCGTGCCTCAGTGCTATACCAGCAGAAGCTTAGTCTTCAGGTGGGACTCACAAGTTGGACAGGTCTGAAGATAAGGGCCTGACAAAGTGCAATCCACTTCTCCAGGCTGGCTTTGGACACAGCTAACAACCCAATTCAGCAAGGACCATATTGTCACTATAAGACCAGAGGACAAAAGTGCTTTAACATGAAGTGTACACATGATGCCCCCTTCACATTTCTGACTGCCCCTCATACATCCTGTCTAGAACCGGCCCTCTGTCTCCTCTCTGTCTCCCCTGTCTCCTCTCTGTCTCTCTGTCCTATTTGCTGCAATGAACCAAAAGCTTTAGCTGTGATCAAAGATGCTGTATTGGCGGTAAGAGCTCTCACTCCAACGACTATTCATCTATTCATTGCTGCCATCTACTGGTGACATGTCTGAACTACATCTGTGTATTATAGACACATTACACTCAGTCTTGAACAGGATTGCTCCACTGAAGAAGAAAACTACAAATCAGAAGAGGCTGGCTCTGTGGTACAGCTCAAATATCCGATCACTGAAACGAACTACACGATGGATGGAGAGGAAGTGGCAGTCCTCTAAATCAGATGACTCCCAGAGGGCCTGGAGAGACAGTCTGCTGACGTATAAGAAGGCCCTTCGCAAAGCTAGGACAGCCTACTATTCATCACTAATAGAAGAAAACAAGAACAACCCGCGCTTTCTCTTTAACGCCATGGCCAGGCTGACAAAGAGCCACGGCTCTGTGGAGCCTCACATTCCTGCAGCTCTTAGTAGTGAAGACTTTATAAACTTCTTCACTACTATTAGAGGACAAATCAACCACGATCTCTCTGTGACCGCTGAGGATACACCGCCACTTCTGGAAACGGATCCTGATCTAACCCTGGACTGCTTCGTGCCCATCGGCCTCCCTGAGCTGACCACCAGCATCAGCAAGTCTAAACCTACTACCTGTCTTCTGGATCCGATCCCTTCACTCAAAGATGCTATTCCTCTGATCGGAGACTCTATATTAGGACAGATCAACTTGTCTCTGGGAACAGGATATGTACCGCAGGCTTTTAAAACTGCTGTGATCATTCCAATACTTACAAAACCTTCACTGGACCCGGACGTCTTAGGAAACTACAGACCGATCTCCAACCTCACCTTTATTTCTAAACTACTTGAAAGAGCTGTTGTAAGTCAGCTAAACAACCACCTGTGTAGGATCAGTCTACTCGATGCTTTCCAGTCTGGATTCAGAGCCCATCACAGCACAGAAACAGCACTGCTTAAAGTCACCAATGACCTCCTCATGGCATCGGACCGTGGACTCGTCTCTGTACTTGTTCTACTGGATCTCAGTGCTGCCTTCGACACCGTAGATCATCGCATCCTGCTCCACAGATTAGAACACGAGATCAGGATTACAGGAACAGCACTGCGCTGGTTTAAATCATATTTATCTGACAGATTTCACTTTGTTCATGTTTATGATGTTTCCTCCTCGAGTACAAGGGTTAACCACGGTGTTCCACAGGGTTCTGTGCTCGGACCGATCTTGTTCACCCTCTACATGCTCCCTCTAGGAAACATCATCCAGCAGCACGGCATAAACTTTCATTGTTATGCTGATGATACCCAGCTGTATTTATCCATGAAGCCTGAAGAAATGGAGCCGCTAGTCAGACTACAGGCGTGTCTAAAGGACATAAGGGCATGTCTGAAGGACATAAAGTACATGTCTGAAGGACATCAAGGACATAAGGACATGTCTGAAGGACATAAAGTACATGTCTGAAGGACATTAAGTACATAAGGACATGTCTGAAGGACATTAAGTACATAAGGACATGTCTGAAGGACATTAAGTACATAAGGACATGTCTGAAGGACATAAAGGACTGGATGACCTCCAAATTTTCACTGTTAGACTCAGACCAAACATCTCAGATCTAGATTATCTGATAACAGTCTCTCTGTGGACGGCATCACTTCGGCCTCCAGTCCGACTGTGAGGAACCTCGGACTCATCTTCGATCAGGACATGCCATGTCCATGAAACCATTCAGTGCTACAGGAAGCAAACAAAGCTGGACAGTGTTTGGGTCACACACCTTTCCTTAATATAATCTTTATTGCTTCTTCTTATTGAGTTGATACAGAACAGGTTTACATCTCTGGACTTTGTGAAACACTGTTTTACTAACAGCAGGGGAGGAGACGCCACAGAAAGACACACTTCCAGATGATCAATGCTTTCTGACTGAGCTCCAGCGTGTGTGTGTGTGTGTGTGTGTGTGTGTGTGCGCGTGTGTGTGTGTCTCCGTTCCCTTTCACATGTGAGCAGGACATCGGAGGGTTAATGTGACAGGAAGTGGATGTCATGGTCTCTGCTGGATGATGATGCGTTCACAGTCAAGTGCTAAATGTAGTGATTGAAAGTTCTGAATCATTATTTAAAAAAGACAAAATCATCAGAGATGCAGCTCAGGAAATAAGAACATGAAGTTTCTGAATAATGGATTTGTGAAAGACCCTGAGAGCAAGATTAGATATATATATGTTCATATTTATGTGTGTGTGTGTGTGTGTGAGACAATAAGTGATGGAGGAAAAAAGAAATCATCCATAACTGAACAAATGAGATTAACATGCAACAAAGGAAGCTAAAGTCAGCCCTAACTGAACACATGATTTCACAGTTTATACTCATTTATACGTCAAAGAGAAAATAATAATAATAATAATAATAACCACAACATCTCTCAGCCAAACTCAAAACACACAACAGACCCACACAGTCTCTCCAGCTGGTGTACAGGAGGCCTGGGGAAAGCTTTGGATTCAGAGGGTTCTTATTGCTCGGCCAGACGCCGCCGCCATCAGGACAGCTGCAGCAAGCGTGACACTAACACATGGCTTCTTCTCGTCATCGTAGAAACTACACACACACAGACACACACACAGAGTCACACACACGGCTGGGCTCCAAATAAATACATTAAAAACAGTCCATGTGCATTCCAATTGAAGTCCCATATTCTTATGGCCGTACACACACACACACACACACACACAGACACACACACAGAGACAGAGGGTGTACAGAAAGGCCAACAAAAGAGAGCAGCTCAGAGAGAGAGGGACAGTTTCCAAAATAAAAACTATAAATCAGGATTCATAATTTGAGGTTATTCATCTGAAAAAAACTGAAATCAGAATTAAATCCAGGGATGAATCCAGGCTGTTAGCCTGAGCCGTGCGGCTGCTAAATGCTAACAGCAGCAAGCTAGCAGGCTGGAACGAGAGCTCTGTGCTAACGGCTGTGAGCTAACGGACATGATGTCAGGGTATCTTTTCCAGTTTTACAGCGTGGTTCCCGCTCAGTGTTTCCCGCCAGGATGGAATCATCTGAAATCTGACTCTTTCTCTGCTGGCGGTGCCGCTCAGATGCTGCTAGTAGTTCCAACAGAAGTAGGTGAAGTAGTTTAGAAGGTTTAGTGCCAGCTTACAGTTCTGTTATGAGCTGCTGAGGTTCGATTTGCTTATGAGGTTTTTGATATTTGAAAAAATAATAATAATCAGACGATACACACGCTGCTGGGGGGAGTCAGCCCGTCTGTTTGTGTGTGCAGCAGAAATACAGGAACACTCAGAGACGTCCATCAGTCCACACGGCCGTCCGTCCCCCTCAGCTTGTCTGAGAACTGATTGTCTCTCTAACACCGAGCTGAAAAACGTCCTCACAAAAAAACCAGGACAAAGCGGTCCAGGGCCAACTCTGCACGCACGTATAATACTGTCAGGAGGCCTTAGACTGTTAGCTGCTGAGCCTTGTTAGGAGCCAGACCCAGACACACCTCTCAGGTCAGCTGATCAGGCTTATATAAAATACAAAGGCTAACAGCTAGCTGGTGCTACCTGTGCGCTAATGAGCACACTTTTTATTGTGTAAATTAAGGCACATTTCACAGAGCAGGCTGGCAAACTCTTATTCCGGTTCTACACTGTTGCTGCTACAGAGTTAGCCTTCATTAGCTCTCTATGGACTGTTGCACAGACCAAGCTACTAACAACTTGTTAGCTCAAGCTAGCTGTGTATGAAGCTACACTAGTGAGTTAGCCCTGGCTAGCTCTGGTTTGGACCACAGTGACATCAGGGTTAGCAGAGCGTTAGCCGTGCTAGCGCTCAGGAAGACGTCGGATTCAAAGGAGCTGCTGGTCTGTCGTTTTGTTGGCTTGAGGTAAACTGAACCGGGTCACTGCATGCTGCAGGCCACAAGGGGGCGCTGAGGAGAGACTGGCAGCACACACACACACACACAAACTGTTGATTTGTTCAGTAATAAAAAACTAAAGAGTTCGTCTCCCTCCACCTGAAGCACAGAAACAGAAAACGTCACATGTTCACTCAGCTGAGGCGCGCAGGGAGCTCAGAGGGATAAATAGTGTGGTGGATTAAAAAAAACAAAATGGAGAACACAAACAGAGTTCTTTCTCTCAGAGTTTGTGAATGCATTCGTGTGATGGCGGCGGAGGCGCGGCGCGGCGTGGCGCCGGCCTCTCCCATTTTTCCAGTTACAAAAATCCTCCACAGTCACGCAGCGGCAGAGTCACACGAGCTCCACCGGGAGGCGCCGCCCCGGCTGAGTTCAGGGTTTTGGAAAGCGGCTGAGGCCAAAAAAACAACAACCAAGGTTTGTGTCCGCCGTGCGTCCGGCTGGGATTTAAATACAGAGGAATACACACAGACGTCCGTCCGAGTCTCGTCTCCACAGTTGATCATCAATTCTCAAAGAAAATCTAGAACAATAATAAATCGCTTTTTTCTCTTTATTGCTGAAATATAGTTTCCCCGCACAAAAACTCACTGTCATCATAAAAAGCTATAAAAAAAGAGATCCGTCCTGGTAATAATGCGATGAAGAGCAGGAGCTTCTCAGAGCAGGACTAGTAGTAAGGCACTTCAAGAACAGGAGGTTTTCTATGGAAACAGGTCCCGGCTGCTTTCTGTCGTCTCGCCGTCGTATGGCACTGCGGTGATGTCGGAGCTCCTCAGTCTGCGGCCACCAGGGGGGGCTCTCCGTTAGGCAGGATGTGCTCCAGAGGGGACTTGGTGTGGATCTCAAGCAGACCCTGGATGAAGCCGTCCGCCGGGGCGGCGGCTTCCCCTGGTGTGGAGCTGGAGGAGGAGGGGGCGGGTTCTTTGGAGGATTTCAGGTCAGGCGTGTCGTCTGTGGAGTCGCTGCTTTCGGCTGTCTTTGCATCAGTAGCTGGGGGACATGGAGGCGGGTCAGCAGCAGAGAGCTCTGACTCCTCCTCTGGGTCCTCGGATGCAGCGGCGGCTGGCGGCTCTGACTCCTCTGCTGGTTTTGTGGTGCTTTCCTCCGCCATTGATTCCTCCAGCTGACCCTCCTCCTCCTCCTCCTCCTCCTCCTCATCCAGCTCTTTGGCTCCAGCAGCGGCGCTCCCGCACTCGCTCTCATTCTCCGAAGGCGGGCAGGTGGAGGTTGGGGTGGGTGTGCAGGAGTCTCCGTCCTCACTGGCGTCGTCGTTGGCGGCGGCGGATCCGTCGGCTCCGCGGGGCTTCAGGTGGATCCTTTGGTGGCGGACCAGGCTGTGCTTCAGGGTGAAGGTCCGCTCACAGGTCTGACACTGATAGGGCCGCTCGCCTGGACCACATGTGGAGGACAGACAGGGGACAGAGAGGAAGACAGAGAACAGATAGGGGACAGAGAGGGGACAGCGGAGTTAGTTAAAAAGCCATACTCACTGTGTGTGTGTTTCTCTGTGTCTTTGTGTGTCTGTGTCTGTGTGTGTGTCTCACCTGTGTGTGTGTGTGTGTGTGTCTCTGTCTGTCTGTGTGTTTGTGTGTGTGTGTCTCCGTGTGTGTCTCACCTGTGTGTGACCTCATGTGTCTCGTCAGGTCCTGCAGAGACCAGAATCTCTTCCCACACACGTTGCAGATCTTCTTCCTCTTGTCCACGCGTCCTCCTGCCGTCTCTCCTGCTGTGTCTCCTCCCTCCAGGCTCTTTGGTTCTGACGCCTCCTCGTCGCTTCGCTCCTCCTCCTTCTCCTTCTCCTCCTCTGACTCCCCGCTCTCTCCTCCTTCGCTCTCGCCTCCCTTCACTCCTCCCTCCAGGTCCTTCTCGTCTCCCTCCTCCTCGGTAAGTTTACTCATTGTTGCCTCCTCCTTTTCGGGTGAAGCTTCCTCCGCCGGTGGCGTCTCCTCGGAGAGGTGCGCCCTCTCGTGGCGGGCGAGCGTGGTGGCGTATCGGAAGCTCTTCTTACACACCCGACAGACGTGTTTGTACTCCGGCTGTGGCTTCACTGTGGGGCTGCTGGAGGAGGCGGCTGACTGCTCCTTCTTCTCCTCCAGGCTTTCTGTGGGTGGAGCAGAGGTAGAGGGTGCAGATGGAGAGGATGAGGAGGAGGTCTGTTCTGCCGGAGCGGCGCCCGAGGAGGACGTGGAAAGCTTGAAGTCGATGAGCTTCTTGCCGAAGTTCAGGTCCAGACTTTTGTTGCTGTGACAGTCGTCGTCGTCGTCGGTGCTCTCCGCCTGAGGTGACAAAGCAGCAACTGAGCATGTGCAGAACCTCCGGCTCACTAACAGCACTGAAGCATCATGGCTGCTCTGCACTACACAGACCGGTGTGTTACCTTGTTGCTCTGAGCAGGCTGACCCCCTTGGGCTGCTCGGGCCTCTGGCGCCCCCTGCAGCTCCGGCTGCTCGCTGCTTTCTGTGGTTTCGTCCTGATCTTCAGCTTCAACAGCCGAGCTGCAGCCTGCTGCGGAGAGACGGACAGAGCATCAGCTGAGCGTGCCTCTGACTGAATGTGTGGTCGAAATAAAGTCTCATTCTGTGCTGTAAAAGAATACACATGTTCCCGCGGCTCACCGTCACTGGCTTTGAGGGCGGGGCTTGGTTGTTCACAGGGGGCGGAGCTATCAGGGGTGGAGGCGGGGCCAGAGTCTGCAGACGTGGCAATGCTGCTGAGGTCCTGAGCTTCCGTTGTGGCCTGCTCCGTCTCTGATTGGCTCTCTGTAAGACAGCACAAATACACCGTCAGCACACCGTCACTCAGGGGTCTGCAGTGCAGGGACGGGTGTGTACTGACCGCTCTCCTGCGAGGCTTCGTCACAGTCTTTCTTCGCAATGGCACCGTTGCGTCGCAGCGTCCTGTGCGTCACGCCATGTTTCCGCAGCAGGTGGCGCTCACAGTTGGATTTGGTGGAGAAGAAGGCGTCGCACTTCGGACAGGGGAAAGGCTTCTGACCTGAAGGAGGAGCGCCTGCAGTTAGTCGAGGTCAAAATAAGAGTGTGTGTGTGTGTGTCTCTACCTGTCTGTGGTTACCTGTGTGTGTGTGTGTGTCTGTGTGTCTCTACCTGTCTGTCTGTGTGTGTCTCTACCTGTGTGTGTCAGCATGTGTCTCTGCAGCGAGCTGGCCCAGGGGAACACTCGTGGGCAGAAGGGGCAGGTCATCTTCTGGGCAGAGTTGGAGTAGGCGTTTTTCTTCCCTTTGGACTGAGGCACCGTCATGGCCGCCGCCGGCTTCCCCTCCTCTCTGACTCCTCCCTCCTTCTCCTCCCCTCCTCCTGCTCTGCCGCTGTCTGTTCCCACAGTTCACATGAGGTCAGAATTATGATAACAATATTTGAGTTATTTGGACTCATTTTTAACTTTTTTTTTCTTTTTCTTTTTTTAGATCAGGCCTTCCTGATGGTCTCACCTCTCTTTCCTCCGACGTCAGCGGCTCCGGTCTGCAGGTAGGTGCTGAACTTGTTGGTGTCGGTGGTGGCGAGCATCTTCTCCACGCTGGCAAACTCTCCGCTGGACTCCAGATCGATGCCGCTGCTCACAACCTTCTCCTTCACATCCAGAGACGCTGGCCTCTTCCTGGACCTCCTTCTGTGTGAGGAAAGGAGGGGAGGAGGAGAGGGGGAGGAGGAGGAAGTGGAGGGTTTAGTGAGAACATTTACTCTGCTGCAGCTTTCAGAGACTTCATCAGAGACTGATCAGGGTTTGGGTCTTTTACCTGGAGGATCCATCAGACACGTCCTCGCTGGCTGCCTCCAGGACCGCCGACGGTCCGGGGGCATCTGTAGCTGGATCAGCCTGAGATGAAGCGCCTGCCTGGGGTTTCCCCTCCACTGCAGCTGGCTCTCTCTTCAGCAGGTCTGGAGCTCCAGAGACAGAGTGGATGATTTGAGCGATGGAGGCCAGAGGAGGCAGCTCCTTGAGGGAGGCAGAGGGCGAGGAGGAGGAGGAGGAGGAAGGTTTGGGCAGCAGCGGTTTGAGGCGCTGGGCCCGTGCAGCACTGGGAGGAGTGGATCCAGGGGGCAGCTGGTAACAGCCGAGCTGAGGCTGCAGAGGGGGCAGAGCGCTCGCCGGCTTCTCATCCTTGGACAGGCTCAGCGGTTCGCCGCTCTGCTCTGTCTTGATGTCTCTCTTCTCTCCGCCGGTCGCCACCTCCCGCCGCTGCCTCTTGCTGGGAATGGACAGGTCAATGGGCTGGTCCAGCCCATCGCAGTCAAAGCTGGGGGAGACGCTCTCCCGTTTGACCCCAGGGGACGCCGCCTGGCTGCTGGCTCCGCGGCCCTTAGCAGAGAAATCCAGCGGCTGGTCCAGTTCTGCAGGATAAACCACGTTCGCCTCCACCTTCACCGCCTGGATCGGCAGCTGACCGATCCCGTTCGGAGCTGCGCGGGGCGCGGTGACCGTGGTGGCGGGAAGGAGGGTGGAGATGTGCTCCTCGATCTCTCGCTCCTGCACGTCAGGGTGCTGCTTCAGCAGGTGATGGATGCAGTTGCGTTTGGCAAGGAAGGCGGCGCCGCAGCGACGGCACTCGAACGGCTTCCTCTGGCAGCCGTTGTGTGTGCGCAGGTGGATCTGCAGCGCCCGGTACGTCTTCAGGTCCTCGCCACAGAACCGACAAGTTGTCTCAGTGCCAGACTCGACGTCCTGGGTGGTGGTGGCCGCACCAGAGGTGATTGCAGCAGCCATGTTTGCGGTGGTGGTGGAGGTGACGTACTTAATATTCTTCTCGATGTCCTTGCGGGAAGTCTTGGCGTGCTTCTTCCTGAGGTGACGCTCGCAGTTGGCCTTGACAGTGAAAGGGTAATGGCAGACCCGGCAGACGTACGGCCGCTCACCGCTGTGAGTGCGCAGGTGGCGGATGAGCGTGGCTTTGTCAGGTGCTACGTAGTCGCAGATGTTGCACTGGTGGGGAAGGATGCCGAGGTGGAAGCGCATGTGGGCCTGCAGCACGCCGGAGAAAGCGAAGACCTGATCGCAGAAACGGCACGGGAACGAGCCTTTAGCCGAGCTGCCGTTGTTCCCCCCTTTGATTGCTGGCTTTTTGCTGCCAAGCCCCGCCTCCTCATGCAGAGCTGTGGTAGCAGCGGGCGGCGAATCAGACGACGGCGTGTGCGAGTCGTCCATGCACTCTGTGTCCATCTGCCCTCCGCTCCCAGCGGACGAGGAGGGCGTTTTGAAGGGTGTGGGGGGCGGCAGGCTGGGGCTGATGCAGCCCAGTGAGGCCTGCTGGGAGCTCTGCAGGGGCGGAGGAGTTGTTGCTGTGAGGCTGGAGCGGGGGCTGATGGGAGGTTTCGGCTTCAATGGAGGCATCGCCTTCTGGGCCTGGGATTGACCTGGAGGAGGAGAAGCGATTATATTATTACTGACCGGGTCATTTCACCAATACCTGATCAATAAACAAAGAGTGAGGCTGGAGCCGACACCCACCCGGACCCCCGGCGTATCCAGGAGTTTTGGCCAGAGGGGGCAGTCCCATCTGATTGGGCGCTGCAGTCGCCACTTTGAGGATCTGCTGGATGTCTGCCAGCTCCATGATTCCAGTTCCGCCCGCCTCTCCGGGTTTGACGCCCGATGAAGCGGCAGCGCCCCCATCAGGCTGCAGCAGGAAGCCGGTCTGGAAGGGTTGCAGCGACAGCAGGCTGAGGGCGTCTCTCTGGGAGAGGCCCTGCAGTGTGGAGCCAGACGCCTCCAGCAGCGGGATGCTGAGGGCGGCCAAGCCACCAACACCCAGAGTCAGCCCCAGACCTCCGCACAGGTAGCCTGAGGCGGGCTCCTGGGGGAGGCTAGAGGACGGTGGCTCCACATGGATCACCTTGATGCTATCCAGGTGGGCCTGATGGATCTCATCGTCTGTGGGACCAGGCTTCACCTGAGAAACAAAACAAGACCATCAGGACGGGTCTGAGGCTTTATTTCCCTGGTCACAGCGTCCTGGTTTTTAACTTTTATGCAGATGTAGGCACGAACACCACCCTGACCACACCTACATTCACTTCATACCTTTGAGACGTGCTGAAGGCCGAGTGTCTCCAGGAAGCTGGCCTGCTCTGAGGGCAGGACCTCTTCCTCAGCATCCTGACCATCCTTCTCTTCAGCTTCTCCGTTCTCTTCGACTTTCTTTTCAGGGTCTTCTGGGTCGGTGCTGGCAGCCCTGGGTGTGTCTGGGTGGGAGGTGATTTTGTGGAGGTCCAGCGCGGGCCGAAGCGGGAACGCCTTGTCACAGCTGTCACAGACGAAGCGGTGGAATTTACTGATGCAGCGACGAAGGTTGGTCTCACACCAAACCTGGACCAAAACAAAGAGCTGTTAACACACAATCATCCGAGAACCAGCAGAGGGCGCGGTGGAGCGGCCAGATACCTGTGCGATGTGAGCAAACTTCTTGCAGGAGAAGTCGATGAACGCCAGGTCGTTGAAGCCTGCCGGGATGGAGGGGTTGTTCTGGATGAAGGGGCGGCCACTGGGGTCCTGGGGGAGGAGCTTATGAACCCCGGCGTTGTGACGCAACAAACCGCGATGGGTTCGGAAGGAGAGGCAGCAGAGATCACACCTATGAACATGAATGTGACAAAGCTCAGGATCATTCAGCTGAATTAACTTTATATGAAAAATGAATCATTTAAATTTGGTTTAAAACAGAGAATCAGTTAAAAGCTCTGTCTTCAGCAACCAGCAGGAAGCCATGATGGAGTCCCATGTGAGCAGCAGTCACATGACCAACACTCAGACCTGGATTTAGAGGCAGTGAAACAGTTAAACATCGACAGCATGTGGAGCTGCTGTTTGTCTCTGAGCAGTTTCAGGAGAGAAATAACCGATTTTCTCCACTAGGTGGCGACACTCTACTATGTTTGTTAATCCTTGTGAGGAGCAGTCGGGGTGTTAGACCCACACAGAGGACATGTTTAGATCAGTTTTTCCTTTCCTCCTTCTTTTCCCAGAAGCCTCGGCCCTCAGGCTCTCTAACACTGAAGGTGTGTTATCCACACAGTGACGAGAGCTCAGCTCCATCAGAGTGACTCTTTAAATCAGAGCTTTTTAAGGCACACGTGGGTCCCCACATACTCCAAGTAACAGAGCTGTGTGTGTGTGATAACCCGGTGTTGGTCCGGCTTCGTTAAGCGCTGACGTGACAGCTGCTCAGTGTCTGCCGCAGTCACACACTCTTATCACATCGTGTGTGTGTGTGTGTGTGTGTGTGTGTGTAATCCCCTCCCCCATCTTCTTTTTGGGTTGGTCGGGGGGGGGGGGGGGGGGGGGGGGGGGGGACCATATGTGGACCAGCACCCCTCTTTCCTCCATCCCTGTCAGATGAGTTGTCATTTGTCCGACTCCATCAGCACTCTATGATCAGATCTTTTTTAATGATCAGTCTGTAGAGTTCAAGGAGATGATGTTCATGTGTTTTTGAGCATTAGAATAAGTTATTCCCCCCCTCCACACACGGGGTCAGGAGAATTACCTGTCAGTATCTGATGCTAACGATGCAGCCGCTTAACAAGCTAACGATGCTGCATCCAATTAATCAACGCGGCGCACGGCTCGTTTCACTCATTTCAGAAACCTCATCATCGGTCCTGTCAGATTTAGGCTCAGAGGAGAACCATCAGCCTGTAATGAACACCATTTCCCATCAACCCCTGGAGCTTTCAGGCCTGAACACTGTACAAGCGGCTTCGGCAGAGTTCTGAGGAGTGTTCTGGACTTCAACTCTTCAGATAGTAGTTCTTACTACTACTATGACCACGACACCCAACAATACTGTCGTCATGGTAACATCTGTGGCAGTGATGTCACAGTGTCACAGTACCAACCGTCGCATCTCCAAAGCCAAAGATTCTAAAAGATGCCAGTCAGGAGTAAATGACCGAAAACAGCAAGAGAACCTGCACCCTCTGATGGCCCGAGGCGGCAGTGCACAAAAAAAAGGATTGAATTAAAGAAGTTGTTGAGGTTCAGATTTTCAAAGTGGAGTAAAGTAGAGCCTCCACCTCCCTGTAGCTCAGTTAAAGCACCCTCCACCCCTCCATCCCTGCAGCGCAGTCGATCCTCTTAGCGGCTGATTAGTGAGGATTTGCAGCTAAATATTCTCCTTCCTCCATAACGAGCTCAGCGCCGCCTGCTGACCTCCTTCTCTCCCTCTACTCTTCTTTTATTTCTCCTTCCTCTCTTCCCTCCATCCTTTGTTTTTCCTAACTTCTTACTTTGTTCCTCTCCACACAAAAACACATTAAACTTTGAACTCTGTGTGTGTGTTGTGTGTGAGGAGTTGCATCGCCATGGTGACAGACAGTGTGGTTCTTTTTGGCTTGGGGTGGAGGTGTCGTCATGGCAACGGGACCAGTTGAGCGTGTCCTCCTCCTCCTCCAGCTTAACTTCTCTCTGTCTCTCCTACTGGTAACTTATTAGCTCCCTCTCCCTCTCTCTCTTCTCATCCTCCATCAGCTGACCCGTCCTAAATGTATGCTCTTATTTTGAAAAGTAATCAACCTGTTGAACACTCAGGTAAATGTGCTTTAGTTACTCTCCTCTCCTGTGTTACACTGAACGCAGCAAAGGATTGTGGGTAGGCAGCAGGGGCCTGTGGGAGGGACAGAAGCAGGAAGTACCTGAGCGTGATGTCGGGGTGAGTGTCCATGTGAGCATCCAGATCCAGTCTGGAGCTGCAGGTCTTGAAGCAGATGGGACAGGGCAACAGCTCCTCCTCTGACCCCCGGACCACTGACTCTTCAGTGGGCATGTCGTCCACCACCTGAACACATGATGTCATCATCATCACCATCATCATCATCATCGCCCTGCTGAAAAGGAGGATCTGTGTGTTTCTACCTTCTTGCTAGGCGGCTCCTCGCCGTTCTCCTCCTCGGCGCCCAGCCTCCTCTTGACGGATGGACGGCGGCGTTTGGTGGGGGAGGGGGGGCTGACAGGGAGCAGACCGCTGGCCGGGTCCTTCTCATGAATCTTCATGTGTCTGAGAGTCAGAAAAGTCAGAGGAAGTTATTTTCAGGCTGCGTTCAATGTCTGCACGTTTGTTTGAACAACTGTGAGGAGCTGAAACTGCCGGGAATTCTGGGTAAGGTGGGACTGAAGTGGTGCCTTATAACCTGTGTGTGTACGTTAACACATATGTCACTGACAAAGAAGCAGTGAAGGGAGGAGAGAAGGAGCCATCAGAGAACAAGGAGGGAAGCAAAGGAAAGGAGATGAGAGAGAAGAGGACAGGAAACAAGAAGGGAAGGATGAAAAGAAAACAAAGGAAAGGAGGAAAGGAGGCGTAGGAGGAGAAGTGGAGCAAAGCGGAGTCCTCCCATCTATTAATAGAGCCCACAGGCAGCAGGCTGGACGCCCATAAGAGGTCCTGACAGCTGACAGCTAGCTGCTCATTAACCAATCAGAGCGCAGGAGAGGGGACGGCCAACCAGAGAGCAAAGTCTGCTCGTTCAAACTGCACCGTGACCCTGCAGCCGACCAATCAGAGGGCGGGAAACATGCAGAGTCAGCGGACACACAATCCTGATGAAACCTGTGTGAGAGTCGCAAACAGCTGCAGGGCCGCACATATCAATACACACACAGACACACAGAGACACACAGAGACACACAGAGACACACAGAGACACACAGAGACACACAGAGACACACACAGAGACACACAGAGACACACAGAGACACACAGAGACACAGAGACACACAGAGACACACAGAGACACACACAGACACACACAGACACACAGAGACACACGCACACACTTAAATAAAGAAGAGAAGATAGAGGAGAGGCGAAGTAAAGAGGTGAGACATCATCATCATCATCATCATTCACACATCGAACTTTCAAACTCCAGCACAGACTCAGGTTTCAAACCTCCTGCAGGTCTTTGAATGCCTCATGATTAAAAATCAAACCACCTAAATAATAAAAAGTCCTGTCCTCCTCAGCAGCCATGATGGAGTCACATGACCAACACTCAGAGTCTCTGTCTGACCTGCGGCTGGTTTAACAGGTTTTACTCTGCCCACAGCGAGCTGCTCTCTGACTGCAGCCTCCTGACCGTCTTCTGCTCTCCTGCCTCTGTTTACAGTTTGCATTGTAAATGAGCGCCGCGCGGCAGCTTTGTGTTTGTGTGTCATAAACTGGCAGAGCTCTGAGAACACGACCAGATGGAGGAACGTCACGCCGCCAAGCACAGACCGGACAAACCGGACCGGCGGCTTCCTGCTGCAGGAGAAGAGGAAGTGATGTCAGCCCACGACAGGGATGCTGCACACCGAGGTCCTACAGATCTGCAGAGCCTCAAGTGGACGCTGCAGGAACTGCAGGCTTACTTCCAGAGAACCGTCACGAAGGTCGGACTGTTTGTTGATGACAGGCAGCTGATTGGATGAGTCAGTCCCTTCACATCAAAAGGCAGACAGCTAGCATGTAGCAGTTAGCATGTGTGTGGAGGACTGGATAAAGTCACTCTGAATAAACCTAATTTATCAATCCAACTTCCCTACAGGGATTAATAAAGTCATTCCTAATCCAAGAGCAGAAACATGTTCAGAGCTGACAGAACTTCCACAGACCCAGGAGCAGGAGGAGGCGCAGCACAGAGTCAGCCAGCCTACAGCCATTCCTGCCTGCCCACAGCTCCTCATTCCATCAGGAGGAGCCAGCACACACTCAGCTGCTTGTCTCAGTGTCATCACACACACACACAGACACACACAAACACACACAAACACACACACAGACACACACACAACAATCAATAACTCCTCATTTAAGTTCAGGTAGTTATGATGAAAGTTAAACTCCACGTTTGTATCCGTCAATCATTTTCAGAGCAGTGTGTGTGTGTGTGTGTGTGTGTGTGGCAGACTTTTAGTTAAAGAGTGACTTTTTCTCAAGTAAACAAAGTCAGATATTAGTTCACATCAACACACACACACACACAGCTGCAGGGACCGTTGGATCTGATGGAGGAGGCTGCATGTCACTGATAAATGACTGGGCGTTGCTCTGTGTGTGTGTGTGTGTGTGTGGGATGGGGGTGGGTAGTTTAAAGTCATCTTCCCGCTTCCTGTGTAACCTCCTCCCCCCCCCACACACACACACACGCACACACACACACACACACACACAGAGGGGCAGTTTAGATTTGGTTCTCCCATCATGGTTGACTGAGGACTGGGTTAAATGCTAACTTCCTCTGCCTGAGGTTACAGTGTGTGTGTGTGTGTGTGTGTGTGTGTGTGTGTGTGTGTGTGTGTGTGTGTGGTCTAACTTCTAACTTGCGGGGGGGGGCGCAGGTTGTGTACCTGTGCATGTTGCCGTTGGTGGTGAAGGTCTGCCCGCACACGGAGCACTTGTAGGGCCGCTCCCCGCTGTGGACCAGCATGTGTCTGTCGAGCGACGACGCCGAGCTCAGACATTTGCCGCAGATGCTGCAGGAGTGGTCGGTGGCTCCGGCGTCAGCGTTGTGCTGCGGAGACAAAAACGCACAAATGACAACTTGCCAACGACACGATGAACGTGTGACATCACTGCCCCACAAACAGACCTGTCTGATGTGCATGGTCAGCTGGTGCTGCGTCTGACAGTTCTTATCACACAGTGGACAGCTGTACAGGTTATCGTCTTTGGTGTCCTGAAAACACACACACACACACTTTAATATAGGGCCACAATAACACACAACAAATGTCTGGGTCACCACACCGGTGGCCAATTGCAGTATAGCACTTGATGGATGGGGATGTGGGAGGAGCTACTTCGGGGAAGTAAAAGTTTGGTGATGTCATCAATAAAGGGTGCTCACTTGTTCATTGTGTGAGGAAATGTTAGAACAATGACACTCACACACACTCTGCTGTGTGTGTGTGTGTGCCTGTGTGTGTACCTGGTTGCGTCGTGCGCTGCGGCTGGGTGGCGCTCTCATGGCGGCTGTCAGTGACTTGCTGGGTGAAGGACTGCAAACAGAGAAGAAGACGTGACGTCACTCTGCACCATCCTATCAAACTCTGTCTGATGTGAGCGTGCGGCGTCACCTTGGCGACGGACCGGCGGAGGAATTGGCTGAAGTGATTCCACTTCCTGCTTCTCCGTCTCCTTCGCCATTTATGGTCCCTGCTGCTGACATCACTGCTGACATCATAGCGTTAATGGAAGAGAGGTCTTCTCCCCCTCCGCCTCCCCCTCCTCCTCCTCCTCCTCCATCTCCGTTCTGTAGCGCCTCAGCTCCGCTCGCCGCCTCCTTGGCGTCCTCCATCACTCCGTTGATGGCTCCTGTGGAGGTCACAGCAGCACCGGTTACCTCCTTGCCGGGCTGGTGGTGGGCTGCATGGCATTCTGAGGTTTGGCGCCTACCTTTGAGGTTACTGTGCGTTTTCTCCTCGGTTAGCTCCGCCTCCTCCTCAGTCATCTCTATATTGGCTCCTCCCTCTTCTGGCAGCTCCTCTGTGGAGTTATCCATGACTGCTGGAAAACAGACACACACTTTAAGCAACACAACCAGAGGCAACAGAACAACACCTGTGACACCACCTCCACCTCCACCTCCACCCAAACATCTGGCACAGTCACTCAGGTTTTTTAACTGTACAGTGCCTCAAGGGTTAATGGTCCTCTGTCCAGGTGAGGACAGGGTGAGGGAGCAGAGGCTCGGGGTGAGGGGTGAAGGCTGAGATCAGAATAGCTCAGCAGCTCAGCAGCGCCGGCTCTCAGGCCACAGGATCTGATTTCACCAAGAAAACGCTGCACAGCGTTACAAAGCCAGGCGCAGGAAACACTCAACAATACAAGCAGCGAGGGGGCAGGGATAGATGGACATGTCCTCCGTCTGTCCCCAGCAGCGTCCACAGCTACCTCACATACATGGACAGAGACACATGAAGGTGTGACGCTGCAGAGGGCGACCTTCAATCTAAAGCAAACACAGCAGCTCTGGCTCAGGGCCCACTGGACCAGAGGGGACAACATGTTGGGACAACAGTCCTCACACCTGTTTGTACCAGCACAGGGACAGACCGTGACAGAGGGGACAGAGGGACGAGGAGGACAGAGCAGAGGGAGAGAGGGAGCCTTGCTCAGAGAGCAGAGGAGAAGCTGAGAGCTAATGACTGTTTCCTGTTTGGCAGTCCCCACAGGAAGACGCTCTCCAGAGCCGGCCACTTCCTCCTCCAGCCCTGCTCAGAAAGGAGCTCTGTGTGCGTGAGTGTGTGTGTGTGAGTGTGTGTGTGTGTGTGTGTGTCAGAGGATGTTTGGCATTCCTTGTTCAAAGGAAAAACTAGGAGAGGAGGAAGAGGGGGAAGCAGCAGAGCGAGCTGTAAAATGATGAAAATGTCACTGCTGGAGTGAATGAGAAGAAGCTGCAGACCCACAACATGAAAGCACACTAAGGATGGACACACACACACACACACACAAAATGCTACTTATAGCGACACACAAAACAGCAGAAGAAGAAGAAGAGGCTGAGTGGAGCTGAGCTACAACCGACTGCTGACAACTGGCCCTGTGTGTGTCTGTGTGTGTGTCTGTGTTGTGTTTCCACTGACCTCTGAGTGTATCACTGCTCTTACATGACAAACTGTTACATGGCCGCGGCAGGTGCATCCACACACACACACACACACACACAGATTTGAGACGCTGTGATTGGCTGATGCAGTGCTCAGGCAGCACTTTTTACAGGCTGCAGAAACGAGCAGCAACAGATGGCTGCAAGAGACGAGGAGGAGGAGGAGAGGAGGAAGAGAAGCGGAGGAGGAGAGACAAGGAGGAAGAGGAGGAGAAGGGGAGGAGGAGGAAGAGGAGAAGGGGAGGAGGAGAGACAAGGAGGAGGAAGAGGAGAAGAAGGGGAGGAGGACAGGAGGAAGAGGAGGAGCAGGGGAGGAGGAGAGACAAGGAGGAGGAAGAGGAGGAGAAGGGCAGGAGGAGAAGGGCAGGAGGAGGACAGGAGGAAGAGGAGAAGAAGGGGAGGAGGAGGAGAAGGGCAGGAGAGACAAGGAGGAGGAAAAGGAGGAGGAGAAGGGGAGGAGGAGGACACAGGAGGAAGGATGGAGAGATTAGGTTTGTACAGAAGAAGAAGTCTAAAAAGTCAGGAGTCAGCATGAGCGTGTGTGTGTCTGTGGACTGTGTGTGTGTGTTGGGGCGATATTGGCAAAAAAATGAAATAATTGTGGCATTTAGCCGATAACGATTCATTTGACCATTAATTGATGATCAATGTTTTTGACTCTAAATCACCACATTGTTCTAAAATGATTCTGACAAATCATCAGTGAACTCCTTCATTCTGACAGCTTAGGCTGTGAGAACACAGCGGTGCATCTCTACACTAGAAAAGGACATTTCCTGAAGAAGTCTGGTCGCTGCAGCTGAAGCGTTGATGCTGATGTGAAGGATTGCTCTGAATTGCTGGAGAATCAGAGCAGTTCAGAGTTTTGATGACTCAGTGTGTCAGCCTGTCACCATGGTAACAGCACAGGAGGCCTCAAAAACCACTCTAACTTTTCGATTCGGAATTAGAAAGTTCTGAATACAAGTTTGATAAAGCAGCATCTGATGAGCGTTTCAAGACTAAAATGGAGTCTGTAGCTTAAAAGTTGTAGGAGGAGATACATTTTGCAGATGACACCGAAATTGCTTAATATTTGAAAAACTATAATTTAAAAAAAAAAAATCGGTGAATGTATGCTGAAGATGCGCTGCGCCAAAAAAACGTACGGAAGACTAAAAAAAGAAGAAGAAGAAAGAGGGTGAAGAGGCCGTAGCAACAGTAATCAAACGAATTAATATTAAACACGACAAAAGTTCAGAAAAAGTCCGTTAAAAATGTGTAAATCCACCTGTTACCTTCCTCCAGCGCTTAGTCTGGTCCTAAGGAGCACGAGGACTACACGTGCCGCGGATTCTGGGCCGAGTGGAGTTCTGTCAGCATCCGCTGGAGCAGAGCCTGCTGTAATGTTATGTTGCTGTGGAGTCAATAAATAAATAAATATCGGAGTTCATCCGTTTGATGTGTGCAAACATCCCGTTACTATGGCAACAACCAACGTACGCTCCACGCTGCGCCTCTAATGCGTGTCGCAGCATTTACCACAGCCGGAGCCGGCGCTGCGGCCTCGCCGCGCTTTCTTCGGGTTTCTTCGGCTTTCTTCGTGCCCCGGCTTATAGTGACAGACGTTGAGCCTCCGTTAGGAGCATCTTCTAACTTTACCTGAACACCACGGCCTTCCGCCATTATTGTTTTTGTAGGGCTCACATGTGCGCGCTCGCGGGTGATGGTGAGAGTACGTCGCACATAAATATGCGTCATCATGACGAGGCACTGATCGCCGTAATCGATAAATGGCAAATATTAATCAGTGACAGTTTGCACACGATACGATTTTGCACAAGCCTAGTGTGTGTGTGTGTGTGTAAAGATGTTTTATGCTGTCACACACACACTTCTATGGGTGAACACAGTGTGTGATGTTACTACATCTGTTCCTGGCCATCATTCTCACACTGACACTCCCTCCTGACACACACACACAGACACACACACACAGACACACACACTGCTGACATCCTGACATTTTTGCACATCCATGCAAAGCAGGAAAAGGGTCATAGAACTGTGTGTGTGTCTGTGTGTGTGTCTGTGTGAGAGGTTTAGAGAGTTTCAGGCCTTGTAAGGACTTTTGTTTAAAGTCCTCACTTTGTGGGTCACTGTGCAGTGCTACTTCCACAGTTAGCTTTAGTGCTAACACTGCTAGCTGCAGTTTATTGTTGCATTTTAACCCCCTCTGCTCAGGAGGCAGAGAACACACGGCCATCAAACAGCTGTCAGCGTGCATCACGGACTCTGAGGCTGAGACGGGCGTTCAGACGTCCTGCTGGAGCTGCGACTTCTTCTGAAGTCAGATCTAAAGTTTGAGTGACGCTGTCAGCAGCTTACAGATGAAGGAGCGCTCTGTCAGATGTGCTCCAGGGCTCCCCCCTCAGGTCACACCGAGGTCGCTGCTTTCACGGCTCAGAGCTCCTCCGGTGCAGCACCTGTGTGAGGATGTAACCCAGTGACAGGACGGGCGGAGGGGGAGGGGACGGACGGAGGATGATGAAGACATGGATGGAAGGGGGCGGAAGGTTTCCCCGTCAGCTAAAACCCATAAATCCTCTGATGGAACAGCTGACACACGAAGTCTGCTGCAGGAGTTCCACCGCTCCATCACAATAACCCACAGAATCCCAGATTCCAAGACCTCACAACACAAACCGTCCGGAGTCAGCTTCCTTCTGCTACTAGCCTGGGTGGCTAACTAACTAGCAACTCTCCATAAGCACTTTGTGTTCGACCACAAACTGTCTGAATGTTAGCAACCTGAGCTGCAGCGGTTTCAGCCCCACAAAGACCGAGAGTCGGCGCCAAACTGACAAATGTGACACCTGCTGTAGAATCCTCCTCCTCCTCCTCCTCCTCCTCAGAGCGTCCTCCCTGGTGTCAGCTAACAGGCTGTGTTTAGCTGGAGAGCCGAGAGGATGGAGGGATGTATCGGGGGGGAGAGGAGTGGGGGAGGAGGATGCGATCCAGTCACCATATGTTGGCTATTTATTACCTCCTGCTAACTGTCGCTCTCTGCCCGTCTGCACATCTATCACTCTCTTCACCTCATTCAAAAAGAGCCCACAACATTCCTCCAGACCCAGAACACCGAGGCCAACGCCTGCCCAGCACCCGAGCGCTCTGGGAGCCTGGAAGTGTTCCAACTCACAGCACTTAGCCACAGCGCTAAAATGCATAAACCTCCAAGAATGAACTTCATTCTGCTTCTAAATCAGCACATCTGCATCACCGCTGGATTATTATATGTGCACATACACCTTTGTTCACTGAAGCCTGTGTATATTCACATAAACGTAGCTCTCGATGCTAGCTGCTCAGCTGCTACATGGATATGATGCTGCCAGCTGAAGCTAAGGAGCTAAAGCTAATCAGATTTAGCCAGCCAAGGCTAGCACAGATAATGCGGTGCCGACAGAAAACAGAAATATGAGAGATGATCTGAAGCTATGGTCAGAAGCTAATTATGCTAAAATTAGCTCAGCAAACTGAGCCACGATGCCGGCGGCTAACCTGATCAGGCCAGGTTTCCTTCATTATGAGGACTGACGGTGGGTTTGTTTGGGAAAATGTTGAAAAGTGAATGATGAGTCTGATGCTAATGTTAGCACACTGTACCAAAACTTTGAAAGACAGCGTTAGCATCTGAAGCTAATCAGACTAGATTAGCCATCTCTGCTGTATTGATGCAATACTGGTGCTAGCAGCTGAAGCTAATTAGCTTTAAGACAGCTGGATCAGGTTAGCTGCAACGCTTTCATCCAATTACTGCAGAGGCCAAGATGGCTGCTCCGTGTTCAGCAAGGTTTCAAAGTCAAAGTGTGCTTGGTCAGAAGGACGAGAGCCGAGCGGCTGCTCCTCCACACTGATCTGCACAGGAACGTGATGCTGAAGTGATCAAGCTGCAGAAACTGAAAGAACCCCCCCCCCCCGCTCCCTCTCTCTCTTTATCTCTTTCTGTTTGAGTCTCTCGACCACAACAGGAAGCTCACACTCACGAGAGTCACAAGAGAGCGCTTTGCTGCTTCCCCATGCGCAGAGTGTTCAGAGTGAGAGAGATTGATGGGTATTCTCTCTCTCTCTCTGGCTCTCCCTCCCTCCCTCTCTCCCTCCCTCCCCCTCACTCAACCCCTCCGTCTCCGTCTCCTCCCTGCCTCCATCTAACACTCAGCTGCCATTCCCCATCCTCCACCGTGGCTCCCCTCCCTCCCTCACAGCAGCAGCAGCAGCAGCGCTCTGCCCAAACTTGTTAACACACACTTATGAAGCTGCACGGCCAGAAGTATGTGGACGCCAGACACACACTGAGTGTCCTGTTCCACAGCTCGCCGCTGTGCTCAGGACTTCCTCCTCTGTGTGCGACTGAGGTGTCCACATATTTCTGCCTGTTTCTCCAGCTTTCCTCTCACTCCCTCTATCGCACATCTCATGCTGCCTCCAACTTGTGTCAAACTTCAGTATGTGAGCTGTCCTGTGTGTCTCTCTCTACCCATCCTCCCCCTCCTCCCCTCGTCTCTTGCATCATCTTGTCTTTCAGGCTCTCTGTCCGGTCGGTTTTCTGCCCTCCAGCTCAGTTACACATTTACTTCTCCCTCTCTGTGTGTGTGTGTCTGTGTGTGTGTGTGTTTGTGGAGTTTAGACCCGCCATGATAAAGTGTGCAGATAGCACTGACGGAGTGTCAGCTCCACTGTACGGCAGCATACCACAGCCGGGAGGCAGAGCGGGGGAGGGGAGTGTCTCAGCCAACCGCTGAGCAGGCTGACTGTGGAAAATGTCTGCCAGCTCTCAGCCAATCAAGACGCAGATTCCACAACTCTCACACACACACACAGACACACACACAGAGGGCCATCCTCTCCGGGTGCACCGCCTCATCCTCTCTTTGCTCCACAGTTTCAGTCTGAACCTGATCACATGATCAGAGTAAGGAAACTCTGATCATGTGATCTTTGTCAAAGTATAGATCTGAACATAAGATTATTGAAAACTATTCATGTATGTTTCATGGCCATTTGTGCAGAAATAACAAGTACAGACTAAATATGCTCCAAATTAGTCTCTTTGCATTTTTGAACATCTTTGATGACGCCTTTTCTCCCACACACACACACACACACACACACACACAGGCCGACAGCCAATCAGAGGGATGATGACCAAACGCCATGCAAGCGGAAGCAGAAACGGCTGAAACAAAGATGGCGGCCTAAGTGAGCTGCAGGTGGGGTTTCAGGAAACAGACAGAGGCGCACGAAGAGCCGTGATGGAGAGAGTCAGCCATTCACTGTCAGCTGGTCACATGACCAAGAGGCGGAGCGAGGAAGCGGCAGGTGATGCAGCGCTTACAGGTTCTGTTTAAAGCGGACGGAAGACGGCGGAGATGATCGAGGAAGAATGAAGGTGGGGGGAAGATGGGGGCGGTGATGGAGGGGTGGATGTAGGGAGGAGCATATTTACCCGTCCTTTTCGTAAAGCAACGCTCGCTCGCTCGAGTCTCGGGGCGGGAGGGGGCGGGGTTTGTTGTGTGTGTGTCTGCAACCACTGCTCACACTGCAGGGGGAGAGCACAGAGAGACAGTCAGTAACACACACACACAATTACACACACAACAACAACACAACAACACAAGGAACTAACATGTTTAACCCTCTGAGCCACAAACTGTGCCTGCTTCCTGTCACATGACCAGTCAGGGGGTCCTGATTGGTCGCTGCATGTCAGACAGATACTCTCTGAATGTTGGTCATGTGACTCCATCATGGCTTCCTGAGGATGAGGAGGGCCATGATGCATTCAGGGACCGACCATCCTCCTGTTTTCACTGGTTTACAGAAGGCTGGTGGCAGATTTTGGGTTGTAGAGGGTTAAACAACACACAACAACAAAACAGACAACTATACACATCAACACAACAGAACACAGGGATGGAACGCAACATGTCACCACCTGGACACACAGACTCTACAGCACAGAGGTCAATGTGCAGCGTCTGATAACACAGGCCCAGAGCGGCCCAGTGCATCATGGGTAACAAAGAGAAATGTGCTGTATGTAGGGCAAAGTCAGGAGCTGTGAGCGCACACACACACACACACACACAGCTGAATGAGACGTATTCATGAGTGCAAACCTGCCTCCTCCTCACAGCTCAGTTTAAACAACAGACACAAAGACCTGTGGTGGAAGCGAGGGGTTAAACTGCACACAGCTGCTGTCAGAGGACGCAAACACATGATGGAGGAAGAGACGGGCGGATAAGAGGATGCAACAGGCTGCACACCGTGGACGTATTTATGGATGGAGGGATGATGGAGAGAAGAGAGACAGAGGGAGAAAGATTAAGAGCTTAAAGGGTTGCTAAGGCTAATTAGGAGGCGGCTGAGGATGGAGGAGGAGGAGGAGGAGGAGGAGGAGGAGGAGCAGGTTAAACAGTGTCCCCACTCTAAGAAACAATGTAAATCATATTCCATCTGTAAATAAAGACAAACAGAGCGCGTCAGCTGACCGGCGGGCCGCCCCGGCCTCACAGCAGGCCTGCTGCTGTCAGTGTTAATGGTCGAGCATTATGGGAGATAAAGGAGGTGTAAGCTGATACAGGGAGGTGCCCCGGCTCCCACCTAAACCAAGATTTATCACCATGTCCCCCCCTCCACCACACAAAGCCACCGCTAAGCCAGCAGCTAATGAGCTAGCCCGCTAACTGACGTTAGCCGTGTTCAGACGGCTGCTGCAGTGTTTGTAGCTCAAACACGCCACGCGGCGTGATGAGTCTGAGTCAGTGCTCCGACACGCTGAGCCTGTTCTGCAGAGATGATTCAGATTCAGCAGAACCTTCATCCTTTTCCTTCGTTTAGTGACTCATGCTAGCAGGTTCAAACCAGTTTCCCACTTCACTGCTGCCTGGATTAACACTACAAAACACATTCATTCATATTCAACAGAATCAACCAGCTAACGCTAAAGGCAATAGCATCTTAGCGCTGCATCCTGTTTATTAAACCATTAGTAATAAAAAACTCACTGTTGGAATGACTGTTTATGCAGGTTAGCATTTAGCATTAGCTTTTAGTGTTTAACGTTAGCATCTAGCATCAGCTGTTCTTTGTTTACTTCAACTGATGGTTGTGTCATCATGGTTTCAAAGTTCATTAAAAATCATTTTTATCATGGATCTAATAGAAACAGCTGCTGTTCTGTTGTCATGAGAACCCCATTCAGGTAAAACGATGCTGCTAACACTGCAGATGTTCTGTTCCGAAGGTCCATTTAAAATCATCATACACACTGTGTGTGTGTGTTCCAGTGTATCTGGGCTAACTGGGAGTCCACAGTTAGAATGACAACGCAAAACCTGAGAGGAGTGTGTGGATGAAGCGCTGCCTCCAAACGGCCTGTAACACACGCTGATGGTAAAAATAACTGGCGGAGCAGCACAAGGAATGTGTGCGCTGAAGAATGCCGCTCTGCTTCTGGTTGACAGGCATGGACAAGTGCAGAGGGAGACAAGGGAGGAGAGGAGGAGAGGAGGAGAGGAGGAGAGGAGGGAGGAACACCTGAGCAGAGGAGAAAACAACTCAGCACTTCCTGTTTGTTGTTTAATGGACGGATAACATGCGTTAATGTGATAATACAACTAGAAAATCCTTTTAAATTCCCAGTGGTCCTTGAACACATCGTGATTATTCTAAGAGTCTGAATCATTTAACATGTTTAAAGTAAATAGAGACTCAGTCCTGTCCTCCTCAGCAGCCAGCAGGAAGCCATGATGGAGTCACATGTGAGCAGCAGTCACATGACCAACACTCAGTCAGTGATTGGCTGATCAGTGATAAACAGGCTGTAAAAACAGTTTAACATGTACAGCCTCTGCTGGTTCTCTGTGCTTTAGTGGTGATTCTGCTTTTTTAAAATCTGGACTTTTGGTTGACTGACATCATGAGGTGACCCAGCTCTACATGCTTTTTTACAGGAAGTGTGTAGTACACTGATGCAGTATAGATGGAGCTGAGGGGGGGGGGGGGGGTCCAGTGGGCGTGGAGAGGCGTTCAAGGCTACCAGACAAAAAAGGGAAGTGTGAAAAGAAGAAGGAAAACAGAAGAAGTCTTCACAGAGAGAATCCAGTCAGACCAGACGAGCCACTGCCGATCCCGCGCGCTCACTGCACTAAAGTCTGTCCTGATTGGCCGCTCGCCCACCACCCTCCATGTAACCTGACAGAGGATTGGCTGCTGCTGCCTGGCAAGCTGCCCGACTCTTGCCTCCAAGACATCAACACCTCCACCCTCTCTTCACTCTGTTGTTTTACAGCTCGCTCACCCCAGAGTGTGAGCATCCTTATCAGCAGAGAAACACACACACGAGTCAATGCATGCTGATGAACTTTGTGCTCAAGTCTCATCATGTGTTGAGTGAAAGAGAGGCCCTGACACGCCTGATGGGACCGTCAGCATGCTCCACTGTGTGTGTGTGTGTGTGTGTGTGGACACCTGTGTGTAAATCCCACCACAGTAACACATGCTGCTTGAGACTTGATGACGCAGCAGTATTACTTCCTGTGTGCGAGCACGGGCCGATTCCTCAAACCAACATGGGAACAATGAGAAAATGAAGACGGCTGCACAAACTCAGGTCAGCTGACCTCTGACGAGGAGTGTGAGGAGTGTTAGTGCGTGGGGAGTGTGTGAGCGAGTTTAACACAGGCTCATCTGATTGGGAAATAGATGTAAATCTGTGTCAGCATCATGATGGACGGCACAACACAGACGTCTTGTCTTGTGGAGCCACGCTCATATAAAAGATACTGATTAACCCCCTGGTCTCCAGAACCCCAACACAAAGAAGCATGGACTCTGAGCTCTCCAGCAGTCCTTGAATGCATCATGTGTGACCTATGGTTCAAATCTCAGCTTAAACGTCTTTACTCTACATGTCAGAGTTAAAATCTCCCTCACTCCAACATGATTCAGTAAGATCCTGTCCTCCTCAGCAATCAGCAGGAAGCCATGATGGAGTCACATGAGCAGCAGTCACATGACCAACACTCAAGAGTCTCTGTCTGATACCATGTGCAGGTCCTCTGTGCGTGTCTGTACTTGTAGCCATGATGTCCACAGAGGAGCAGGACTTCATGAGAACACACGGAGAGTTAACTATGTGATATGAGGAGGTTTAACTCTGTGGTTACTGGTGTGATCAGTGTCCACCCACAGCTCCTGTCTGAGCACAGAAACACTCATCCTGCTCGGCCTCCGTCTCTTTCCAGCTTTCTTCTGTAATTACAGACAGAGTGGTGGGGGTGGGGGAGGGAGGGGGGTCTATGGGAGTCCTTGTCAACGTGCTGAGCAGCTGTCTCACACACACACACACACACACACAGACACACACACAAACAGGTGTCAGAGACAGGCAACGACCTCTGCTCTCTCCTCTGTGAGACCTCTATTCATTCACACCACGCTAACAGATGCTAACCTGACTGAGCTGCGTGTGTGTGTGTGTGTAGTCACTTTCCTCTGGTAAGTCAGCAGATGCTAACCTGGACGACCAGCTCTCCACAGTTTCTGCCAAACACTTGTGTCGCAGCAGTGAGCAGATGCTCCTGCCTCAGATCGACCTGCTCTTCAGCAGAGATAAAGACGAGACGTTAACCTCTTCCTCTCAGAGTCTGACTGAACTTCATACAGCTGTTCACACACCTCTTCATCATCTTCTCCTTAAAGAGTCTGAAAGTTTTATCTCCAATATTTCAAACTAATGCTTGATCATACTTCCACCAGCCTCTTCCTGCTCTCCATCATCCCTACAGGGAGTCAAATACCCCCTCCTCCTCCTCCTCTTCCTCCTCCAGTTGTCTCTGTCCTCAACAAGCGACACATTCATGGTCTGCACAGCTCTCACACACACTCCTACAGCAGCTGGCTCACACACTGCCTGCTAACACAACTGGGAGTGTTTGTGCGTAAGTAACACACACACACACACACAGTGCGCATACTTGGAGGCTGACAGAAACTGATGTGTGTCAGACACACACACACAGCTGGCCACATCCATAACAGAGTGTGTCCTCTGCAGTTATCCTGCAGTCAGAAAATAAGGATGATGCCTTCAAGGACCATCAGAAAGTCTGAAGACCTCCATGTTTACAACATCCTCCTCCTCCTCCTCCTCCTCAAAGTAAAGTCTCTTTCATCACCTGAAATACTGGATGAGTGTGTTCAATACATCCAGAGCTCAAACAGGCCGAGGCGTGTCCCAGCACGCCGTGAGGCCTCCAGGCAGCACACACAGACACACACAGACACACACACAGACACACACAGACACACACTCTGTGCGGCTGAGGTGTCACACTGACTCAATCACTATAAAACTACACATTCTTAATTACGTTGCTATAAAATGTTAAAGTGTTTCTTCATCTGCACTCAGTGAGTGGAGACGAGTTACAATAACTTAACTTTGCCTACACTTCCCAGCATGCACTGCACATGAAGTCAAATGAAACTCCCTGTTCTGTATGAAGTTGAAACAATGTGAAGTCAGAGGCAGAAAGAGAGCCTCCCTCCCTCGTCATAATGGCCGCCTTTGTGTCAGAAGAATACAGCCTTCAAGTGAGAAACTCTCACACACACACACACTGACACACATTCACACGCGCACGCACACACACACACACACACACGGTCAGTTGTAATAAGATGATGCAGTTCAGCTGACGTCTGCTCGCCCTTTTTTCTTCATCTCTCATTTGACTCTCCCTCATCCTAACCCTCACCATCCCTCCTCTCCTCATTACTCCTCTCTGCACCTCCTTCTCACTGCTCCTCTCACTGCTCCTCATCGGAACCCTCAGGCTGAGGGTTCCGATCTCATACCGACAGAGCATGCTCACTGAGCTCACTCAGCAAGTGTTTTATAGCATGTTACACAGTGAGTGCAAAGGGCTTGTCAAGATAAAGCAGTTAATATGTTACTGGGGGGGGGGGGGGCTTAGATGAACCCTTAAAGTACCACTGATCTCTTTTATCCTCCATCCAGCAGCCCGCTGCTGCTTATCAACACCACAGAGATGCTGAAACAACACTGCTTCATCCGTCACTTCCTGTCTGGACAGGAAGCAGGAAGCAGGGGTGAGGAGCAGGAGGATGGGAGAGGAGGGAGGAGGGAGCAGGGTCTGTAAAGGGGCGCAAGAGGTGATGAGGATGTTAGTCTGTGAGCAAAGAGCTCAGAATCAGGGAGGGCAAGGCTTTTACTTTGAAAGGAAAGAGAGGAGATGGAGGAGGAGGAGGAGGAGGAGGAGGAGGAGGAGAGGAAACAAGGAGGCAAACATGGAGATGAGGCCAGAGGGAGGAAGAAAAAAGTGTGTGTGTGTGTGTGTGTGTGTGTGTGCAGGGCGTGGTGCTAAGGAGGACCAGGTTTCACTTGACTGAAAAGACTCAGAGCCTCTTTGTGTGTCTGCCTCCAGGGCAACTCACACACACATTTAAATACACAAAGGTTAGAGGGGTGTGTGTAGGTGTGTGTAGGTGTGTGTGTGTCCCACCACTGCAGCACTTTCCCATGGGAGGGATTATTGTTATGTTCAGCTAGCAGCTGAATGGAGTCTGGTGGGCACACCTTCTACTGCAAACCCCCTCAATACACACCTGAGACCACACCCACCACAAACACACACAGACACACACCTACCTATACATGAGACAACCCCCAACCCCTTCCCCCAAAAGACACACACTCACATCCCCCATTCAACAGCACACACCATCCAAACTACAGCTCCATTTTAAAATAAACTATTTTGACCACAGCAATAATAAGTTAGTTACTCAATAAGGTGATTGACAGTTTACTATTGTTCTGATCAGCAGAAGAATCATTTATCAACACTGATCAGCAAAGTATGTCAGGAAGAGTCTGAGGACATCTTATCCAGTGTTTGTGGACATTTTGTCTGTAAATGGAAGACAGACTCTCTGAACCCTCACCCACTGAACTGCACTGACAAAGGAGGAGGAGGAGGAGGAGGAGGAAGAAGAGGAGGAGGAAGAAGAGGAGGAGGAAGAAGAGGAGGAAGAAGAGGAGGAGGAGAAGGAGGAGGAGGATGAGGAGGGAGAAGAGGAAGTTATTGATAAAGTCTGGACAGAAAAAGTGTGTACGTGTGTCTGTGTGTGTGAGATAATATTTGAGGGTGGAGTCAAAACCGCATCTCCATTCTGATGACAGAACAGAGTGTGTGTGATGTGTGTGTCATCATGACAACATGATGCTGCAGTGTGTGAGTGTGTAAGGGCAGGGCTCACACAACGTGTAATTATTGCATGATGCATCCATATGTGTGTGTGTGTGTGTGTGTGTGTGTAATCCCTGGAATCCTCCGATGGTGTAACGGACCAGTGTGTGTGTGTGTGAGTGACCATGTTATCTAAAGAATTCTGTTCTTTAGACTGTGTGTGTCTGAGTGTGTCATCAGGAACACTGAAGAAGAGGAGGTCAGATGAAGAAGAAAGACATCACTTGTCCCCCCTCCCCCTCCCCCTCCCATCACATGTTGTCATGTGTGTGTTTGTGGGTCAAAGACAAAAAAGGACAGTCAGGGGCCATGTTGGCTGCACAGTTACCACGGCAACGAGGTGTGTCCACTGTTGACAGAACAAACAATGGTACCTGTTCAGAGGAGGGAGGGGCCTGTGTGTGTGTCAGATTACAGCTAACAGTCAGATTAACAGGGATTATACAGGTCTGCTCTGTTGGCTCCATTCACACACACACACACACACACACACACAGAATGGTACAGTGAAAGGAAACAAGAGCACAAAGAAAGGAGGAAAGGAAAGGAAACGAGGGGAGAAACGACAAGAAAGGTACAAGACAAGAAAACAAGGAAGGAAAGGAAGTAAGGAGAGTTCAGGTAAAGGGGGGGGGGCAAGGACACAAAACAAGGAAAGAAGACAATGAGAAGAGAGGACACAAGGAAGGATAGAAAGGAGATGAAATAAGGTGTAAGGAAGCAATGAGAGGAAGCAAGGAATGAATCCACACACACACACACCCCTGACCGATTAGCAGTGATTGCGGTTAAAACTCTTGGACTTCTGTTGATTTACCCGCCACTCTTATTTGCATGCTCGCTCGCCCGCTCGCTCGCTCTCCTTCCCGCCCTCCCCGTCCAATCCTCAGCAGCCAGCTGACAAAACTGTTTAGTCAGCAAGTAAGGTGAGCGGGGAGGCGGAGGGCGAGTGAGCTTCAGACAAAGACAGAGGGGGAGAGAGAGAGAGAGAGAGAGAGAGAGGCTGTGCTGGCAGGCTCCATCAGTTAACTCTTTCCTCCCCGGCAGTAAGCGTCCTGCTGACATCACCACCACCGTCTCCATATCTTACACCAAGCCCCGTCAACGTTTGGACTGCAAGGCATCAACACAGCAGACACTGTTTCCTCCTGTGACAGCAGCATCAGCAGACCCTTCATAAACACAGGAAGACTCCACCTTCCTCCAACAGCAGACTCCATTTAACACCATCTGCTTCTAACCATCCAGGCCTCAGTGAGCAGCAGGCCTGGTGTTTTGTTGTAGCTCAAATTCCTCAAACATCAGGCTGAAGGTGTGTTTGGGCTGATGGAGGGATGGATGGGTGGAGGAGGGGTGGAGGAGTGAAATGCTTCTCACTCGTATGTAGGACAGACCTGTTGTATGGGATGCCAGCACCTCTGTGTGTGTGTGTGTGTCTGGGTGTGGTGAGACTGTCTTGCTGATAAGCAGCTTGTGGAACTAACTACCACTGCATGGTGTGTGTGTGTGTGTGTGTGAGCCATCACACACACACACACACACACACACAGACACACACACAGCCACCTTCACCCTGTTCGCAGCAAATAAAGCCGTATTTACTGCGAGTCCAAAGTCCGAGCGCCTCGACTGTGAAAGAATGTCACAACCAACAGAGGAGGGGAGGAGGGGGAGGAGCTGAGGAGATGAAAGGTTTGAGGAGGAGGAAGAGGAGGAGGAGGAGGAGGATGCTCACAGAAGCTTATCTAGGATTTTATGATTTTATATGTTAAACACTAACCTGCTGTTGAACGTGTTTAGAGGAGCAGCTCCACAACTTTAACCTACAGAGTTAGCTTAGCTTAGCACAGGTACCAATAAAGTTCACCCACTGCTAACAGAAGCTAACCGCTAATTCACCAACTTTGGTAGAATGTAAACCAAAACGTGCTGAAGCTGCTCAAGACGTTTAAGTGTCTTTTTACTAACCAGCATCTGCGTCCAAACTTCCCTGTTTTAAATAACCTTTCTGTTTTTACTCTAAACTCACCACAAGAGAGAGAGAGGAAGAGGAGAAGAAGAACAGTAGCAGCAGCAGGAGGAGGAGGAGGAGGAGGAGGAGGGGTTAACAGGAAGTGAAGCAGCCTCTCGTCAGGAGAGCAGAGGAGGAGATGGAGGAAGTGGAGAAACAATAGCTCTCTCTCTGTGAGCGGTTGGTCCATGTGAAGCCTTTATTATCAGACAGCGTTACATAACTGTCAGACATGTTGTTCATCCTCACAGCTTCCAGGAACGTTTCAACAGCGCCCCAAAAACCAGCAGAAAGCACAACAACACGGCGAGGCGTGTGAGGAGAGCGGAGCAGGAGCTCAGGACCGGACCAATGTCAGCATCCTCTAGAAAGAACCGGCAGCAGGTCCAGGTTTAGAGGCGGTAAACTCCAGCAGGCTTATCTGTGACTGTGACAACCACATCAGGCCAAGGCCGGCTGGCAACAGGACACAGCGCTCTGAGGCTTGAACTGGTCCTGTTTATTCTACAGCACAGTTAACAAAAAAACAATATTTTTAATGGTTTAAAACAGTTAGAGCATCACTGAGCTCAGCAACTCCTCCACGTCTCTGCCTCTAGCTCTGCAGACCCAGCCTGCTCCTCCTCCTGACCCACTGTCCATTAAGAAACACAGCGTTTCACAGTTTAACCTCTCAAAGACCACCGTCACAGGCCGAGTGTGAGCAGACACAAGATGACAGAGTCCTAAAGATTCAAATCTGATTCCTCCATGTGAAGCAGCAGCGAGCTGAGCAAACAGAAGCACTGGAGCTAACTATAGCATGCTCACTGCTATATACAGACAGAGGTCTGTGTGTGTGTGTGTGTGTGATACCAGGCCCACAGAAACACATTTTCATGGGAGGAGACCCATCAAATGACACACTAAACTCTGTGTGTGTGTGTGTGTCCTGCTTTAGCTCTATTCATCCCACTTCTCAAATGACACTCTTCATGTCTGTGTCGCCCCTCAGACCTCGCAGGGTAATCGATCAGTTTGTTAGTAACAGCTGATCACCGCCTGAATACTTATATGGAAGTTCCACCGCTTCATTTAAAATGATTGGAGTCTACATAAAAACATTTCAGATCTGGTCATATGAGGAGCTGAAATCATTCATTGATTAATCATGTGTCATGTGACACATGATTAATCAATGAATTTAAAGACCCCTCAGAGGCTCAGAGGTTCTACAGAGAGGACAAAGACCTACAACCACAAGAACAAGACCACCACCAACCCACCACACAACAACCTGTTCAAGTCTGTACACGAGTCAGACGGCACATCAGACCTGGTGGAGGAGTAGGAGGAGGAGGAGGAAGGGGGGTGATGGGCCATTTGGTCCAGGCGGAGGTGTTTAACTCCGACCCATCCCCCACCCCCACCCCCTCCCTCCATCTTCCTCCTTGCACCACATCTCTGTGTCTCCATCCACGCCATCACAGCCCTCCCCCACACCAACCAGAAACAACCTCCTCCACCCTGAGACAGGCCACCATCTTTGTTCCTGAGCAGGCAGTTTTAAACTGAGGACCAAAGTTAGAGCTAACAACAATAACACAAAGTACCACACAAACCTGCCTAACAACTCAACAACAGATGCTTTCAACTTTTGACAGTCAGTCTGGTAAAGACATGAAGGTGCAGAAGATGAGGAGGAGACCTCCTCCTCCTCCTCACACCTTTCTGAAGTGTATGTTAACCCCTCCTCCTCCTTCTCCTGTCGGTTGGTCGGTCGGGGGATGGAACTTAATCTTATCTAAAAAAAGGCCGGTCTGCGACTCTATAAATAGAGGCCGGGCACAGAGAGAGAAACTCTGCAGCGCTCTGATTGGCTGTCAGACATCTTGTATCTCACTGATACACTCTCAGCATCAAGGAGCGTTTAACGGCTAAAGATCATCGCCTGTTGAGTGCGTTACAATTACAGCTCATCATGTGACTGTGGGAATCAATAGAGAGGGTGTGTGTGTGTGTGTGTGTGTGTGTGTGTGTGTGTGTTAATGTGGAGACAGCATCAGTCTCTGAGGGAGGACGGCAGCTTTTAATTAGCTGCTTCACTTCTGTCCCTGTGGACATAGACGTCCCACTGAAACTCCCCATTAACCCGCCCATTCACAGTGTTTACACACACACACACACACACATGACTGCTGTGTAATTATCACACACATTAGTGGCATCAATGGCACACACACTGTTAATAAGCTAGTGTTTGAAGCTCAGGTACAGCTGATCAGCTGGTAATAAAGTCTGTTTTAATGTTTGTAGCGTTTCCTTAAAATAATAATAATAATATTTATATAATCATACTGGATTTAATTAATTTTAGTTATAACCTATATTTTATTATTTGATGTTATTAACTTAGTTATGTGTAAATTTAATTTAACATATTAAATAAAGTCTCCAACATTTGTTTAAAGCGAGGCGGCAGCGGCGTGGAGATACGGTGGAGTCACAGTCGGTTGGAATCACTCCTCCACCTGCAGAAGCATCCCTCCCTTCATGCTGCATCATGCCTTTACATGACTGTGACTGCAGGCTGTGCGTGTGTGTGTGTGTGATCTCAGCAAGAGCACCCACAATGGAAGACATCAGTCACAACAACACAACACACCCTTTGTGTGTGTGTGTGTGTGTGGGTGTGTGTGTCACTGGCCTTAAGCAGCATCTTAAGATGTCCACCACAGAAGGAGAAACAGGAGGAGGTGTCATGGCCGCCTGTGACACATCACTGCCATTAAAATTATTAACGTCTGTTCATCAATGAGCTGAGCTCGACAAAGCTTCTACTTCCTGTTGCATCACGACAGGATTTCCTGCGATTACTTTCACATCAGTGTGTGTCTGGATTTATGCAGATTACAGTTTGGATCAATAACTAATGATCATTGATAACTTGATAACTCTTTTCATTGTGTGCTGAAGGCCTCCTCCCTCCCCTCATCGCAGCCGCTGCTGCCGAGGAGTTCAAGTTTTCCCCTCAACAAGAAGAAGAGCTCATCCATGGGGGAGAGAGGGAGAGAGAGAGAGAGAGAGAGAGAGAGAGGGAGAGAGAGATCAGCTCCTGTCGCCGAGGGCCCAGCTCGGCCTCAGTGTTGAATTTCGTAATGGAATGCTAACTGCTCATCCGGATCTCTCCTCCTCCTGACAGAGAGAGGAGGAGGAGGAGGAGGAGGACCAAACAGCACAGACGAGGTATCATCACAGGAAAACTTCCAACACAGAGCAGGATGCTGCTTTAAAGCTGCAGATGCTCCGTAAAGTAAAGTCTCTGCTCTGTGACTAAACATCGGTGTGTTTCACCGACGCAGCCGATGACGCACAGAGCGCTGAACGCTGCTGCGACGCCACGGGAGGTAAAACCATCAGGAAACTCAAGACTGACACACACGGAGCGGCTTCAGAGTGTCGCCACCGCTCTGCTCTCACATGTTCAATCACCTCAGCAGCAGCAGGTGGTTCAAATCAACATGAATTCATAAAAACCTTCACTGAACACAGCAGCACACACACACACACACACACACTGCTAAAGTCTGCACAAAACATACAAATAAAACACCCATAACAACCCCTCTTCACACCCAGCTTATTATACAGGAGATTAACACTAAATAATCTAATCTGATAGTGCTGCTGAGGAGGTCTGTGTTCGACCACACAGTCACACTGATGACTGTTTACTGGTGGTGCTGATGGTGTAGTCATGTGACCATGCTGTAGCTGGTTTATAGCGTAGCATTAGCTGTTAGCTTCTGGTGATCATATTCAGGCTTCATCCTGCTGAACTACACCTGAGAGGATCAATACTTGTATTGGTTTAATACCAAAACACAGTGGAGGAATCCTATTGGCCCATGAGATGTGCACTTCCTGATTGGACTACAAAAACACGTCATCCCTGCTGCGCTGTTTACACGCTGTTCTGTCTCAGCGGCGGAACTGCTCATGTGTGAAGGTGAAGCGTGTTTGTATGTTTTAAAGTTTCAGCGAGAGAGAGAGAGAGAGAGGTGGAGAGACACCGAGCTGACACGGAGAGAGGGAGAGAGAGAGAGAGAGAATCCCTAGCAACCATTATCTACAGCCGGTTCAGCCCTGAGGAGGAGGAGGAGGAGGAGGAGGAGGAACTCATCAGTCCTCTCCTCTCCCTCTGCAGCGACTCCGACCGTCAATCATTGACCCGGGCCACCGATAACCGGGTCCAACTGACACCGTAAAAGCACATTACTGTAGTTATTTAACAGCCCGACCAGCATCCTCACACCGTGTACCAACACGACCGAAGCCGAGGCTAACGGCTAACCAAGCGGCTAAAAAGTTCACAAAGTCGACGGCCGGAGGCTGGAGGCCGGTTCACGAGTAGAACCAGCACCGAGTTCTGGTTTAAAATGGAAGTTAAAGCGGTGGATGATGTCGAAAGAGAGAAAAGAGAGAGGCGAAGGAGGGGGGAGGAGGTGGAGGAGGAGGAGGAGGAGGTGGATGCAACAGGCGTCACGTCGATGCTGCCGCTGCCGCTGCATGCAGCGCGGAACCGCAGACGGCGGAGGAGAAAAGTCTCCCGAAGGAGACGGAAAGTCGCCAAACAGCCACAAAAGTGTCACCCGCCGCACGGCACGGGGCCACCGGCCGCCGCGGAGCCGCGCCGCGCCGCCCGGTGGATGAACAGGGGTCACTTTCTGACTAAATATGTCTGAGCAAGGTCACCGCAGCGGCGTCAGGCCGGCGGCAGCTAGCAAGGATGCTACCGGAAGTCAGGCGACAGGACTCCAAAATAAAACATAAAGTAAACGTTTAACCTTGTAAAGTTCACTCAAGACTGACTCGGACTTGTAACTTACTTCATGTGGGTTTAAGCATTGAAATAAATATGTGCACTCATATAAAAGTGAGTTTTCTGATGCTCTGCTGCCATGAATATTAAAGGTACTGAGCACAAACATCAGTAACACGGTAGCACAACACTACAAAGCAGAACACCACACACACAACAGCAAACACTGAGTTTGAACCCACAAACTCCGACTTTAACCACTCATTAAAACCTCGACCAGCTCCACTGTCTTTAAAGACACCTTCCGTGTCCGCGAGGCTAGCTATCGTGCTAACTCCTCGCACCGCATCAACAGGTGGTTTTACTTCGAAGGGGCGGACAGGAAGCGGAGCGGCTAGCTGCCGTTAGCTTGCCACCTGGTGTCTGGTAGCTTTACACATGGCCACTAGCAGCGAGGCTCCGACCAAAGTGCACCCGAGATATGGATGCTCGGCTCCGGCAGCGAGCAGACTTTGAACCCCCCCCCCCCTCCTCTCGCCCTCCCCCCCTCCCCCGGTGCTAACCCGCGGCACGGCAGCCCGCGGCGTGCACGCGGGTGATAACGTTGCACAAAAAGTGGAAAAAACACAACAGTCGGTGATAATTAGCTGAAGTTTGCTAAATGAGGAAGAGACACGGGCTGAATTCCACCGCTTGGATGCGCATCAAACTAGGAAGCAACACGGAGAGGAGAGAAAAAAAACGAGGATCCCTCCCTCACCGTGTCCACATCTCCGCTCAAACTTCCCCGTAACAGCCGCAACAAGTCCCAACTTCCCCCAGAACCGAGCCCGACATGTCAGAGAGCGCACACACACAGAAAGCTCCACACACAGCGATGGAGAGGCTGAGGCAGACTTACGCTTCACTTTGTTGGGGTTGGGCTGCTTGCGCCGAGACATCGTGGCGAGGATGATGATGGTGGTTGTGGTCGGGGGCGATGATGATGATGATGATGGTGGTGGTGGTGGATGGAAAAAAAGGGGGATGAAGAAAAAAGAAGAGAGAGAGAGAGGCTGCAAACTTGCTCCGGTGAGGAGAAGAATCAAAATGGCGTTTCCGAAGGGATGTGCAAACTTGGACAAACTTTACTCCGGCTTCTCCTCCTCCCTCCCCTCCCCTCCCCGCTCTCCTCCACCTCCTCCTCCTCCTACTCTGCTTCTCTTCCTCCCTCCCCGTCGCTCTCCTCTCCCGGAGGAAAATAAAAACTCGAGGAAAGGAGTCGTCGAGAGGAAAAAGCAGCGGCGGAGATGTGTTTTCTTTTTAATTCCTGTCCGGACTCGGGACTCCGGGCTCCGTCCCCTCTCTCTCCCCCTCTCTCTCTCGGTGTCTCTCTCCCTCTAAACCTGATAAGTAAAGCTCATCACGTGTTTTCTCTCCAGTCTCCAAGGGGACGTGGCCACCAAGCATCTCTGTCTTTTACGCACAGCCGGACGTTACTGGATCCTTCTTCTTGTGATGGAGCAGGAAATGATCCCGCTCAGCTTCACCTCTCAGCCCCACGACCACAAACTGCCTTTAAAAGTAGCAGCAACATGTCCACGCTACACCCACGGCACGGTTCACTCATCAGCACGTTAGATTTCCGCTCTGAGCAACAACATGAAGTCTTTAAAGGACTTTTAGTTGCTCGCTGCAGCTTCTACCTGCAGCCACACACACCAGCTCAAGTTGCTTTAGACACTAACTCCACCAGCGGGCTCTCAGACCTCCACCTGCGCCGTCATTTCAGACACAAAGTGCAGCTTATGGTGGAGTTGAGGGAGTTTAAAGATAAGAAACCATCAGACAGGCTGCACAGGCAGCCGCGGCACGTCTCGCGGGGTTTGCAGGGTGACGTATCGCGGGATTTGGAGAGAGGATGCCTGGGGGGGGGGGGTGCCTCTGTTTCCAGGGAGGTGTTGGTAAAGCAATCAGCTCTGTCCTCCACACATCAGCAGCACAGGAAGTCTGCGGAGTTCAGGATGAAAGAGGAACTTCTGATGAATAATGCAACAAGTTAACAACAAGTTAACCCTTCAGACCGACTGTCATCATCAACATGCAGGAGTTAAAGTCATCAACCATGATCAGTATTAGACCTTACTCATACAAATACATACAGACCATAACTCCATACATAAGCTCCAAAAACATGTGATGTCATTTCCTAATTCCTAATTTAATCCATATAAAAACATTTTTATTTTTAAAGTAATATAATTTGAGAAAATAAAGAATTTCCACTTTCAGCTTTAAAAAAGACAAAAAATAAAGACAGTATAAAGTCATTCCATCAACGATCCAAACATTCAAAATATAAAATATAAAAAACTAAGCTTTAAATTCATTCTTAAATCCAAACAAAAAGTTCTTATTAAATGTTGTGTGATGTAAAAAGTACGTTTAAAATCAGACATGAAAGCACAAATTCAATTCCAAATCCTCCAAAAATAAAAAGTGAAATATAAACAGGAAACAAATAAAACAACATGAACAGAAACAAAAACACTGATCACTGAAAGTGAAGCTGCAGCGCTGTGAAGGGAAGACGACTTCCTGTCTGATCAACAGCACTTGTTGATCATCAGTGATGAAGGAGAGTGTGTGTGTGTGTGTGTGTGTGTGTGTGTGTGTCTGTGTGTGTGTGTGTGTGTGTCTGTGTGAGTGAGAGCCTCCACTCCTCGCTCGCTGCCGTCAGGTTCCTCTCCCACATTCCAGTCCTCCATCTCCAGATACAGACCCCTCCCCCTCCTCCCCCCCCCTCCCCCTCCTCCTCCCATCATCCCCTGCTGGAGAGAGGAGCACACAGGCATCTCTCCTCCCATCACACCCTCCTCCCCCTCCTCCCCTGCAGGCGGCTGCAGCGGAGCAGGAAGAGCCTCTCTCCGGGCTGGTTGGGCCTGTTGCTGATGAAGGATCTGGGTGTTTCCAGCAGTTTGGTTTCCAGTCAGATCCCTGCAGTCAGACATTTTGAGAGTGTCACAGATTCAGATGGAAACCTCACGAGGCGCGTCTGAGCGCCGCAGCTGCTGGACGGCGTGAAACAACCTGTCTAAGAGTTTTCCTGCAGTGGAAACAGAGGAGCGCCGTGCACGGACGGTTGGGAAGGACAGCGCTGTTCCACATCAGGAGAGTGTCGGGGGAAGGGGTGTTCTGCACCGTCTGACAGGCTGAGCCATGAATCCTGTTTGAGAAGTGAGAGTCTGAAGCCGACCTGCCCCTCAGCTTCCTCTGGGCCTGGGAGAATGTTCTGGAAGCTCTGCTCTTTGTTTCCAGAGGAGCTGAAGGTGGTGGCACTGCAGGAACTCCGGCTGAAGGGAGGCGGCACCATCAGTGACCCCCTGACCCACCTGTTAGGCTCTGTTCTGGACTCGACCTGCAGCTTTTAAAGCCAATAACGCCCCCCAGAAACGTCTGTAACAGGAACTACAGGACAGATCTGCTGGGACCATGTTCAAACAAACCGACCCCTCTGAAGGCAGCTCGGCAGTTCCTTTGGTCAAAGACCAGCAGTAATATAAATGAAGGAAGAGGCGTTCTTCCACTGCAGGACTGGCTACCTAATTAACCCATTAATCACTTCTTTGGTCCTGATCTCTGGCCTGATCCCACCACTGAATCCAACAGAACCTGTGAAACCTGTGGCAAAGCACCTCCAGCCATTGTTTACCTTATTTTCCACTTGGCGCCACCTTCAGGACAGAAAAAAAGCACACACACACACACAAACACACACTGAACTGAACTGACAGCGATCATGTGTGCAGAGTTCAAACCTCCTGAAGAGTCGGATAATGAGACAGAGACAGATCAGTGTTGACAGATGAAATAAAGCTCAACTGAAGACACACACACACACACAGGCTGATAACAACATTACATCACTAATCCAATCACTGATTTTCACATCAACCACCACTTCTCAATTCAAATTAAACTGTAGAGATACAACGAAACAACACAAACACACACACACACTGTGTACTTTCTTGTGTAGTTGTGTTGTTTTGTTGTTAGCTTCAGTCCAGCAGCACTGGTGTTCACTTCAAAACAAACACATCATGATGTTCAGTGCTTACTACAGAAACCTCAGCAAGCTAACATGCTAATGTGAAAGCTAATTTATTTTTAACACCAGCAGCTGTGGCTTAACATGGAGGAACCCTTTGTGACATCATCCCTAGGTTTCAACCTCTAGTCAGCAGCAGCTAATGCTACATCCATATATGGGCAAAGAGGCGGAGCCTGCTAAGGGTGATGTACGCAAACAGTTAACAACCAACCAGAGACCAAAACAGGCTTTACAGGTAAACATGTTTATTTGTGCTGTAAGGGTTTACAATGGTGGTGGTGGTGGTGGTGGTGGTGGTGGTGGGAGGGGGGGGGGGGCTCACTTTAGAAGGCAGCCACCAAGTGGACACTGGAAGAACTGCAGATTTTAATCAAGTTATTCATATATACAAATAGAGACACAGGAGACATCTGTTTGTGTTTAACTTTTCCAAGCTTGTTGCTAACTTGCTGTTGAGGATCCTCAGTCCTCCAGGTCATTTTCATTCAAAGGGTTAAACCTTGAACCTGCTGCACACTTTAACGTCTGACAAAAACACATGAAACTTGAAAAAGTTGAACTCTGCTGCTGCATCCAGCCTGAAACCCCGAGCCGCAGAGGAGGGACTGTGATGTTATTTATTGGACTGTAACCATGGAGCTGTTGCCAAGGAACGAACCATCGCCAACAAAAGGGTGGATTCATCCATTCATCCAGCAGAGAGCAAGAGGAGGAGGAGGAAAGGCATCCCTGAACTCAGCTCGGAGAGGAGATCTGGGCTGGAGGCTTTCCCAGCACCACCACTACCAGTTGACACAGTTGTTGTTGATGAAACTTTACACAGTGCTCCTCCTCCCCCTCCTCCCGCTGTCTTCATTGGAGTGCTGTCCGGACAGGCAGGCAGTCACATGAAGCCAACACCTGTCGGCAGTGTGGGGGATGACGAGCACATGCTGCTCCGTCTCACACTGTTTCCCAACCAGCTTCAAAAACACATGTTCACCTCCGCGCTGTGTGTGCTGCAGCCGCCGGAGAAGTCCAGCGAGATGCAACAAGGACATGTGGCCTGAAGTCAGAGGGGGGAGGGGGCGCGGGAGGGAGCAGAGAGCAGGGAGGAGGGGGAGAAAAACCGGTTTCCAATGGTGACGGATGATTTGTAGGTAACAGTTGTTTGCCTTGCAGCCTGAGGCCTGCCCCGCTCTGCCAGCAGCAGCAGGTCTGAGAGCCAAAACCCATCCGCTCTTACAGCCCTACACCTGCACAGAGACGCAGGGCAGGGCGGCCATGTTCCTCTCTGCTGCTGCTCCCACTCTGCTGATCTACTGATCACCTACAAAGATGTGTTTCCTGAAGGAGTCCACAGAGCCACAGACCGATGGACTGGTCCTCCTGTGGTGGATCTTCAATCTAAAACATCTAAAACATCCATCACAACTAAGAGGAGGCAGCAATGTCAGGATGAACCAACCAACAACAGCCTGAAACAGGAAGCTAACTGAAAAGCTGCAGTTCCTCAAGTGGCCACCTGGTGGCTTGTTCCATAAAGCTCAGTCCCTTCAGGCCTCCATGTTTACATTCTGATACAGAAGAAGAAGAAGAAGAAGACAGCAGACTAGCAGAGCTGGAGGAGGATGAAGATGATGAAGAGGTTCTCTTTAGGAGTGGTGAGGATGGACGGGTTTAGGGCGAGCCCATCAGAGGGACGGCTCAGGTGGGCTGGTTGTCATACTGGTGGAAGGATGCTGGAAGAGGACAGAGAGGAGACACGTGGATGCTGAGAGAGGACATCAGGTCAGATGATCATCGATCTATAATCAGCTTGAGTTGTAGAGGATCCATCAGTGCTCCCTGATGTCTGAACTCTATTTCTCTGACACCACTTAGCACCCTGCTAACAGCTGTTAGCTTCTGGTTGTACTGAAACATTCAGGCTGGGGAATGTGACAGGAAGAGGCCTCACAAGTAGCAAGGAACCAGAGTGTGTGTGTGAGTGTGTGTGTGTGTGTGAGTGTGTGTGAGTGTGTGTGTGTGTGAGTCAGACTTATCTGGACGGACCTGTTTTGTGATGCACAGAATGCATATCAGATACAGTTGGGGGGGGGGGGGGGGGGGGCACCGATACCTGCAAAGACACACACACACATACACACACACACACCATGAGAATGTGGTTTGACTGGTGCTCGCTCTCTGTGGAGTCACAGGAAAAGCCTGCGGCACCCCCTGGTGGTGGCTCTGTTGCTGCTTCACCTGTGGTTACACAACAAACAGCAGCAGAGAGGTGTGCAGAGGTCAGTGTGCGTCCAAAGGTCGACTTCCTGTTTGTTAAGGCAGCAGCTGCAGCGATGGAGGAGTCATGTGACCATCAGCACGCCCTGCTGCGATCAGTGACAGAAAAACAGCTTCATCAGTCCAGCTGAGGGCATAAAGCCAGGCTGAGGGGGCAGCGCCTCCTGGTGGTGGTGGTAATGACTCAATGAGCAGCTTCAGTGGGTTGAAAAAAGTTTATTGGTAGCAAAAGGATCAATACGTTTTAATAAAGGCAAGTAAAGAAAAAAATCACATTTGTTTTGATTCAGACAGAAAATCAGAAATTATTTCTCATTGAAAACATTTTTGTTTCCAGACAGACTGACAGGGGTGTCTACTAATTGAAATGATGATTGATTAATATTTCATATCGACACACTGTTTCTGATGCAGCTTTTATTGATTATACTTTAATTTGAACATGAGAATTTGAAGGAGAAACTATTTATCTATTTAAAGTTTTATTCTCAGATAAAAACGGAAGACGTCGTTTGTCTTTATTTAAAAAATCAATATCAAAATTGATTACGAATAAACTGGATGATATTAGCTTCATGTTAAGTCTTGGGCTTGTGTGTCTGTGTCTGTGGAACAAACTTTGATTTTCTGCATTAACATGATTTCAGGAAAAGTTATTTAGGTGCTGTTTGTTGGCTCCGCCCACTCAATGAGAAGCCGTGCTGATTGGTGGAAAGGGTGAGGGGCGGGATCAGGACTGTGTGCACCCGTCCTCTCAGGGTGTGATGGTGACATCAACGTGTCCACACACCTGCAACAAGCACAGAGAAAATCAAAGCAAACTAAACTTAAAATAAAGTAATATCTGGTGCATTTTAGCTGATGTGACGCTGTCCGCCTGAATAAGCAGAGCCAGTTGTGGCGTTTACCTGGTGCAGGGTGTTGCTGTCCAGCACAGCCAGGAGGCGGCGCTGTCCTGCCAGCCGAGGAGTAAAGACCTCCTGCCAGGAGATGGAGCCCTGCGGTTTGATGACACTGAAAGAGACAGACAGGTATTAGCATCACAGGGCATCGAGCCGCCGCAGACCGCCCGCCATCTGACCACTGCCTACTTGAAGTCACGGTGCCTGGCGCTCATGAGGCCGGCACCCTCCATGCACAGGTGCACGTTCTGCAGATCGAAGTCAAAGGGGTTGGTGAAGGTAACGGTTGCCACCATCTCCTGCTGCAGCTTGGCCCGCCCGCTCACCTGGAGGAGGAGGAAGAGGAGGGGGAGGAGGAAGAGAAGGAGGAAGAGGAGGAAGAGAAGGAGGAAGAGGAGGAAGAGAAGGAGGAGGGGGAGGAGGAGGAGGAGGAGGAGGAAACCACTAAACTCTCCAGCACACGTGTGTGTTTGTGAGGAATATCACGTGTCCGAGTGTGTGTGTTTTACCGTCATGGTGAGACTCGGGGTCTGCAGTTCCATCACCTTGATGGCGCTCAGCGACTGGTTGTCAGACTGTCCGGTCACGGAGAAGTGGAGGTAGAGCTGAGAGCCCAGGTGGGGCATGTACTCCTGAGCCAACACCTTCAGCTTAATGCTGGTTTCTGTGGATACACACAGGTCTGTTACAGCAGGCACTCCACACACACACACACACACATGCCACGGTCACGCTGCTCACTCTGATTGGCCGGCACGGTAACAGTGAAGGGCTCCGCTTTGAAGCTATTGGCTGTGACTCCGGTGTAGAAGACGACCGACACATCCAGGTGGGCGTTCACCACTATGGCAGCTTCACTCTGGTTGTGGAAGGTCACCACCAGGTGGACGTCCTGACCCAGATAGCACTGCAGGAACAGAGGTGAGGATCATGAGCATGCTGTGTTACCATGACAAGACACAACAACACCTCAATCCCAGGCCGTGTTCAATACAAGCCTCCGAGGACAGACATGAGGAGACGAACAGAGAGACTTACCGGAGCAGTGCTGATGTCCACAGACATCTTAGCCTCAGCCAGCTCAGAGTGATCCCTCTCACAGCCGTACTCCTCGGCCCGGGCCATGGTCCTGCTGTCCTCCTCGCTACCTGCAGACACACAGCAGGCGCTTCCTCACACATGGAAGGTGTGTGTGTGTGTGCGTGTGTGTGTATGTGTGTGGTACCTTCAGGGTACTTGTAGCTTTGTGTGATGTCCATGGGTGCTGAGCTGCCCACAGACTTGGTGTACACGGCCTGTCCAACAAGAGTCTTGTCCACATAGAATGGACTCAGGTTGCCGTAGCGATCCCTCTTCAGGCAGACCACGTCACTGTTCACCTGCAGGAAACAACATCAGTTGTCAGTCCGAGGAAGAGCTGAGACCGGGTCCAAGCGTCGCTCTGGTTTTTATGAACCTCTGCAAAGACGAATCCGGAGTCAAACGGGTGGCACAGCAGGCCTTCCTTGATGGCAATCACCGAGGCCGGACCGCAGCGGTAGTTACCTTCGAGCACATCAAGCACAGAAGTGTGTTAGACGTCCAAACAGCCATGAATCTGCCCTCCTGTCTGCCTGTCCTACCGTCACTGGTCTCCTGTGGCGTGGCGTCCACCGCCTGCCATCCTTCAAGGCCGGGCGGCAGGTCAGGGCGCTTCATGAACACCTCGTTCCAGCAGTGGTAGTTCCTGCAGAGAGAAGGCAGCGGTTTAAGGCAGGCATGTGTGTTTGTTACCAGAACCAGCCTGATGGACCCACCAGATGGAGTCTCTGGTGTTGCGTGTGTCCGGCGTTCCATCAGGCCTGAAGATGAGGTCAGTCTTCAGGTTGCCCGTGTTGTCGTGAGCCGAGTTGAAGGTGGTGACGACCCTCACCGGGACGCCCAGGCACCGCAGGACTGCAGAGACACAGGAGACGTTGGAGCGCCACATGACAGCAGCGTTTAAAGGGACGGCGAACATTCTTACAGGTGCTGAAGACTCCGGCGTACACCCAGCACTGGGCGAAGCACACAGGCACCCCGGTGTTGGCGTACTGCAGCAGGATCATCACACTGCCTGTCCAGGATGTCGGGGGTGTGCCCATGGAGAAGTCATCACTCCAGTTCCCCACCAGCACGCCGTTGTCATCCTGAGAGTTGAGCTGAACCAGCAGGGAGGTCAGAGGTCAACTGAACTTGTCTTTAGGGGTTTCTGTTGAATTCCTCATTAACAGAACATGCTACCTGTTCAGGTTGCTACATGGTTAGCATGCTGATACATTGTGTTTGTTCTGAGTCTTTGGATCCAGTTCTGACTGGCTGTGTGTAAAACAAAGGTAGTCTCACCACAGCAGATGCCTTCCTGACCAGCTTGACGATGTCGCCTCGGTCCTGGATCGGCATCTGAGAGGAGTCCAGGATGTAGATACAGGCGTCCAAAACTCCACGCTCAAACTGCAGGCACATGGAGGAAGCTGCTTACTGATGGTCTGTGTGGGGGTCTGTGTGTGGGTCTGTGGGGGGTCTGTGTGTGGGTCTGTGTGTGTGGTCTGTGTGTGGGCCTGTGTGTGTGGGTTTGTGTGTGGGTTTGTGTGGGGGTCTGTGTGTGTGGGTCTCTGTGTGTGGGTCTGTGTGTGTGGGTTTGTGTGTGGGTCTGTGTGGGGGTCTGTGGGGGTCTGTGTGTGTGGGTCTCTGTGTGTGGGTCTGTGTGTGTGGGTTTGTGTGTGGGTCTGTGTGGGGGTCTGTGGGGGTTTATGTGTGGGTCTGTGGGGTCTGTGGAGGGTCTGTGGGTCTCTGTGTGGGTCTGCGTGTGGGTCTGTGTGTGGGTCTGTGTGTGTGGGTCTGTGGCGGTCTGTGTGTGGGTCTGTGTGGGGGTCTGTGTGTCTGCCTGGGCATCTGTGGTGGTCTGTGTGTGGGTCTGTGTGGGGGTCTCTGGGGTCTGTGGGTCTGTGTGTGGGTCAGTGTGTGGGTCTGTGGGGGAGTCTGTTTCTGGGTCTGTGGGGGTCTGTGTGTGGGTCTGTGGGGGTGGGTCTGTGTGTGAGTCTGTGGGGGGTCTGTGGGGTCTGGAGGGGGTCTGTGGAGTCTGTGGGGGGTCTGTGTGTGGGTCTGTGGGGTCTGTAGGGGGTGTGTGGGGTCTTCACACCTACCTGCCCGTACATCCAGTTGAGCTGCGTCACGGCTCCAACTGAGCCGCGGTAGATCACGCCGATGTCATTCAGGACGTACTCCCTGCGCTGAGATTCATCCGGCAGAAACACCAGGTCGTCTACAAACAGGGCACGGGTCACTGCGTGCACAGCGCCCTCCTGAGGCGGATATATGTGTGTTCAGTGAGAGCGTACCTCCACACCAGGCGTTGAACAGCAGGTACAGGTCAGTGCTGGTGTCCCTCTTGGTCCGCTGCATGCCGTTGGCCATGTAGATGGCCACGTACGTGCGATACTTCCCCACGATGGCGCTGGCGCTCGGAGTGATGCTGAGCAGCACAGACTGACCCTTAATGCTCACGATCTGGCCCAACCACTGACTGACTGGAGCAGCAGTGAAGGTCACCACCACCAGGGAGCCCTTATTGGGAGATGGGTCAGAACCTGGAGGAGGAGGGAGATGAAGAACTCAGGATTTTGTGTGTGTACTTTTTGAGGCCAGATGTGAGGAAACATCTGTCGGAGCGAGCAGCTGTCATGTTGTGTGTGTTTACTGACTGACCCGTGGGGAGTGTGTGTGCTAATGAGCTGCCTAATGAACCGGCAGTCCTCTGATTGTTCACTGTTAGCATCTCTTCATCAGCTAATTAGATAACGAGGGAGCAGTTTGACTGGGCACGCTCTGTGACGGAGGCCACGCCCCCCGCATGTCTCACTGTGCATGTGAACATGTAAACACAGAACAACACACTGCTGTGACAAAATAACACACAAACAACAAGTCACAAGCTACAGCTAATCCTAGCTACAACTGCTTCAATTAGCTACATCTGATAGCTCTCACTGCTAGCCAAGGCATTGATAAACAGCTGAAATGGTTAGCATAGAGTAATTTACACCAGCTAGCTAAAGTCCTATAACAACAGCTGGAACAGTGAGCTGCAAGTACTGATAGACAGAAGTCATCGATCAACAAAGGTCTACATCATAATTAACAGCCTAAACAGCTCTGGTCTGGCAGGAGGAGCTGGTCAGCTAGTAATTGATAGTTAGCTTAGCGTAGTTGGCTAAACTACGCTAAGCTAACTGAAGTGTGGAGTCAGCTGACAGTGTATGAACATGTAGACTCCAGCCAATCACAGAGCAGATCAGCATTCACACTCACAATCAGGAACTCCAGCTGGAAGTAGTCCTGCGGAAGTCGGCGGGGCGGTTGAAGGTGACCTGGATGGTGAACTCCTGGCCTCGGCGGATCAGCAGGTTCTGGGTGTCGTAGGCGGAGGTGTAATGTTTGGATATGTTGACCTGCTGCCGCATGTCGATGCTCTGCACCGACAGAGGCACTGACGGGAGAGACGCCATGTTTTACACGTCACATGTCCACTGTTCACCTGCATCACATGAACGTACCTGCTCCAGGTGCGGGTCCTCTGGGCCTGGCCTCCGACTCAGCAACGTCCTCAAAGGGCTGGAACTCCGGAAAGTCCTCCTCAAAGTCCATAAGGTTGGAGGTCGGCACCTACGGGGAGTAAAGGTCACTAAAGGTCAACGAGTGGGGCCAAACTTCATAATCAATGCGACGCCTCAGATCAGTCAGTAAGACCCATCATGTACCGGCTGGTGAAGCGCCCCCTGTAGGTCACATTGCCTGGGCGAGACATGGTGGTCAGAGGTCAGAGGTCAAAGGTCACCGAGGTTTCTGTAAATATAGAAGAAATAAACGGAAATACAATAAAACAGAAGGGGGGGGGGTGGTCATCATGAATATCAATAAGACATTAAAATTGCACTTAGGGTTTATAAAAATGACAAAATAAATATAATGTATAAGTATAAATACAGCTTATAAAATAAAAATAAAGCCTGCTCAGCCTGTTCAACTGTGTGGTAATAATAATAATAATAATCCTCCATATATTCAGATTGCAGAACCTTGTTTTACATCATTTAAAAACACGATAAAGTGATGTCTGACCTTTAAACTTATCAATAATAATAATAATAATAAGTGCTGCTGTAAATAAAAAACACTAAAGTCGTTAAAAATATCAACATATTCATTAATAAATGTCTCCGACACTCACCGCTGGAATGAAGAAGAAGAGTCTGACTGAAGATCTGAAGATGCTCCGAGCCGCCTGCAGCATCGCTTTATATACACACACTGCTTCCTCTTTGTGTGAGTGTGTGTGTGTGTGTGCACACGCCTTGACCCAGTGCAATGTCAAAACAATACAATCTGTGTTGTAAAATATTTCTCTGATCTGTCCATAAGTATATGGACGGGTCCACATGTTTTGTCTATGAATGTCTGTCTACATATGATAATATGAAGAGGGGCAGCTTTACATAAGCGGTGTGTGTGTGTGTCTCTTTGTGTGTGTGTCTGTGTGTGTCTCTTTGTGTGTGTGAGTGTGTGTGTCTGTGTGTGAGTGTGTGTTTGTCCGTGTGTGTGTGTGTGTCTGTGAGTGTGTGTTTGTCCGTGTGTGTGTCTGTGTGTGTGAGTGTGTGTGTTTGTCTGTGAGTGTGTGTTTGTCCGTGTGTGTGTGTGTGTCTGTGTGAGTGTGTGTGTCTGTGAGTGTGTGTGTGTGTGAGTGTCTGCGTGTCTCTGTGTGTGTGTCTGTGTGTGTGTGTGTGTGTGTGAGTGTGTGTGTCTGTGAGTGTGTGTTTGTCCGTGTGTGACTGTGTGTGTCTGTGTGTGTGTGTGTCTGTGTGTCTGTGTGTGTCTCTGTGTGAGTGTGTGTCTGTGTGTGTCTCTGTGTGAGTGTGTGTCTGTGAGTGTGTGTCTCTGTGTGAGTGTGTGTCTGTGAGTGTGTGTCTCTGTGTGAGTGTGTGTCTGTGAGTGTGTGTCTCTGTGTGAGTGTGTGTCTGTGTGTGTGTGTCTGTGTGTGTCTGTGTGTCTGTGTGTGTGTGTTTGTCCGTGTGTGTGTATTTGTGTGTTTGTCCGTGTGTGTCTGTGTGTGTCTCTGTGTGAGTGTGTGTCTGTGAGTGTGTGTCTCTGTGTGTGTGTGTGTCTGTGAGTGTGTGTCTCTGTGTGAGTGTGTGTCTGTGAGTGTGTGTCTCTGTGTGAGTGTGTGTCTGTGAGTGTGTGTCTCTGTGAGTGTGTGTCTCTGTGTGTGTGTCTGTGTGTGTGTGTCTGTGTGTCTGGTGTGTGTGTGTGTCTGTGTGTCTGTGTGTGTGTGTTTGTCCGTGTGTGTGTATTTGTGTGTTTGTCCGTGTGTGTCTGTGTGTGTCTCTGTGTGAGTGTGTGTCTGTGAGTGTGTGTCTCTGTGTGAGTGTGTGTCTGTGAGTGTGTATCTGTTTGTGTCTGTGACTCTGGGTCCTCTGACCTGGACCTGGTCGCCCTGACCTGCTGCTGCAGAGCGTCCACTTCCTGTTTGCTGCCATCTGTGAAAGCAGAACAGAGCGTCAGCAGGTTTGATGATGGAGACAGAGCGCTGAGTCATGTTCTGGACAATAACACAAACATTTAGCATATAATGCAGCTAACGTTAGCTCGCTAGCTGCTGATAAGAACTCACAGTGAGTGAGGACAGTGTCTGATCCGTCCACAGAGTTTGGGGCTAATCTGGACTTGTGCAGTGTAGCCGCCTCAGCCTGCTAATGCTATCTCCATCTGTCTATCAAAGGGTTAACTAGCATGCTATATGATCTGGTTAGCTCCTGAGGAGGCCTGCAGAGAGCACTGAACACTGAGGATCACTGGGACACTTAGCTGCTGGCAGCATTTCTTCATTCTCTACAGCTGCTGCAGCACATTTAGAGCTTGACTTAATCTTTCATAGTTCATATTTTATGTTATTCTTTCACGCTCTTCTCAAATTGTCTGTTGTGTAAATTATTCTTTTATTATATCTTAGTAAAGAACTCAGTGTACAGGGAAACCTGCTCCCTGTGAATAAACACAGCCTGCAGATTTAAATGTAAAACACACAAACACATTCCACACATGTTGAACATGAACACAGCAGCATAAAGACGCCGAGTGATATTCTGCTGTCATCATGATGTAGTTTATTAATTATAAAGTTATTCATTCATTCATGAGCCGCCGAGCCGACTTCAACCAATCACTGATCACCAGTGACCAGTGGTGGAGGAAGTACTGAAGCTTGGTACTTAAGTAAAATCATCATGACTGAGGCTCATTATGGAAACACAGCCGGCAGCATGACACCAACTACATGCAGAGTCTGACCTCACATCAGTCCAGCACTGTGTTCATCACACAAGTAACTACAGACACTGTAGAAATGTGGTGGAGGAGAAAGTACAGGTAACAGCTGCAGCATGGAGTCAAAGTATAAAGTATCACTATTATTTTTACATAAGTAAAGTATGAATACATAAAAATTACTGAAGTACAGTAACGAAATACAAATACTTAGTTACTTTCCACCACTGCCAGTGAATGATGGCTTTGAGTCAGCATCTGTCCCCTCTGCAGTGTGTGGGACTGTCAGCAGGCCTGAGACAGAGACAGCGACAGAGACAGAGACAGGGACAGAGACAGAGGACGGTGGGGACAGAGGACGGCGGGGACAGAGGACGGTGGGGACAGCCATCAGTGTGTACCATCAGCTGTGCCCGGGTCAGCTGCTCTCTGAGGAAGTGAGAGCAGGAGGTCACAGCGCTCCTCTGACATCATCACCACACTGACACATGGCTGCTGAGGTCAGCAGGTTTCCACTCCAAGCTCCACCAGAACGACAACAGACACACACAGTTACATCAAGTTCCTGGGCATCCACATCACAGCTGACCTGTCTTGGTCCATGCACATGTCCCACCTGGTGAAGAAGGCCCAACGAAGGCTCTTCTTCCTCAGGAGGCTCAGAGGACTGGACTGTCCCCTCAGCTCCTGATGAACCATATGCATCCCACCCCCCAAAGACTGAGCAACAAACCTCTGTACACAGACACTGTGCACTTTAACCCACTAATACACTGCATATTTCATACTGGTCACTTTAAACATATAAAGTTGGTTTTACTCTTTTTATTCTTTATTCTACTTTTTTTCTGTTTATCCAGGTTTATTTAAGCACGTCTCTTTTCATGTGTCCAACTGTGCCTAAGCCAAGAGCTACTGAACAAACAACACACCAACACAACACAACAACACACAACAGTACACACCAACATAACAACACAACACACAACACAACACAAGTTCCAGTAAAATGAAGTCACAAACTTGAAGAAATAATTTTTAAAAAAAAAACAGACAAAGCTGCAGTTATCTGTTGTTTCCACCAGAGAGCGCTGCTGACCAATAAAGCAGATGAAGATCAGTGAGCCTGCTGCAGAGAACCTCCCCCCTCCTCCCCCCTCCTCTCCCTCCTCCGAGGCCAGTCTGAGCTCCTGAGGGGCCTCGGGGCAGAAACCAGTGGTCGGACCAGACCCCTTCTGATCTGAGCTTCAGAAACCAAACTGAGCTCCAACAAATCAAAAACATCAGCAACACACCTGAGAGGAGCAGACACGATACAAACACACACGCTACAGACACACATGATAGACACACACGATACACACACACACGATAAAACACACGATACACATCACACACACACATGATACAAACACACATGATACAAACACACACGATACAAATACACTCGATACAGACACACATGATAGACACACACGATAAAAACACACGATACACACACACACACGATACAAACACACACGATACAAACACACACAATACATGAGTATGTAATACATGGTATTATAATACATTTTGTATTGCACCTTTTTACATTGTAATACATGTAATACATTGTATGAAATACATACAATATACATGAGTTAAATTTTTTTAAGTCCAGTGCCAAACAAGGTCAATATAATCTGTTTTAAAATCTAATAATAGTTCCCCTCATCTCCCAGCAGGGGGCAGTATGATAAGTTCAGGCCTCTTCCAAAAAAGTCAGAACTGGGGCACGAGGTGAGTCACGGTGAGTCCGACCGAGTGTCTCCTGATGGACGAGTGGAAGACGGCTCGTGTTTGAAGGTCAAGCCAAGTCAGACAACAAGGTCACACACACACACACACACACTCACACTCACACACAGGCACACACTGAGTGTGTCCGGAAATTATCCAGTCAGATTAGAATCAATGTTAAATCATCTGTGAACCCAAAAACAGTGTGTGTGTCTGTGTGTGAGTGTGAGTGTGTGTGTGTGTGTGTGTCTGTATGTGTGTGTGGATTCTCCTCATGCTGCACGGCCTCAGGGAAACATCTGTGTTAATATGCAGCAGAAAGTCGGTTTGTTCCACATTCAGCTGACGTCAGCAGGAGACGAGATCCCCCAAACACACACACACAGACACACACAGACCTCTCAGTGATGTGAGCCGGCCTCCCAGGCACAGACTGAAGGGTTAAAATCAGGCTCCCACAGACACAACACAACACCTGACCCACACCTGAGGAGCTCCGTGTGTGTGGACACACACCGGGTCAGACGTTCATTCACACTCTGCAGGAGGACGAATCAGGCCTCTGATTCATGGTCATGTGACATGACTGAGCTGCCAAGACATCACAAACTGATACACACAAAGACCACACAACTGAGCACAGACACACAACTAGAGGCAAATAAATACAGAGACACACAAAGAAGAGAAAATGAACACAGACCCACACAATAAATAAAAAACTGTTTTTTGTTTCCTTTAATTTTTTACTACACATTTTTAATGTTGTTGTAAATTGTGTGTGTTTTTTGTGTCCTTTGATTTGTTGTCATGTGTTTTGTGTTGTTTTTCGTTGTATTTGTCGCTGATCGTGCTGTGTATGATGATCATTATTATTAGAGCAGCAACATTTTATTTTTCTGACTGAAAATCTGTCAAAAGGAAAAAATCAGAAATGATTAAAATGATCAAATAATTATAGAACAGGAGAGGGGGGTGAGGGGGGGAGAGGGGGAGAGGGATGGAGGGAGGGGCCTCTCTCTCTTTTCTTTTTTCTCCGCAGACGGTAAAAACGGGCAGAGCGCGCAGAGCGCAGCGCGGCGACACGCAGGAGAAGAAGAAGAAGAAGAAGAAGAGGAAGAGGAGGACGGAGGAAGAGAAGCAGCAGCAGAGGCGCAGCAGAGGCGCAGGTGGATGTAACTGTTTGCGGCCGTTTTGCGGGGAATGTGCGGCTCCTGCTCAGCTGATCTCCAACTTTGTGAGTGTCTGCTCTGATGGTGAGCGGCGGCGCGGAGGATGGGAGTTACCTGGTCCCCCGGATGCCTCGCACTCTTCCTCGCGCTCCACATAGGTGAGCAGGTCCTCTGCGCGTGTGTGTGTCTGTGTTCCAGGTTTTTTGGCCCTTCAGCAGTCACTGTGCTGTTCTTTGTTGGACACTTTGTCAGCCCGCGGTGTGCTGCCTGTCTTTGTGTGACTGTGAGTCCTGTGATGTGTGTGTTTTGTTTGTTTTTCGTGTGTTTTGTGTTTTTTTCGTGTGTTTTTTTCGTGTGTTTTGTGTTTTTTTTTCGTGTGTTTTTTTTTCGTGTGTTTTGTGTTTTTTTTGTGTGTTTTGTGTTTATTTTCGTGTGTTTTTATATTTTGTGCGTCGCTAGTTTCCGCTTGTTGGGCTCGTGATGGAGCACCGGAGGCATGTGAGGCTACACTTCACATTTACAGTGTGTGAGTGACACGCGTGCATGTGTGAGTGTGTGCGTTAGGAAGGGGGATGCCCCCCCCCCCCAGGTTGTCCCAGAGTGGAGACATTTTAAATGATTTCGTTCAAAATAAAATGTTCACAGCTGTAATTATTATTTTTAATATTTATATGTATATTATTATATTATTATTATTATTATTATTATTTATTATTATTATCACCATCCTGCTGTGAGTCCCGGCTCAGCCCGCAGCCTGCCGGAGCTCCGCGGGCTGAGCTTCCCGCCGCAGTGTGCGGGCTGCAGCGCGGCCACATAAACAGATATTTATTTGATTTTAATCATTTAAAAATATTCCAACATTTTACATCCTTCATTTTCTGTCGCAAAACCGCCGTGCACCCGCGTCATGCACGCGCCAAACAGCTCCTGTTGGATTTAATATAAAAACAGTTCGGGATCCGTCTAATGTCTGGAAATAAAGAGCTGCAGATCAAATATGTTGTTCTGGGTTACTGCTGCATTGCATAACGACGCTGTGGAGGAGGAGTGTGTGTGTGTGTGTGTGTGTGGAGAGAGAGAGAGAGAGAGGAGTGTGTGTGTGTGTGTGTGTGCAGAGAAATGCTGAATTATTCAAGACGCAGAATCCTCCTTGCTGCTATTGTTAGAGAGAGGGGGCGGGGGGGGGGGGGGGGGGGTCCACGGTCCAGAAATGACGATGAAAGGTAACTCTGCGTGTGTGTGTGTGTGTGTGTGAGGAAAACGTGGTCAAACAGCAGCAGGATATTTCCTGCAGATACAGGACATGAATCCAGCATTTAGTCCGGACCTTCAGGCTGGTCAGGGTTTGGCGCGCTGCTGCAGTAAAGTGTAAATGGTTTGAAATGATTTCTATAAATGTCCAGATGTGTCTCTGTTCCGCATTAAATTCACACTGATCATATTGAACGAAATGTGATTTATATCGATAATTTGGCGCGTTTTTTATGACGGCGGCGGCTTTTCTGTTGGAGGTGGGTGTGTCCGCGTGAGCGGCTACAACACGCTGCTCCTGGCACACTGCAGGAGTGTGTGTGTGTGTGTGTGTGTGAGAGAGAGAGTGTGTGTGTGGAGGTGAATGAGTGCGGGCGCGCATGATGGGAGGCGTAAACGGAAAAAGAAAAATTCATGTGCGCGTGTCCGTTTGGCGCGGGACTGTCCCGGTTTCAACAGGAAGGAGTGAGAGGAGGAGGAGGAGGAAGAGGAAGAGGAGGAGGAGGAGGAGGAAGGCTTCATGACAGAGTACAGTCAGAGGCCGATAAAAAACAATTATGTGAAAATAATAAAATGTAATAATGTAAAATTAATGTGCAGTTTGAAAAATAATAATAAAATCTGCAAGAAATATTAAGAAATAAAATGATATAAATTTATAAATATCAAGCTAAAATAATTTCATGTGTATATTTAACAAATAGATCATATTCATATTGAACCCGGTGAAGCACGCGGAGCATGTTGCAGAGCGCGCGCGGTTTATCACTGAGAGATGATGTAATGCAACATGCGGGGGGGGGGGGGGGTCATTCAGGAAGTAACGGAACGAAACCGGCAGCACCTGTGACGTAACCAGCATTTTACGTTACAACGTCTGAGGGATTATTATTATTATTATTATTATTATTATTATTATTATTATTATTATTATTATTGCTGGGCAACCAAACTCTTGTTATTATTATTATCATAAAATATATTATTATAAAAACATTTCAAACGCTGTAGAATGTAAAACGAATAAATTAAAATTAAATGTCAGTTTTTATGCAGTGAAATATTAAACCAGACCTCAGGTTTATTTCGATGTTTGAATTTTTTATTAAAAATATTGAAAACATCTATATTATTTCCGGTGTTTTTTACCGTTATGTTTGTTCAGAGAACAGGATTCTGAACGGACAGAAGCTTCCTAATGTGTGATTCTGCAGCTCTGATTGTTTTATTCATGTTTGTCTTTGAATCTTCTAATTGAATAAAATGAGGTTTGTTCGTTTTTATTGTGAAATAATTAAATTTCATTAAACCTAAAAATGATCTTATAAGCAGAGATGATCAGATTATTAAGAAAACTGTGATTGATGAAAGAATGTGAACAGAAAGAAACATCTAATAAAAACATTATAGAAATCATTTAGACTTTTTCTGCATTTGATGCCAAATCAGATTAATTCTGATCATTTTACTGTGACATTAGTCAAATATGAATCATTTAAATATGTGTCATTGTCCTGCATGTCAGTCTGGACGCATTATTAGGAGGGAGCAGCGGACCCGGCCCTGATCTCTGATCAATCACTCATACATTCACTAAGATTTAACCCGTTCAGCTACAGCTCGGCTCAGCCAACACGTGTTTATATTTATTTAACGTGTGTTTCACGCTGTCATCAGTCGCATCATCAGTCCGCTCTGTCTGTGCTGCTGAGTGTGTGAGGCTTTAGACTGGATCCACACTCCACTCCACCAGAACACAGAACCTTCCTCTGGCTGCCGGCGCTCCCAGAACAAAATGACGTCTGATCTTCTATCTGTCGTTTCCTCCCTGAGCCTGATGGGGTCGTTAGGCCAGGCGACCACGCTGTTTGCAACACAACTGCAGCGAGAAGAACGTCCTCTGTTCTCGTGGAGTGTGGATCCAGCTTCACTCTGAAATCCACTTCCTGTTCATTATAACAAAGAATACTGACACACACACAGAGACACACACACGGCCATATAGGCGCCGTGTCATGTAACCAGGCCCCGCCCCCTCACTAACAGCCGTGTCTCGTCCGACACGTCACGCTGTGTTAGTCCACGGACAGCAGCCTGTTACCGTCCAAATCAATGCAGAGCTTAACCAACCACAGACACACACACACAGAGACACACACACACTGACACACACCTTTACATGACCTCTGTGTGTGTGACTTGGCAGTGTTTTATGGTGGGATTTTCACTTCCTGTTAATGTGAATTAAGGAGGTGACAGACCATGACTGATCTCACACACACACACACACACACACACACACACACACTGGTTTTTCTGAGCTTCTCAGGAACAGGTCTCAGTGGGACTAACCTGTTTCTTCATCCAACACCTGACACAGGTCCAACTCAAATGTGCTGTAGTTTAATTCTGCCTCCCTGTCTCTGTCCTTCCTCCTCCTCCTCCTCCTCCTGCTCCTCCTCCTCCTCCTCCCTCTGTCTCTGTCCCTGCTCCTCCTCCTCTTCTTCCTCCTCCTCTTCTTCCTCCTCCTCTTCTTCCTCCCCTCAGTCTCTGTGTTGCAGACGGTGCTGGTCAGTGCTGGCCAGTGTGACTTGGTGTTTAAAGGATTCTCAGACTGTCTGATTCAGCTGGGGGACAACATGGCCAACTACCCCCCAGGACCTGGACGACAGGGAGAACCTGCACAAGATCTGCAAGTATGTACACACAGTGGGACAAGTAACACACAAGAAACACAACAAGAAACACACAAGAAACACAACAAGAAACACACAATAACACAGCACAGACAACAAACAGCTGACAGCACCAACAGAAAGTGACAGGAGACGTGATTTAAACTGATATAAACCTGTTAAAAGACAAACAGGGCGCCCCCTGTGGTCAGTGTGTGTAAAACAGAAGAAAAGGTGGAGACGCTTGTTAGACATGGAGTAAACCTGTCCCAGCAGCTTTAGAGTTAAACCCTTCACAGGGTCTCCTGCGTGAAGACCACCTCTGTCCTCACACTGAAGACACGTGTGGGGACATCTGTGTCAGCGTCCTCTGGTCCTTCTGCTGTCATGAGACAAACATCATAAAGTCTAAATTAATCTCTGACAGATTATCAGGCCTGTTTGGATGCCCTGTGCTGGGTGAGATGGTCTGTGTGGTCTGAGTGGTCCCTGTGGTCTCTGGTCCGTCCTCAGTGAGAGGCTGGTGTATGACTGAGTGAGGCTTGATTGAGAAAATAAATCTGAGAAGATAATATGAGTGAGTCCCCACGAACCCTGAGGGTGTGTGTGTGTGTGGGGTAGTTAGTAAGGGGGAGTGTCCATATGTGTAACCCAGCTGACACCCCCCCCCCACCCCCACCCCCTTTAATCTGCTGTACATCCACCACCCCAAACCGGGTGGGCACCAGATGGCACCCGCCCCCCCCACACACACACAGTTTTTAATGCAGTGACAGCTCCATCACAGCGGCGCTGAGGCGTGGCAGGAGGGGCGTTAATACGCCTCCTCACACACACACACACACACTAATTGCTCAGAGATGTGGCGTCGACACGGCTCAGTTCAAGAGGTCAACATCAATAAGAGCAGATTGGAAGATTGGATTAGATACGCTGTGTGTGAGTGTGTGTGTGAGTGTGTGTGTGTGTGTGTGTCAGCACGTGTCAGTGAGCAGACTGGTGTTGTCTTCACATTAACTGGGAGGAGGAGCTGATGAAAAAAAGATGACAGGAGAGATAGAAGAGGAGAGGACAGATGAGGAAGAAGAGGAGGAGGAAGAGGAGGGAGGAAGGAGGTGAGAGGAGGAAGAGGAGGGAGGAAGCTTCAGCATGAATAAAACATAGAGTGTGAGAGAGGAGGGGGAGGATGAGGAAGACGGATGAAGGAACAGGAGCAGATACACAGAGGGGTCAAGGATGGAGGAAAGGGGCGGGGCTAAAAGGAGGCAGACCAGGAAGTGAACAGGAACATGAAGCTGTAGCATTGGTCAATAATATGAGTCCAACATTTAAATCAAATATATGAATTCATGACATCATGGCGCTGATATGGAGTCAGTAAAGTTCAACAACAACACGCCTCCCACTGCGGCTGCTGCTAACGCTCGCTGTGTTTTCTCTCCCGCCAGTTACTGGGACAACTTCCACACCTGCGCCACGCTCGCGTTGGCGGACTGCCACGAGGGGGCGACGGACCTCTGGGACAAACTGAAGAAGGAGTCCCGCAGCCTGAACTTCCGTGGGAGTTTGTTTGAACTGTGCGGCGGCGGCAACGGAGCCCCGAGATCTGCCGACGCCAGGGGCCTGGCGCTGGTCCTGAGCGCGCTGCCCACCGTACTGACTTGGCTGGCGTTTTAACAGGAAACCAGAAGAGAGGCTGAGAAAAGAAGAATCCACAAGAAAAAAAAAGAAAAGAGAAGGAGCCACAGCTGCTCCATCAAAAACATCCACGGACCCAACTCATCAGTAGAACACACCCCCGACGGATTTTTACTGCTCCATCACCGCGCGGCGGCCGGTTTGCCTTCCTGGGACGCCATCCAATCACACGCTGACCTGACCCAGAGGTCGATGACATGAAATATTCAACACGCTGCCGAGCTGAAACGATGACAACGATGAAAATTTGATGGATTCTCGCCCGCTTACAATGGTGGAATTACACAGTATTAAAGTCCACCATGAATTATTGATGCTAGTAGGCTAGGCGCTGATGGCGCCGTGTGACTGCGGCCTGCTGGCGCTGTGTCAGGCTCCTCATCCGGGTCCCCACATAGCCTCAGGTACATTCAGCTTAACGCCACAAAAATCAATAAGACGAGCGGCGGCCCGGCGCCTGCTCCTCATCACGGACAGTTTTTTATGCCGCCGTCAGATCCGATGGACTGAATGCAGCGATGCAACATTTGTTCGTGTTTGGGCCACGGTCACACCAGCTGGACCTCTGCAGGCGGTGCTGACCTTTGACCCCGTCAGTCCTGAGCCTGCTGTGTTCTGAAATTTTCGGTGTTTTCATTGTTGAGCTGGCCCGCTTGCTAGCATGCTAGCTGCCACCTGTAAAATCTACGCCACGAGACAAAGCCCCGCTCTGCCACTTCCTGGTGTGATCGTAGCCTCTCCCCTCCTGACGTTGCGGTGCAGGGATGTAGTCGCCTGCTTCTTTGGACTGAAGTTAAACTGCATGATATCAGTTCAGAGTCTCAAAATGTTTCAGGAAATGAGCACAAAAAAAGTTAAAAAAAGATTTGGTTGACAGTCTTCTTGTTAGCTAATGCTAAGTCTGGTAAGCTTACATGAATTTATATCACAGATTGAGCTTAGCAGCAATTTGGGTTGTTTACTTTGAGGCTAAAAAATAAAGCCAAGTTAGCCGACCATTTTGGTTAGCAGCTATGCCCCCCTTCATGCTAGCTAAACTGATGGAGTCAGATTAGCTTCTCTGTAAGTCATGTTGGCTAAACATTAAGCAGTGTAGCAGTCAGCACACAGCCACATTAACCTGCTAGCCTAAGAAGCTAGTTTACGATCAGCAGCAATAGAATATTTCATGTTAGGTCATCAGGTTGGTTAGGTTAGTAGCTAACAGGTTAGCATGTGGCAACATTCTCCTTTTGCCTCAAAGAATTTGGTCTAAATGATGATTATTGTTTGATAAATAAAAAGGTAGAAAATGAGAGTGAACAGGGGAACTGTGTCAGTGTAGACAAACATTCCGTTTGTTTGTTTGTGTCCTCAGACGTTGAGCTCATTTCCTGAAATGCTGTAAAAGGAAAAGTAGCAGAACATTAAAATCAGTTTTAGTTTGCGCCACATCAGCAGATCCATGTGAGAGAAATGAGCTAACGGTGAGCTAAGGGTGAGCTAACGCTGAGTTAACGGTGAGCTAACAGTGAGCTAACAGTGAGCTATCGGTGAGCTAACAGTGAGCTATCGGTGAGCTAACGGTGAGCTAACAGTGAGCTAACGGTGAGCTAACAGTGAGCTAAGGGTGAGCTGACGGTGAGCTAACCGTGAGCTAAGGGTGAGCTAACCGTGAGATAACAGTGAGCTAACGGTGAGCTAACAGTGAGCTAACCGTGAGCTAACAGTGAGCTAACAGTGAGCTAACAGTGAGCTAACAGTGAGCTAGCAGTTACTGAACAGCAATATGAAGACGTGACTTCACGGCCAGTGTAGCTAGAAGAAGAATCAAACCGTGGCTGCAGTGATGTGACTGTTGTCATTAGCACACGCCCCTTTCATAGCAGTGATCCATATAGACGACGTTAGCCGATATATTTTAGAGCTGTGTTAGATTAAAGAGTCCGGACAGAAGCGTAGCATCAAAGAGTACACCAAGCGAGGGGGGTGTTCATTTCTGACGTTCCACTGCCTTCTGACTCAGACGTGTACTTCTGTTTGTTTGTTTGTTGGTTTGTCTCTTTGTTTGTTTATGGGGATGTTGCAAAAAAAACAAAAAGAGTTTAATTAAAAATGATTTATTCCAGAAATGATCTAGAAAGAGAAAATAGAAGTCTATCAGAGAGGGTCTGTGCAGACAGATCGATGCAGATTACAGATTATTATAGGCCTGCGGATATAAAACATTACAGATTGTTCAAATGATGAAGAGTAATAAATAAAGCTGTTTGAAAAGACCTCTGTGTGTGTGTGTGTGTGAGACGGTCCTCCTCCTCCTCCTCACACACGTCATTCATTATTAATGAGGGAGAGTCCCTGAGCTGCCACCAGCCTCAGCAGCCACTGACTGATCCAGACCAGGAGGAGGAGAGAGGGAGGGGGGGGGGGGAGGAGCAGGGGGAGGAGGAGAGAGGGAGGAAGCATGTTTAGGCCCCGCCTCTCATTTTAAATATTTATTTAATATTTGATAATAAGAATCTTTGAATATTTTATAATAATATACAGAACTGGTCGTGACTGTGTTTTCTCTCCGCTCCCTGGAGCCGCTGATGGAGCTCAAGTCGCTAAAGTCATTGATCTGATCGATCAGCCTGAACTCGATACATTAATGGAGGCTGGAGGATCAATCAGAAAGATTTCAGAAAGAACTAAAGAACAATAAAAGAACATTGAATCTTCAGACCGAGAGAATCATCTGCTAAAAACATCTGAACTAAGGTTTCGTTCAGAATAAAAATTGGATCATTTCTAAAAATGTTTTTCTTCATATGAATTTATTCAAACAGCTGAAAACAAAACAAAACCACGAACACTAATATAACGAATATTAAATACACTTGTTTTTTGTAAATAAAATGATCAGATGATGAGGAGGCAGATAAAGATTCCTGGAAACTGAAATAAATAAATAAATAAATAAATAAATAGTGAGCAGCTCTCAGCCTGCAGCAGGGAGCGGCCGCTCATTAACCATGTATGGGGGGAAGCCTGCAGGGTGAGGAGGTCCCGCGGGATCCGGACTCTTCCAGTCTGACCCTGTTTGTTTTTATTCGGCTCTCAGACTGACGGCAGCACGTCTTCATTTCATTAAATCACGTTATGACGTCACCGGACAGTTTAACTGCGGCCCGGGCTCGCAGCGGCACCGAGTCGGCACCGAGGCCGCAAAGACACAAAGAGACGCAACCAGAGATGACCCAGAATAAGAAGAATCAACATGTCAGCACAAAAACACTGAGGTAAAGTCAGGTGAACAGGCCGCAGCAGGAGGAGGAGGAGCAGGAGGAAGAGGAGGAGGAAGAGGAGGAGTGACAGCTCACAGCTGACAGGTTAGGTTGTACACATCAACAACCTGTTTCCTGTTTTCTCTCAGATCAGTTTATGAACCTAAATGAATTTAACCCTTTCCTTACTGAGCAATCTGTGATAAAGATATAAAGAAACGAAATACCCTGAATGAGGTCTAAATAAATGTGCCAATTCATATTTCTATTTATAATTTAATTTTTAATATAATTTAACTTTTCTTTGTTGATGGCTCCATCCTCGATGCAATCACGCTAACACTCTCGGTGTCCTGGGCCTTTTTTAAATCATGGAAGCATAAAACGAGGCAGCGTGATTGCAGACAAACGGGCCTCGTTTGCCGTTGGTCACGTGATATTAGGCTTCATTTGGACACGCCCCTGTTGCTTGGTCCAGGCCTCGGTGTCCATGTGTAAACGTGTGGCTAGTGTGTGGTCGTTTCTTCTTCTGGTCTTTATGTTAGCCTGCTGTTGTGCGTCTGTTGTGTGCAGTCATGTGTTTTCCATGAAAGTTTAAAGCCTCTGAACACATCTGGCTGCGATGCATTCATGGCACTCCAGGGCAGGCTGCAGCTCGGAGCTGAAATAGCGGCCTGGCTCTCTGGGGTTTCAGCTGCGGGTGTAAATGGGGCGGATCCCGGCCCGCCGTCCCTCCAGAGCAGCGCTACGTGTGAAGCAGCGGGGACCGGAATCCAGGCTGCGAGGGAGCGGCCGGCCGCCACCAACGGGTCCGGCAGCATTTCACAGCAGCCGAGGCTAAAACGGAGTTCTGATGTTTAAATGGGTCACGAGCTCCTCTTCCGGCACACGGCCCACATTCTGTGCTCAAAGTAGATTAGTGGGCTGAGAGTGAGTGACAGCAGCTCCGCAGGATGGTCCAGACACACACCGGGCTCTGCCACCGGGCCTGCTCACTGAAACCACTACACTGAGAAAGAGGAGTTAGGTTTGTGTCCCGTGGTTGTCCTGTCGTTTTAGTGGTGGTTTTAAAACTGTGTACTCAGCAGATAAGCTGACGTGCAGGAGTTATTGTGGGAAACCAGCAGAGACTGACTGAAAAACAAAGTGAGGGTCGTGACTTTGATGTTTCAGTGTGAGCGGCGTCTGTGCGGCGTGGACGGGCTGACAGGGAAGCTGCTGAAAGGTGTCTACCATCAGTGTGACGGCCTCACAGGACAAATCAGAGGACGAGTGTGAGTCCACCAGGGGACGGTGCAGACATCAGATGTGATTAAACGATGTGTTTGTGTGCTGCTGGAGTTCAGGTCTGTATTTCAGTCCTCCTGCAGGAAGCGGCGCACCCTGACAGACCCTCAGAACTGGGTCATCTCTAAATATACTCTGCTGAGGGCTGAGCAGGGCCAGGGCCGCACGCTGGGGGGCGGACCTCTTCCAGCAGCCTCACAGGGCCTCACGTGCCTGTCATGTGATCGTCTATTGATAGCAGCACAGACAGCAGAAATCATTTGGCCCGCAGACAGGAACAAAGTCCACGTCCAGGCTCAGCAGAGACGGCCAGCTGGCAGGAGGGAGGACGCCGCCTCACAGAAGACCAGCAACACGACCAGGCTTCCCCAGCAGATCTGCTGGGCCCCTACTGCTGGACTCCTGCAGTAACAGAGACATGCACACCTGAAGCACAGGTACGAGGTCTGCTGCCAGAGTCCAGATAAAGCTCACTGCCAGGCCGAGCGGGAAAGATGGAGGACAGCCGATGTGGAGCAACATGAGCGGCTGTATCGATCCTCAGCCTCGTCCTCACAGCACTCACTCTGCAAGCTGCAGAAACAAGAATGTGGCTCTTTATGTTTGAGTGCACAAACACAGGGGTCAGAGGTCAACCACAGATCCACCACAGTCCAGAAACCTTAGACCAGAGATCCACAAACCACAGAGCTCAGCCAGAAACAGACTCACTGACCTCCTGCTGTTACAGACTCATCTGCTGATTGGATGAACCACCTGTCAGTCAGGAGCTGATGACAAATCAGATCAAAGACAAAACATAACAAGGCTCTGACAGCTAGCATGTAGCAGTTAGCATGCAGAAGCTAGCATGCAGCAGCTAGTATGTAGCAACTAGCATGTAGCAGCTAGTAAGTAGAACTGACAGCACTTCCTGACTGGACTCTGATTGGACAGAACTGACAGACCTTCCTAACTGGACTCTGATTGGACAGAACTGACAGACCTTCCTGACTGGACCCTGATTGGTCAGAACCTAACCTGGTTCAACACCAGCTCAGAGCCTGGAGGATGGAATTCTGCGAGTTTGTGAGTCAAACACATCAAACAGGTAAAACTTCTCCTGAACTGTGACGGGTTTATTTAAACACATCAGGACGACACGGCGACTCACCACAGAGGGAGGAAAACCTCCATTAATCAATGTCAGAGACACAGAGAGACAGCGCTGGACACTCAGGTCATGACAGTACACACACACACACACACAGACACACACACTCAGTGTGCTAATGAGTTTATTACATTCCGCCCTCAGACAATAAATGAAGCAATCAATCACAGGGGAACATCTGTGGAGAACCTCCTTAATCGCACCACAGCCTCATCAGCACTTTAACAGGACGAGGAAGAGGAGGAGGAGGAGGAGGAGGAGAGAAAAACAGGAGGGACAAGTGTCTGGAGAAGACGGACTTTATTAGATTTACAGAGGAGGAAGAGGAGGAGGGGCTGCATGATTCTCACACTTTCAGAGAGGGAGGAGGAGGAAGAGGCATCTGTGGAACACTTTAATCACAGAGCAGCTTCATCAGCAGAGGAGGAGGAGGAAGAGGAGGAGGAAGACTATTGGAGGATATCCTCTGCAGCTCCATAAACATGAACACACACATCATTATCGCTCAAGACATGGAGAGGACAGAAAAGCAACATCTGTTTGACACCTTCATCCCTCAGCAGGCCCGTAACATGTGGAGAGGGAGGAGGAAGAGGAGGAGGAGGAGGAAGAGGAGCCTTAAAGACATCAGTGTGCAGCTCAGCACAGGAGAGCCACCTCCACAGGACAGGACTCAGCTGCTCACCCCCACCTCAGAGAGAAGGACACTCCTTTGAGGACAGTGGTGGTTAGCCAGCCAGCTGCTTCATACTGTGATATGATCAGATATTAGCTTAGCCACGTCTGTGGGCTGGTTTCACTGCACAACACCACAAACGAACACACAAGCAGCAACACAACAGCTCTGTTCGGGTTCCGTCCACACGTCTCTGACACCCGCGATGTTTCCCCGTTCACACTCCTAACCCTGTGTGTGTGTGTGCGAGGCCTCCTCACACTGTGTGATCGAGTTACAGCATAGCTAACAGAGTTAGCGGCGGTCTATGAGCCGCCCGTCCCTGTGGCGTAGGCAAACCCAGTTAGGTGGCGTCTGTATGATCTGAGCGTCTGCTTCATGCACACATGACTGAGGCGTTAACCCGCTGGGTGAGCTCTGTTTGAAGGAGCATGCTCTGATACCTACTCTCACTGAGGAGATAAACCCCCAGGTCCTCTGTAGAGGACAGGTGCTGGCAGCTGATTGGATGAACCATCCGTCAACAAGCTAGCATGCAGCAGTCAGCACATGTGCACAATCTGGACACATCTGGAATATTCATCTACTAATTAACCACCAATAGAAGTGATACATGTTCATGTAGCGCCCCCTGTGGTTGTATGACTGCACTGCATGTAAAGTGTAAATGGTGGAGAAGTTTGTAGCAGATGGGAGAATTCCATCCAATTCCATGCTGCTGTGACATTTTTATTCTGGCAGATTGTTTCTCATCAACACGAGCCGCTAACATTTAGCAGCTCTTAGTATTTACAGCTGACATTTAGCCACGGTTCATAAAGGCCTGAGTGAGGCGTTGGTTTGTCCGGCCGTGCAGAGGGACTCTTCAGAAAGACGCCTGCAAAGAGTCCCTGTGTGAGGGCAGGCTGACCTCAGACCTCAGCTCTCCACAGTGACATTGTACCTCGTTTCCATGACAACAGAGTGCTCACCTGTCGCCGTTTGTGGCCGCTCCCACAGCAGGTTGTTTAGAGAGTCTCATCTGGGTGGGGGTGGGGGGGCAGCTCAGCCTCACGGTCCTGTGAAATTATTATTCACACAGAGACACACGTGGACATGAGACAGCAGCCTGACCTCTGACACAACACAACACAATGCAGACACAACTCAACACAACACAGACACAACACAACTCAACACAACTCAACTCAACACAACGCAGACACAACAGACACAACACAACACAGACACAACACAACGCAGACACATCTCAACACAGACACAACACAACACAACACAGCACAACACAACACAACACAACACAACACAACACAACACAGACACAACACAACACAACACAACACAACGCAGACACAACATAGACACAACACAACACAACGCAGACACAACACAGACACACACAACACAACACAACACAGACACAACACAACACAACACAGACACAACACAGACACAACACAACACAATGCAGACACAACACAACACAACATAGACACAACACAACACAGACACAACACAACAGAACTCAACACAACACAATGCAGACACAACTCAACACAACTCAACACAACACAGACACAACACAACTCAACACAACTCAACTCAACTCAACACAACGCAGACACAACAGACACAACACAACACAGACACAACACAACGCAGACACATCTCAACACAGACACAACACAACACAACACAACACAACACAACACAACACAGCACAGCACAACACAACACAACGCAGACACAGCACAACACCACACAACACAACACGCCGCAGACACACACAGCTCCATGCAGCAGCTGCCAGGCTGTGAGCAGTGGACAGTCGTCCCATTTTTGTCCCACGTGACCTGAACGGAGCTCTGCTCCCCGTTTGCGTGTCTTCTACTCGACAGAGGGTGTAATGGATGCAGGGAGGACTTCTCTCCATCTCTGCAGCCGTTTCCACGACAACAGATCACACACATTCCTGAGGTGTTGTGTTCGCCTCTGTGGATAAAACGTCTTCATCACAACCTGTGTGTGTGTGTGTGTGAAGCAGAATGAACTGCTAACAGCCTGATTCTTCTAAAAATACCTGCCCTACACACACACACTCCACACACACACACACACACAGAGGCTGATTTAGCTTCTGAGACATTGACTTGGCATTTCCAATATGCTGCCTAACTCAAAGCCATTACATCCATTTTCTGTGTGTGTGTGTGAAATATGAACCGGTAGGTAGTATGCAGATCAGTTCTGACTGTAAAACACGCCGCTGAAGAGGGAATGGAGGAGAAACAAAGTGTGTGTGTGTGTGTGTGGGGGGGGACAGCCCAGATAAATCACCATGGCAACCACTCCTCATCCTCCATCCTAACAACACCACACTGACGTGTGGGGCTGCCCCCTTCCCAGACTCCTTCCAGCTACTATTTTTCAGAGAGGAAAGCACCGAGAATCAGAGAGAGAGTGGAAAAACATGTCTGACACTGGATTCGTAAAGAGAAGCAAACTCACACATTTATTCCTCAAATTTAATTTGGACACTTTCATCATTAGCTTTAAATCAAATCTGTCAATTTCTCATTAAAAAAAAAGATGTAGAAATTCTAACGTTCAGTTGGTAACCCATCAGAGTGCTGTGAGCACTGTGTGATCAGTGTGTGTGTCCTGCACAGAGCACACACACACTGATCAGAGCACACACACACACACACACAGTGATCACACACACTCGGTCGGATCAGACGGAGCTGATTCTACATCTGCGAAGTGTAACTTTAAACTCCGAGCTGATCTGAGGCCCCCGTCACCACCTGGACGTCTTCATCATTGTGTCCTCGTGTCCTTATTGTCTCATATGGAGGAGACGTGGGAGGAGAGGGAGAGTGACAGATGGGTGTAGTCAGTCGCCCTCCAACCTCCACACACACACACACACACACACAGACACACACACAGGAGCAGATGCTGGAGACGTGCTGTGGGTGTGTGGACGCATGCATTTAGTGGATTTGCACAGATCAAGTGAAACCCCTGAACACGGAGACGCGGCGCTCAGCGGGGGGGCATCGGGTTCGCCTCATACTCATCGTGACTGAGACTGTGGACGCCTCATTGGACCGAGAGTAGAGCGACTGCAGGCAGAGGATAAATCAGAGGCTGCTCCGTCAGACACACAAAGACCTGCAGACCCCCCCCCCCCCCTCCCAGGGTCGGATGTGTTTTTATTTAGAATCCACAGAGTGGTGCATCATGGGTAGTTTGCTGTCTTAACATGGCTGCATTTGGTTTGCATGGTTTGCCGATGACACCATGTTTTTAACTCCTTCAGGTAAATGTCTGTCTGTTAACCCTGATGTGGCCTGGCTCGGTGCCTCCTGTGGACATACCGGAGACAGACGGACTGTATTTTTTTATCTGACAGATCTGTCCGCACAGCTGGAGGGCTGAGAGCAGACGAAGTGACAAAAGTCTAAATGAGGATTTGAGATCTGCTGATGGCAGATGAAGAGGAGCGAAGCGGCAGGAAGTGCTGCGTTCACTGCCTCACACCTGCAACCTGCAGGGGGCGCCAGAGCGGCCCGAGCTTTAAACAGCACCGGAGACAAGGTCTGAGTGTCAGAGAAAGCAGAGCTGTGCATGTTTCTGTGTGTGTGTGTGCATGTGTGTGTCTCTGTGTGTGTGTCTCTGTGTGTGTCTGTGTGTGTGCCTGTGTGTGTCTCTGTGTGTCTTTCTGTGTGGGTGTGTGTGCCTGTGTGTGTCTGTGTGTGCCTGTGTGTGTCTCTGTGTGTGTGTCTGTGTGTGTGTGTGTGTGTGCGCGCGTCTGCGTGTGTGTGTTTGTCTGTGTCTGTGTGTGTGTGTCTCTATGTGTCTGTGTCTGTGTGTCTCTGTGTGTGTGTGTGTGTCTGTGTCTCTGTGTGTGTGTGTGTGTTTGTCTGTGTCTCTGTGTGTGTGTGTGTGTGTGTGTCTCTCTGTGTGTCTGTGTGTGTGTGTTTGTGTGTTCAGTCTTTCAGAGGCTCTCTCTCAGACTTTAAGGACTCCTCCTGCTGCTGCTTCAGACTCTGATCCAGTGGAGCCAAACAGCCTCTCAGAGATTCTACATGAAGCAAGGCAAACAGAACAAATCCCAGCATGCACTGGGGGAGACGTCGCTGGACTGGAAACATGGAAGCACATCAGAAATTCATTTCTCTGAGCATGTGGAGGCTGCACCTCATAGAACCAGCCAAGTGTCCTGAAGAAGACGTGCTGAGGCCTCATCTGAAAACCAGATGGCTGATCTACACCCAGACCACGACCCAGACCCAAGACCAGCACATGACCACACATGGCGGCCACCATGTTAAACATCAGGGCATGCTGCGTTTATATCCTCAGTGTGTTCGGAGCTGATGGAGCACAACGCTCACTCCAACTTTTTCTTTGGTTTCATTTCTGCACCACATGATGCATTCAAAGACCATCAGGACCTTCAGAGTCTGTGATGTCACGCAGACAGCGTGTGCTCGGCCTGTGGGCCTTTACAGGACAGGACTCCTTAAATATCCCTGAACCTTCCAGAAGATTCTCTTCTGTGACTGAGGGCCTGTGTGGGACACATCAGTCTGTGATGGGGTGGACACGGCGCAGGACGTCCTCTCCTGGCAGAGGTCACTCTGAGTCTTTGAACAGGATCCAATCAATCCAGAGCAGACACACAGGAGGCCGAGCTCACAGGACACACACACAGACACACACAGACACACACACAGACACACAGGAGGCCGAGCTCACAGGACACACACACAGACACACACAGACAGACACAGACACACACACACAGGAGGCCGAGCTCACAGGACACACACAGACACACACGCACAGAGACACACACACAGACAGAGACACACAGGAGGCTAAGCTCACAGGACACACACAGACAGAGACACACAGAGACACACACACAGGAGGCTGAGCTCACAGGACACACACAGACACACACGCACAGAGACACACACACAGGAGGCTGAGCTCACAGGACACACACACAGACAGAGACACACAGGAGGCTGAGCTCACAGGACACACACAGACAGAGACACACACAGACACACACACACAGAGACACAGACACACACAGACAGAGACACACAGGAGGCCGAGCTCACAGGACACACACAGACACACACAGACACACACAGAAACACACACACACAGGAGCCACCTGAGACACAGTGGCGGGTCACAAGGCGTGAAGGTGTCTTCAAAGTAATCTGCCACCCTGTCCCCATGTGACATCAGAAGGACACGGACAGCTCCAACACACACACATACAGAGACACACACACACACACAGACACACACACAGACAGACAGAGACACACACACCCACACAGACACACACACACAGACACACACACACACAGACACACAGACACAGACACCATCGTCTCACCAGTTTACTCTCAGCTAAAATCTAACCCAGTGGACAAAACACATATGATATGAAAAGCTAGCTAATTTAGCTAAGTTAGCTAGCAACTGCTAGCGAGCTGTAACTCGGCCCTGTGCTGATACAGAGGTAAGCTAACTCAGCTGACTGAAGAAGAGTCTTTACGGTTGTAAATGTGTGACCTTTAAAATTTTTGCGCTCCTGCAAATCTGTGAAACTTTAATCCAATCATTGAAACATAAACTCCATGAAGCATCTTCAGACCTGACACAGCCCAGGCCTCCTGAAGCTCTCACATGGATCTGGGTAAATCCTGACTGCAGGACTGTGTCATTGATATTTCTTATCGAAAGCTCTGATTGAATATTCAGGTGTACTTCCTGTGTCCTAACTGTAGCCTGGCCTCAAACTGTCAGAGCTCAGCTTTAACTCGACCAGAGTGACGAGCAGAGCCATCCAAGGCAGACAGCCTCCACCAGCATGATTGGCAGAGTGTCATTTGGCTGTGTGTGTGTGTGTGGACTTGAGTGTGGCAGTGTATGATCGCAGCAGGCTAAGCCAGCGTATCGCCTCGGCACACTGACAGAGCGCTGTCTGCTTGTTCTGCTGTGTGTGAATGAGTGAGCCTCTTTCTAATGAGCTCTATTCAAATGAGCGTGTGTGTGTTTGTGAGTGTGTGTGTGTGTGGACCCCTCTGGGTTTCAGACTTTGGCAGTGAACACACTTTTGGAGAGTGCCTGAGCTGTCTGAGGGTTCAGGTTTAGATTTTCCTGCACCCCGGTAACTTCAGAGTCTTGCGCCAAAACCCTGATCCTCACAGAAGGCGGCCATGACAGCCGCCAATCAATCAGCTGCTAGCATTTAATCTGTAATGTGAGCTAAGACTATTGAAATGTGGCTAGTGTTTATGGTTGTGACGTCACATGTTTATTTTTGACACGGCTGCAGAGGAATCGACTATGAGGAAGTGAACGACGCCCTGTCTCTCTGAGCGAGGGCTGAGTTTTACGAGGTGCCACCTAGTGGTTTGGAGGACAGCAAGGAAGCCAGATTGAGGCGGACTGAGCATGGACAGGTGCGCAAAATCCAGATTTGAAAATAGGTCTAAACGTATCCGGCGTGAAAGGAATTCAGATTTGGTCCCACCCGAGCTGGATTGACGTTCCCCAGTCTGAATAGGGTCTTAAGCTGGATCCATACTCCGCGAGACAAAGACATTTTTCCCCCGTGCAGACGTTACGCCCACAAAATGACGTCATTTTTTTGTCTCTGACCGCCCGCTGATCCGCACTGTTGTGCACAGGGTCCGGGCCGAACTTTGTCTTTCAAGGCTGTGCGGCAACCATGCTGTGATTGGTCGGAATTTATTGTGGGCGTGATGAAAGTGGAGAAGCGCAAGAGCCTCTCCAGGTATATAGGTAGGTGTATAAACAGCGCTGATTCAACAGATTTAGATAAGACCATACCGGTTTTGCATGATGAGCAATAAAAGAAAGAAAGAAAGGCAAGTCAGGGTGATTTGTCACCAATAACTCCAGACAGCCCTTCACACATACCAGATGGTGACTGTTATTACCATTCTATATACTCCTACATACCCGGGCATAATAGGCTCGTTAACAATGTCTGTATATCTTTGCTATTGTTACTTTTAATGTCGCATCTTCACAGCTCATCACCGGACAGTTTGAAGTATCGCAGGCACATTGGAACACAGTAGATGTGCAAATGTGGTCATAAAGGCACAAACACTGAATCTTTGCTATTGTTACTTTTAATGTCGCATTTTCACAACTCATCGCCGGACATCTCACGCTGTTGCAGGCACCCTCTCTGTATAATGCCCTCTTGCCACACGTCCTTGTGGTGTGTTAAAAAACTCAGTAAAGTCTTTCCTTATAGTTTAGTGGGCGGGCCGTATGAGGAGTTCTGCACACACACGTCTCGCGGAGTATGGTACCTCAGTGCGGAAAAGACCTTTTTTTTATCTCTTACCACCCGTGGAGTGCGTTCTCCGCTCTTTGTCTCGCGGAGTATGGAACAGCCTTTAGCTAGCTAGTAGCTAACGGCTTTGGAGTGGGTCGCTTCAAAATTGATGGCCTCCATGACGGCTGGCCTCCATGATGGCCGGCCTACATGACGGTCTTTATGACGGCCTCTATGCTGGCCTCCATGACGGCCTCCATCTAGCTCGCTTGTAGTGACTTTCCAGCAAGACAACAAATGAGGGAGCAGGGTGACAAAGCTGTGTGTGTGTCACTACAGCAGAGCTCCCAGAATTCATTGCATTTCTGAGTGGAGTGACAGGTGGAGCCATTTAACGCCTCCATGCTGGCACACAGGGACTGACAGACACACACACACTGACAGGGAGGCATGAGGACAGTGCGTGAGGCCTCAGTGCCTCAGCGTGGGTCCATCCATCAGTGTTTAGTGTGACCTCGGTGACCCACCGCCCTCTCTCAGAGGGTGAAGATGTCACGTTCACAAAAAGTAACTGGTTGTATCCAGCCAGCTGTGTGACATCACGTCACGTCTGCCCGGCACTGATCACACATCACGTCAAACATCAACACCTCGACACACAGCGTGAGCAGTTTCATGTTTTTATTCAAAAACTCAAATCACTTCTTCACTATAGCTCTAAATATTGTTTTATGAAGTGTCCTTCCTGCTTTTCTCAGTGAAATAAATATGATCATGTCACATGATCAGCCAGTGTGTTCTCATTGGTCACTGCTCCTCTACACAAACAGACACACATCATGTCTACAAACAAACTTCAGGAAGAAATCTGACAGGTCTGGCTGCTTGTTCTAACGCCTCCAACCTGCCGGCGGGCTTTGTCGGTCTGTCCTCACAGGTCTGTCCTCACAGGTCCATGCTGCAACCGCTGACTCAGTCACAGAGCAGCTGTTGGCGTCTGGCTGCGTTCAGTAAACCTACGTCTGTCGGTGCGTGACTGCACTGAGCATGCTCAGGATGTGTTTGGAAGTTAAAGGTGACACATGTCAGACTCATATGTTTCAGCCCGAAGAGGAGGGAGCACTGTGTGTGAGTGTGTGTGTGTGAGTGTGTGTGTGAGAGAGAGAGAGAGTCAATATCGGCCCTGCACACCCAGCTCACGCTCTGCAGTGTGTTCTATCTGCTGGTGGACAAGTCGAACTTCCTGCTGGGTCAGAGTTCGCTCCATGTGGCGATAGATGATGCGATAACACTGACTCCGCCTCCCCGTCCTGAGAGAGAGAGAGAAGGAGGGAGGGAGAAAACAGTCACTTTCCATCACACACTTTTAAAACGTCTCCTCCTGCTGAGGTGGGCGGCCATCTTGGTTTTGCCTCTCTGTGCTCTCTGCTGTGACGCAGCTAACAATGCTAACATGCTATTGTTAGTGTTTCTACGCTGAGCTAATATGCTAGCTCAGTTACATTACAGTCACATTAACCTAGCTGCAGTATGTGTGGGGCTGTTACACATTTAACCCCGTGATGTACACGGTCAGCTGTCTGAGAGGCCCCGACATCAGTCTGTTATGCTAACATGATGCTTTTCAGCTAAAGGTAGAGTTTTTAAACATACTGATATAAAGAGTGACTGTACACCCCCGGTTCAATGCTAACGACATCAGCTGGTGTTTGGCGTCTTCTCATCCCTCAGTGACTGTTAGCATTTAGCCTAACACTACAATGTGCTCTGTTGTCCTCCTCTAACTGACAAAGTTACAGCAAATAAAAACTCAGACCTACAACAACTGAATACACACAATCCTCTCTCTCTCCATTCACTCTCTGTGTCGTTTGTCCTCTCTCTCTCTACAGCTTGTGAATAATTGAGCAGCAGAACATTTGGAGGAAATGTCAGAGAGAACGAATGAAGAGACACAAACACAATCACACATCATATTTCTTTACACACACACACACACACACACAGTGAATGGTATTTCATGTGATAGACTGTGTCACTCCTGAATAATTGATGTCTCCATTACCCAGCCTACATAGCTGCGGGGGGGGGGGCACCTGTAAGATCCACACACACACACACACACACACACACACAAAGTAAACAGGAATATGTGTGATAAATATGCACATGTTGCATTATGCATGAACAGTGAAGGTATAGTTCTCTATCATACTGTATGCACACACACACACACACACACACACACACACACACACACACAGAGGTCGAGTATGGAGAGATGACACAGCAGTAGTAACATGCTTCCATCCCGCCCACCTCAGCTCCGTGGGTTTTATTCGGGTTAACCAGGAGTTTAGGTGGACTTAGGTGCTGCCAAGATGGCGGCAGCTTGAGCCTTCATCCTTCTTTATTTACAGCCTGTGTTGTTTACCTACAGGAAACATGTTGCTGTTTCCGGAGGCGGTGCCACAGCACCACAGCAGCTGTTAATCATGACCATGCGCGCCATCCAATAAGTGATCAATACAAATGATCAAACAGTCCTTATCTATGCTGCACGCGGCCACCAGGGGTCGAGGAGGCTGTTTATCTCCACCGCAGGGAAACATGTTGTTTGTGTCAACAAGTAGTCGTTGTTGATGTATTTGTTATCACTGTAACCATGACAACGAAGGGTCCCAAGTTATATTTCATCTCTGATTTTTAACACGAACACCGAGGTTACAAGAAGTGTTGCTGTGTTCGACCAATCAGAGCGCTGTGAGCAGAGGGATAATAAAAAACAAACACACACAGAAAACACATTGTCGGCTTTTTCTGCTGCAGTGTAGTTTTAATTGGTGCAGAGAGCTATTCATAGACTTTAATTGCTTCAGATGAGTCTCTGTGTTCTGTTCATTTCTTCACACATACCCCCCTCCTTTGGAACAGCACAGAGCAGACATCATCCTTGAGGTACGATAAAGTCTGTGTTGGTCACAGAGTGAACCATGGTCCCTGAACACACCGTGCCTGCTTTAAACTGGTCACTCAAAGGAAATCCGACTTTGAACCAACCACCACTGTCTCTGCTTTCGGCTGCAAAGATGGACGCCGAACATTCTCGGTGTGGTCTCAGGTCACTATGGTGGCGTGGTCTGTCTGTGGAAGACTTCCTGTTTATCATGATGCACACATTTCAACTAGCATTTAGCAGTTCACTGTTTGGCTTTGAATCCTGGGATCCATAAAGAAAATACATTTAACCACGGCCACCATCTTTTCCTCAGCTGTTGACCCTACCTCCTGCTGCACCGGATGCACCATGTGACCATGACGGCCTCCATCATCACCAACGCTCAGGAATAAAACAGAGGAGACACACAAACAGCCCAACATCAAGCAGAAGACGTGGGTCTCCACAGTGTAGAAGGTGGATTTACTGCAGCCACAGCCTGCACTCACAGATTCGGCAGCTCTGAAATAATCAAACATCAACATGTTTGTTTTGAACCTTCTGTCCTCAGCCGCTCCTGCAAACGATGTAAACGACTGCATCGTCAGCGTAACGTTCAGCTGAGACTGCCAGGTGTCATAAACTGTATTTAAAAAACACCACAGAAGAAGAAGTGAACATCTGATTTGTTTGCGAAACCTCGGGGGGGAGACAAAAGATGGCGCAGAGGCAGATCAGCATCAAACCGCGGGATGAGAGGGATCAGAGGAGAGGTTTCTTCCTCCCTCACCGCTGTCCTCCTCCTCGGGGGTTTTACAGTATCAGGTCTCCTGGTTTTCCCTCTTTATGTGAAGGCAGCATGATGCTTTCAAGGGCAGCCTCTCATCTGTCTATCGATCCCTCTCTCTCTATTTATCTCTTTATTTCTCTATGCAGCTCGCCCCGTCCCTCTGTTTGCTTTCCATCTGAATGAAACCCAGCTCTCCACTTTAGAGCACGTCCATCATCATCCACTTATCCCTCTCTCTCTGTTCCACAGTCAGAGTCTCTCGCCCCCCTCCTCCCATGAAACCTTACACTGCTTTGAAGCTCAGCCTCTCTCTCCCTCTCTCTCCATCTGCTGAATCTGTTGCTTGTATGTTTTGACTGTGAGGCTGTCGGCCATGTTGTCTGTCCCTCGTTGACGCGGTGACCTTCCTGATTTTATTTTAAAAACAGAAGCCAAAGTTTCAAATCTAACATGTTGAGGAGCCTCAGAGGAAGCCGAACAAAACTCAAACACATGGTTTGATCTGAAAGTTTCAGAATCTGATACAAACTCTGAGAAACCACTGCAACACAACCATCATGAAGACTGTCCTGACAAACTAACAACTGGACCACAAAGGACTCAACAGCTGATCAACTCGCTCTGACAGCTAGCATGTAGCAGTTAGCATGTGTGTGGAGGATGGTTGTGTCTTTATGAATCAACAAAGAGCACTGACATCACTTCCTCACTGGACTCTGATTGGTCCAAATCAAAGCTGGTTCAACAGCAGCTCAGACTGAAGCCAGAGCTGTGAGAGTCCGGCCAGCAGAGCACAGGTGGAATAATAATACAGATCATTTGGACTCAAACAGATGTAGGTTTGCTGTCTTGTATGTTCCTTTGGCTGCTCTCTCCTGATTACATAAGTGGATTAAACTCTGTCCTCATCTGATGGAGGAAGAGACAGACTTCAAAGACCTCCTCCTCCTCCTCTCTTTCTTCCTCGGTCCATCCATCGTCCCCTCCACTGGGCCAGAAAAGAGCCAAATCAATTAGTGCTCTGTTAAGTGGCTGTGATGTGTGTGAGTGTGAACTCTGCTCCGCTTAATCTCCCCACACAGAGACGGACAGACAGACACCAACGAGCAGGAGGGACGCAGACACAAACAGGCCGTGTCTCCGAGACACGTAAATAAAGAAATCTGCAGAGACGACGCTCAGAAAAAACAGAGAGACAGAGAGCTGAAGACAGAGAGACAGACAGACAGACAGACAGCTGAAGACAGACAGACAGACAGACAGCCAAAGACAGAGAGACAGACAGACAGATGGACAGACAGCCAAAGAGAGAGACAGAAAAACAGACAGACAGCTGAAGACAGACAGACAGACAGCTGAAGACAGAGAGACAGACAGACAGCGGTTGTGCCACTCATGTTAGCTAACAGCCATGCTAACTTAGCGTAGCAGCAGCAGCGGTTGCTCATGTCATCATGGAGGTATTTAGGAGCTGAGTCCCTTCGCAGCCAGCCTCCTGTGGCTACATGAGGAACTGCAGGCTTTGACAGTTACTAACTTAATGGACACATGTCACTGTCAGGCAGACTTATGTGGATGAAAATGAAAGATGACATATTTTCATAGTTTTCTAGTGGCCAACAGAGGAACTGCAGCTCAGGTACTAACCCAGACCACATCCTGGTCACGCCACACTCTCAGAGCAGACATCAGAGTAAACACACAGCCTAGCTCCAGGCTGCCCAGACGCTGAACTCTGACCCCTGACCTCGCCTTGGAGAGCTGACACCGGCTTCGCCTGAGGGAGCAGCAGAGGCGCCGTCTCCTTCCAGGGGTCCAGATTGTGGACAGAATGCTGGCGAGGTTCTCGGACCGGAGCCAGAGCTGCCGCACAGCCGGCTAACTGCTACAGAGCAGCTCTGATTCATGCAGATGTATTAATAGATCACAGGCAGGAAAACAAACAGCCGAGGGAGAGAGAGCGGCTCTGCAGGCTGGAGGCCCTGAACATACCCGCCTCAGCGCCTGATTCTTTGGATTTGATTTATTTGTTTATTTTCCACTCCGCAGAAATCTTCAAATGATTCTCCTGACATGAACCAGGCTGAACAACTGAAGCTCAGCTCAGCCGAGCTTCTTCTAACAGGACCGACTGACGAACTGAAAACCTCAAAGACAGCCAGAGCGCGCGTGTGTGAGTGTGTGTGTGTGTGCCTGAGTCATGGTAAACACTCTTCATGTCTCCTGGTGCTTCAACAGATGGACAGTAGGCGACACACACACACACACACACCTACACACACACACACACTCTCTCTCTCTCTGATCAGTGGAGGATGAAAGTCAGACAGGAAACAAAGTTTTCTCTGATTGTCTTCATGGACCAATCAGGTTGCAGCCTAATGAATAATTAATGAGCTCAGACTGGCTCCTCTTGTATTGAAACATTGATAAGGTGATCAGACTTCAGCCTGACTGTGTGTGTGTGTTGCAGTGGATCTATTATTACCTCCTGACAGACAGGCTTCCCTACTACAGTGGCAGAGCAGTTAATAATTCACACTCCTCTTCCTCCTCCTCCTCCTCTCTGGAGGCTGAGGTGCAGGATGCCCAGAGGGGAGCTGGAGAGAGACGGAGGAGAGGATGCAATCCCTCCATCTCTATCCATCCTTAAGTCTTCACCTGGTTCTGTTTTCTTTCCACCTGATGTTACTGATTTAAAGCTCCACAAAAACATCCCTGAACCACAGAAGTTAATGTATAGATAAAAACTTAAATACGTGATAGAAACGCAGTGTTCCTTTTGGATTTTAAATGCACCATGTGACATGCAGCTCAAAATATTTCACCAACTCCTCCAAAAATGAAACATCAACAAGATTCAGCAAAAATCAAAACACTCTCTCCTCCTCAGCAGCCAGCAGGAAGCCATGATGGAGTCACATGTGAGCAGCAGTCACACAGGTCTGACTGCTCTCTGCGCTTATGTTGAACACACAGACTGGTTGTGTGGCAGGAGGGATGAAGAAGCTCGGTGTTCTTCATCACGCTGACACTGTACTGCCCGCAGGGAAATGTGGTTCAGCGCGAGCAGAGAGGAGGTGACTGAGAACGTCAGACAAACCTCTCCAAACTCCGTCCTCCTGGTAAAGGTCAAACAAAACGTTTAACGAGCAATTAGCAGAGGGGAAATGCCAGCCGGGCCATCAGCTCAACAGCCGTCTGAATAATTCACAACCATAACAGAGAGGAAGAGGAGCCCCTCTGCTCCGAGCAGCCGATCCTACAACACTAATGTCAACTGGATTTACATTAGCAGGGGCAAAGGATCATGGGTAATGAGACGGACTGCCTGACGCGTCTGAGGTTCAACTGAAGCCTGTTTACACATGTCGATGAAGATGTAGATTTCTGTCACTGTCCTGATTTTATATCATCCAGGTGCTGATAGTTTTAACCCTTTCTGAGTGGTCACATGATCAGTCAGAGTGCTCTGATTGGTCACAGCTCCATCATGCCTGCAGTCAGACGTGTGTGTGTGAGGAAATATTTTTACATTAAATTTGTTTTTTTCCGATGGAGCTGTCTGTCACATGTGATGCATTCAATGACCATCGGAAAGTTTGAATCTGATGTTGACATCCTGCTTTTTTAGGTGCACATTTCAACATGGTCTGTCACTTCTGTAAGAAAGGTGTATAGACTGAGTCTGTCTGCAGGCAGAGATGAAAGTTTAACAGCAACACATGCAGCTGTAGACCACACACACACACACACACACACACACACACACACACACTGTACAACACAAGAGCAAGAGCACAACACAGATTCAACACTGCAGCTGTCACTTCACATACAGGCAGCAGAAAGAACTCATAAAACTGCCTTTGTTTCACACACACACACACACACACACACACACACACTCTAATAAATATTTAATGGGAAGGTGGTGATCTAAGAGAGATCTAATCCACAGCAGCTTCAGTCCACTGCTTGTTTGTGTTTCTTTCCTTTTAGCTGCACATTCATAAACAAACAGTTAAACTGGTCAGGTCAGGATTAACAGGGTAATTTACAGATGCTCTGGATGCAGACAGGAAGTGAGGGATGTTTGTGTGTCAGAGTTTAAACCACAAGAGTGTGCTGAGAGGTTCTGATGTCAGTGCTGAGGTCTGATTCCACTGCAGGACCTAACAGGCCTGCATCTTTGTAGAGGTTCCTGCTCTACAGGTCATTTTCAGAGGAAGAAAAAGGTGCCGAAGTTATTAGGCTTAACAGGCTGATTAGAGGAAGTGTGGCGCTAGAGTCAGTTCCTGCAGTGGAAAAACACCAGGTAAGCAGAAGCTAACGACATAGTGTCCTGAGACTGTCAGTCATCTAGTTCAGATCAGAGTCTGAACCCTCTGAGGATGCTGGAACCAAACCAGGATCCAAATGTTTCCACTGCAGGGACAGGAGCTGAACTGGGCCCCTGATCAGCCCGACTGTCCCCCAGCTGTCACAGACAGTCCACTAACCACAGCTGGACAGTTTGGATGCATCTAAGACCTCGGCTGCTCCGAATGGATCGTGCTGTGATGTTTCAGGTTCTCGCTGCTGACTGGAAGCTGACAAACAACAAAGGATCTGATTGGTTCATGTTTTAGTTATTCATGCATGTTAGTTCTCACACAGAGTTCAGACAGAGCTCAGGTTACTGAAACTCTGTTATCAACGATTGGATGGAGGGGAAGAGGACACACACACACACACACACAGACACACACACTCACTGACTTTCTGCAATTGTGAGGACCCTCATTGACATAATGTATTCTCAGGCCTCTGAACACTCCACCCGACTCTGAACCTTCAAACGACTCTTTGAACATGAAGCAGCGAGCATGTCCTCACAGCACAGGAAAGTCCTCACACACACAGACACACACACACAGACACACAGACTCTCTCAGGATTCAGCCGTGCCTCCATTTTCCCGACAACGATGCTCTCTTCCTGCTTCCCCTCCATCTTAATACAATTAATAAACACACACACTCATTCACACTCACTCAAGAGGCTTCCTGTTTGTCTTTCAACTCATATCGACTCACAACAAGTGCGCGCATGCACACGCACACACACACACGGGTATGCTGTCTGCACCAAGTGAAGTGAAAGTGAGCGGGAGTCGGGTGAGAGAGGGAGGGACAGACAGGAAGCAGCAGAGAGACAGAAAAAACATGAATGAGATGACGCAGGGTGTGTGTGTGTGTGTGTGTGTGTGTGTGTGTGTGTGTGTAAGGGGGGGCTTGTTTACTTCCTGCCAGGCTCCTCAGATCAAACCGGTTCTGCAGTTTTTAATGAGTTCCTCTTATGTCCTGATGATCATGTGGACTCGCCTCATACGCAGCAGGTTAAAGGTAAAGTCCACTTTTATGGGGGGGGGGGGGTGTCTAACCAATCAGCGCCATTTGTCCTGAACCAGAACCAGAACGATGAGCTGCCATTATTAAAAATGAAAAAAAAGAGATGATGAAGAGGAGGAGGAAGAGGAGGAAGAAGAAGAGGAGGATGAGGACGAGGAGGAAGAGGAGGAGGCTCTGCAGGTGTTTTAGGATCAGTCCCTTCTGTCCAGTGAGGCCGCTGATCAGCACGACTACTAACACACAAAATGGCTGCCTGCTTTTCAATTACCAGCTGCCTCGCTCGCCCGCTCTCTCTCGCTCCATCTCACACACACAAATGAGAGAAAAGGACCAACACACACACACACACACACACACACACTCTTCTGATGTAGAATAATTCCCTTCGGTGAGTGAGTCATCCCAAACAATATTTACCATTAGTGTGTGTGTGTGTGTGTCCAGCATCCTGATTATGTGTTAAAGCAAATTATAAGTGTTACAATGCCTGCCCTCTCTCTCTCCCTTCTGTCCCTCTCTGTGCCCTCTCTCTCCGCCCTCTGTCCCCCTCTGTCCCCCAGGGTGTTTGACCTTTGGCTGAAATGATCGGCGCTCAGATGCCTGCAGAGTGTTTGTGTCACTGTCGCTGTATGAAAAAGTTGAGTCAGATAAATGGACAGACATGGCGTCTCTGGAGTCTCTCAGTGTTTCATTTGTTGTCCTCTCTGACCTTGTCCCCGCCCTGCACTTTATTTGTTTGATGTCCTTTATACATGTACCACACTGTAAAGCTGGACAAAGGTCCTGGTCTCCCTCTGAGTCTGTCCAAACCCTGGATAATCCAAATATGGACAGAGACCACACGTCTGTCTGTGTACCACGCTGTAACTTTTAGTAGCAGCTGCTAGTGGACACGTGTGGAACTGCAGGCACAGAGGTTAAAACTGGAACAAACCAGCTGACAGACACAGGATGTGGGACTTTTCCCTTTTCTCATCCCCAGACAGTAAAAAGTCAATTCAGCCTGGATCGAAGCTCATGACACACACACAAAGACACACACACACAAAGACACACACACACACACAAAGACACACACACACACACAAAGACACACACCCTGATTGGTGAGACAAATCGATCGATGCTCTTCTTTCCCAGCCACGGTGGCCCTCTGTCTGTGTCACCGAGCTGTGTCTGACATAATGATCCGGCTTGCGGCGCCTTTAAACCGCGGCCGTTTGTCGGGCCTTCTTTACATGAAGAGAGTCCTGAGACTGTCAGTCATCTAGTTCAGCAGAGTCTGAACGCTCTGAGGATGCTGGAACCACAACAGGAACCAAATGTTTCCACTGCAGGGAGAGGCAGACCGGCCTCCAACACCTCCGTCAATTCCAAGACCTCCAACACCCCCAAGATTTCCAACACCTACAAGACCTCCATCACCTCCATGACCTCCAAAACCTCCATCATCTCCAAGACCTCCAACACCTCCATCATCTCCAAGACCTCCAACACCTCCATCATCTCCAAGACCTCCAACACCCCCAAGATTTCCAACACCTACAAGAGCTCCATCACCTCCATGACCTCCAAGACCTCCATCATCTCCAAGACCTCCAACACCTCTAAGACCTCCAACACCCCCAAGACTTCCAACACCTCCATCACCCCCGAGACCTCCAACACCTCCATCAATTCCAAGACCTCCAACACCTCCATCACCTGCATGACTTCCAAGACCTCCATCATCTCCAAGACCTCCATCACCTCCAAGACCTCCATCACCTCCAAGACCTCCAACACCCCCAAGACATCCAACACCTCCAAGACCTTCATCATCTCCAAGACCTCCATCCTCTCCAAGACCTCCAACACCTCCAAGATCTCCTAGACCTTCAAAACCTCCAACACCCCCAAGACCTCCATCATCTCCATGACCTCCACACTGATCACCAGCCTTTTTTCTTAACACATCACAGCGTTGTGCGAGTGTACAGCAGCCATGTGGATCTGTGTGTCTGCACACAAAGAACTGAAGCCAGCCTCATGCTTTAATGAAGCTCCAGCCTTCATGCATTTGGAACCAGTTTCTCTTCAGAACTGGTTCCAAATGTAGGTTAGAGGCATGAAGCGTGTTGTTTATGGTGATTTATTCAGAGCACTCTGTTTATCTTGTCACAGCCGAGCACATTAACATGCTGTAGCAGCCTCCACTGCTCACTGCTCTCCACACTGATGTCAGCCTGCTCAGATCAGAGGAGGCTGGAACGGGTAGATGGGTGTGTCCACATACTTCTGACCACTGCTGTTGTTTAACAGGTTTCAAAGTTCCTGAAACTCAGTGAACACTGAAATGATGAGAGAAGTCTCCTTCCTGTCAGGGAAACTGCAAAAACTGCAGCGAGGAGAATTTTCTGTGACAGCAGCAAAACGCTCGCCCCCCGTCACCTCGAGTGACCCGCACAAAGCTGCTGACTGCATGATTCACCGGGGCCGGACAGAAGGCGTGTGTGTGTGTGCTGAAACTGGCAGCCGGCGTAGGCACGATCGCCTCACCAGCATGCGCTCTCCATCGGCCATATGTATGTCAGCTGCAGCGGCCTCGGCTCAGATCTCCACGTCACACTGTAAAAATAACGGAGGCGAGGAGGCGGGGCCCAAAGAGCAGACTTCCTGCTGCACACGGACTTAACGCAGCTGTGGAGGAAGACCAAACACCACAAACTGAAGACAGCCCAGGTGGTGGTTGTTGGGGGTGAGATGTGGAACAGGCTGACTGGGACTTTGGATGCACTGTACTGAGTTAACCCCATCAGGTCCAGAGCCAGGACTCCAAAGGTTCTCCTACAAACTCTCCTGCATCTCTCTACAGCAGAGATGTAAATGAGAGAGAGTCACACTGCTGCTGTGATGATGTGTGTGTGTCTGTTTAACACACACATCACATGATGCAGTGCTGTGTGTGTGAGACTTCAGCAGGATTCCGTTGTCCTTTCATGTTCTGTTTGTTTGTTTGTTGTTGTTTTGTTTGAAGTGTCCTGAATGTTGTGTGTTTCTCTGAATGTGAGTCTGGTTACTGTGTGTATCTCCAGGTTGTGTATTTTAATTCCCTGATGTCATGTTAGTGAAACTCTCACTAACATGATGTGAGTGTGTGTGTGTGTGCATCACTGTAACATCTATGCTCAATTACACCCAGATTACCCAGAGGCCCTTGGGGCTGTGGCAGCCGGTGAGCTGGCTGATATAAGTCTGGTCTGTTGATACACCAACTTTCTAATGCCTGTTAAACATGACACACACACACACACACACACACACACATCAGGTGCACAAACACATACACACACACACAGCAAAAATATTAGGACATGCTAAAGAGCCTGTGCTGCAGTGAGCTAAAATGCTAACACTGCAGTGTAACCTAGATATGAAGAGGAGGAGAGGAAGAGGAGAAGGATAAGGAAAAAGAGGAAGATGAGGAGAAGCTAGAGGAGGAAGAGGAAGTGAAGGAAAAGGAAAGGAGAGAGGAGGCGACATTTGAAAAGGTGAGCGGGATGATGTGACATTTAGAGAAATGTGAGATGAAGTGAAATCTAGAATCTATTTAGAAAACTGAGGTTCAAACACCCAGGAGACACCGCAAACACACACCGAGTGTGTGTGTGTGTGTGTGTGTTTGCACACAGTTCATCAGCAGTTCTGACAGCAGCTAACCTGAAGTTACTGCGGCTGTTTCTCTTCATTCTGTCTGGATCATAAGGACACTTTAAAGCATCTTTCACTACACACACAGACACACACACACACAGACACACACAGATACACACACGTTTCATAAAAACAAACCTCTTCACACATGTAGCTTACATGACACAGAGTTTTCCTCTTGATGAGGTCACAGTCATTTCAAACATGGCCTCCTCTGCTGTCACTGAGGGACAACATGGCCGCCAGATGAAAGAAGGTAATCTGACCTCAGTGAGAAGAAATGGCTCGTTAATATGCTGCTGTAAAGTCACAGAGACTCTGAGAGGGCCCACTTCCTGCTCCTGCACTGGGCTCTGGCAGACCGCAGTGCATTATGGGAGCCACCTGACTGACCACTTAATGCACCCACCGGGTGGACGGATGAAAGCGGGGGGGTGGCGGTTACATCTCTGCCTCTGATTGAGGGAAAACAATCATACATTATTTAACTGAGTAACACCCCCCCAGCCTCACTCCCCTCATCTTTTTGAGAGAGAGTCTCTCTCTGTTAAATCATTCATAGAGTTGTGGTGGGCGGCTGCCTCTCTGTCTCCTGCTGAGCCTGCTGGGAGAGGGAGGGAGGAGGGGGGAGGAGGTGATGGGGGGAGGAGAGGGGAGGACTCCCACTGCTCCTGCTAACATCTCTGGTAGTTTCTTCTGTTACTACTAATCCTGTAGTTTGAGTCAGACTACGAACGGACACACCCCTCCCTCTCTCTGCCTCTCCCTCTCTCTCTTAGGGGAGTCGTAAAGGGGGGAGGATGCTGTCAGCCTGATTGACAGCTCTGTTGGCTTATCAAATTAGCAGCAGCTCAGTCACAGCTGACAGCGTTACCAACCAATAAATGCAGATTTGTGGGGATTCACATCGAGCCATCAGCTTTGATTTGCTGCTACATGAGATGTTTATGGAGCAGAGAGGGGGGCGAGAGAGGGGGGCGAGCGAGGCAGAGGCACTTTGTTCTCTCTCCTCTCTCTCTCCTCTTATTCGATTAACTTCAGAAGTTCTTTGGAGGACAAGACATCTCTGAGTGGGACGGGTTCCGGCCTCTTTAGAGGGTTTCAGATCCATTTACAGCCATAATGCACATTATGGACACACATCAACACACACATCAACACACATGCAGAAGACAGACAGACTGTTCTTCCGCTCTGTGCAAAGTCCAGGAGGTCTAACCCCACAGACCCTCTGAGGATTCAGACGGTATCCAGCATCCTGCTGTGGACACAGGCCATAAGAACTACAGAGAAAAATCATCAATATATCAAGGACGTGTTCCAGAGATATGCTGACATTAGCATGCTAACACACAGCTGTGACACTGCTTCAAACCACTAGATGGTGCAGGGAGCAGTATTAGCAGTATAGGAATCATTCTGTAGACCTGTAGCTAGCTGCTGGCGTCAAACCTGTCAGAAAGCTTTACAGTGAATCCATGTGGCAGCACAGCATCGATCAATAACAGCGGTTATCAAAGGCTGATTGGTTTCAGCAGATACAGACTGAGGGAGGAGGAAGAGTCCATTACAGAGAGAAGAAGAACCAACAGGGAGGTTCAGTTTGTCTGTGAGAGCCTGAACTTCACATCACATGATGTCATCAGGACAGAAAACAGCTGATCCATCAATCAAAGACACAGATAGACAGACAGACACACACACAGACACACACACACACACACACAGACACACACAGAGACACACAGAGACAGACAGACAGACAGAGACACACACACACTCTGGTGATGATCTCCCTCCCACACTCATCGCAGCTTAATGATAATGATGGAAACTTCCACACTTAATTACAGTTATCACTTCTTCCATTAGTGCTGCATAAAATACCTGCATTGCACCTTTTTTACTCCCAGACCTCCTCCTCTTCATTCTGCCCAAAACACACACTGCAAAGATCTTTAGATACTGCCTGTCTGTGTGTGTCTCTGTGTGTGTGTGTGTGTGTGTCTGTGTGTGTCTCTCTGTGTCTGTGTGTAGTCTGAGCTCTGTTTGGTCCAAGAACTATTAAAACCCGTCAGTGCTGCCCGCTGCCTTCATCACTGTGAGCTTTATTGTTTTAACTCCCACAAACATCCTGCTGCCAAAAATAAACAACAACAAGCTGCCAAAAGAAAAACAAACAGCAGGCGTGTGTTTCCACATTTAATACAATAATACAAATCTGCATATTGTGTGTTGCTAGTAGACGCACAATATGCACCGAGGCCGAGCTGCATTAGCCTGGGCAGCTAGCAGGTCTGTGACCTCCACCCGAACCCTCCACCAACCCTGCTGGATCAGACCTGGGTCTGTGTCCCAAGTCTTCTTTCGTGAACGCAATATTGCCCATTGATCATCACTGTATCCATGGCAACGGTCTGTTTCTCAGGAATGGACAGTAGTGGACAGCTACGCTCAGCGTCAGAGACCAGCTGGAGACTCCTTACCCAACCAGGCACCCCTAAGTCCACATCTAGGTGACCTGTGCCCCCCCCCCCCCCAGACCGTCCTCTGTGTGTGTCTCTGCTCTCAGCCTATTAGCTCTGAAGCAGGAAGTCAGTGTATATTAATGCATTGAGAAGTGTGTGTGTGTGAGCTCGGTGGGGGAAAAGGTCGCTATTTAAAAGACATTAAAATGCTGAAAGATGAATAGTGTCGGACATTTTTATGCACCGCAGGGCTCTTGCTACACACACACATGCTAATGCAAGGTTGTGTGTCTGTGTCACAGTGGTATGAGAAAGGAGTTCTCAGCCATAAGGTACCAACCTCCCACTGCTGCCCTTTATACACACACACACACACACTTTTGTACTTCCTGAAAAATGAGATGTCAACAGCAGGCGCTGCAGGCTCAGAGGTGTACGCCAAGGACAGCTGTGTGTGTGTGTTTCATTGTCAGACTGGCACTTTTCACTGTACGGATAGTGTGTGTTAATTAAAACTGATGACTCCATCACTTTGTGTACGTCAGGTGAGGTTCAGCCTCCGAGCTCTGGGTGGTGCTGCAGAGCCCTCTGACTGATGACACCACCTCTGGGTTTGTATCGGTGCTTATTGATCGACTTTATGATCGACTGCACAGTTAACATCATATGTGTGTGTGTGTGTGTGCGCCTACTTTGGGTGTGTGAAGTCGTCCAGCAGTGTGACCTTCTCCACCAGGTCTCCCCCGATGGAGCGCACCAGGTCGTAGAAGTCGTTCTCTGTGAAGCTCTCTCGCCCGGCCTCGCTCTCCGAGCCGTGCGGCAGCCAGAAGGAGATGTCGTTATGGAGCGGGGGGTATTTACTGAGGGCCTGACAACACACACACACACACATATTCAATCACAACATTTGATGAGACCAGTGTAGGGTCTTTCAATTCTATCAACAGATGCTAATGTGTAGCATCTGCTAATGTGCTAATAAAATAACATGAACAGACTTTTCCCAGAAGGCCGTGGGTCAGGGTCGCCTTCTGTGCTGACTTTCTGATTTTCATGAAGTCACGTCATGTTATATTTATACAACCACAGGGGGCGCCATAACAAACACAGATCATTTTCATCAGCTAACAGAAGCAGAATACAGAATAATAATAATACATTTTATGTGTGATGGTTGAAATGATGATTTTAAATGTTACTGTGTGTGTGTGTGTGTGTGTTTATGAGAGCTCATTAGAATCAAACCAACAAAGACGTTTCAGACTGAGGGGTTAATGAGCATGTGAGCTGTGGGGATGAGAGGCGGGGGGATGGGGGGGGGGTGTTTTTCTATCAGGAAATATGAGACTGAAACAAAAGAGCAGAGACAAACACATTCAAATATGCATCAGAAGACATCTGATGTTTTATGCAGACTCACAGAGACTCTGCTGTCGCTGGTTTATGAACAGGGAGGAAGGACGGATGCTTCCAGAATGCTCCTCACTTCATTTCTGTTTATTCCAGGTTCATTAAGGAGCTGCTTATTAACCTGTGTATCTGTGTGGTCAGGAGTGTCCACATACTTTTGGTCATTCAGTGATGGAGCAGTGGCGCTGTCAGCTCCCTGGTGTGTAAATGTTGTGTATGTAAACACACACACACACACACACACACCGAGGCTGCTTCCTGTTTGGCCATCAGCGGTCACAGATCATTACCTGTGGATCTGAGGGGCTGGTGAGGGTTTAAGGGGAGAGGTGGAGAGTCTTGGCCCAGGAGAGGTGCACTGACCCTGGGCAGGAGATGAGCCGTGCTCCCCCCGGTCCCTCTGGAGGAGCAGAGCTCATCAATAAAGCTCAAAGGTGGACAGCAGCAGGACGACGCCCTCAGCCTCCACCCACACTCCCACACACCCACACACCCACACAACTACACCCACACACACACACCCACACACATCTGTGTCTCAATAGTTTCTTTCTGTTTTTTTCCATTTTCTGCCTCTATTCTTCCTCCCCTCCTTCCTCCTCCTCCTCCTCCTCTTCGCCCTCCAACAGTCACTTGAAATGTTCTTCATTAGTGAAGACGAGAGTGGATAAAAAGCACCTTTAGCAGGGACAGAGTAACCGCTGAGTGAACCTGCACACAGCCCCACCTCTCTGTGTGTGTCTGAGTGAGTGTGAGTCTGTGTGAGTGTGTGTTAGTGTGTGATGATGGTGGGGTCAGGGATGGTGGTGCCAGCGGATGTGAGCCCCCACCGTCAAAATGTTTTATACATAAGGTTAAAAAGCTAGAACACACAGACACACAGAGACACACACACACACACACACACACAGACACACACACACACAGACACACAGACACACACAGACACACACACACACTACAGGACAGAGGGTACAGTGAGTCCACAGGTTCCACTAAGAGGTGTCCCGCTGGTTTGTCAGCAGCTGTCTGTGTTACAGTGTGAGCTAAATGAAACAAACATGGCGGATCCCTGTGAGCAGTGACAGGACTGAGACCTTCTCACGGTGTTGCTGTGTTTACCTGGAAGTGGACGGGCTGTTGGATGTCCTGCACTCTGAACTGCTTCAGGAAGCGTTCGTCCTGACTCCAGAACAGCCGGATGTCCGGGATGCCGTACAGGACCATGGCCAGTCTCTCCAGCCCCAGACCGAAGGCCCAGCCCAGCTTGTTCCCCGCCCCCGCTGCAGGAACACACACAGATAACAACTCATCAACACACACGTGGACAGATCGATCTGCTCACACAGTTCAGAGCAGCCTTCAGAACATGATCCCTGTGGGCGGCTCCAGGACCACATAAACCTCTGTGGGTGGACTGCCTTCAGAACCACTTCAGAGACCATAAGTCAACGTTAGAAACCAGCGAGTGGAGCGTTCAGCGGCTAAAGACTCTGATGTGTCCCTTCATCAGGAGACCAAAAACCAGGTGTTGTGTTATGGTTCAGCATCAAACACAAAATCAACAACGCAACCACAATGCAGCAACTCAGACACACACACACACACAGAACTGTTCAGGGCCTGGTCTCAGCCTTAAACTGATCTGAGTCTGAGACGCAGCTCGTCCCCCATCTTTCCTCTGAGCTGTCAATCACTCAGCTGGAAACCCGGAGACGCTCCTCAAACGGCAGATTTCTCATTTCAGAACAAAACTCTCCAGCTGCTGTGCAGCAGGTCAAAGCAGAGGGCGGGCGCTCCGTGGAATAAAGGATTATGGGTAAATCCAAGGATTTCAGGCGTTTTCCACTCGGGACCCAGATGAGAGGAAGCACGTTGTCTCTCTGGGACGAAGACTAATTGAGACAAACCTGTCTCCGCTCTGAAGCACAGACCCCACAGAAACTGTGACCCCCGTGAGGAAGCAAAGCTCCAGAAACACCTTCTTACACTGGTCTACGCACTGGAATGTTAATTTGAAGGACATGTCTATAAACTGGAGACAGGTGAGACTGGCCTGTAGTGTGAGCTATTGTGTTTGTTATTGTGTTGTGCCTTATTTGTTTTTTTATGTAAAATCTGTATGTATGTATCTGGAGATATCTGACTGGTTAGTTCAGAATTTGACCAGCTGGTGACGCTAAAGTGAAAATCTGACAGTGACTGAAGTCTCAGGGCGTCCTCGTCAGGATGCAGAGGACGTGTGTACTGAACCGTCTGGTAATCCGTCCAGGATCTGCAGAGATACAGATAATCTGCAGAAAACCCGCCGCTCATAAACACTGGGTGTAGGCCCGGTGAGCCGGGTCCATGTTTCACATGTGACGGCCTCAGATCCTTCTGAGCTGCATCCTCCTCCTCAGCACTGCCCAGGGTTGAACAGGATCAATACACAGTGCAATGACCCACATACAGACACACACACACACTACAGGACAGAGGGTAGGTACAGTGAGTCCACAGGTACCATTAGGAGTCTGTGGAGGGGTCGCTTGCAGGTTTAGTTATGGTTGTGGGATTGGTCTATAACCTGGAGATCATGGGCTGTAGGACGGGACTCTCAGCCCTGCTGACCCTCAGTGAGTCCACCTGTGGACAAACTGTTTTCCAGGCTGTGGCGCTGACTCTCTGCAGCGAGGATCGTTCTTCATCACGTGTCCATAAATCTGCAGGAATACTCAGCTCGCTCGGCTCTCACACTCTGAGGTCGGCGTGAGGGGAGGCGTGGGCAGAGGCTCAGGGTGTAAGCTGGACGGTTTTCTAAATATTTGTGTGTGGGGGTATTCAGATGGCTGCATGCTAATGGACACACACACACACACACACACACAGACACACACACAGACAGACACACACACAGTGACACACAAAGACACACACACACACAGTGACACACACAGACAGACACACACACAGTGACACACAAAGACACACACAGACACACAGAGACACAGAGATAGACACACACACACACACACACACAAGGACACACACACAGATACACAGAGACAGACAGAGACAGACACACACACAGACACACACAGACACACAGAGACACACACAGAGCGAGCGGCAGGAAGAATTACCCGCTCTGATTGGAAATGCTTCTGCTTATTATGATGATGTGTAACACCCCCCACCACCCCGACCTCCCAGGATTGTGTACACGAGTCCACACAAACACACACACACCTTTCTGTTGGTTCCGGTCCAATCAGCAGCTGGGGAATGTGGTTTCTATGCTAATGAGCGAGGGGTCGTCGGGTCGGCAGAGATGAGGGAACACGCTGGAATAAATCTCCACTTCATGATAACGCACAATCAATCAGATCTGTGACCCCCCTCCTCTTCCTCCTCCTCCTCCTCCTCCTCCTCGGCGCCTCCTTTGTCTGGTCTCGGCTTCTTTTTTCTCCTCGCTCTCTTTCATCTTTTTAATAACCCTCCTCACTGCCGTGGTGTCCGTCGAGTCTGAATGCCTTCCTGCAGCCTCCATCTCCACACAAATCTGAACCAACAAAAACATTTTGGATGCAGCCTCTAGTGGCCGCGGCAGGGACTGCAGACTTTTGACACATCTGCAGGTCGCTGCTGCTTGTACCCGACGCCCTCTCACAGTGTTTAGATCCATGCAGCTGCGCGCCCTCCTGTGGTCATGTGAAGAAGTACATGTGCCGGTGCAGGTGTGACGGCCTGTTGTTTGACCACAGAGGAATCTGCAGTGATCACATTTGTCTCTATGTTTTTATCCACTCTTCTTCCTCATATTCCTCCCCTCCGTCTGGTTTCAGCTCCTCCATCTCTTCCTTCCTTCTCCTCCTCGTCTCCTCCTAATTATATTTGTCATGAATATATTTATGACTGTGTGCTGTGATTTTAAGCTGCAGGATCATGATGAAGTGCAGTGATCACACAGACAGAAAACACCACTGTAATTAGACGGGTGGCGGCAGGTTTCTGTGAGACGGCCTAATGCCACCGCAAACATCATTTACATCCAACAAATGAGTGTAACACTGAAGAGAATGGAGGGGAGAAATGTAAGGTGGGAACAGAAAGAAACATCTGAACCTCCTGAGGTTTTACTGTGTCACAGCTGGAACCTTCAGGTGGGGGGGGGCTGGTCTGAACCAGATCTTTCAGGTTGGAGGACTAGTCTGTAGGTTTTTGGTGGTGGGGCTGGTCTATAAAGTTCTAAGTTCAAGAGTTGGTCATAAAACAGGAGACTTTAGGACCTGTCTATAAACTGGAACATTTACCTTGATGGATTGGTCTAAAAACTGAAGATCCAGACTTGCAGGGTTGGACTTTGAAGTAGAACTTTTAAGCTGAAGGACTGGTCTATGAACTGGACTCTGCTTTCTGCAGTAACAGCTGCAGACCTTAGGCTGCAGGGTTTTTGAACTGTCTGTGAGCTCGTCTCCGTCACAGAGTCAGAGCGTCTGCTTCAGACCTGAGGCTGAGGAGCCGGCAGCTCGTCGGGATCATCGATGGGATCATGGCTGAGCGTCTGAGTGCTGCTGCACATCATCCACAGACGGAGCAGATTAACCGATGCTGACGAGAAGCTGTGTCACACATCGGACGTACGACACGCTGACGTACAGACGAAGAAAAGGACGGCAGGAGCACATCTGACTGAGTGTGTGTGTGTGTCTGTGTGTGTGTGGGCAGAGCATCAGTGAACTCAGCTGCAGTGTGGCACAGACATCAGCCAAAACAGATTGCATGACACTCGGTGAGGATAGATAGCCCGAGAGCAAATATCACTGTGTGTGTGTGTGTGTGAGATCAGACCACCCCCTCCGCTCACTCTTTTTACTCACACACTCTGCATTGCCAGGCCCTCTCCCTCAGCCAATCAGCAAAGACTCAGTGGTGAGGTGTGTGTGTGTGTGTGTGTAGCCGTAACACCGTCTGTCGGTGACATCATGGCTGGGTGATCATGTGACAGCTGCAGTGACGTGTCCATATTTGTATTGTAGGGCAGTAAACAGTAAACATGTGATCAACAAACGAACAAACAAACGAGGACACGACGTCCAAACTGATCAGAACCCATCGAAGGTGGAGCACAGACCGGACCTGACCTAAAGCTGGGCCCAAACAAAGACACGAAGTGGACCAGGAAATGTCACAATAGTACCAAAATACTCAACTGAAGCCCCCAAAACAGAGCTGAGTCCAGAGATAAACACAGTGAGACCTCAGAGAGACAAAGAGGGCTCAGTCAGAGAGTCCTCAACAGTCAGAGAGTCCTCAAGTCAGCAAAACCTGAACCAAAAGTCCACAGAAACACACAAGCTAACAACTACACCGTCCGGAAACAGACTGAAGCCTTGTGGGATGAAGAGCGGTGAGCATCAGGCTGTTAAATAAACCGAGGGTTTGTACAGCAGGTCACAAACTGTCAGTCAGACTCACGTCAAACCTGAACCAGGCTGCACGTGATCATCTTCCTCACTTCACCTCAGATCACACTTGCTGTTCCTCCTCCTCCATCACTCACTGCTCCTTCCCGCCTTTCCCTCCTGCCTCCTCCATCACTCTCCTCCTCCTCCTCCTCCTGATCCAATTCTCTGCACATTGCCTCCATCACTCTGTGTGTCTGGTTTCATCCCACCTGCACTCGTTCACTGCGGCTCGGCGGTCCATCGCTCTTCGTTCGTCTTCTTTATTTCACAATAAAAGGATGTTACTGCTGTTAACATTCACATCTGCTCAGACAGCTTAATGATGACATCACAGCAGTCCTTCACTTCAAACTGAACTTTGACCTCTGACCACCACAAGAAGTGCTTTATTTCCTTTCTTCCTTCCTCACACATTTCCTTCATTTGTGCCATTCTTTCCTCCCTTTCCTAAGGCCTTCTTTCCTTCCTACCTTTCCTAAGGCCTTCTTTCCTTCCTCCCTTTCCTAAGGCCTTCTTTCCTTCCTCCCTTTCCTAAGGCCTTCTTTCCTTCCTCCTCAGTCAGTGAGCTCACCGTCTATCACAAGCTGACTTCAACCAATCAGATCAAAGAGGAAACACAAGAAATCACTGAGGCTCTCTGACAGCTAGCATGCAGCAGCTAGCATGTAGCAGCTAGCATGTGTGTAGAGGACTGTTGTGTCTCTGTGAGGACAATATGAGCATAAAGTCACTTTGACTGAAACAAACTGATCAAAGCAGAAAAGTCTTCATGAAGCAACAGAAACAGAACTGACAGCACTTCCTGACTGGACTCTGATTGGTCAGAACTGACAGCACTTCCTGACTGGACTCTGATTGGACAGAACTGACAGCACTGTGAGTGCTCACACTAAAACATTAATACAGATACTAACTTTCAAAATAAAAGCCTGGCTCCTCACTGCTGCTGTGTTGGAGCAGTCGGAGGACACGCAGGCCTCTGAGGCTCGTCTCGTTGCTCGCCACGTCTCTCGCAGGCACACACACTCATCCGTCACCATTAGCAGTGCTAAACAGACTATTGGCAGCCTCCACCTGTCTCTGAACGCCATGATTTATAGATGGAAACTCTCCCTGGCATCTCTCGAGGAAGGAAATATGACTGCAGTGCAACATGGGAGTCAGAGAGGCAGAAAAGAGGCTGCGCTTGTTGAACAACTGAAAATGATCATCTGCTGTACAAATGAGGCTGCTTAGCTCTTCATCTGACATCAGACACAAAAAAAGAGAGATGATGGCTGCGGACACAAACTGATGGAATGTAAGTCAGCCGCCCGGAGCGGACAACGATCGGACTGTAGCGCCGCTGTTGGCCTCCGGTGATGAACGCGGAACACGGAAAGCGTCTGCAGCGGCGCCTGTTATTCAGCCTCGCTCCTGAATTAGTGATGAGGGTGACATAAATTATGCAGAGTGACCAGTAACCAGGCAACGAGCCGGTTTACCTCGCCACCTATAGATCAGTGTGGTGGGAGGGGGTCGGGCGAGAGACAGACAGGAGAGAGAGAAACAGTTCAATCAGGACAAATCCCGCGAACAAGTCGATAACGTGTTCAGGTCTCCTGCTCCGTTTAAACCAGGATGAAGAGAAGCCTCCCTGAGACCTTCGTCCTCCATGTGAAGAAGCACTGCCAGAACCAGGCCTGTTGTGTTCCGGTCTCAGCTGAGCTCAGCAGGACCACACTCAGTCCCTCTGGAGCTGAACTCAGCTCAGGATGAATATAATCTGAGCATCTTTAAAACCTGATCATCCTCAGGGAGGGCAGGAGCTTCAGGAGAACATGCAGCAGCTGATTGGATAGTCCACCTGCCACCTCAGTCCTCCTTCCTTTCTGAATTCAGTCGCTGCTGAAACGACAGAACTGACAGCACTTCCTCACAGGACTCCGATTGGTCAGAACCAACCGTGGTTCAACAGGAGCTCAGAGCCTGAAGCCTGGTGTGATGTCAAGAATCCAGATTCCAGGTCTCGGTCTGGACGTGTCGGATCCTGAGCCACACTCAGTGGCTCAAGTGCTTTAGCATCAACAGACACTGTGAGACCTGAGGCTCTGAGTCAGGCAGTGACTCGTGTTGAATGTAAGATCCAAACCTCTGTCCCAAACCCAACCAGGGACAGAGTGGGACAAACCATCAGTGTCCTCATGAGGGTCAAACCTGCTGAAGTGGCCTCACATCATCCAGCCTCAGATGCCACGCTGTAACATGAGTGGACTTGACTCTGGTGACTCTGACTGAAGTTGGACTGGCGCTGTGACCAGTTTCTGATATTTACAGGATCTCTGGAGAAGCTGCGTCTCACTGCGTGGTCAGCAGCCAGGCCGCTTCACACCCCATTCTGAGAAGCACAGCAGAAAATAGAGAACGCGTCCTTTACTCTGAAATGACGCTCTGTGTTTTCACTGAAAGCCTGTCAGTGGGCGCACACACACGCACACACACACACACACAAACGTGACTCAGTGCTCCACAAATACTGTTTGTTCAAATTAAACACACATAAACACTCAGGTACACGACACGGCCTCCCACGCCTTTCCACAGGATCCTGCCTACACTGCTGCCTTCATCCACAGGAAGACAAGGAGCACAGAACACACACACACACAGAGACACACAGACACACACACTGATGCACACACACACAAAGAGTCACACACAGAGACAGACACACAGAGACACACACTGACGCACACAGACACACACAGAGACACACACAGAGACACACACAGAGACGCACAGACACACACAGAGACACACACAGAGACACACAGACACAGACACACACACACAGACACACACAGACACAGACACACACACACACACACACACACAGACACACACTCAGGTGTGCGAGCGCTCTGCAGAGATCAGCTCTAATTATGGGTGGATTACTGAGCAGCGGCCGGGCTCAGGTTAGGTGGTGGAGCTTCACCCAGCTTAGCAGCTGATCCTCTGTTAGTGGAGGTTAAGACACCTGGTCGTCCACACGGTGCTAATCAACGGTCCCCATACACCCAGCAGATTAAAACAGGACTAATGAGAGAGGCAGGCTGGCTGCGACGGACAGAGGAGAGGTGAATACGAGGAGCTACATCCGTTTATATGACGGCATGCCCATGTGACCAAATGTAAATAGACACCATGAGCAGTCTGCCTTAGGTTCAAATAATCTGCTCAGATTAATGTGGAAGAACTTGTCTGAACTTGTCTGACCTCAAGACCATCTGACCCCTGACCTCAGCACCCTTCATCAGACTCAGGCTGGAGAGGAAACCAGGAACTGAAGGCCAGGCTGTCCACATACGTACACTCAACAAAAATATAAACGCAACACTTTTGTTTTTGCTCCCATGTTTCATGAGATGGACTTGAAGATCTAAACTTCATTCCAGATACACAATATTACCATTCCTCTCAAACATTTTTCACAAATCTGTCTAAATGTGTGATAGTGAGCACTTCTGCTTTGCTGAGATAATCCATCCCACCTCACAGGTGTGCCACATCAAGATGCTGATCTGACATCATGATTAGTGCACAGGTGTACCTCAAACTGCCCACAATAAAAGGCCACCCTGAAATGTGCATTTTGTTTCTGCTTTATTGGCGGTCTGGGGACTCAGAACCAGTCAGTATCTGGTGTGTCCACCATTTGCCTCATGCAGTGCAACACATCTTCTTCGCATAGAGTTTATCAGATTGTCTATTGTGGCCTGTGGAATGTTGGTCCACTCCTCTTCAATGGCTGTGCGAAGTTGCTGGATATTAGTGGGAACTGGTGCACGCTGTCGTATACGCCGGTCAAGCACATCCCAAACATGTTCAATGGGTGACATGTCCGGTGAGTATGCTGGCCATGCAAGAACTGGGACATTTTCAGCTTCCAAGAATTGTGTACAGATCCTTGCAACATGGGGCCGTGCATTATCTTGCTGAAACATGAGGTGATGTTCATGGATGTATGGCACAACAATGGGCCTCAGGATCTCATCACGGTATCTCTGTGCATTCAAAATGCCATCAATAAAATGCACCTGTGTTCTTCGTCCATAACAGATGCCTGCCCATACCATGACCCCACCACCACCATGGGCCACTCGATCCACAACATTGACATCAGCAAAGCGCTCACCCACACGACGCCACACACGCTGTCTGCCATCTGCCCTGAACAATGTAAACCGAGATTCATCCGTGAAGAGAACACCTCTCCAACGTGCTAGACGCCATTGAATGTGAGCATTTGCCCACTCAAGTCTGTTACGGCGACGATCTGGAGTCAGGTTAAGACCCCGATGAGGACGACGAGCATGCAGTTGAGCTTCCCTGAGATGGTTTCTGACAGTTTGTGCAGAAATTGTTTGGTTATGCAAACCAATTGTTTCAGCAGCTGTCTGAGTGGCTGGTCTCAGACGATCTCGGAGGTGAACCTGCTGGATGTGGAGGTCCTGGGCTGGTGTGGTTACTCGTGGTCTGCGGTTGTGAGGCCGGTTGGATGTACTGCCATATTCTCTGAAACGCCTTTGGAGACGGCTTATGGTGGAGAAATGAACATTCAATGCACGAGCAACAGATCTGGTTGACATTCCTGCTGTCAGCATGCCAATTGCACGCTCCCTCAATGCTTGTGGCATCTGTGGCATTTTGCTGTGAGACAAAACTGCACATTTCAGGGTGGCCTTTTATTGTGGGCAGTTTGAGGTACACCTGTGCACTAATCATGATGTCAGATCAGCATCTTGATGTGGCACACCTGTGAGGTGGGATGGATTATCTCAGCAAAGCAGAAGTGCTCACTATCACACATTTAGACAGATTTGTGAACAATGTTTGAGAGGAATGGTAATATTGTGTATCTGGAATGAAGTTTAGATCTTCAAGTCCATCTCATGAAACATGGGAGCAAAAACAAAAGTGTTGCGTTTATATTTTTGTTGAGTGTATATAGACACATATGAACCCAACTAGTTCTGCTGCTTTCCTTCCTGTCAGCTGCAGATACACAGATTATATCAGACACACACCCCTCCAACCCCTTCATGTTCGGGCACTCCTCTGCTGTCTGTCTGTCTGACCCCTCCACCTGTCCTCGTGTCCTCTCCATGTTACGGTACGTCCTCGGCGGCCTTTACTCGCTGTCATTGTGTAAAACGTCAGGTTAAAGAACTGATGAGATGTTTAATGGCATCAGACGTGATTAATCGCTGGCAGAGAGGGGAGCGGTGGTTCAACCTGAGCGTGCTTTGATGAGAAGAGAGTCCTGTTACCTTAATAAAGACGTCTAATTATATCCCACACAGCTGAGTGGAAGGTGAGTGTGAGTGTGTGTGTCACAGGCCTCACAGCTGCTGATGGTGAACTGGAAACAGACTTTTGACTTCTCACACACACACACAAGCGGCTCTTTCCTAGAACACACAAAACACAACATGATAACTGCTACATGCTAGCTGCCTCAGCAGGCTGCTTCCTCTTTCATCTGATTGGGTTAAGTGATGGCTTGTGATTGACAGTCTGACACGCCCAATCAGATGAAGCACGGCCTTCATGACAACATCTGAGAGACCTCAGATTAGTAAGTGTTGAAAGATAAGAGCAGGCAGACAACATCCAGACCAGTCCCAGAGGATGGAGCGAGGTGGATTATTACCTCTGCAAACACAACATTTGATGTGTAAAGTGATGCTTCACCGGTTATTTGTGTCTCAAATGTTTGCTTGAAGTGAGCGACTCACAAACAGCTGAGCGTGAACCTGCGAGCGACAGGCTGACCTGATGGAAAGACGTGAATCATTTGTGACTCAGGGTTTTTCGGCCCTGACGGATCGGTCCTGGACCCTCTTGCTCGTCGCTGACAGTTGCTTAAAAGCATCATCAATTTAATTTTATGGCCGAGCGGCGCATTAAATGCATCATCAGAGTCTGATTCACAGATTATTCACAGTGATGTATCCCTGCAGGCTGCCAGCCGTCCGCTCCGCCGGTAATGACCAACCAATCACCTTCTGTGTTGCACATGGACACCGTTATTAATCCCTCCAGTCTGTTGTTTGTGTGTCCTTAAATGCCACCATCACCATCACCATCATCGTCATGGTCCTCTGGTCTGGTTTGGACCTCTTTGTTTCTCGTGTTCTGTGGCTTGGAGCCTGAACAGTGTGCAGACCGACCCGCCGAGGCCTGGACGGCCTCTCTGTTATCTGTTAGAGGGACGTCAGCAGCAGGTCCTCCGAGTCCCTGAAGCTGTCCCCTGAGGCGTTACAGACTGGACTTTTTTCAGCATGTCCGTCCTCCTCCTGCCACCTAAAAGCCTCTGATGAGACCATCATGGAGGCTGTTCAGGTCTGTACCTCCAGCTTGTCCTGTATCTCACTCACAAACCTCCAAAACTTCAGATGACCAGACTCCTCCCATCTTTCCATCTCAACCCCAGCTCACCTTTCTATGTGTTTTGTTGGGAAACTTTTGACAACTTCAGCCCCTCAAAGCCTCCACCCCCAGACCTGCAGCTCCACCAGTGGCCACTAGAGGCTGCGTGGGAAAACGTCGCACCTCACAGCACAAACACACATGCTGTGACTGGTCTACAAAGGCGGAAGGACCGAGCCCCTGAACGCACCACAGTGCACAGTGGACGGTAGGCGGAGTCTTCCTCCAGGACACCTGCAGTCCAGCTGTGATTTGAGGGTGATCGCCATGACGACTGGCTCGTCATGGCTCGTCGACTGAGTCAATCCTCAGCCCGTGTTTCTGCCTCCTTCAGCGGCAGGCCTGGCATTAACTGCCTCTAATTACTCTGAGCTTGTTACTGTGCTTGCTTAACATGCTTTAATTAAAGCAAATAAAAGAAGGGCAGAGTTTAGAAAACAGAAATCCTCTGCCTGCATCATTTATTCATCTGCTGTGGGCTCCGGTTCCCCCCTCCGGCTGCTCTCTCTGCAGTTTAGGCCTTCGTCAGGGATTTACGGTTTCAGCTGTAATCTGAATCTCTGACCTGTGGGCAGATTAGACCTTTTAACTGGCTGCTGTCTCATTTCAGAGACGCATGGTGTCACACAGAGGCAACGTTTGCTCAGAGAGCCGGCAGCAGGCGGACATGAGGAGGCTGCTCTGATCCACAGCGCCACACTCAGACCTGCGCTCTCCCTCTCTCTCTCGCTCTCTGTGTTTTTGTGACGTCACACTGACGTCTGCAGATTACTAAGGACACGTCAGACATTACACTGTCAACACCAGACAAACCAGACTGAAGCTAAAGCCCGATCCTCTCAGCAACAAAATAAAACGATCGGAACTGTTTGTTTATTGATGACTGTTTCAAACTGCACCATCTGTGTCATGGCGTCGTATTGATCACATCATAGATGGACACACTGAAGGAAGTCACAGAGGAGTGTGACGAGGAGCAGCAGATATGTGTAATAAACAGAAGCCTGCGCCCCGCCGCTGCGTTTGAACAGAGCAGTTGATGCTGTGTTAATCATCACTGATCCACTGCTGCTCAGGCTGACGGGTAAACTGATGGAGCAGGTTGTTGTGATGGATGTGAGAGTTTAAGCTTCATACTGCGTGTATTCTCAGAGATCACACATTTAACTCCATGCAGTCATCGCCAGGCAGGCTGTTGGAGAGGAAGCATTAAAAAAAAGTGTGTGAGTGTGTGTGAAGACATTTTTGTCCTCTCAGGTGTGTGAAGGTGGAAACATGACGTCTGACAGCGAGCAGACATCATTAAGCTCCTGTCTGGTGTGTCCTCCATGTAGGTGAAGCTGCTTTCTGTCACACTCCTCCATGACCTTCACCTCCTCCTCCTCCTCCTCCTCCTCCGACGCTGAACACACTCTCCTTGCGCTCCATTCTTACAACTTAAAACACAAATGAGCTGAAAAGGTGAATCAGTGATTCTCACACACTCACACACACACACACAGAGGTGTGTTTCTTCCTGTTCATTCACACACACCTGCTGTTTCCTCCTGGTGGATCTGGAGTTTGTAATAACTGGAGCAGATGCTGATAACCTGTGATGTGTTCACTGCAGCTCTGATAAACGACCGTTTTCAGGTTAGTTTCCATAAACAGGACGTCTGGCTCTCATAAACCGGCTCCATCTGGGCGTTTAATAGTTTTACTGGTGCAGCAGGCATCCTAACAGCAAGGCTAACAGCTAGAGGCTAACAGGAGGAGCAGCTGATTGACTCGTTAAACCACACACAGAAACCTTGACCATGTCATCGACCTTGAATGAAGCTGCGGCCCTCAGAGAGGACGCTGAGCTGAACCCATCCAGACGTCCTCCAACAGCTGACTTCACTTTCAAACACACCTGTGCTGTCTGACGCCGCTGAAGCCGTGCTGTGAGGCTTCATGAATACCGCCTCAGTTTAACCCTTCTGACGCTGCTGGCATGGACGGATGGACGGATACAGTAATTGTACTTCATGGTATCTGAGGCTCTGGTATGCCTCGTTATCCGCTGCGCCCTCTGACCACAGCGCCTCAGCCGTCACCGTGGAGACTCAGAGAGACAACATGGCAGCTCCTCTCAGTCTGAACACAGACATCAAAGCGCCGCCGCTCGCTCGGCCTCCAAATTAACCTTTAGCCGGCGGCGATGGCGGCGAGGCGCTACAGCTGTGAGATGAAGACGGCGCTGACTTGACAGGAGATGATGGATGAGTCCGGATTCATCAGAGACTGATGGACTGACGGACAGATCCGCTGACTGCTGCCATTACCAGAAAATATCACATGATCACACGCATCAGCCTGATAGGATGAAGCAGGAAGCCAAACATCAGCTGTCAGAGCTCTACAACAAGCCTCAGAGTGGAACCACCGCTGGACAAACCTCCAGCGATGTGCCACCAAAACACCTGCAGATTCTTCACCAACCCCCCAAACATGGTGGGCGCCTTCCTACACATCAGAACCATTATTTACTAATTGATATAAATGATGATAACGTCCATGAGATGGTGAGTCTGAGGATGATGTAAGGCCTCCTCTACTGCAGGAGATGTAGCAGCAGTACGACACACACACACACACACACCTCGTCTCATTATTTTCATTACAGCTCTCTCGCCTCCTAACTGTCTCCGCCCGCCCACAACATCCCGGGTCTGACATCAAACGCTGCTGAAGCAGACCCCTCCATTAAGACGCCAACCTGAGAAACCACAAACACTTTACAACACACGGCTCATTAAACAACAGCAGCCACACAGTGTGTGTGTGTATATGTGTGTGTTCAATAATGACACAGTTTCTGTGGTTTGGACATGGACGTGGATGCAGTCCAGTGTCCACCGGAGGCACTGCAGGTTTACGCTGTGTTGTGTGAGCGTATTGGAGCCCGTCCACCTGGGGGCGCTCTAACTGATCGCTTCTAAAACAAACAACATCTTTCCCTCGTTAGGAAACTCAGTGAGCAGAAACAGTGACATCACACCAGCTGCTGAGTCACATGACTTATCACCTGTTGCATTGTGGGATTTGCTGCAGACACTTTGGTTTTCACTAAAGAACACAGACACTAAAATAAAATGACAGACGTTAAAGACAGAGCACCATGTAGTAAACACACACACACACACACACACACACACACTGTGTTTATGTGAAACCTCCACAGGGCAGCTTTAACGTAAGAAAAACTACTGATGTGAGCCAGAAAACATAAATATCACACTGACAGCACACCTGAAGCAATCCTGTGTGAGAAAGTGTGTGTCTCTGTGTGTAAGAGAGAGAGTGTACAAGGAGAAAAGGTGAAAAAAAAGTTTGAGAGAAGAAAACGAACCAGGAGTAGTACATTTAAGAAGCTGTCTGGACAGATGTTACACACACACACACAGAGACAGACAGACAGACACACATGCACACAGAAAATGCAGTGCAGTTGTCGCGCATGCGTGTCCTCTGTCATGTAATGACAGCTCATTCTGGGAGGAAGCTGGGCAGACACCAGCTGTGCATCATTTACCATGTAACACACACACACACACACACACACACAACTGCTGAGTAAGGTGATACAGAGTCTAATGGTGAGAGAGGTGAAGTGCACAGATGGTGACAAACACACACACACACACACAATGGCAACAGGCAAACATAGCTGTGTGGCTTCACACGTGCCATGATGATGGCGGTGAAGGTGGCGTGCGGTGACATCAGCGTTGGCTGCCTCGGACCAGCAGTCAGTCAGGACACAACAGCAGATGCAGCGAGATTCATTCATCCAACTGCTCTGCAGTGAATAATGGCCGCAGCGCCAAGCGGCCCACACACAATCTGAGCCGCCCCTGCCACGAAACCCACGCGGTCAGCGAGGAGCCGCCACCAGCGGTCCACTCACCACCATACACACGGAGGGATGTGATGTGTCACGCTGTCCTCACACACTGACGTTGTGAGTAGTGCTGTTATTTCAGGCACCTGCTGGCTCAAAGGGAAATGTCATCTGACACACCGTGCTAACATGCTAACAGCAAAGCTAGCCTTATGTAATACCACTTTAAAACACTAGATGGTGTATTGAATAAATGTATGTGTCGAGTCTGCCCTCAGTCCAACATGAAGAATCACAGTTAGCAGCTTTGATGTCTGGCATAAAAAATGCATGCTTGAATTTAGCATGCTAACTAGCTAACTGTGGATTGTGTAGTACCACTGTGGGCCACTAGGTGGTGTAGTGAGCCAGTGTGCCTTCATTCCAAGCAGAGAGGCAGGATCAGTGCTGGCCTCGTTTCCTGTAAAAGTCATCCAGAAATCTCCCTGAAGCTCGAAGCTCATCATAAAGTCTGTTTTTAAAACTCTCAGACTTCATGAACTCCGCCAGCCCCCGTCTGGTCTCTGAACCAGTAACGCTCTGACTGCCAGAGCCGCCTCACACGTGGGTCGTCTTTGTACTGAGCGTCCCTTAACGCAGCACAGGCTTCACGGGACAAATCCCAGAGATGCTGGTTAGGAGGACAGCAAAGCTCCGACAGACATCCAGAGAGTCTGCGGAGCGGCGTGCTCGGGATTTGTCCTGCGTGGATGATGTCACGAGGCTGCGAGCAGAGGAGCTGCAGATGAAGGTCGGCTCAGCAGGAGCTCCCAGCGCTGCCTGAAAGCAATAAAAGCTGACTCAGTGTCAGAACTCAGGATTTACCACACATACGAGACGGGCTCCTTCAACAGGAGCTCCTCTCCTCCTCTAATAAAGGAGGCGTTGCTTCTTGTTGCAGCTGGATCTGTGACTGTGGCAGAATTTGAGTCACACCAGCTTCCATTATTACAGCTGTGACTTCTCTAGAGTGCAGACAGAAGCTGCAGCTTGTGTGTGAGGGACGGACTGACAGTGCCATATAAATAGAGTCATCACAGGTGTACTGACAGCTCAGTACAGATGAGGACAGGCTCCGGATTTAGAACCCTTTAGTTAATGTGCCACAAACAGACTGGACTCTCTCTGTCCTCCCTGATTAAAGCCGACCTGATTCTGAGAAGACGACAACAAAAAAACGTCTGCAGGCACGTTTCCCTCTGAATGAAATTCAAACGGATCTATTTTTATCTGCAGGGAGTATTTTTAGCAGCAGTGCTGGATCTCTGCAGAGCTCACTTACACCGCTTCAATATTTAACAAATGGAGGCGGCTCACTCAGAAAATATGGCTGCTGTTGATGTGGCTAAAGCGAGCATTAAATATGAAGCTAACAGCTAACAGCAGCAGCAGCACACTCACTGTACATCGTTCATGACGTGTGTCCCAACGCAGCCGAGCTGATGGACACTGCAGGACACACACATCACAGTGTCCAGGACACGCTAAAGTCACAACAGTTAGCACTAATGCTAGCTAGCTGAATAATGATGCTAACCATTGTTAAATAAAGACAATAAAAACCAAAGCTACACAGAGCTACGGCTATACATACAAACAGCACCAACAGCACAGCAGGCTAACAGTGAAGCTAATGCTACACAGCATGCTGGGCACTGCTCTGATATGTTTATGTAGCATCTTGACCATCGACACACACACGGGCTGAGGCAGCGGCCATTTTTCCTCTTTTCACCTGTCAGGTGTATCACCCCCCCATCCTCCACCCCCTCCTCCCTCATCCTGTTTGTTTGTTATGGAGGAAGCAGGCCGGCTGAGACGGGTCGCTGCACAAACAAATGTTTGTTTTGCCCTTCGCAAACCCCAGAGATACACACACACAGATACACACACACAGAGATAAACACACACAGACAGCACAGTGACACACACACACAGATACACACACACACAGTGACACACACACACACAGATAAACACACACAGTGACACACACACACAGTGACACACACACACACAGAGATAAACACACAGACAGATACACACACACAGTGACACACACACACAGAGATAAACACACAGTGACACACACACACAGTGACACACACACACACACACAGATACACACACACAGCTGTCTAGGTTGAATTGTGTGTGTGTTATTTTCATAGTTTCTTCTTGTTCTAACTTTAAGTTGTTTTTGTGTTATTTATGTATGTTTCTATGAGCAGGGTGTGTGTGTGTCTGTGTGTGTGTGAATGGGGATGAGGGTTGGGGGTGTGCATGTGTGTGTGGTACCAGCTGTTCAGCACTTATTGCCCTCACTGGGAGTACTGAGGGTTAAAGGTGGAAAGGACAAATGGACAGATAGACAGACAGACAGATAGATAGATAGAAGGAATAAAGGATGGAGGACATAGAGGAGGAGACGTCACATCAGAATGAAAGAAGCAGAGAGAAGAGAAGAAGAAGAATGATGGAGGGATGAGAGAAGAAGAAGACAGGAGAAAAGATTGACAGAAAATAACAGAAGACGTATTTTAAGAAGAAGGAATTCTGCTGCAGAGGAGCTGGACGGGTGGATGAAAGGAGCCGTCAATCAGCGTGCAGGGTCAGAGGTCGGGTGGAGGAGGCGGGTCTCTACAAGCCTGAAAACACAACAGAGGAGACGGGTCGCCACACGCCGATCGCCCTATCTCCTCCATCTTTAACATCCACTGCTACACCCCTCCACTCTGACACCGGTGGAGAGGAAAAGAGGAAGAGGAGGAGAAGAAGAAGAGGAAGAGGAGAAGAAGAAGTGCTGCATGAAACTGCAGAATCATCAGAAAGAAAAGAGAAGAAGAAGAAAGGGGGGTAAGGAGGGGGGCGCCCTGCGGGGCCGCGGACACTTTAATGAGAGACGGATGGATGGACGGGTGAAAGGAGGGCGGGCGCATGATTTATTCAGAGGGAAGGGGGGGGGGGGGGATTAAGACCAGAAGCTGCCACCTGAACCACATGAACCACACACACACAGCGACACACACACAGCGACACACACACAGCGACACACACACAGGTCCCACAGGACCGGGCCCGCGGGTTTGAAAGGCTGTTAATTGTCGCCAACACGACTTTAATCAGATTTCGGCTTCCACCCTCATCACACATGCTCACACAGACACACACACACACACACCCACCACACACTGATGCAGTCACGTGCACACACACACCAGCCCGTCCCATGGGGTGTGTGAATGTGTGTGTGTAAATCAGATTTTGGCGTGGAGGTGTGGTCATTAGTGCCAAGTCCCATATGCTGCCCGCCGACAGTGGAGGGAAAACCCCTGGGAGACACACACACACACACACACACACACACACACACACAGACACACACACACACACACACACAGACACACACAGCGCACAGACACACACACACACACAGTGCACACACACAGCGAGCACATACACACACGCACACAGAGTGCACAGAGTGCACAGGCTCTGACACACACACACTGCATGACTGCAACACAAGTGATAATACAACTAACAAGACCAACACAACACAGCTAATGTCAGTGGGTGTATGAACAAACAGCTGTCACAGTGCTGTAACACACACACTAATTATTGATGATTTATCAGCACCGATCGATACAGCAGCCACAGAGTTTAATTAAAACCAGACAAATGCATCAATTCTAATTACTGAGAGGTGGAATAAAGGTTTGGTTCCATGTTGAGTTTGATATGAACAAAAATGAATAAAAGTTACTGAACCACTCGTCTGATCTCTGCTCACACACAGCAAGCTGTGAGAGGAGGAGGAGAGGAGGAGGAGGAGGAGGAGGAGGAAGAGGAGGAGGAAGAGGAAGAGGAGGAGGAAGAGGAGGAGGAGGAGGAAGAAGAGGGGGAGGAGGAAGAAGAGGAGGAGGAAGAGGAGGAGGAGGAGGAGGAGGAGGAGGAGGAGGAGGAAGAAGAGGAGGAGGAGGAGGAAGAAGAGGGGGAGGAGGAAGAAGAGGGGGAGGAGGAAGAAGAAGAGGAGGAGGAGGAGGAAGAAGAGGGGGAGGAGGAAGAAGAGGAGGAGGAGGAGGAGGAGGAGGAGGAGGAGGAGGAGGAGGAGGAAGAGGAGGAGGAGGAGGAAGAAGAGGGGGAGGAGGAAGAAGAGGAGGAGGAGGAGGAAGAAGAGGGGGAGGAGGAAGAAGAGGAGGAGGAGGAGGAGGAGGAGGAGGAGGAAGAGGAGGAGGAGGGGGAGGAGGAAGAGGATGATTCTGATTCTGATGTTTCACTGGTTTGTGTGTGTGTGTGCAGGGACTCCAGCTCTAGGGAACCCTGATGAATACATAAGTACAGATGAAGAACAGCCCTCTCTCTCTCTCCCCCACTTCCCCCTCTCTTTCCCCTTTCTCTCTTTCTTTCTCTCTCCCTCCCTCTCTCCCTCTCTCTCTCTCTCTCTCCCCTTCTCTCTCCCCCTTGGCCCCGCCCCTCCCCCCTCATCAGTGCATTAATGAAGACATTCATCTCTCTCCCTCCGTCATCCCTCCGTCTCTATTAAAACCTCATTTTCTCGCCTCCATCCATCCATCACTCCGTTTCTCCACCCTCCCTCTGCTCCTCCCCCATGACCTCCCTCCTTCTCTCAGTGCATCCTTCTCTAAACTTTTCATATCTTTAATGTGCTCCTCACCCTCCTCTTCCTCACCCCTTGCTTCTCTTTTTCCCCCTGCTCCTCCTCCTCCTCCTCTCATTAACTCTCTCCCTCATCACACTGGGCCTCCGGCAACACATATGGCAGTCATGCTTCCACACCATTAAATAACCCCCCCCCCCCCCACACACACACACACACACACACACACACACAATAATGCCAACTGGTGTCCCCTGTTGCTGCCTCCTGTCGGAGACGAGGTCCTGCCACTCATTTAATCTCCCCTCCCCTCCATCCTCCTCGTCCTGTAATTATCCTCCCTCTCCTCTCTCTCTCTCTTTATCACATTAACTTCTATGCTCCCTCGACCCATTTATTATTGTTCTCTTCGCTGGCTCTTCCTCATTGTCTCACACTCTAAATGCTCCAGAAAAAAGTGTGTGTGTGTGTGTGTGGGATGGAGGAGCGGTGGTGCTGGTGGGGGGGGGGGTTTGAATGAGTGGTTTCCAAGGCAACGGAGCCACACTGCCGCAGTGGATATGTAGGGGAGGAGGCGGGGAGGGTGAGAGGGGTAAAAAGTGAGAATGAGAATGAAGGAGGTGTGTGTGTGTGTGTGTGTCAGATGAACTTGACTTGTGAAGAGCAAATTAAGGCAGGGAGAATAAAAGGAGAGCAAGAAAGTCAGAGTTTGAAAGTGAAAGTGTTTTAAGTAGAATGTGTGTGTGTCCGTGTGTGTGTGTGTGTGTGTGTCCCTGCACAGCATGGATGTCAAGAGCATTGCTGCAGTGCCAAGGGCGGAGAGACACTGCCGCTGTACTCTCTCTCTCTCCTTCAGACACAGGTTTGTCTGCTGTCACCACCATGACTGTAATACAATGCAAGGGTCCACACACACACACACACACACACACTGAATGAATGAAGTGTGTTGACACGTCATGAGCGCGCCTACAACTGCTCTTGTGTTACAGTGAGTCAAACAGCAACTCATCCACCCTCTAACATGGCTAATAAAGCTAGCTAATTTAGCATCCAAACCTGATTCGCTGTATATTCTGGAGCTAATAAGCTAATGCTAATGTGATGCGGCCGTCTGAAGTGTGTGTGTGTGTGTGTGTGTGTGTGTGAATGGAATGATGTAGTGGTGGGGACTGACAGCTGAGCAGAGACAGCCTGCACTCACTGGCAGGTCAACAGGCGGATTTGCAGAGCGAGGCAGAGCGTGTGGAGGAGTTTACGAGGCGACTCATTAGTTTGTGTTGTTTGTAACACTTGTACTTTTTATGCTGCACAATCCGACATAAAGCTGTAGCCTGAGAGAGATTTACAGCCGAGATAGAGCTGCGACTTCCTCCGCCTCTGTTTGGACCTCAGCATCAATTTAACCTCCTACTGCTCCCACTGACACACACACACACACAGCCACACTGCACACACACACACACACAGCCACAGCCAAAGTGTAAAATGGCCAAAGGCACTTCCCTCTCACCGTGTGTCCTAAAACAGTCTATTTCAGTCAGGGCTCGCTGCAGGAAATGAATTCAGACGTGCACGTGCATGCACACACACACACACACACACCTGCAGCCGTGCAGATGACAGAGAGAGTGATGATGATGATGATGATGATGATGCAGAATGTTCAATAATAGAGCAGGTGGAAATGACAGGGATCTCTGCAGCAGGAGGATCCACACACAGCGTGAAGGCACTGAGCTGCAGCTCCCTCCTCTGGCGGGGCTGGAAACTGCAGCCCTGCAGTCACCCTTTGCTCAAAGTCACAAGTCAAAGCAAAACGCCACACATTAGAGCAGGGCAATGACCCGAAAACACACCGAAACCGACATTTAGACACGGAGGAGAGGAGCACAAACACCGAGCCAGCCAATCGACCCGAGCAGCACATTTTGGGTTCGATGCAGATGAAGAGATGAGAACAGAAAGAAGTCAGGTGTAAACACTGCAGAAGAACTATTTCTTCTTTCTTCAGACGTTACAAATGCCACACGATATGCAAAGGAGTCAAGACGAGGGGAAGAAGTATCTGATGCTGTCATACTACATGTTGAAGGATGTGGCTGTGGAACACAGTGGGTTTAAACAGCTCCTTAAAAACACTCGACAAAGCATACGCAGCGCTGCACACATGTATAAAGCATGCTGCAGCTGAACTAACATCTGTCAGGCACTCTGCAGCCCTGTCCGACCTCTGCTCGAGTATGGGGCTGTACAACAGATGCCCCAAGACGGCATATTTTAATAGTTGAGCATATTTAACTCTGTGTGTGTTTGTGTGCAGAATCACTCAGGTATTCAGACAGAAATCAGCTGCAGGAAGCTGCAGGACAGACAGAGACTCTCTGAGTGTTGGTCATGTGACTGCTGCTCACATGTGGCTCCATCATGGCGTCCTGCTGGCTGCTGAGGAGGACAGGACTTTATGTTTTTACTTAAGTAAAAACTCTTTTATTTTTATATGTTTTAAAATGTGTTTTTATGATTTAAAAGCTGTTTCAGCTGACAGTGCTGACTGTGATGTGATCCCTCTGTCTGTGTGTGCACCATGAGCCCTGACCTTAGGGTGCAGACCTGTGTGCATTCTTAAGTGCATTAACAGATGAACCATGTCCACACACACACACACACACACAGAGCGTGGTGGTGTGATCCGGCCGCTCTTTGCGTCTTAAAGCATGTATTATTGATTGGAACAAGCAGCAGTGAAGTGGAGCGCGGCGCTACAGCTTTGTTCAAGGGCAAAGCAGCAAGTTAGCCACTTAGCAGGCTGACAGTAAAGAGAGCGAGGGGCGAGAGACACAGACTGAGAGAGAGAGAGGGAAAGGCTGCATTTTATGTTGTGGAGTTTGTTCTGTAGTAGGAAAGTGTGTGTGTGTGTGTGTGTAAGTGTGTGTGTGTGCAGTTCACATCTACGTGACAGGTCAGACATCCTGAGAGGCTGAACGGCACTAAACCCCCGGCTGGACAAATCAACAAATCAATCACTGACCTGAATGTTTATACAAACAGCCTCAGTGTGTGTGTGTGTGTGTGTGTGTGTGTGCTATTTTCCTGCCTGTACAACACATCCAGTTCAGTGCAGCCTCTGACACAGCAGCAGCAGCAGAGTTCACTGGAGGTCTTGCTTGTTTGGACACTCCTGTATGATTAATATACCAAATACTGTTCTTTACTCCACTATAGTGACGTCCATCAACACAACACTCACACTGTCAGAGGCAAACACACAAACACACACATGTTCTGCAGACGATGGAGATAAAGATTACAACGATCGCTCAGGAAAATAAAACATACGAATAAACCCAGCAGCTCTGTTTCCTCCGTCCACCTCCCACACATTCAAAACTCCCAGTATGCACCTCAACTGTGGGTCACTGCCGACTTGAGGACAATTCATGCTTCAGCAGAAAAACACACTGCAGGTCAGAGAGTGTGTGAGTGTGTGTGTGTGTGTGTGTGTGTGTGTGTGTGTGTGTGTTTTCTGACCGGAGTTCAGCAGCTCCTGCTCCATCACTCCACAGCCCAGAACCTCCATCCAGTCGCCCTGGAAGAGCACCTCCATCTCAAAGGAGGGATGTGTGAAGGGGAAGTAACAGTCGACCCATCTGACCTCCAGATCTGAGGAACAGAGGTATGAGGATGAAGAGGAGACACAGAGGACGATGGTGGAAGGAGGAAGATGAGGAGGACAAGAGTGGAATATAGAACAGAAACAGGTGTGAGGAAGAGAAGGAAAGAAAGGAGGTGAAAGACGCCATGATGAGGAGGTGGAAGAAGATGATGAGAAGAGGAGAGGAAGAATGCAAGACGGTGCGACAGAAGGAGAACAGGACAAGAGAAACAAGGAGGAAAATGAGCTGGAGGAGGCAGAAGGTGACGAAGGTGTGGATCAGTGCAGGGGTCTCACCTGCTCCGAACAGCGTGGTGACGAGTCGGGTCAGAGTCTGTTTCAGGTCGAACTCCACCAGCTTCACCGCCTCCAGGGTGTGGACTTCCTGTTTCTGAGGAGTGCGGCGGCCTCCCCGCTCAAACAGGGACAGCTCCTCGCCGCTCCGCACTTTAGAGAAGAGCTGAGAGACGTGTGGGGTCAGAGGTCAGGGGTCAAAGGGCAGAGGTCAGGGGTCAGGCGTGTCACAGATGAAAACGCGGTGTCTCGTACCTCGTGGTTGGAGAAGAGCCGCACTCCCTCCATCTGGTGGAAGACGGGGTAGTGACTGGCGTCGATCTCGTCCCGCCTGTAGACGTCTCCCGCCAGCAGGAAGGCATCCAGACCTGACCTGACCAGCTCCCTCTGGTGGGCGGACGTGTGAGCGCGCAGCATCGTCGTCCTGCTCACACACCACAGCAAACACAGACGTGTGTTACAGACACACGCGGCCGCAGGACGGCGTTCAGCACAGCTGCATCGTGGCTGCTGATGGAGGCCCTCACCTGTTCAGGTAATAGTTGTCTCCTTGTTTCCTGCTGGGGTGGTCGGGCGGGATCAGCAAGCTGTCAGTCAAACAGAGTCAGAGCAGAAGTCTGTGTTTTAATCTTTACAGAAACATCTTCACTGCAGGAATCCTCCCAGAGAACAGGAACCTTCCTGCTGACCTGTCAAAGTTCTGCTCCACGGTGACCACGGGGCTCAGGTTGTCATGGACGGAGAAGAGCGGGTTCCCCCAGCGGCCGGTGTAGGCGCTGTGGACGAACAGAGAAACACCTCAGACTGCTGTTCACATCAAAAATGATTCAGGTTACAAATATGATCAATAAACATGCCAAATATCTGCAGATTTCAGCGTCTCCACTGGAAACAGTTCACCGTCTGTGGTGCAGCGTGTGAACTGAATATTTGGGTGATGTTACTGGAGAGAACAGAACAGCAGTTCCAGCTCAGCAACAACAGATAAAGAAACAAAACAAGTCACATATAAATGATTTGAGTCATTGTTCAGCTTGAAGACACATCAGGGAGAGATAACTGTGACTAAAAGTCACTGTGATCAAGTTTCCTTGTTCCAAAGTTCCCAGCAGCCCTCAGGCCTCCTCATCAGCTGCTGTCCTGCTGCTATCAGAGCACAGAGGCTCCTCCAAAGACTAAAGTTCACGACCTGTGAAATGGCAGAGTCATAAACCTCCGTCAGCCCCCAGACCCCCACCGACTGCCTAATGACTTATTAATGCAGCATTAATGTGCTCACTGCTGTGTGTGTGTGTGTGTGTGTGTGTGAGTATCACTGGCAGTCTGATGAGGTTTCACAGCAGAGCAGCAATTAATACAACACACACACACACACGATCAGGCCCTTCTTCCCTCCAGCTGTTGACACCTGATTGGCTGACGGCCTCACTGACCTGTAGAAGTGAGCCTTGATTCGCTCTTTGATCAGCCACAGCGGATGATGCGGCTGGTTGTGAAGGTTGCATCCGACTTTGGCCAAAATCTTCGGAGTGACGTTGGTGAAGACATCGCGGGGGTACGAGTGGCCCAACACCTCCACCGAGTCCTGACCAATCACGGGCCGAGGGGCGTGGCCGTCTGTGCCGAGGCGTCTGCACGACGCCGCGCCGCCATTAGCCCAGAACTCCGACAGGAGGCGCTGAAGCCGAGAACGGGGCCGAAGCTGAATGCAGGGGAGCAGCGACGGGCCGAGGATCATGATGGCTGGTCCATGGAGCTGCAACACAGTCACATTAAATACTTTTGTTATGGTTTTATTTATTATTTTATATTATTGTGGTTTATTTAGCTCTAGTTCTTTGTTGCAGTTAAAATTCAAACACAGACTTAAACCAGTTTTGGTCATTGTGTTGGATCAGTAGAGGGCAGCAGAACCCACCAATGACCTTAACTCCATGACTGATGTGTAAATCCAGCTGCTTACTCCGTCACAGCGCTTACAGGTCGTCTTTGTCCAGAATGCTGCTGTTTCTATTCTGCTTCAGGTGGAAGTGTCTCTGACTGTGTGTGTCTGCAGCCGTTTGCTGCTCTGTCACAGTCAAATGAATCACTTCCAGTCGCCAGCGAGGAGGGGAAACCAGGAGGACGTGAATCAGAGGCGAAAAACTGAAACGTCAGCTTCTCAGCGGAGGTCAGGCGAGGTGAGAGCTGCGGCTGCCAGCCTCGTTTGTGATCGCATTAATGAACAAACATGGAAAACAGCAGAGGTTACGGCCAGGCGCCGTCCTTCATCATCAGTTATCCTCACGACAGCGTCGCCCTTTTCATCCATCCCCCTCAAATATTTGTCCATTTACACACACACACACACACACGGAGCATCCCTGAATAAGACAAAGGGTGTTGCATTGCAGTGGCATTGCAGCAAAATGGATTATTGTTCCTAAATCCATGAAGCTGTTACCTCTGCTCTGCTGCTGGTGTCATATTATACCTGACTGGACAGGCCAGCAGTGAGGTCACACACACACACACAAAACAACATTTCAAACTGGATTCTGCAGAACACCTGAAGGTCATTCAGACTAGCGCAGTACGAGCAGAGCGGCGTTCCTCTGACCAGAGCAGATAAAGATGGAATCAAAGCTGAAATCTTCCTCTGAGGAACAGTAAAGGTCACGGCAGCATCGCCGTTATTTGTCTTTAGCAGAATGTTCATAATTTGTCTGAAAACGGCGCTGAAGGAAAGGTTAGACCAAAACAAGCAAAGCTGCTCCCTCACAGGCCTCAGGAACACCGAGCTGAACTTTTACAAGAGAAACTTCAATTCAGAAAGACTGACGGCGGGCTCAGGTTTGACCTCAGAGTTCAGCCAAAGATTTTAAAAGTTAAACTCCTGTGGAGACATGTGGAGTCCACAGGGAGCGGTTTAGGTCCGCTCATGTAAATGTGTCCATAAAAAGCTCGCAGAGCTCAGGGCCACCTGACCTGTTTCCACAGTTACTCTCACAGCAAAGTTCGATTTAAAACAGGGAGTGAACAGATATCAGAAGGTATCATGACATTCCACCAGTCAGACCTGCTGCTAAAATAAAATCTTAAAAACGGAACCCTCCACTCGTTGCCTCCATCTTGGCTTCGTGCCTCCTCCTTCCTCCTCTCTTTGGGACTGACCTTCCTCCTAGCATGTGAACAGCACCATATGTCTTGTTCTCGTGGCGCCAAACGCCGCCGCTGCCACACATGCACATATTGAACGCCTACGCACACGCACGCACATGTAGAGTAAATATATACCCACGGTACGGAAGAACCTGCAGACAGCGTGATGCAGCCTTAATGAACATTTTAAATGTAACCTGAGACCGAAGGGCTGCAACACCAGCAGGTCACAACACGTCTGTACAAGTATGGAGGCCGGACACATGAAAATAACTGATATAAAATATGTTTCTTCACGTGTGACACACCCACACCCATCTGATATGGACGTTGTGGGCGGAACCCCATCAGACCTTTTTTCTGCACTCTTTGATTGGGTCTGGGCACAGCTGAGCCTGGGTTACCATGGTAACCACCTCATCACCCCTCCAACAGCATCATACATGTGTACAGCAGAAAGAAACAGAGAGCAGAGTTTACAGAGGGGCTGGATGAGTCCTGCGGGGCGGTCAAGCTGTTCACTGGTGAAACATCTCACACGTCTCATTTCTTCGTGCTGATGATACACAGCAGGGACCCTCAGGAAGCTCAACGCTGCAGAGACACGGAGAAGCATCAACCTGCGCTGTGCGGTCAGCAGGCCCGACTCCAACCGAACCCAACAAAAAGAAAGCACAGCTCCAGCCAGCCACTCCTCCTCTCTGTTAGATGATGATGATGAGCAGCATGTGTCATTAATTTGTGAGGAAGCGTTCTGAACTTTCTGCAGACACTGTGCTGCTTGAGTTAGTTTGTGTGTCTGTGGACACTGGCTGTGTGGAGCGGATAATCACGACATCGAGGCATCTGAGCAGCAGCATGTGGGAGTCTGCGCCGCAGAGTCAGACTGGAGGTTTTCTTAATTTACTCTCGCTGCTGATCAAACTGTTTCCTTGAGCCGCCCTCGTCTTGTTTCATTTTCATACCAAACAATTAAAAAAGAATAAAGCAGCAGCAGGTATGACACACGAGTATGTAGCAGAAGATAAAATGTCCGCTGATGCAGGCAACTCTGGAGGAAGTGAAACATGATTCATCATGTGTGAAAGTTGCAGAGAAAATCCCTTGTTCGGTTGCCAAGAAGTTGTTCTGACTAACCAGCATGGCAGCAGCCAACGGGGAAGCTGTGATGTGACTTCTGACGAAAGGTGGGAATGGAGACGGCTGAAGGACGAGCTGCAGAGCGCCGTCCAAAACAAAAACACCGTCAAACCCACGGCCCGAGAAACGAAGCAGAGAGGGGGGCAAAACTACAGACTGCAGCAGATACGAAAACCCAGCGGTCGCCAAGGTTACAGTGTCACATCACACGTGATGAAATAGATGTCAGACGTGAACTTCAGTGACACGACAAAGATATAAAGCCTACACACACACACACAGTTTGCAGCAGCAGTTTTAGTGCAGAGGGATTCATTCAGCCTCTATAAAGTGACACACTGATAGAGCGAGGTGATAAATTACACACTGCAGAGGGAGGGAGGCCTATAGAGGGACACTGTATATACTCTGTGTGTGTGTGTGTGTGTGTGTGTGTGGCTGCAGACACACAGCTATAAGTGAGTTCCAATTTATGCTCACAGATTTGAATGCATAAATTGTAAAAGTAAATTTATTGATTCATTCACTAAGCAGGAAGTCAGCGGGAGGAGGACTCTACTCAGCATGCTCACACCAATGGTTCCTCTGTTCAGGCACCTTCAGCTGGACTTCAGTTTAATATCTGAAGAACTCTAACTCTTCGTATTTTGAGCTTTTGAAAATACTTATTTACAAAACAAAATCTGCATTTGACCCAAATTTTATGGAGAAATTTCCTGTGATGACTTTGTGAGTTCGATGAGTCACATCGTGCAATCTGTGCCATTTAAAGACCATTGTGGGTCTGCAGCTCCGTCATCACACCGATCGCTATTTTTTACTTCTCTGTGTATCACTTTCATTCATGAAGATCAACACCACGCAGAAAGAGAGGCAGGGGGAGGCAGGGGGAGGCAGGGAGAGGCAGGGGGAGGCAGAGAGAGGCAAGGAGAGAGGCAGGGGGAGGCAGAGAGAGGCAAGGAGAGGCAGAGAGAGGCAGGGGGAGGCAGAGAGAGGCAAGGAGAGAGGCAGGGGGAGGCAGAGAGAGGCAAGGAGAGGCAGAGAGAGGCAGGGGGAGGCAGAGAGAGGCAAGGAGAGAGGCAGGGGGAGGCAGAGAGAGGCAAGGAGAGGCAGAGAGAGGCAAGGAGAGGCAGAGAGAGGCAGGGGGAGGCAGAGAGACGCAGAGAGAGGCAGAGAGAGGCAAGGAGAGGCAGGGAGAGGCAGGGGGAGTCAGAGAGAGGCAGGGGGAGGCAGGGGGAGGCAGAGAGAGGCAAGGAGAGGCAGGGGAGAGGCCATTTAAAGACCATTGTGGGTCTGCAGCTCCGTCATCACACGATCACTATTTTTTACTTCTCTGTGTATCACTTTCATTCATGAAGATCAACACCACGCAGAAAGAGAGGCAGGGAGAGGCAGAGAAAGGCAGGGGGAGTCAGAGAGAGGCAGGGGGAGGCAGAGAGACGCAAGGAGAGGCAGAGAGAGGCAGGGGGAGGCAGAGAGAGGCAAGGAGAGGCAGAGAGAGGCAGGGGGAGGCAGAGAGAGGCAGGGGGAGGCAGAGAGAGGCAGGGAGAGGCAGGGAGAGGCAGGTGTCGGAGGTTGTGTAAGTGTCCGTGTTGGCGAGCGAGCGGCGTGTCGTGAACAGGAAGAGAGGTGTGAGCTGCAGGAAGTGGTCACCGTGCCAGAGAGGGACTCCCTCCGATGGGAGGGGGCGAGTGACACTGACACTCCTGCAGAGACAGAGAGAGAGCCACCACCTGTTCCTCCACACACACACACAGATCTGTTTCCATAGCTGTGTCTGAAGTCACTCCCTGATCACTATATATGGCCCTACACAGAGCCTACACCATGTTGTAGGGCTGTCCGAATTCTTAGTGAGAAATTATAGACCCCATATAGGGCCCTCAATGTATCCCACAATGCATCATGTCCATCCGATGGTCGCTACTTTTAGCCGGCAGAGATCGGCTCGTTTAATTTGCGACAGTGATGACGTCATTAACCGTGACATAAAATGAGGGAGGTGGAGTCTACATGTCCAAAAATGTTTTCATGGCGAGTTCACTGCTCGACACTGAAGTCCACATGTGGGGAGTGAGTGAGAACACAGCCCATGACTTCAGAGGGCGTTGACTCACAATCAGTTTCTCTACCCAGGATGCTTTGCACCTTCACCAGGTACCATCAGGGTGTAACCATCAGGCTCCATGTTCTTTCTTTCAGACGTTGGAAGTTAAAAATAAACAGATATTCAAGGCAGGTTTGAAGGAGTCAGAGTGTGAACATGTCCGACTGAGGGTTTGATTCCTGTTTTTATTGTCGGGTGAAGCACTCTTACAAAGTTTAAGTAACTAGTGATTGAATTTTATTTATTTATTTATTTATTTCACATCTTCGTCTCGTTTGACGACCTGATATTTAAACACAGGCCACTCTTCAGCCTGACGCACAGTATATAAGCCGTATATGCAGCCATAAAGCAGGACAGCTGCAGTATATATGCATGAGAATGTGTGTGTGTTGATAGCTTGGCCTGCAGGGCGTCCGAGCTGCAGCAGGATTTACGGCAGCTGTAGACGAACTGATCGGTCGATGCTGTGGCGTCTATTTAAAACAGGGTGTCCTGGAACAACCCTACATCCATCTTCATCCCCTGCACCTCCTCCTCCTCAAGACCATAAACTCACTGTCCTCCCCTCCGAAGCTGCACACTGCCCCTCATTCCTCCACTGATACACTCTGTCTTCCTCCTTCCATCCCATGTCCTGCCGGGGTTCTTCTTCATTTCCCTCTCCTCCTCCTTCTCCTCCTCCACCTCCTCCTCATCCTGCTTCCACCACAGTAAAGTCATAGAGGCAGGCAGCGTTTTGACAAGCAGCATTAGATCAAATGTGCAGCAGGAGAACACAACAAAGAGAGGAGGAAGAGGAAGAGGGGGGAGGAAAGAAGAGAGGAAAGAAGAGGGAGAGCAAACAAAAAGACATGTAGAAAAAGAAGAGGAGGAGGAGGAGGAGGAGGAGGAAGAGGAGGCGGAGGTGGAGGAGGAGGCGGCAGAGGAGGCGGAGGTGGAGGAGGAGGAGGAAGAGGAGGCAGAGGAAGAGGAGGAGGTGGAGGAGGAGGAGGTGGAGGAGGAGGAGGAAGAGGAGGCGGAGGTGGAGGAGGAGGCGGCAGAGGAGGAGGAGGAGGAGGAGGAGGAGGAAGAGGAGGCAGAGGAAGAGGAGGAGGTGGAGGAGGAGGAGTGTCCGACATGATGTAGAAGGACGGAGTTTTTATGGTAGAAAAGTGCCGAGGCTGCAGCTCTTTGCCACCCGGCAGCTTCCCTCATACATCCAATTTGTTTCTCTTCACTGTGACACACACACACTCTTATATCTCTGTCAGGACTTTTGCTGACTCAGTAAACTCTCGGGACCCTCAAACAGGTCTGAACCCTTAGAAACATTCTCTGTCAGAGGACATGTCCTCATACCTGAGACACATGTCCACAGTGATAGACAGACAGACAGACAAAGACAAAACACACACACACTGAGCTGCAGCTCAGCAGCTTGAGGATTCAGCACATCCTGTTTGTTCTTCATCTCTGCTATTTGCAGACACACTGTCATGACAGGACCACACACACACACACACAGACAAACAAACACACACACACAGTTTGAGCTTACGCCACACTTCAGCAGTGACAGAAACTTTTTTCACTGATCCAGTCGAGGGAGGACTGAATGACCAGCTGACAAACACTTAGACTCTTAGACCTTAGTCAGAGTCCTCAGGAGCTGCTAAAGACTCTGACAGTTAGCATGTAGCAGTTAGCATGCTGTTCCTCCAGTGTCCACTTGAGGGCATCACATATAGTCCTGTTTAGTTGCTAGAAGCAGTTCTTTAACAATCACTGTGAGTTCGACAGTGAAGACAAAACATCCAAAATGCAGAAAGACTGGAGCTCAGCAGCTTCAAGAACTTTTAACCTTCATGTTAGAAACATTTCAACAGAACCAGCCCGTGCTGCCTGCCCGTTTGAATTATTTATCCTGCCTGATTTATTAATTTTCACTGTAACACCTGTTTTCCCTTTCATTACTATTTGATAGGCCTCAGTCTGAAACTGTCATCATGGAAATGGAGTCCAGGCTGTGAAGCCTCGTCCTGCAGCACACAGTTCTTTATGAATACATGGAGGCTGCTCGTATTGATCGATTCAAGCCGCCGTCCTGTGGGACGCAGAGGGCCGATCGGAATCAATCATCCTCTGCAGCGCCGTCTCAAAGTGTTTTTCTCCCCTGATCAGTCAGAGCCAGCACAGAGTGGGGGTACAGCCTCCACAGCCCAGACTCAGTCAGCAGCTGCAGAGAGCTGCAGACAGAAGCTCTGAGTTCTATCATGAGGTAACATCAGGATCATAAAACATCCCGTCAAATACGATGCATTCAAGGAAGATTGGAAAAATAAAGCTCAGTGTTTTTGTTCAGTCATTGTTTGTGATGAAGAGTTCACTGTTTGACTGTCTATGTGCATTTTGGGGTTATAGAACTTTATTTCTTCGTCTGTTGGAGTTCGATGACCTGCAGAATCTGAATTTATTGTAAATGAAAATATGTTTTGTTACACAGATGTTTTCTTCATGAAAGAGTTAAAAAATGTAGGAGGTGAAGTTGAGCTCTGTGTTTTAAGAGAGAGAGGGAGAGAGAGAGAGAGAGAGAGAGAGAGAGAGACTGCCTGAACACCTGTTAACCTCCAAAGCTGTGTGTGTGTGTGTCTGTGTGTGTGTTTGTGTGTGTGTGTGTGGGGGAGGAAGTGTGTAGGAGTGTACATTCTGGCTGCACCACAGTAAACATATGCTGAGGAGATGCTACAGAGAGAGCAAATTACAAACTGAAAATATGCAACACACACACACACACACACACACACAGCATCGGAGGGGGTTTAATAGTGCAGCTCTTCCAGTTTCAGGGGATTGAGGGAAGCAGACGTGCAGTCGTCACCCTCACGCCGTCGTCCTCCGGATGACACTGCAGTCTGCGGCTCATGAAGCACATTTCATGGCGGCGGAGTACGTTTACAGGTTTAACCTCATCATGTGAGCCACATCAGACGAGCCTGAGCCTGGTCTGAGCAGCACACGCCGAGGCCGCCGCCAGTCAGAGCACACCTACAGGTCGGCTGCTCGCCTTTCATCCTCACTCTGCTGCCAATTACTTTGCGGCTCCACTCTCCTCCGACTCTCCGCCTGCTGGCCTCCGTCGCTTTTTCAGCAGCCGGCAGCCAGGAAAACTTGAAAAGACGACTTTTGTTATGAAGTCTGCCTCTGTGCGCCGCTCGGCTCCTCCTGATAACCTGCAGAGTTCCATCCACAGAACATCCTCTGTGTTCCCGCCTTCATGTTGAAGAGTAAGACCTGCTTTTACAGCTGCGTGTCCGGTTTGATCTGTTTATCACTTCTTCAGGCTCAGAATCAACTCTCAAAGTTCAAAAAGTCACACAATCACAGGAGCAGCTTCCAGTCCGTATCACCAGGAACCTGCCGCATATCACACAGCAGTACTTCACAGCTCCCTGTCAACAACAGGAGGACACTGTGCCTGAAGATATTTCACAACAAATACAATAATTAAGTCACATTTGTGGTCCTGTAGTAACTGTATTCAGTGCCTGAGGCGACTGTAAGAGCGCTTCACGAGGCTGCGGCCATGATGAGTGTGAACACAGCGGCACAGCCACTTCTCCGCCTGTTTTATATTTCCCTGTAATCTTGTGTCAGGTCCTCGGAGAGCCCGACACACTCCGCTGCCTCCTTATTAGCAGCTGAATGTTTTATTTTCACAGTTTTACCGGCTGCTCGCAGAGACCTGGTGACGCCTCGCGGGTCATAAAAGATGGATTCAGATGAAGGACTGCAGCCAGAGAGGGAAAAGCCCTGAGCCAGGTCCCTCAGCCTGCCTTCAGTCCGCACAACACTGAGACTGACCGTGTGTGTGTGTGTCTTCATGACAGTAAGCACAGGAAGTATTAGGGAGGTTATATAACACACATGGACTATGTGTGAATAAGGTCTGGTGGGCTCAGCAGGTTCAGGAAGGGCTTTCTAGAACAGATGGAGGACACACACACACACACAGACACACACCAACATGAAATCAATTTGACATCCTGGGTGATATTTGGACAGCAAAGGACTGCCTCTCTTTCACCACACGCACATCATGGATGGTTGTAGACTGCTGCTGTACACTCTGCAGTCCCGACAGCTAATGTGTCTTCACATTGTGGTCCAAAGTCCGACAACCTCAGTAACATTTTGAAGTACATGATAAGTGAGCCAGGTGAGCCCACAGGGGCAGCTGAGACACAGCGAGACCACAAACATGGCCACACTTCCACAGCGCTGCCATGCTGCCTGAGAGGCGGCTAAAACTGTAACACACATGTAATTACATCACAGCTGTATGGGCACTTCACACGGCCATGACACTCACACTGTAGTGCAGTGACTCTGTTCAGCCACAACACAGCTCAGCGCTGTCACACACATCATCCAACATGGTGGACGTGGTCGTCACAGACACTTTCAGACTAGTATTGATAGAGACTGAGAGTCTTCGTTGTCCCCACAGGGATAATCTTTGTCACACGTGGCTTCATGTTCAAGCAGCACAACATCCCAAACATACACAGCACCACATACAACATTCACGATATTTCCCATATCTCTGTGACAGATAACCAACTGTCCGGACACAGCAGCGCTCCTCCACGCTGCTGATGACCCGCTGCAGAACCTTAAACTTAATCAACCATCGGCACAGATGTTCCTCTCGGCCCGCCGGCCTTTGATTTGGACACTGTGCAGCTCCCACATCAAAGCACCGCCTCATTTTCACTGAATTATTATTCATTTCCCATCAATTACAGCAGGAATCAGGTTTGTTTACATCTGCAGCGTGACATTAGAATCAGCACACAAAACCCAGGGAGCAGCCAGAGGTCAGAAACATTCAGACAGACACGTAAACGCTCCGTGATGTTTGACTGACATTCAGAACACTTAAAAACTGTAAGCGCCTCATGTTTTATTCAGCACGAGGCTAAATGTCAGCGCTAGCTAAACTCATCATGTATTTTTATTGTAATATGCAAATATAGCACAGATCACAAAGGACAGACACACACACATACAGACAAACACACACACACACACAGGCACATACACAGGCACACACACACACACTGACACACACAGACACTCACAGACACACACAGGCACACACAGGCACACACAGGCACACACACACAGACAAACACACGCACACAGACACACACACACACACACCAACACACAGACACACACAGACACACACACCGACACGCACACACAAACACAGACACACACACAGACACACACACATACACAGGCACACACACGCACACAGACACACACACACACACCAACACACAGACACACACAGACACACACAGACACACACACCGACACGCACACACAAACACAGACACACACACACACACAGACACACACACAGGCAAACACACACATACACAGGCACACACACACAGACAAACACACACACAGACAAACACACGCACACACACAGACACACACACACACAGACACACACACAGACAGACGCTGTCCACCTACTTCCGTCTGCAGTGAGTGGTGCAGAAGCGGAGGCCTGCTGATGAAGGTGGTGCAGGTGGAAGGGTGGATGGACTGGCAGCGATCAGGTTCGGGTCACAGGCCGACGCGTCCCAGACGGATTCTTCCACGGGTCTGAACACAGGAGGAAGCGATCGATGGCAGGAACGTCGGCAGCCTTGATCCGCCAGGCAGAAGAAAGAAAGAAGACAAGACCCAAAAACTCAATCAGCAGCTCACAGCAGCGACACACAACAACAACACACTCACTTTATCCAGGAGAGGTTTCAACAGCTCGCTGAGCCGCTGGAAATTCAATTAATAAAGATATTCAACACAGAGGTGAACGGAAAACCATCCGTAGCCATGGCAACACTGCATGGCTGCACGTGTGTTGTGTCACATAATGATCGGCGTACTTCTCAAAAATGTTGTGTGGTGAACTCATGATTTTTATAGATTAACTGATCAATAGGATCAATAGGATTCTGCTTTAACTGTAAACTTAAAGTGAGAAATGAATGTTCTACTGCTCTACTCTACACTGAGACATGACACTCGTTAAGAAGCGTTTAGCGGCGCACCGTGAAGGGGCGCACTGACACGCCGTCTGTTGATTCAGTCCAATCAGCTGGGACTGGAGGTAATCCTCCATTATTGATCTGCTGCAGAGCCGTCCATCAGCTCTGCTCACACACACGCTGCTTCACCTAATCCATCCCATAACAGCAGTTCAATGAGGGACAGGCTGTCCTCTTTACCTCTGTTATTATATATGAATACAACTGTGTGGACTGGTTAGAGTCATGCTTTAAAGAGGATCAGGGATGCAGATATTGATTAGTTACTCACCGCCCTAAAAGTTAGGAGGCATCTCAAAACACTCCAACACACACACAAACCATTGGCCCACAAAGACAGATGGGACAATCAACAAGATCGTTAACCAGGTTTTTACCAACACACACACACACAAGCCAGATACATTGGTCCACATCAGCACGAACATGACCACACACACAGACAGACACACACACCATTGTCATTGACCTTTACACCAAAAGACAGCAGGACATCAACAAACAGGATGTGTCTCTGACCTTTCACACATCCACTGCTAAAGAGCATACTGTACACACACACACACACACAGACTTGACTTTGTGAGGACCCTTGCAGACACAGAGGAGCAGGACTTTGTCACACACAAACAGACCGCCCACCCGTCTGCTCCTACCTAACACCATAATACATAAAATACTTTCACCAAATAAGACTTAGTGTCAAAGCAGCTGCAGTCTTTTTACAGGACATCACGATGCATTCACAAACACTGTTATTACATTCCTTCATTACATGTTCCAATATGGATAAGAGTAAAAGCTTTGATTTGTACTTATATTTTATGTCTCTTATCTTTTGTAATAATGTCTGTACTGTTTACTTCTACCATTAGAGGTTATGTTAGTGTGTGCCTGTACCCTCAAAGACAGTGGCCATTCCTTTCAGGATAATAATGTCCAAATCCTAGACAGGGAGGACAGATGGTCTAAAGGAGTCAAAGAAGCATCTATGTGAAATTAAAAACCCTCTGAACAGAGGAGGAGGTCTGAGGCCTCAGCTCTCAGCTGTGTCCTTCATCCCTTCCAACAGACTTCACTCACATTCAAACTCTAAGGATGGGCCTTCAACTAGTCCTGCACATGGCCCAGACAGGTTCTGGTCGTGAACTGACCATTACCCAACTATAGGGATCTTAGTCATGTGAGTTCCTGCAAGATCCACCCACAGAGGTCCTGAACACATAAAACTCAGATTCCCAACCAGAAGAAGACACTTGGAGGAAGAAAACGTCTTCAAAACACAATCCTTGAGTCCAGCTGCCTCCATTTAAACTCTTGGAAATGACTCTGACCTGGATGAATGAGAGCGTCCACAGATACAGAGAGCCTGCATGTTGCTGCTGTAATAGTTGGGATGAATAAAGTTCTTCTATTCTAAACAGAAGACTATTGAGGATCTATATTTGTTGACTCATCATGAAATCATGTCTGAAAGGAGTTTTAACTCTTTGCTGGCTCTAACCTGGTCAGATAACCTGACAGGAAGTCACACTGTAACCCGCCTGCTCGGTGACCTGTGTGTGTGTAGAGTCTAACCACATGCCTTCCTAAAGCCGGGCTAACGTTACAGCCCGTCAGGTGTGTTCGCAGCTACCCACAGCTACAGGGAGGATCTCAGGGGAAGCCCAGCGCTGTGTGGGGCGGCACGCTGCCGGGCTGTGCGGTGGAGGGAGCAGCGTGGGTCAGTTTTAAAAAATAAAAGGTTACAGCGAGCAGAGCAGACTCACCTTCTGTGAAAGTCCAGAGTTAGGCTGCTGCCAGGTCGCCGCAGCTGCGCCTGATCCCTGTTAAGTTATAAGCGTTCTTGAAATATATCATTCCATAGTCTGTCTTAAATTAGTTTAGAGTATAATGTAGTGAATATACATTTGAGTTTAGGTAAACAAAATATAAAAATACGAAATCAGTTTGAACACTCTTCTTTCCGCTCAGGCGCTCTGCGGCCAGCCTACATTTAGGGTCCTGAGACTTAAGCGGTCGCGGAGGGAGCAGCGTTGTTAGCAACATCATGGCGGCGTCCACACGACTCCAGGTGATTTCTCTGTACAGGATGATGATGAGAGAGAGCCAGAAGTTCCCCTCATACAACTACAGGTAGGCGGACAGGTCTGCCGGCCCTGAGCGGTCCTGATGGCTCGTTTAACCGGACTGTCAGCGGCAGGGTTGATGCTAATGTAGCAGCTAGCCGGAATGTTTACATCAGCCGTGGTGTCATGTAACTGTCAGTGAATCTTACGAAACACACCAACAAGAAGTGTTCTGCTCTGTGGTGCGAGGCTGTGCTGCTGCTGAGGTGGTTTGCAGAAGTGTTAAATCCTCTGTGATATGTTGATGTTAATGAAACAGCAATGTTTTAGTATTTAGGAGCGTTTTGTAACATGTTTATACAGACATCATCAGACACGGACAAGCCGAGAACCAATCTCATTCTGTTGTTTATGATCTGTTCTGTTTGGGATGATTATGTCCTGGTATGTTCCTTTGGGTGTGTGTGTGTTTTCTCATAGTTGTATATTGTGTTTTCTTGAGGTTGTTTTTGACACTTTGAAGTGGAGTTGTGTCTAATTTTAAGCCCTTTGTCATGTTGTCATGTCTCTTGAGGTCTTCTTGAGGTAGCTGTGCATGTCTGTTGGCTTTGAGGACCTCATGCTTTTCGGGGGGTAGTTTCTTTTCTCATAGATTGTGTGTCTGTGTGGTTAGTGTGATGCAGACTCGACCTGCTGCTCTGTGCTGTACCTACACTCTGGAGTGTGTCTCAGTGCAGTAAATCCTCACTTAAAATGAATGATCAGAAATGTATCCCAAAAATCAAAGAGCAGATTGATCAAAACAAACTTGGACATGATGGCGCTGCTTTCAGGTTTCTAGAAAAGAAGCAGTGAAGGTTTGACTCTAAAGGCTCTGAGTCATTTCCTGTGGATCAGCTGATGCCTGCAGCTCTGCTCCTCGGTGTGTTGGTGGGGTTTTCCTTTGACCCTCGTGGAGTTTAATTCTGTGAGTGTGAGTCATTAGTTGTGCTGTGAGGTGTTCGGCTATTGTGACAGCAGGTATGAGTGGAGCTATAGGTCAAAGGGTTGATCTGTGCGTCTGAGCTGCTCTGAAGGCGGCGGCCTCCTTGGTTTCTGACCACTGACCTGATTGTGTGCTGCTCAGATCCCATCAGGACTGGCTGTGTTCTGCCTAACTGACTGTGACACACTCTGCATTTATTTATGCTGGAAATCAATCCAGCCTGCTGCTGCTGCTGCTTCTGGCTCCTATTGGATGAATATTGGATTGAATCTGCTGCTGTCTCCTTTCTTTACATCATGTCCGTTTACATGGAGCTGAACTTTGAGGGATCAGGCGGCGTTTATTATCGGGCTGTTTGTTTTTATTTCCAGCTGCAAGGTTGATGGATTAGTGTATCTTCTCTGTGCAGAGTATAACAGGCGTCTTTATATTTGTCCTTATTTGTTGAACAGCAGGTGTTCAAGCCAATTTTTTGTTTGTATTAATGGAATTACATTTATGTTGAGATAACAAGCAGTGTTAATAATTATGACAACATATCAGGATAATAATATCATAATAATTTTGGTCTTATTGCTCAGTCCTAATAAAGAGTAAACCCTGTTTCTGTGTGTGTGTGTGCGGCTGGGGTGAGTTTGGGACAGCAGCATCTTCAGCTGTCATACACACGGCGCTCCACGTGGACATCAGAGAGCCGCCGCCTCCTGCTAGCCTTCATGCGGATCTCTGCTGCGCTGAATTATTGAACGGCCAGATGAGATGTGGCCTCCTCCCGCTGCCGGTCCAAATGAAATAAATTCTACCTGCCTGCTCAGCGACGGACTGCTGGTTCGAGCCGCAGCCTCATCCCATCCCTGTGTGTGTCTGTCTGTGTGTATACTCCTGGAAATGAACATTCAGTTAGTTGAGTACGGATGTGCATGTTGTTATATCTGTCATCCTGCTTTCTATTGGTTGTAGCTGTGAA